>NW_023416284.1:164441973-165041973 GCF_014176215.1 Rousettus aegyptiacus
GTCATAGTTCTGCAGTGTGCTTACACAATTATCTCCTGCCTCTACAGATCAACTACTAAATACAAAATATTCAACTAATCTTACTTAGTATTTCAGGGATATTAACAGTTCTGAATTTTCTGATGTAACTTTCCAACTTTGCTTGTAAAAATAACTAAACAGAGGATTTATTCCTCTCTTTGGGGACCTTGTTTAGATAAAATTTCTCATGACTTCTAACCCCAGTGAGTACATTTCCTTCTTTCTCTGTTTTGTTTACTTCTTCACTGCTTAGTCTTTCCAGAGCGGCATTCTTCAGCTCTAAATCAAGCGCTCTGTAGAAATCTGCTAGACTCTTTACTGCTCATTGGGCTCTGGGTGCTCTTTTGGCTTGGGATTTTACTACTGTCATTTTGGATTAGGTCACCCAAAGGCCTGTCATTCTGAATCTCCCCACACATGTTAAGCATTTATTTAGGGATTACAGCTGTATCTTTCTAGAGTTTATAGTTACTGATTAGTAAAAGGAATTGAATTCCAGATTGTATTACTATAGCCCACGGGAATTTGTGAGAGGCAAAGTTTACTAGCATTAAAGAAAGACAAAAGCGAACAGAATGTTGAATATAGGTATGAGAACTTTGGACAAATATAGTAATATACTAATGATTTTCACAAAGGAACATATTGGTAGATAAAAACCTGCTTATTTCTTCCTTCTATCTAATGAACATAAAAATACCAACATGCCTCTGAATGTGGAAATCTGCTGGTAGTTACTGTCTGCAGGTGCTGAATGAAACACTCCTTCCTCCGCCCTGCTCAACAACCAGACAGCAGTGTTTTATGAAGTTTAAAAATGTGACCTCAGCTTAGAAAGCTTCTGAACATTGCTTGGGAAGAAGGCAGCATGTTATGTTTCTTGTTTTCTGGCACTGAGTATTATTTCCCAACCCAGGCTGCTAAAGAAGGGATGTGGTTATACAGAAAGTAGATTTAGGCTTGCATTCTTGTAATCTAACCCACTAAACATGCAAAATATCAAAAACATGCTGACTTAAAAGAATAAAGCTAAGCCACACCTACTTTCAGAAGTTACTATCCTAGAAATATAGGTGAACTTTCAATTTGATTATGCCTCCACAGAAACCCAATGGCCGTGGTAATCACTTGAGTTCTAGTTAATTATGGTATAATTTTAAATCTCTGGTTATTATTTTAAAGTCATCTTCACTTACCTTTAGTTTGTCTTTTTCTCAGTGAGTGTCATACCTTCAAAGAAAGATTTATACATGTGTTCCCTGCCTCCTTGCATTTCTCCTCAGCGCCTCCTTCCATCTCTCCACCTCCCCTTCCCTCTCTCCCTCATTAGTTCAAGGACTCCACGATTATTTAGCATTTATCATGTCCCCAGCATGGTTCTGGGCACTGATGCTACTGTAATGATTAACCCATAGTCTCTGCTCTCTAGGCTTACAGTCTCTGGGCTTACAGCCTAGGGGGGAAGAGGATTTTAGACAAATTAATTACAATCCACATTGACATGAGCTGTATTAGAATTAGAAACAGTGTAGAGGAAGCAATGATGTGAGAAACACCAGCTCTTTGAGGAGGAAGAATCAGGAGGTGTGAGGGCGGGTGTGAGGGTGGGTAACTGGGTCATATATGACCTTTTGGCTGGGTTCTGAAGTGTGATTTCACCCAAGGAAGAAGAGGAAGAGACTATAGACAGAGGAAATAATGCAAAGGCATGGAGTTGTGAAAAGGGAAAGTTCAGTATGGCTGGGACAGTGGCTGGAGACAAGGAAGAGTGAGATCAGGCTAGGGTTCAGGGTTCGAGTGTCAATACAGGGTTTTTGAAGACGGGCTCTGTTCCCTCTGCCTGGAACATACTTGTCCCAGATCTCCGCACAGTTCCTTCTCATCATTCAGGCCATTTCAACATCACCTCCTTATAATTCCTGCCAATCCATCTTTAGTCCCTGGCTCTAGCCCATCTCTTCCCTGGTATGTCTTATTTTTTCTTCATGGTATTCATCTCAACAGGGAGTCATTATTTAAGAACTTGTTTACTGAGTGACATTTTCCTAAGACACAACGAAAGACTCACAAATGCTATACAAAAGAAAAGCTGCATTTTAAATATTTTTTCTTATATGGGAAGCCTATATTTAAATAAATCTAAGTCACCAACAGATTAAAACAGTAATAAAGGCCTTTATTGTTTTTCCTGTGAGCTCTCTCCCTTCTCCTCTCATGAAATTATATGAACCTAGAGTTAGGTAGTAACCATGTTTACTCTGGGGAGGTAGGTCACCATCGTGTCCATGAAAACACCTTGGTATAGCATGCGGGATGGTTAAGGACAGGACATGGATCTTTCTTGGACTTCCCAGTATAGTATTAAGTGATGACACACAGAATACTAATTATTCTTGGATCAAGTCAAAAAAGCATGCACTGAATACTTGTTCATTCTTTCACAAATATTCTGTTTTGTTCAGGCATCTGTGCTAGGTCTGAGTGAAATACAAATGTAAATCAGCTTTCAGATAACTTATCATCATAAATAATGCTGAGGCTCATCTGAAAGCCCGAAGTGTCACGAGAGACAAAACCCATTTGCAGGTAGATGGCCCTTCAGTATTGATCGGGAGTGTTTGAGGAAGCTTTGATATAAAAGAAGAATGTGGACCAGGGGAGGTGGGGAGGGTGTTCTGGGCGTGTAAAACCAAAAGGACTGAAGCAGAGATGCAGAGAAGTAGTTGATGCTTGTCAGAAGCAGCAAGGAGATCAATTTGGTGGAAGAGATAGAGTATTTAAAAATTCAGTTTGAGGGTGGATCTTTGCATTCTATCGCCCATGCTTAATTGGCAGAAAATGGAGACCTGCCAAAGTTATTTCATCGGCAGAGTAACATGTCCAGAGGAATGCTTCAGGAAGAATACTCAGGCACCGGACTGGAGTGGGGCAAAACCACAAGTGAAGAAACCTCAAGGAAGGTCTTCAATAGCATATGAAAAAAAGGATTAATAATGGCAATGGAAATGTAAAGAAGGGAAGAGGGTGAGACATATTCCTAAGGTCTATTTAGAAGACATAGAATTCTCTGGATGT
Organism: Rousettus aegyptiacus; assembly: GCF_014176215.1. NCBI lineage: Eukaryota > Metazoa > Chordata > Mammalia > Chiroptera > Pteropodidae > Rousettus > Rousettus aegyptiacus. Next base: position 164,445,070 of record NW_023416284.1, read on the forward strand.
AGGGCAAACCATTATTTTATTCACGTAGATGCTCATGCCACAAATCTGAGGGTTGGCCTTTAAATATCCCTTTCCACTCAATCGTGAAGTCCTGTCAATTCTACTTCCTGTTGAGTCAATTTACTTCTCTGCATCTACACTTTCCCTCTGGCCTCCTAATGCATTCTTCTCAACTCCATTTGCTGCATGACATTCATGTTGACCTTTTAAAATTATTGCAAGGACAATAATGGCCTTCTCCTACCTACATGGAAAAACCTTTAATGGCTTAGGAGAAGGCAAAAAACTCTTAACTTCAGTCTCTCATGCCCTGCTTCATTTTGCTCCTCTTTCACCAGTCTCACCTCGTACCTCTCTGTATCTGACTTCCTCCTAGGTGCTCATACACATCTCCTCTCTTCCTTGCCTCAAAGCATACTTCCCACCTGTTACCTACGTCCTGAGACTAGGGTAGACTCCTCTCGCAGCCCTTTAGACTTTCCTCTGAGCACTTAACTTGTAACTAAATTGTTGAAAAGATATTTTTAAATGGCTGTCGCCTTAGGTAAACCCTCCCACACATATTCACCTCTGCCCTAAAGCTGGGAGTATATGGCTTACTGTATCCACAGAGGCTAGCATTAGGCACTCATTAGATGAATGGATGAATAAGAACCAAGGAATCAAAGATGATGCTGACAAGCAAAGAGAGGTTTCAGAAGGAAGATGATGACATTAAATTTGAGATTGAAAGAGATGTTCATTCAGTATATTGTTGGATATATGGATAAATGAAGCTGAAGAGAGAAGAATGGACTGGACATAAACACTTGAAAGCCATTTCCATGGAGCTGGGCATAAACAGCTTGGCTTAGTCAGAGTGCATTGAAAGGATCTTTTGGAACATCTCTTTCCAACTGACCATAAGCTCCATAAGGGTACTGCCCACGGCATACCCATCTACTAGCAACTGGAATGTTTGTGTCCTTTCGAAATTCCTATGTTGAAACCTAATCCCGAATGTGACAGTATTTGGAGATGGGGCATTTGGGAGATGATTGTCATAAAGATGGAGCCCTCATGAATGGGATTAGTGCCCTTACAAAAGAAACCTTAAAAAGCTCCCTCACACGTGAGGGCACAGCAAGCAGCCAGTCATCATGAATTTCACCCCTTCTACCATGTGAGGGCACAGCGAACAGATAGCCATCATGAACCATCAAGAAGCAGGCCCTCACTAGATATCAAATATTCCAGCACATTGATCTTGGACTTCCCAGCCTCCTGAACTATAATAAACGTTTTTTTGTTTAAGTCACTCAGTTTATGGTATGCTGTTATCGAAGCCTGAACTAAGGCACCATCATTATAGATAAATGATGTTCTCAATAAACAGAGAACATTACTTTAAGAAATGAAGTTATCAGCTCTTCTGTTAAGAATGAAAATGAAAGATCATATGATCTGATGCTTAAAGTCCCTGCTAATTCATCAGAAGACAGTTCCTACCAAGTGATAGGAGAAAAGGCAAGAGTTAGGTGAAGAACACGAGTTGAAGAACAGATTACTTTTTTATCAGAATTTTATCAGAGAAGTGTCAGCCTACAGGAAGCTGTTGGCCCAGTGCATGGATAGGGTCTCCTTTTCCTCTTCCATCTTGTCAGGAAGAGTTACCCCAAGACTTCCAAGAGACTCAAGTGTTTACATGGGTTTTTTCTTCAGATCCACTCTCAGCTTTGAAGCAAAGCTCCTTTCTGATTTTCTATAGCATCTCTGTGGTCTTCCACTGAATCATTGATGAGATTTGAGGAAACTTGGGTGTCGGTGCTGTGGTAGAAACTGGTAGAAAGGCTCTTTGATCTGCTTTGGTTATAGACCATTCAAGCCACCTAGCCCAAAGAAAGAGATCTGCAAGGTCTCTCACCTGGCTCACCAGAGTTTTTTGCTGGGATCTCGGCATAAAAAAACCCCACTTAAGCATCAATAGATGCTTTCCCTTGCTTTAGTTTCTGACCACATATCTACCTCTGGGACTTCTCAAGAAAATAAGTTCTAGGACAGGATTGTGGTATTCCTTAGTAACCCAGCCAAACACAACCTTACCAGCATCTCAATTTCAACATAACTTACAGAAAAAAGGGCAGGGCTCGATGTGTGGAGAAATAAGGGCAAGGAAGCTACTTTAATACTAGGATGTGAGAATTTATACAAGAGCTGTCTGTCTAGTCAGACAGCACTACACATTTCTGAACTGTTCATGTATAACTATGAATAAGATTCCCTTTCGCTACACTGACTGCCCATCAGAAAAATTAAAAGTTCATTAGATATATTAATTAGATAAATCATTTCATAGATCTTAGAGATTTCTTTTAATACCTTGAAATATCTGAATATATTTTAGATGTAAAATAAACATTTAAAGTAGTAGTGTTATATAAATATATTAAACTGAATAGTATTCATGTAAATAACTGAAGCCTTTTAATACAGGTACCCAAAGTAAGACTTTTATGTGACTATTTTAGTGCATTAGGTTCTTTAGTCATTTAGGAGCAAATACTATTTTGATTTTACTTTTTAAATACAATGCAAATTAGTGTCTTTACATCATACTAAAATTTAAAGTTAAATAATCTTCATGCATTGTAAAGGCTTCTTTGCCTCTGAAGTTTATTCTTACCTAATATTTTAAAGCACTACAAAAAATCACTACATAGCAAAGCTTTGACATTGTTCATTTTTATTACTTATTAATTTTATGTTCCCATGTTTAAATAAAACCTCGTAACTTTATATATCATGAAAACTGAACAAAAATTAAATAATCTCTGAATTTATGCCCTCTAAGACATTTTTCCAGGATTCTAAACTAATAAAAATAATACCTCTCTGTTTCCCATTTTTTTCTTAAATGGGCTCGTCCCACCCTCTTAACTATTTTCAGCTGGCATATCAAATAATAAATTTTGGGCAGTCAATCCAGATCCTCAGAATTAGAAGCAAAAACTTTTGTCCCTCTCTTACTTGAATTTTAGAAAAATCAATAAAACAAAGAGAAATTATCAGGAAGCAACTGGCAAATTAATAAGTTAAGGCTCTGTTTACACTTTAATAATTTATAATCAATTATTAGGTTTAAGTGTATTCTGCCTTGATTAAAACTGTTAGTCCCTCTGAGAAAATAAAAAATGTGTTTTGAATTTTTCCACATCTTATATTCACAGTAGGAAACCTGTTTTTGCCTGTTTCTATGTGCCAAAGCTTTATTATGTGTAGGCTTTTGAAAATAAACTGTTCCCTATACAGCCTTATTTACTCCTTCATTAAATATTTATTGAATAAGTATTATACACCAGCCACTAAGCTGAAGAATAGGGACAAAGATGAATAAGAAGTTGATTCATAAATGTGCCAATTTTTCACTGCTGATAATAAGCGAAAATCAGTAACAAAAATCCATATTGTAGCTAAAGAATAATATGATCCTGAGAAGATCTTTAAAGAAGGAAGTTTCCTAAAATAGTCTTTATACTAAAACTATACATAAATTAAGAGTTCGGGCAAGTAAGAAATTACCCAATACACAAACAATCCCCTATTTTCAAAGAACAGGTTCTAGGTACTGTAATCATGAGGAAAGTCCATAGAACTTAAAGGTGGAAATGAAAATAAGCTAAAATAACATTTTTACACATATTTCAAGTTACTGAGTCAGGGAATATGTTTTAAATTCTTTAACTAATTCTTTGTATACCTAAAAGTGGCAACCAAGTAAATGCAATAAGCCAGGAGAGGGAGCTACAATTACTGCCTAGCTTTTTTTTTTTTAAATAAATTTATTTATTTGAATTAGTTTCAAGTATATAGTACATTGGTTAGACATCTATAATGTTCATAAATCGATCCCCCTAACTGCTCCTTCCCTCCCCTGACCCTCCACTTAGCCATCATATTAATGCTAACTGTACCCCCTCTTCCATGTTCCCCATGCCCAACTACCAACTACTAAATTGTACTTCTTTAATCCTTCACCCCATTCTCCCAACCTTCCAACCCTTCTCCCCTCTGTCCATCACCAACTGAATTCTGCTCTGACAGACACCAGGAACACCAGGATAGAAAACACATGGGACTATTCAATTAGTTCTGTCACCATGTGGAAGAGTCATAATAATATTTTTAAAAACTTATCCAATTGCCACAAGATGGCATGAACCTGAAATTTCATGCCTAAACAGCAAAGAATAGCCAACAGTCAACAATATATAGATTTGTCATCAACCCAGATTTTTTTCTTCCAAAAACAATAGAGGACTTGAAAGCAGTTAAGACTTGTAAATCCTATACTAAATTTGAACACGTATGTCATTTTATATACCGATTACCTTTCCATTTTGGTCACAATGACAACTAGAACAAAAGGCAAAAGATTTTCTGAATAAAGCTCTTACATGATGTATTGCTTCTGAAAATGATGAAATCATTATTAATTCATGTATGTTCAAGGAATTTAATTAATTGCATTAGCTGTTAAAATTTATTCAAGAAATATTTATTGAGCACCTATTACATGGGAGCACTATGGACACAAATATGAATAAAACAGACCTTAACCTAACTAACAAAACTAACAATCTCAGTAAGGAGGTCAGCCATTAAAAGGCAGTAGAAGCAAGTAGTAAGCACTGTGGGCAGACAGAGGAGGAAGTTACTATGGTCTAAGTTGGGATGCTTGGCTGAGAGAAGGGTCAGAGAGCTGTCCAGGAGGAGGCAAAGGACTTTCCCAGAAAGTGAGAGAAGTTAATTTCAAGCAGGAAGAAGCCTAGAAAAACTGGTCCCATTTCCCAAATCTCTGGGCCCAGCAAGTATCATCACAGTAAAACTATAGGACTTGAAAGTAGAAATGGAAAAACAAACATTGAGTGACATTTGTGCACAAGAATGGAGAGATCCTGAGCTTGACTTATTAGAGAAACGGCAATCGGCCCTGAGTCAGGGTCCAATTACAGGGATTGTGAGAGGGGGCTGCCAGTCAGGTAGATGGATGAAAACCTTGGCCAACTCTGCATGCTGTGCTAACAAGCCTAGTTTCCTACTGTAGTTGGTTAAAAGCCCTGAGCAGAAAGCTGCACTAATTAGCCGTTTCTTAGCAACTACTTATACAGCACTAAGAAGTGATGAAGAAGGAAGGTAAGAAGGGCGAGCCACTAAATGAACCTCTTGAGAGCCATGACAGATGTAAAGAATGCGTCTGGGGAAGACTGGCTCAGCCAGCAATTCTGTCAAAAAATTAATCACTACAGTGTCTTTGTTCACCAACAAAATGTTTAGAAAAAGAAAACAAAATAATTTAAAAGTTAACTCTTCAGCCTCTTTCCATTTAAAATCCATGACCTTCAAGTCATGGAATTCGTTTTTGTTTCTAATTTCAGCAGAGGACAAAACCATCAGTTTGGAGCAAGAGCTGAAAATCAGAAAGGAAAATCGATACTGATGGCTCAGGCAGAGGAAAGTTGGAAGGGACAGTGGTAAATGGGGAAAGGAGTGGGTATGGGACTGAGCAAACAAAATAGTGCTCCTGACTTGGTTAGGTTAAAGCTGGAAACATTCAGTTTGCTGAGTAGAACCAATGCTTTTTCCAAATATAAACAGTACATTTGATAGGAGACTCAGCCAAAACCATCTGCTGATGTTTGCACATGACTCTCAGGTGTTCTGTGGGCAAAGATTGGGGAGAGAGTTTGGCTCATGCTCCTCATTGTTCAGCCATCCATGGACAGAACCAGAAATAAGACAGAGGGTATGTGAAGGTAAGGTGGGAGAAAAGCACAAAAAGAAAAGTAAACTTCTGGTCGAGTTTCTAAAGCCAACTAGAATTAACCAGAGGGGGACGCACCAAGAAAAATTATACAAGAGGAAGTACCTCCTGTACTTTCTTTATCTCTCTGGAAACTTTAATGCTGGCTGCAAATCCCTCCAGGGACAGGCAGGTTGCCTGCAGACTAAACCAGTCCATAAACCACAAGCTTTTATCTGCACGTGACCCTCAGAATAGGCCATTCCTCCTTCCTCCTCCCAGCCTCCTGAGTCTCTTGGTTAAGGGGCCATTGCTACCACCTGGTGCCCTCTGTGTCCTCACTCCTTCACTGTCTTGTCCTCTGCACAGCTAGAGCATAAAAATGACAAACTCTATCCATTCCTAAAACTAAGATGGGGTAGGGAGTCTTAGAGGCAGGTTAAGGTATATAGCTTTTAAAAAGACGACAATCTGCACTTTTTTGCATTACTAGTCAGCTAAGATTATTAAGTCTTTGATGTATAAATACCATGTTCCCAAATTATTCACTGCCTTTCCACTTCAAGCACCAGCCAGGGTAAATCTTCAGTTTTCCTATCTCTGTTCAACCACTTAGTGCCAACAGGCCCAAATATGTGGAGAAACAGGTTAGCTTTCAGACAGATGTTCTTCTGGTAGACAATAAAAATTCTAAAGGCAATAAATTTTCTAGCATTCCTATCTGTAGAAACTGAAAACTTATAGAAGAAATTTTTTTTCCCCCCATTTAAAGCATATTCTTGTTGAATCTCTTTAGGAATTTTGCATTTTGAGTTTTAGTTGCTTCTTTCTGAAAATCTGATGACTCTATTGGAGGCCCAGGCCTCAGCTTCTCTCCATGACTTAGTTACCAGATGGAAGTAAAGCAGGCAGAGAGCTAGTGACCTGTTGATGAGCCTTCTCCACATATGCACATCCACATGATATACAGAGCATGCAAAAACAATCAGACCGGGGCAGCCGTTTCCAAAGACAGCCACCATTAATCTTACCGCCTGTATGCACATACCCACTCCCCACTGAGTTAACCCCTCTCCTTGATCTGGGTTAGCACTATGATGGCTTCAACCAATAGAATACAGCAAGAGTCATGTTCTGAGAATTCTGAGATCGAAACATGGGAGAACTGACAGCTTCTGCTTCCTTCTTCTTGGAATGCTCACTCAGAGGACAACCCCCCCCCCCCCCCAGAATGCAAACACCACACGAGAAGTCCAACCTGGCCACCTGGAGAGGCCACAGGAAGAGAACTAAGGACCCCAAAGAAAGCTCTTCTCAACATCCAGTCATGGGAGTGAGCCTTCTTGGACATTCCAGCCCAATGCAGCCCCGAGATGACAGCAGATCCAACTAACTTCATGTGAAATGGAAGAACAACCTAGGTGAACCTAGTCAACTCACTAATTTGTAAGAGATAATAATAAGTTGTTTGAAGCCACTGTGTTTTGTGTGGTTTACTGGACAGCGACAGTAAATTGAAACACAGATCTCCCCAAATAATAAACACTGTGAATATATAAATGTTGGACAACCATCTACTATGTACCTGCTCATTTCATATATATTTATCCTCAAAACAATGGGAAAATAACAGGCTTTCTTACTGTAGAGATAATATGTAAGAGGCAGAACTGAATTGAAAATAAAATCTCTTGACCCTAAAGTATATGTACTTCCCACATCTCAGAAGCTAGAACATGTAGACACTGTGGGGTCACCTCTAAGCTCTCTGCAAATCTGTGACTTTGGGCACCACCACTGCCACGTCTGCTTCCAGGATCTTATCCCTCTACCATCCCACCACTAAATACCCAGGCAGTGGAGAACTTTTTAGTGTCTTAACAAAAATTTGGAAGTCACTGTTAGAGTCTCCCAAAATATCAAATTTATGAGGCAATATGGCAACATAATAAAAGCATATCTAACAGACTTTTGATAGATGCAAGCGTCAGATAAAGAGCTGGATTAAATGGCTTCTGAAGTCCTTTTTATTCTAGTAGTTTGCCAGGCGCTGTACAAAGCACCTTACATATACAATCCCATTTAACCTTCTCAATAGGTCTATAAGGCAGTGACGGCTTTGACTTCAGTCTTACAGATTTGGAAACTAAGGCTTAGAGAAGAACATAGAACCAGTAAGTAGCAAGGCCAAGATTCAAACACAGAAGTCTGTCAGATCTACAGTCATCCTCTTTCCTTACACTTCCCTCCCTTCACTAGGAAGACATGATTTTTCTTCTACTCCTCTGATTAGAGGAGATATAAATCTCCAATGTGAACATACTTAGATTATCCACAATCCCAGAAATGGGACCTAGCCCCACAGAGCCACCTAGCTGCACCACAGGTATGAGGTTGGCAAGAAATCTTCCTGGTACAGCATGAAACCAAAGAAGCTGCAGGTGAAACCAAAACTTAAGCCAAGCCCTACCACCACTCTCCAACCCAGGCTGCAGTCAGAGATAGGCTGCAAATACACACCAACTGTTCTACAGGGTTAAGCTTCTGAGCTGAAGCTCTAATTTCCCTTTCAGAACAAGATCAAGCAATAACTCAGCAAAGAACTGCCCATAGGATGATCGCTTCACAATTTAAAAACAAAAATAGCTAGGCACTACTGATCTAACAGCCAAGTGGGTCAAGGCTATGCCCTTGCTATTCCAAACTTCCAGAGCTGCTTTACCTCAGTTCACCCACAGTAATGGGAAGACCAGTAGATTATCTGGGGTTTGGACTCATTTCCTTCTTTACCAGATACAGCAGCCAATGACTGGGTTTTAAGGTAATGGGTAGCAGAATATCTGGCTCAATAAAACTGGACAGGTTGAAATTTGTGGATGGGAACAGAGGTCATTAAAAGGTTTACAGAGCAAAGAGCATGAGAGTGTGATCGCCTAAGTTAAGGCAACATTTCAGAGAAGGTTTCAAATTAAACCAAAAGGACCATATTGGACACTTTAAATCTATAATAAACTCCATTTCTTCATCTAATATTTTAACACTAAGATACTGAGTCTGCAAAACACAGAGTGCCAAACTACTCTGGAAATATTTACAGACTGGGATTACTTTTAGAACGAGCATGAACAGTCTATGGCTATGCAACCCTGAACAAGCCTGATTCCGGAATAAGTCTGATCTTGGAAGCTAAGCAGGGTCGGGCCTGGTTAGTACTTGGATGGGAGACCACCTAGAAAGACCAGGTGCTATAGGTGTAAAAAATAAAAAAATAAGGGATTGTAAACTGACAAGGTCTTTGCAATCTGTGAGGTCAACCAAGGGTTGCTCTGTCAATAAATAAATAAATAAATAAATAAATAAATAAATAAATAGCATGAACTAATAAGTGTGTTACAGGAAAATTAACAATGTTTTTTTCTTACAAAAGTCAGATTTTTTCATATTTTGGATAAGAAACCAAATCTCAAGGTACAAGTTATCACCATAATAACCCTTTCAAAAGAAATATCGACTTTTCACATTCCAATATTTAAATTTTAGGTAATAAACAAACAAAAGTATTGATTCCCATTTATTCTGAAGTTAGACTCTACTAATGTCTACAATTCTGGTAAGTGCCAACGAGGGAGGGAGGGAAGGAGGAAGGAAGGAAATGAGTGAATAAGTGATAATAAATGCCCAAAACCTGAAAACTGCAATCCATGGTTTACTGATGAGTTCAATAGACAATAAATAAGAAGCAAAAGTTGAGACTAGCTATCATATAAGAGAAACAGCAGGGAAATAATTTTAATGAGAAAAGAAGAATATCAGGGCCAGTTAAAAACAGGAAGAAGACCCAACTGTCTTTTTGCTGAAATTAACAAGCCTAAAATTCCCTTTGGTTCAAGGAAACCAAAATAGCCAAAATAATCTTGAAAAACAAAGTTGGAGGTCTCATATTTCCTTTTCAAAACTTAATACAAAGCTAAAGTACTCAAGACTATGTGGTACAGGCATAAGGGTAAACATATAGATCAACAGAGCAGAACTGAGAAATAAACTCATATATTTATAAATGAATTGATTTTTGACAAGGGTACCAAGAAAATTCAATGGTAAAAGAATGAATAGACTTTTCAACAAATGGTGCTGAGACAATTGGCTATATGCATGCAAAAGCATAAAGTGGACCCCTACCTCATATGATATATGTTAATTCAAAATGGATCAATGATCTATATTCAAGAGCAAAAATTACAAAACTTAGAAGAAAGCATAGACGTAAATCTTCATGACCTCAGAATAGGCAACAGTTTCTTACAGAAGACTCCAAAAGTACAAGTAACAAAAGAAAAAACATAAATGGGACTTCATCAAAATTAAAACCTTTGTGCTTCGAAGAACACTATCAAGAAAATGAAAAAACCCACGCATGTGAGAAAATATTTATAAATCATATATCTGATGCAGAATATGTACAAATCTATTACAACTTAGTAATAAGACAAGTTTTAAAATGGGCAAAAGATCTTTAAGACTGTTCTCCAAAATATATAAATGGCCAATAAGAACATGAAAAGATGTTCAACATCATTAATCATTAGGGAAATGCAAAACCACAATGAGGTATCACTTCATACCCACTAGGATATCTAGAATAACAAAACAGAAAATAACAAGTTTTAGTGAGGATGTGCATAGAATGGTGCATAGTGGTACCAGGAAATGGTGCGTCCATTTAGAAAATAGTTTATAGTGATTCCTCAAAAAGTTAAACATTGAGTTACCATATGAGCCATCAATTCTGCCACTAGGAATATATAATCAGGAGAAATGAAAACATATTCTATCCTAAAATTTGTATATTCAGGTTTATTCATAATAACTTGTGCATTGTAGCTTTATTCATAATACCCGAAGATCGGAAATAACCCAAATGCCCATCAACTGATGAATGGATAAAAAAATGTGTTATATACCACTATATGAAATAGTATTCAGCCAGAAAAAATGAATAAATATAACATAGATGTAGCCTGAAGACATTATGCAATGTGAAATAAGCCAGTTACAAAATGCTACATATTGTATATGATTCCACTTATAGGAAATATTTAGAATAGATAAATTTATAGAGACAGGAAGCAGAATCGTAGCTGCTAGGGGCCGGGGAAGGAAGATAAGGGAAGTGACAAATAATCGATACAGGGTTTATATCTGAGGTGACTGAAATGTTCTAGAATTAAATACTGGTGATGGTTGCATGCTTTGTGCATCTACTAAAACCAATGAATTGTATACTTTAAAAAGGTGAATTTTACCATATGAGTTATATCTGAATTTTAAAAAGATTTTAAAAATAAACAAGTATACAGAAGTGGAATGAAGTAACAGTAAACAGAAAAACAAATAATGAGAAGACAGAAGCTTAAGATGACCATCTGAGGATTCTGAGGCAGGGCCCACGTCACAGACACTTTCTATTCCCAATGTCTGGCACATGATGCAAACATCCAACCAGTGTTTACTGAATGAATGAATCAATCAATGAATCAATGAATGGAGTTTTGAAGCAGGCAGCAACTACATAAGTAGCTCCTAAGCTATACTAAAAATCACTGTGATACACTAAAAATAACTAAATGTTACCAATATTTCCTCTTCCCCCAAAGAAAGGGGAGGCTATCTGGGGAGTATCTACACCCCCCACATACAAGAAACAGGCTGGGGACATTAGGTAAAGAAATTCAGCTCTTCCAACAGAATTATATTACAATTTTACAGTACAATAACTGACATTTATGATAGCAACTCTAAGCAAAACAGAAAATCTTAAATTATCTTCAGTATAATCCTTATTAAGAGCAAGGTAGAGGATCATTTATAAAAACTGCCACGAAGAAATATTAAGTGCTAGTTAAATATTATATTTTATAAATTTTACTTAGCTCATGAGTTGATTCCTTTTTATCAATCTTGTACATCAGAATACAGAAACATACTTTTCCTACATCATACAACAAAATAAATTCAAAATGGAGAAAGGTGCCACGTGTAAAAATAAAATGTATTAAACTTCCTGGGAGAAAACAGAAATGAATAATTTTCAGATGTATGTTTGAAGAAAGAATCTGCACTTAAAAGCAAGAGAATTCATTAATGATAATGGTTTTGACTAATAAAAATGCATAAAGAGAATTAACAAAATTATAATAAATATCAATTAAGAAAATAATGTAATACATTTAGGAAAATAAAGGATTGATATTCTTAATACATATACAATTCATTATTATTTTACAGGACTCTAGAGCAGGTTTCTGCTTTTGAAAACTGGGGGCCACTTAATAAGATGTTAGGAATGAGAGAAAGGAACCAATTTCTGTATGGAAATAGTTTGAGGTACCTGTGTGCCAGCCAGCAGGTATGGAGTGTACAGCAGATGGTTAAACCTATAGCTCTGGGGGTCTGGGTTAGAAAGACACAATGCGAAGACATGTGACACCAAAAAAGCCATTCTGTTCACTTCACACGAACAAAAGGAATGAAACTTAGCCAATCCCCCGCAGTTCTGCTAGAAACTATACAACTAAACCTTTCTATTCTAACCCTTTTATTATAATTACCATTATTATAACTATCATCAAAGAAGATTCTGTACTTTCGACAACCCAATATTTAAAAATATGTTCTTTGGAAATGCTCTTAAAAAATTCAAGTTTCAAAGTAGAGTTTCAAAAGATTCAGCTCTATAATGGTCTCACCATTATTAAAGAAAAAAGAAAGAGGAGACTTCGGTCCTTAGTAAAGTCATCCTTAAGTATACAAAATATTTCTAAACAAAGGTGTCCCTTCCCTCTCCTATCTGGTAAGTGAGACATATAATATATTCTGTAAGGAGGTGTCATCAGAAACATCAACTAATACTGTTTTTCCTGTATACTGTCAGTATAAAAGATAAGGCAGAAGGGAGCTGATTCCAGATAAGGCAATAAAACAATAGTAACTATTCAGATAAGATTTGAGGGGCTGGGGGGGGGGAGGGTGTTCTTTTGGAATGGACAGATGATGAACACAAATAAGTGAGCATGTATGGTAGAGAGTACCTTCAGGGTAATCCAGGGTTTATTTTAATAATCTTAGATCAGAAACTAAGGTGAAGGAAGACTAAAAAGTAATCAGTTTTGAAAAAAATGTGTTTCCACTGTAAGTTTACAAGATGCTAAGCAAAAAAGGTCTTTTAAAAAATAAACCATTTTACTTATAAGTGGCCAGTGTTATAAGCAATTAAGTATTTTAAGTGGCTAAGAAAATAATAACATTATTTGGTCCCACTTCTTAGTCTAAGTTTCAAAAGCCTGTGAAATTCAGCCACTGGAGATAGATAAATGAAAAACTTACCTAGCCTGAAAGATCCATTTCCTTACTGAACACTTTCACTTCCTGAAAAAGCCATATACTTCTGTACTATTGAATTTAAATTTATCTAAGTTATAGAATCTCACAAGGAAAAGCAACTCTATTTTCAGGCAATTCCAATTAGCAAGAAAATAAGAACATTTATAAAGGGTCATGCTCCGAAAGTTCTTACTCGAAAAAAGTGGTTGGGAATTTGTATTTCATGTTCCCACAGAATAACACCTGAGCCCACAAGGGCTTATTGACCTCATCCTGTCTCTAAGACATAAATACTGGCAGGACCAGGCAAGGTGCCTTATTCTGCGGGCAGGGTACACTGCTTCCAGTGACTGCCTTCTCTTTCTGCATCTCTCACCAACCACATTTCTTTACATATAATACTTTTCAATACATGCCTCCCTTAGTTCACCAGTCATCACTCAAGACACTAACCTGGACAGCTGCCACCATTTACTTTCCTGAAATTGCTCTGGCAGTTATCAGGGACTTTCTAATCTCCAAGTCCAGTTATTTCTCTGAAATCTTCAACTTTACTGACCTTCTGACAAGCTCTCTTTATGTCGCTTTCAACTCACTATTTCTCTCTCCCTCTCTCTAAACTTTCACTGTCCACAGTCTTCCCCCTGACCATTTCTTTTTCTCACTAGTTGATGCACGTCTCTGTCTGTCTTTTAAATGCTGGTGTTTTCTCAGTGCCATCACAGGCTCTCCTTTTATTCTACCTCTTTCTAATGAGGATATTCATTTATTCTCATAATTGAAAATGCCTAGCACATAATAAGCGCTTTCACCGTTATCACTGAAAACCCAATTTGGTGATCTTTTTGTATACAAATATCACATCATTATGTTGTATACTTGAAACTAATATAATGTTATATATCAATTATACCTCAATAAAAATTTCCAAATGTCGCTTCTGTCTAAAGCCTTAACCAACCTCCTCCACACTCCCTTCTTCTCCAGAAGAATCCTCTGTCATTTGTGTCTTCAAAGCACTTTATGTATGCCTCCAGTTTAACAATCAGCACAACCTACTATATGTTTATAGGCTGGTCTACCAGACTGTGAGCCCCTCAAGAGAAGGGTGGATATCACTAAATTTTATTCTATAAGCATTATTAAGTGTTATCTACAGGTTGAGCACAGATACAGAAAACATGAAGGATGTTAAGATCCAAAAAATGTGATCTTTGCCATCTAGGAGCTTAACTCACACTGAAGTGGGAAAGATGGATAACAATACCAATAACTAAAATACCAGGAGGAAAAAGTGACATATTCATGTATTCAGTTATTCAACATCTACAGAGTACCTATTATGTGCCAAGCACTAAATTAAGTACAAAAGATACAGATTAAACAAGACAGACAAGGAAGACAGACATGGAATTATATTTTAATGATCCTATCTTAAACTGCTCTTTCAATGTCAGACCTTTCTAATAAAGGATTTCTCAATATCCTATAAGATTTGACTTGACTTTTTCAGTTATTCCTTCTTAGTCATTTCACATGTGATGCAATAGTTATGGAGCAATGTTTTTTTAATATCTCCCAAAGACTCAAGTATGCATTGAAAAAAATGAATCTTAAAACAAATCAAACTTTATTTAATAGCTTTTAAAGGATTATTTTAAGAGGTAATAGGTATAAAAAAAAAGGTAATTAACAAACATGCAATAAAAAATTACACAGATCTTAAAAAGAAAATAAAAATAGAATGACAAGTAGTTCCATAATTATTCTTAGCTTAAATGAAAAAGAATGTCAAACTTATGCTTATAAATAACTATGTAATACCCTTAATATAGGAAGGAATTTCCTGCTGACCACGTATTAGGTACACATACATCATGGCTCAAAAGTTGGGAATATTGTCTTCTGTGACCGAGGGGGACAATTATCAATCCTGAAAAAGTAATTTCCACAGACTAAATATAAATTAATCAGAAGCTTATAACCCAGTACAAGCTGTAAATTGCGTATTCAGCATGCAAACCAGATAAATGGAAACTAAAAGTAGAATAGGGCCTTGGATTGTCCAAGCATAACCTATTTCTCCTTTTATGCTCTCAGAAAATCTCGAATTAAGTGTGGCTTATCCTCTGGCACAAAACTCTGTTTAGGTAACATCCTCTTACTCTCCTGGTAAATAAACCAAAAGGAACAAACTCAAAAAAAGTGGAATTTGAAAACAGAAAAATGATGGTTGCTTCATACATCTGCCTCTGCAAAATTATTCTAGCATGTCTAATGATATTTTCAGAGAAAAGTACAAACCTATTAAACAGCAGTGCTCTGGGAAAAGTAAGGCACAACAACATATAAATACCATAATACAGTCTGATTTAAAAATTCCCAAGTCATAACACAGTGGCTACAAACAGCTTTTATGTAAACGACTCACTCATTTCTGGGACCACTTGTGGATGAAGTCTGGCCCTTTTGGGGCTATTCCAGATTAAAAAAATGAATGAAAATAGGTAATGAGAAGAAGCTACAATCCTGGATAATCAAGAGATTACCCATTGAGAAGAACGTTCGCTATGTATTTAACAGGATGAAACCTGCTTCTTTAATACAGCCTGACTAAATGCCGAGTCTTGAGCTCCATGAAGTTTGGAATTTGTGAGACAGCACTTTTCCATTACTTATCTACATTTCACCAAACAGTGAAAAACATGTGTTTTAGTGCTGGAGGCAAACCAGGCAGATATAGCAACACCTTAATTTTAATTCCAAGCGTACAGAGAGCTGGCTAAAGTAGAAGAGTGTCACTCTTACAATATCAAAGTTTTATCTTCTCAAAGATTTCATAAATGGGCATTAAACGAGCCACAAGTAATGACAGTTCCATGAAGGTTACTTAAGCTGTCATCTACAAATTCTTGCTGGGAGTTGTCAGCCTTTTCTCTGCCTTCTGTTGCCTTAAAGAATCAAGAACACAGGATTCTGTCTAAATGTTTAAATTTCCCATCAATCCAGGCAAGTTATTCCCTGTCATTAATGCACACTGATGAATATTTACATGTGTTAGCAGCTTTTAAACACTCCTGTAATTTGCCTTCATTAGTATATATCACTGCATCTAACTCACTTCTTCAAAAAAAATCTTAAAAGTGATCTTTGTAAACATACTATATTTATAAGTATGAATTTTGGTCACCTATACCTTGGTGTGGCAATTAATCAAAATTAACACTTATAACACAGGTATACCACCCATTTGAATGTATGTTAAATGGACAAGTGAACACTAACAAAATGCTCTTAGAAGTTAAATATTAAGTGAAAAGCTATGTGACTGTGCAAAGATTTCATAATGCTGACAACTCTTAATTTCAGGCTTCGAAAACAATGCAAATCTGCAGGTCAACATTCATTCTAATAAACACAGCAGGATCAGTCCCTGAGTAACCGAGCCATGTGTCATGTTTAGTGATTAAATGAATTTTCTACACTACTGATTTTATAAGAGAAAGGAAAGTCTGGGACTCTGTAAGATTCTAGGCTAGGATTTCCTTTCCAATTTTATTTCAGATTTTACAACTGCCAAATGCAGTTTAAGCATATAAAATACTGGCAGCACTAAGTTGCTTGGCAAGAAAAGTCAAGCCAACTGTTCTTGTCATAACTCACATGCAAGCTACAACACTGTTCTCTAATTTCACTAGGTCAAGCCAAGCAACTTATATTCCAACTGTGCTTTACAGCTAACACACACACACACACACACACACACACACACACACACACACACACTACACTACACTACACTATGTAAGTTTTAAAGCCAGACTCCCTGCTCCTCTAGATTTTCTACAAATTTTTCCTTATGCTGTTAATAAGCAGTAAACATTGCACCAGTAGGCATATTTGGGGAAAAGACTAGAAGTTAATTTTGAAAAAACTAAAAGCTTACTATCCAGATACATCTAAATCTTACTGGGATCAACCAAAACTAGCTTCCCAAGACCAAAAGCTAAAATCCTAGGAATTGTCTTGGTATGTGACTCAAAAATAATTAGACATATTATGGAAAGTATAATTCAGAAATGATGCTTAGAACCTTTAAAGTTAGCCCAGATTTCAACCTTGTCTTTTTATGTATACCATAACCAAGATATGATTCTGCATGTTCAATATACCTAATGCATGTCTGCCATTTAGATTCCATTATCTAAATGGAATTTTGTCTGTTTACTATTCTCACTCTTGGACAGCCATTCAATAACTTGGCATTCAGGATGACAATCTGCTGTCGACCACATACTCTAATTATCAGCAACAAGCAAGCAACACAATTATGAACTATAAGCCTAAAGAATACTAAGTTGAAATTATTTTGTTGGCATATTTCATCTAAGACAGCCTAAATTCTTTTTCACAAACTAAAAGATTAATATAGGAGAATTTAAAAACAGATCAAATTCTACTATGAGAAAAACTATATATAAGAAAAAAGTTCCCAAGTCTCAGGCAATAACTCCATTTGCTTCCATAAGAGTCAGTATAAAAAAAATTCTTCATTAAAGAATTATAATATCCCCTTGGAAGCCAATTTAATGCGATCTTATCAATATTTATAAAAGATCTTAAAGGACTTTAATAAAATTTGAATTTATTTAATATTCAAAATATTGGTTTCATATAAAAATAAAGTGAGGAGTCTAACATATTTTATAGGTATACAAGATTTTTTCAATGCATGTTCACGTCTACTATGGCAGTAATAAATGTTCTCAAATGTATAGCTCAATGAAATCACACACATTATGAAGTCCTTACAAAAATTCCCTCGGATTTTTTTATTTACTAAAGTATCACCTTGCTCATAGTAAGTTCCCAATAATTATTTACTAAATTGTTGAGCTCAATGGGTAGACTATAAGATCATAAAAGGCAAAAATTGTACTCTTTTAACTTAATTTTGTGTGGATATTATAAATATTCTAAGTAGTCAATAAATGTCTACTGATAAGACTATAATCATGGTATTACTAATAATTTAAATGTTTTCAAATAGAATATTTATTTCTGGGAGACAGGAGGGCATAGGTATAAATGAACAGACTCTAGAATCGGTCAGTCCTAGGTTCAAAAGTTGGCTCCACTCCTTACAGCCATGTAACTGGGAAAAGTGATAACCCTTACAGGGTCTCAGTTCCTCCATATGTTAAAATTGATCAACTGATGTTACCTGCCTCATAAAGCTGCTTAAAACACTGAATAAAATCAGGCATGTACAGCAACTGGTACAGCACCCAACACATCTTTATGGATAGGATCTGCCTTAAATTACAAGACCAAAGTTATATATCTGGCATGTGGAATATTACAGCAATTAGCCAGCCCTATAAAATATTACAAGATTTCCCCCCCCCCCCAAAAAAAAATAAGCCTATTTGGAGCAGCGAACAGCACTGCTCCATTAGTAATGATGATGATTTCCTAGAATAAAAATGAAGTTGGGTTTGTGGACACTGTAGGCATCACACTGAAGTATTTCTGATGCAGTTCTGGTCAAGCCACCCTCTGGGAACTAACTGATTTTAAAAACAATGTACATCTCGGTTCCAGTACATGGCTTGTACCTCTTACCACATCCAAAACCTACGTGACTGAGTTCCTAATATCCAATTTGTACATGTTTCCTAACCTAAAATAACTATGATTAGGATACCTGGGTATTCTGGGACCTTCTCAGGGCAATCACAGCTTCGGATGGCAGGGCAGCCGAGAAAAGAAAACAGGCTCTTTAAATCCGGCTGGAAAAGAGCACTTAAAGAAAACACAGGCATAGAGCCTGCTGAGAATGACCAACTGTGAAGGAAAGTGTCCAAAAACTTGGAGATGGAAAAAAGAGAGCAATGGATATCCTTGCAGTGAAGGGCTGGGCTGTGCATAGCACACCCTCTGGGAACTACCTGATTTAAAAGAATGTGCACCTTTGATTGTAAGTGATAAGAACATTTTATAATGTTATTGGGATAAACATTAAATCATGAAAACTGAGAGCAATGCAAATAATTCTTGTCCACAGCAATAAAAATGAATATTGTTTGGTAGAGAGACAATTGATTTCCACCCTGTAGAAAAGATGACTCCCAACATTTATACTTGTGGAATTGTTTTACAGATATTAGTCGGTTTTACATCTATTACTAAATTTATTTCAGCATATCTGCTTTTCAAATTCTCCTGTGAACTGATTTTAATACCATACTGGTTTTCTCACTAAATAATAGTTAATTAAATATTTGACAGGTTCACATTTGTAGAGAGGCATGATTTTAGATTTTTGAAAATTATACTTTAGCACTTTTGATGAAAGAAACACTTTCTCAAAAAGGAAAACTGGTGTGGTAGAAAGGGGCTTTTTATTTTGCCCAGAATGATTTATTTCTCTAAAAGAGAAAGAGAAGTGAAACAAGTATCGAAATGTTTAACAGCTATTTTATTTAGGTAGTGAATGCATCAGTATTATATACTATGTACTTTATAACTCAAATGCTTCATGACTTAAATTATTTTTTAATGTTTTTATAAAAGAATTAGTTGGCTGGGAGAAAATGGAGGTAGTTCCTCCCAACTTCTTTCTCAGCACCAGTTTTCCCCATGGAAACAGGTATATGTTATAAGCCTCTATTCTCCTACAGATTTATGCCTGCTTCTCTTTTGTCAATCTCCAGTGCATCTAATGGAGTAAGAGGCACAGAACTGAAGCACTGGGAATTTGCTCTAACACTAGGGAAAGGGAATCAAAGACAGAATATCTCAGGAAACCAAGGAAAGGAAGTGTCTCCAGGTTGTTGTCAACCCAGCTCTCTGGTTCAATCCAGAGAAAGACTTGCTCTGTTAACTGGCAGTCCACCTCACTATCATGCCCAGAAAACAGGCTAAGACTTGCTTGGAGAAAGCTCAATTTATAGCTTCAGGCCAAGAAACTGGCAACTAGAACTCTGCCTACACTGTAGACTCCCTCTTCAGTACTGAGAGAGAAATGACAAAGTCGGTGTTTTAATGGATTATTTTACAAGACTGTTAACAGGAAATCGCTGAAATTTGTTAGCAAGAGGACACCAGAACTTAAGTGTCACTACCATGATTCTTCCTCATAATAATGCTACATGGACCAAGATGTTAGAACTGAACCTCTTGTACAGCATATGTGCTTCAACATCTTTTTCACTGCTAGGGAAACTTGTGGTATAGTAGGGAGAACACCAGAATTATTTTTAAGTCAGAAGATCTGAGTCGGACTTTTGTCCAATCACTTGATTAATTCTGTCCAAGACACATACCCTCTCCAAGGTGGAGTTTCCTCAGCTGGGAAACATAATTATACAGCCACATCTACTTATTGTATTGAGCTAATAAGACGATCAAACAAGTACTACACTGCACAGAACAACATACATTTACATCTAGCCACATAAAATCACCTGCATTCTAGTCTGACCAAATTATAGATTGGGAAATAGCTAGCTATAGGTAAAAGCCCCAGCCCTTGGACAGAAGGAATCCCACTCCTGGTCCTGGCTGCCTCAGAACTAAGACAATATTTGTCACAATAAACATATTAGAAAACTTGAATACGACATTAAGGAGTGTTTGAAATGTAATAGCCTGTGTTTACTTATTCTCCTTGAATGATTTTTAAATAAGAAATAGGGGTAACTAAGATTTTTCGAGGATGGATTCTCTGGCTTAGGCAAACACTTGGTCTTATGTGGTTTGGAGTCAATGAACAGATGGCCTGACATTCACTAGGACAGCTCTCCCCACATTTCTGCTTCTTAAGAGTTCCTAGAAGAGATTAAGAATGTTGGAAACTACTGATATAATTGGTTGGTCACAACCATTTTTAGAGACTTGCTGTACAGAGGAATATAACTTCCTTCCTGTATGAATCATATACCAAAGGCAATTGCATTCCTCATGTTGATTACCCACTGTAACAGAAAAGGTTTGCTTGTTATGGGATGTTTACTATTACCCTGCACAACTTCTGTAGCATTTAAGTTACACAAATATTCTCTGCTATGATTCTCTGTAAGAGATGCTACTAACATTTACATTTTCTCTCCTCTCTCAGCCTCCCCTAAGAAAATTACCACAATGCAGATTGAGTCATGTACCTTTTTATGTTTTCTTTAGGGGGGAAAAATGCTACAAAATAAAACCTACGTAAGATATATACTCACTTTAAAATTTTTTTGGATTAGACAAAACTTTAAAAATAAGCTTTGTTTTATACCCTTTCCCCTTCTCCAATAATCTGGCACATATTTTGATCAATATCTTCAATCAGCATCTCCAGCCAGAGAGAAAAGCCAACATATATTAAAGCAACTTAAGAAGCCAATGTATTAGAATCATCAGTGGATTTTTAAATATTTTCATTTTGCTTTCCTATTTTTTTTCTTTTATGTGACGAATAATATTTGCAAAATTAATTCTGTTCCCTGAAAATCAGGGCATCTTTCTTAAACACAGCCAGTTTCCCCACGTACCTATATGCAAATTATGGGACGGCAAGGCTGTTTTCAAGATACACCTTTCCCAAGGCTGTGGGTTTCTGGTTTCCTCCTGATAGCCACACAGATGTGGGTTCATGCAACTGTCCACTCCCACCTCATTTACCACATTCTCAACTCTCAACTTGCCCATGTGAAGGGCAGGGGAGGGGAATGGTGTTTGAAAGGACCACCTGGGGCAACTCACTTGGAAAGCAAACACAGTTGCTAACTATTGGTGGAGACTTGCACATTCATGGGCTTTGTGCTTGTCAATCTCCCACTGCTCCACAAAGAAGCTTTGAACCAATTTTATGCTGCAAACCAGAAACAGGAACTGAATGGGCCTCTAAAAGGCCTCCAAAACAGGAAGCAGGGACAGCCTCTGTAGCTACCATAGAGGAACTGACCTATTAGCAGATAAGGCTCTGAGAAGGCTGGCACCAGCCAAGGCCACAGGTGAGATAAGGCCATGCTGTGCACTTGTAATTAGGTTTCACATGGAAGTGGAACCAACTTGAACTACCAACTGATGAATGGCTTAAGCACACCACAGGTGACCAAGCTGAGGAAAGAAACCAGGATCCCAGGAGCCTGAAAAGCAAGGCCAGTCATGACAATCTGCTGTTGACTATTTAGGATAAGAAACCGGTACTCTACAAATGAATTTACTCTTGGGCTTTGGAATTTTATTTTTAGTTTTGTTTTTCCAATTTTCTAGTAAAGCTCTTTTTGGAAAATTACAACTTTTCCTCCAAGAAAGCAAAAGGAAGCACAGGCTCTGGGTTCATAGGCGGTGGGCAGCAGCTGCACCAATGGTGTGCCAGCAAAAAAGCCAGAGAAAAATTATGGGCGGGCCACCACTGGGATATATTTTTTTAATCCCTTCCTAAGCAGACTTTTTTCCTTATGAGTCTGTCCATGTTAGTTCTTTTAATAATTTTTCTAAGGCTTGTTTCTTTCATGAAGAAGCAGTGACTGAAAGGTAGAGAGGAGCTGTAAGGCGGTTTAGATGAGAGGTTCTTAAACACTGCTCTGTTGATTGACATGATAAAGCTTTCACTCACCCATGAGAAAATGGGACAAAAATAACAAATAAGGAGTTTTCCATACATTTTCTACATGCAAAAAGGTATTCTTTATTCTAAGCTTATGCCTTCCCTAATTCAACATAAAATGTCACTTTTTTAAAGAAGTCATGGCAGTAGATGACTTGTTATCAAGTTTTTTCTCTTATATCATTAATTGGAAAAATAAAATGTTAACAAACACAGGTCTTCCAATTATTTTTTTTTTAAACTGACTCGTGGGAATCACTAGAAAATACTGACTTTGCCCTCCCCCTCGAAGTATATGAGACCTTATACATGAAAGCCTCACTGGACTTAAAAGTAGAAATGCAGGAATGGGCTCAAAGATTTTCAAGGCCTTCTCGGGCTATGTTAGCCAGGAGACAAAGATTATGCTTTTGTTTTGTTGTGTTTTGTTCTTATTTATTAAGAGTGTAATTCCTAAGAGGACGTGCTGGGAGCAAGTGGAACCAACATCCAGAAAGTTAAGATACCTCTCCAGTGACATGGCCTAAGTGGGTGACTTTCCTCACAAGCCCAAGGAAAGCGAGAATATAATATAGATGAAAATATAACAGCTAAATTCTTAAAATTTCAACTAGCATGTGTTTCCTTCCTGTTACCCACTGCTGCTACAGGGTGAAAGGCCGAGTAAGATTGCAATCAGTAGTGAGCCTAAGAGAATGGCCCAGGCGGATGTAATGGCTGACAGCAGGGAAAGGGGAAGCTGGCAGCCAATCTAATCCTGTGCCCAAGGAGAGGGAGTGAGGTGGCCTTGAACAGACCAATGTCTCTGGGTCTTACAGCAGCAGGAGTTAAGGAATGGAAGAAGGATGAAAGAGGTGAAAGTGTTACTAGATTCTCTGCTGGCATGGCTCCCTCCTTCACTGACATTCTTCCTCTCCCCTGCCCTGGCCCCCTCCTCTCCCTGTAGCCTCCCAATCCTTCCTTTGTCCCGATATCACCACAGCCCCTCCTCTCATCACCACCAATCCAAAGTGATGTCCTACATCTGTCCAAGATGCTACCAGAAGCTAGATGAAAGTGAAATTACTGTTGCTAATACAAGGACAGGTGAATTCAAAGTCCTAGCTTTAGGTTTCAGGAACCTAATTGTCCTGAATGGGTATACTGAGTTAACCTAACTTCTTCTAGGCTAGTGTAGAATCTAACCACAATCTATAATACTGTTTCTAAGGCAAGATATGCTTCTGGTTCCAAGCAGCAACCTTAAATCATTTAACCTGAATGAATGAATATAACCATTTAACGGTTAGCTTTTCTCATAAGCGAAATGGGGATGATAATAAAGCTTCTTTATTCTAGCTTCACCTCACAGAACTGATGTTCATTAAAAATATTTTTTGAGACACTGCTAGTGGGGCAGAAGTCTACCTGAATGGAGTAGCTCTATATCACTAACATCTGTATCATTGATATCTCTTAGCTTTTATAGAAATTTACTACCTACAATGCAGGGGAATGAGAACATTAGCTTGGCATTTGCTATCTCTGAGTGATACAGTCTTATACATATAAATATGATGTATTTTCATAAATGCTGTGATAGAACATTAGTTCCCCCTCGAAGCAGGAATGAAAGAAATATGTGTAAAGGACAAAGTATATTAGTTAAATAGTAAACAGGGAAAAATCAGTGAAAACCTTTAAATGCAATCTCTTCTTTAAGAAGACACCAACCGATACACACAGAAAAAGCTTATAAAAATGTAACCAAGCTTCAAGTTCTTATTCTCATTAAGTTGAGCTGTTTAAACACCAACATTTCTTTTTAACTGTTGAGGCCCTCATTAAGTTGTCCTTGTTTACCCTTCCATCTCAGTTCAGATGTCTTCTCTGAAACCACCCCATCTACCAGTCTGATTGTAGAATGTTTCCTGGGTGTCCAAAGCATTCAGTGTGGACCCTCTCCGAGTACCTGTTACAATCAGGCTTTGAATCTGCCCTCCCAACCAACTCTGAACTTCTGGAGCTGGGAACTTGGAATACACAAGTCTATGGACTGAAATGATTCATTCTGTATTAATAATGTTATAATTTTAAAGTACAGAATTTGAGAGCTGGAGAGAATCTCAGAAATCAATTATTCCGATTCTCCGTTCTTTTCTGAGATTTTAAATGACTTGCTCCTAATCACAGCTCCTAACCAAGGACCAGAATCCAAATCTTGAAACTTGTTCCAGTGCTCTGTCCCAGCACACTATGCTGCCTTGCCTTTGCAAATCACAGGATTAAATGAGAGAATCTTTGAAATTTAGTTCAATTCCCTTCTCCACTTCCATCCGTGATCAGTTTTACAAGCCTTTGGAGGAGATGAAGAGCCTTGTTCACAATTACATGGTTCACAACAGAGCCAGGATGAAAACTCAAATCTAACTTGAGAGGCTGTGTTCTTCCCACATCATGATTCAGCTTTCAGGTGGAAGTGGAAGTGGTGGATACAGAGCAAAAGTCAGCATGGCCCAGGAGCCAAAATCCTACCAGGCCTGTTTTCGTATAACTTACAACCTCAGAATGGTTTGTAACTTTTTTTAAAGGTTGGGGAAAAATTAACAAAGAATATTTTGTGAAGTATATGAAATTCCAATATCAGTGTCCATTAATAAAGTTTTATTGGACTACAGCCACCATCATTTGTTTAGAAACTGTTTATGGCTGTTCTCCAGTAACAACCACAGAGCTGAATAGTTGGGAGAGAAACCTCCTGCAAAGTCTAAAATATTTACCATCTGGCTCTTTACAGAAAATTCTGCCAAATCCTGGTAGAGAAGGAGCAAGCAATCTCTTAGAAATCAGAAGAAAAGTTCTACTCATCAAACTCATCAGCCCTCAATTTAAAAAAACAAAGGTTTTGGACAAAATTGATACCTATCTTCATTCTGTCACATCTCCATGCTGAAGGAAATGGCCCAGTGTTCATGTCACTCACATTGGCAGAGTTTACGCTGGCACCTGCGCAGGATGATGGAAGCAGTGAAATGGGACAGAGCTGGCCTGCAAACACTGGTCTTCCTAGAGGAAGTACTCCCCACCATTTCACACTGCACCTAAATGGCTCATAAGATCCTTGCCAATTCACTGTCACATGATTCCAAGATAGAGAGCATTTGGACTGAGAGTAAATCAGCCCAACTAAGCGGAGGCGGCAAGGGCAAAGCACGACCTTTTTGACCTTTTTGAGTCTGCTAGTGGAAGTGGATTCCAGTAGCATTGACAAGTTACTGCATGAGTCCTGGGGATCCCTTGGTCTTCTCACCTAAGCCGGACAGTAAGTACTTACTTCACAGGCTTGTCTGGAAGATTAAAGGAGATAAAATTCAAATGTCAGGTCTCTTCTAACCTTTCGCTCTTTCACCTTCCCAGAGGCAGTATTTAGAGAAGAAACAGTAAGTGAGCCTTGATAGAAAACATTCAAATTAGCTTAGAATTTAAGATTTTTTCATAGAGCCCTATAAAAAATACCCAGTCCATCAGTACAAATATGCTATTTGGTTGAGTGTTTCCCTTACATATCTTTTAATACTTTGAAGATTATTCTAAATTATAATCCAAAAATAAGAGTGCTGTAATTTTTAGAAAAGTATGGTTATGTAATTCTTATAGCGAGCCACCCAAAGAACCAAGCTACAATATATTACACTCATGTTCAATTATGAAGATCTAGACTAAAAAAATACCAGAACCAGAAAGTCCTAGTTTATTTAGTCTGGCTTCCTTAACATGAAGTTCTTGTTGTTCTTAAAATATTCAGCTTTGGCTGAATTCCAAAACTGACATAAGCTACTTCAGGTGTTCTGAAGAAACTGAAGTTTTACAAACTGAAAATAAGACTGGAATATAAAACCTTTTATGTGACCACAAATGCAAGAACCTTATTGTTTGAAACCATCATTAAATCAAAATTTCTGCTCACACTTATAAATATGTGTATATTCTCGATATTGGTCCTACAGGGTGCTAATGGTTCATTGCAATGACATTATTTCTAACATTACTAACAGACAGCTAATTGTTTCAGTCGCTAGAACTACAATAATTCTTTCTGAAATCTGTGATAGGTTGAAATATATTTTTTTCCCCACGGATTATGCTAGCAACTACTTTAATAGCCAATTTAGTCTTAGTTATGAAGACAGCATCTCAGCGTTTCAAATAATGTTAAACTATACACTTTCCAAACCATCATGGTATGTGGGGCAATAACAGACTCTGGTTTTCACTGAAATTCTAACAAAAATACTACACAAGTTTAGTGTAAATTACAAGGTTCTTACTTTTGGAAGTAGTTACTTGAGACCTCAGACTGAAAAGAGATAGGAAATTTGTCAATTTGCCACTAAATTTGTTAAGGTAAAACGAGTTAGGAAGATCATGACATTACATGCCAACTCAGAATCTGCGTGCAGTTGGTTGCATGGCCTAAGTCATGGTTTCTATACTCCCAAAACTACACAGAAAAAAAAAAATGAGAACGTCATCTAAAGCCTTCATAGGTAGATACGAACTGGAGAAGAGCTGACTGAGGTAAGTATTTCGTAGTGCTAAAAAACAAAAGTTCTTTATGAAGACCACACGAACCCATGGCTCCAGAGCGGGCCGGTGCGTGAGTCCGGCGTTCTTTGGCACAGATACACCCAGGCTCTGGCATCAGCACTTTCTCCCAGGAGCAGCGAGCGCGAGAAGTCACGCAGCGCTGCTCGCTGCCCCGAAAGTGTAGCAAGAAGTAAATAAGCAGGAAGCACGCCCGCTATCCAGAAAAGAAATTTTGGGGGGCCCAGAAAAACATTTATTCCCCTGTAGCGGCCGGGGGAAACGCGGCCCCTAACCAGGGAGGGCAGGGAAGGGGTTACACACGCACCTGCATTGTAAAAACGGTCCAGCACCGTGGTCTCTCCAAAGTCCAGTTTACCAAAATGCAGGGGCTCCAGGGCGGCGCCCACCTTCTCGCACGCCTCCCGCAGGCTCTGCAGGGCCTCGCTCTCGGCCACCACCAGCTGCCCCTGGCTCGCTTCGTTGATCACATATGCCACTGTAGTCCGTCGGCCGCCTGCGCCGCCAGAGTTGCCCCGGCATCGGGGGGCGCTGCTCCCAGAGGTGGCAGCGGGACACCCGGTGCCAGAAGCGGCTGTACTCTCCACATTCCAGAAGCTTCCCGGTGGCGGCGGTGGTAGCTGGTTCTCCTCACCCTCGGCCGCCACTTCTCCACTCCGGCAGCTGCTGCCCTCGGGGAAGGCGCAGAGGCCCGAGGGGGCAAAGGGTGGCACCGAGAAAGTGATGCCCTCGCCCGCCTCCGCGCTCATCTCTCCCGCAAGAGCTGAAGCGGCTGCGGCGTCCCACCCCCAGCCGCACCGTCTGGCCAGCCACAGCTCCGGGCTGCTCCGCGCGCGCCGGGCTAAGCAGCTACCATCGCGCGTCGCGCCTCCCGCGCCGCGCCGCCGCCGCCTCTCAGCCGCCCTCTCTCCGGAGACGCCGCCGCCTCCGGGCGGCGGCTCGCCCCTCCTCGGCGCCTCCGTGGCCGCGCCGCTCGCCCGCTTCAAAGGGTAGAGTACAAAGGGTGAGGAAGCCGGGTTGAGCGGGAAAGGACAGCGCTCCCTTTCCTTGGAAGTGGACAAGCCGACTCACAAACCTGCGCGGCGGTGCGGCTCAAGTGCGCCGCGCTTGGGGTGAGGTGCGCACTTGCTACAGGGAGCGCGGCCCGGCTCCTTCCGCGCCGGGCGCTGTGGGCGGGGCCAGGAAGGACGCCCTCTGTGGGCGGAGCTACCTGACCAGCACCTTACGGGCAGGCACGCTCCCCTGGCTGTGTCACGGAACGGCGGCAGCTGAAAAGATCCGCCTCGCTGCTCGGCGGCAGCTCTTCTTCATCTATTCTATTTCCTCCCCCTCCGCTGGCCTTTTTTTTTCAACGATTTCTTCGGCTGCTGCGTCCCAGCGCCAGTCTTGGCGCTTCTTGCAGCCACCGGCTTCTTGCCACCCACTCGTCGCGGAACCAAAAGTCAGGTTCCGCCCCAGGGGAGGGCGCTGCTGGGAGTCTCTAGCTGGGACGAAACTGAGTGCGCTCAGCCCGTGAGAGGTTCCGGCCGAGCGTCTCCGCCGTCACTATCCGGTCCCCCACGCAAGAACACCTAAAGTAGGCAGAAGCCCGAAGCCCACCCGACAACCGAATGGCGAAAAGAAAAAAAAAGTCTTTCGCGAATGCTAGGGTCTGAGCTACCCCGAAGCATTTACAGCGTTCGCCGCGGCCACGGCGCCCCCCTCTGGCCCCTGCCGAGCTCGCTCAGCAGCGCCGTCTGGATCGCAGGCGGCGCTGGAAGGACTAGGGCAGTGCTCTGAGGCTCGCGTTGCGCGAGGCGGGGATATTTCAACTACCGCTCTGGGGCTGGGGTCTCTGTATTGGGAAGGGTAGTTTATTCGTAACTATGGCGCTCCGGAAGTGGTAGGCTAAATTTATCAGGTCTGCGCGTGGTACTTTTCATTTAAATATTTCCAACAGCTGTGCTAACATTAATGCGTAATCGATTAACTCCAACCGCTCAACAATTTTAGCATTCTCTTCTAGGATCCTAACTCTCCCACCTCCCCCACATACACGTGCCATAGCCTTACTTGAGATAGAAGATGAGGTCTATACCACATTCTGCAAATCATCAGCCGCCAATTGAAAAAGGAAAATTAGGTAACTTACTCTTTTTTAAATTGCACCACAGCGGGGCGGAAATGCTTGAATTGCTTAAGAGCAAAGTACATACTTATATGAGGAGCAAAAACAGATGTGTAAATTTTCAGAGAACTCCAGAATGCTATAACTTTAGGAAAACCAGCGAAAGTTGCAAGGAAATAAACAGGTTGTTGGCTTCCCATATCCAGGAACTGAGATTAATGAGTTCTATGAAAAAGGTAGAATAGTGCAAATTACATTCGAGCTTCGGAAAAAAAGGGAAGGATGAAATAATTTAGTAATAAAGAGTTAAAAGGAGGAAGAAAATAGTAATAAGAAAAAACACCCGGTAGCTACACAATTGTATCCCCAAGAAAGCAAAGTGACATTAGCTTTTTCTAACGGTTTATAAAATGATAGAAGTGAATTTATAGTAAGGAAACTTTATTCTCATCATGTCGATGGAATTCCTGTGATCCACATTTGCTTTTGGCCTTGATGTAGATAAGTAGATAGCAGATAGTAAATAATAGTGACCATATTGAGAAAAATGTTGATGAACTATACTGATAGATACATACCTTTTATTATTTCCAACAACCTGTCAAGCCTCCAAACTCCTAAGGGAGTAGATAGCCCTCTGCCTCATCCTGGCCAAAAACAATAAACATTGGAAATTCATTAGGATCATGTCTGGAAAACGAAAATATCTAACTTCTCAAATAGCATTTTACTATACAGATATAAGAACATATATAAGGTATTTTCTAAAAACCATAATTTTTCACCTTTGCTTCCCTTCCAGATCTTTTCAGAGCCATCTTTCATACAGTGTTTTTGTTTATTTTATTTTACTTTGAATTTAATGATTTTAAAGATGTTATTGATTACTGGCAGCCACACCCCAATGTAACGCTAAAAGATTGCTTGTAGTTGATCCTAAGGCTCTCTCACTGCCTAAATGGCATGGTTTAGTTAATTAAACTAATGTGGCATGTATTAGGTTGAACTACATGAAATTTCCATTTTTATAGCTGATAGTCAAATATACATAAATTCAGATGGTTCAACTTACAACTTAAATATAGGGCCTGTGTGTAGGCAGAGGGGACGGATGTGGTGCCAGTACCCAGTTTGCCCTCTGCTTTCAAGCCCAACTCAGGGTTCTCAACTGGAGAAATGAATGCATTTTTCTAATTGGATCATCCAGAAGACATACATGTTTGCAGTTTGTCTGTATATAAGGAGGACATTTTTCTGATCTAAAAGGACATCTAATATTGTAATGGTGGACACAAGCAAAATCATTGCCAATCTTGGGCTTTCAGGTTTGTTCTTGAAGAGGCAAAATGGTGACTCAGGCCAGCAATGGCCAAATATCTCTTAGCTAGTTAGCTTTTTGTTTTAAGTGACAAGTTTGCCTATTTCTCTGTATCTTCAGATAAGTGAAAATATAATACACTGAAATATGTAATAAGATATATAATATATATCAATTCTAAAAAATATTTAAGGCTACATACAAAACAAGATAAATACAATTTTAAATGATCAGAAATCAGTCAGGAAGCCAGTAAAAGAAATATCATAAACCTGGGACAAATACACAAGTCAATTGGTTGCTAAATTTAGCTCTGTGTTTTGGATGCTAAAATTAAAAAGAAAACACATGAGTAACATATTCATATGAAGAGTTCAAGTCTTTTCTTGAATTCTATAAAGACTTTATCGCATAGAATCTGATACAGAGGACATTGGGCAAAAAAATGTAATCGAATATGAATTTGTAAAAATTATATGTTCCTCAAATTTATGTTTAATATTTAAAAGCCAAGAATATAATATTAAATATTAACTCAATGAGGGCATTTCAGAGGAACCTACAATAATACAAATCGGATATAATGCTTTCTGGTTATATTACTTTAATAAGTGTGAGGAACCGAGGAGATACTTCTCTTTGTAAGCTCCCAACTTGGCACTCTGCATCAAGGGAAAAAGGAACCCAAGGAAAATATGTTGCTTAGATCCACAAATAGCAGGCTTCCCGAAGCTTTTGACAAGGATTAAATCACAGTCTGTAAATGGTAGAATTAAAATATTATAAAGATTCTATGGCATCTTTACACATTAAAAAAACACGATGGCAGAACTGAAGTTCATTGATCAAAACTATATTCTCAGTCAAAGTCCATCCCACTTCCAGTTAGAGATGGGCCTTGGGACACCTTGAGAACACTTGCAGGTAAGGCAAAGAATTTTTCTAATAAAGAAAGAGCTGAAGAAATAGAGATTTCTGCTTCACATTATGACAGGTTAGGTGATTCCGATCAATCCTCTCACAAAAGACTAAGAATGTTGGACAAAATTTAAAAATTAAAATAAAGACATCAAAAAACTAATAAGATAATAAGGAACTATCTGGCTAGATTCTGGAAAAAAGGACAAGGATTCAGAGCATGTGCCTAGTCGGGGCTGCTGCTAGCTTGGCAATTTTTGTGGATCTGAGTTAGACAATTGAAAGTCTAAATGGCATTTTTGATAACACCTGGAAGGGCAAAAGTAACGATGAGATAGCCTAGAAGTTGGAGTGAACGAGAAGTAAAATGACCTTTACATGGATAGCAACCCTGCCTCCAGATATGAGTAATACAGATAAAGTCTCAAACCCTGAAATTGGGTAAAGGTAATTCTAGGCTCTTGACAATCAAAATTCACTGCAGAGGAAGTTAACATCATCTGGGGCAATGAATTATTTCTAGAGATGCTAAATCTGTAGATATAGGCAAACATTTGAATGTGTGGTAAAATAGTGGTGTAGGAGCAATAATATGAATTCAAATCCTGACTTTGCCACCCGTTCCTGAGTTCACCCCTCCAGATCCACTCTCCATTCATATCCCTATGGTCTCTGCCTCTTAGGCTAATCTGTATGAATTATCTGTGGGCTCCCTTGCATTCTGATTTCCAACTAGGTTTGGTCAATGAGGAGTCCATGCAGGGGATTTGAGCAAGGGAGGATACCAGGACTCTGTGAATAGTCTCCTCAGGCTGGCTATATTCCTCAACAGAAAGTCATTGATCTTCTCAAGGTGGCAGATCCTATGAGTCAAGTTTCTAACAGGGTTTTCTAACTTTCCCTCACCTTGTCCTTTGGCATCTGGAAATGATAATAGCTCTGAAGTTACTAGTCCCATGTTCCTACACAATCCCTTGAAGCTTTGGTATACTCCTTCTGTATCTTTGTAATTAGTCTTTTTGTAAATGAACCCACCTCAAACTATCTTGTTTCCTGTTCAGATTCTGATAACTACCAATGAGAAGACTATTAACCTCTTGGGCCTGTTTCTTCATTCATAAAATAAAGTATTGACTTAGATTAAATTGAAAATCCTTTGAAGCTCTAATATGCTATGTTTAAGTATTCAGTTGAGAAACAAGTTGTTATACTGAATTGAAATGCATTAAAAATGAAAAATGCCACTGAGTAACCAAATAGTACATGAGGGAACTTTCTCTTTATAGAAATATTTCAGCTAATGCATAACAAATTTCTAAGGTAGTTAGAAAATCACCATTTTGCAACTGGTAATGGATTTGGATCCAGGTATGCATCATCAATAATCACTAACATTACTAAAAGAGAGATAATCAGATATAATGTGCCTCCTGATAGAAAAACACCACCAATTACAAGGTAGTCATATTGAACATAATGGGCATAAATCTCATCAAAGCTCTAGAATCCAAAGCTAAGATTCAATAACTAATTCCAGGAAATATAGAGGACCAAAACAAAGGTTAAAATACTTAAGACTGTGGGAAACTCTACAAAACAAAGCTAAGTTCATTTTCTAATAATAACATGGTTCGATGTCTCTTAGACCCATTTCCAGTTGAAAAAAATAATAAGTGCCAATCACCTTACTAACTGCTTTATATGCATATCTCAAATCTCCCATCTTTATAGATAAGGCTCTGAGCAGGGAAAGGCTACCCAATGTCAAACAAAGATTTAGTAAAAAGAGCAGGGTTCCAATCCAGAGCCTGTGCTATCAGCCACTGCTCCTCATTGTAATGAGGTCAAAAGATTATCATGTCATAAAGTATCAAATAGCCTGCTTTTTTTGTTCTGATGGGAAGATGTACAACCAGTTTATCTAACGGCTGCATAAAGTTTAAAAGAAAGGAGATCAAAAGTTGAGACACAGTTTATCTGCTAATTTTGGAATTAAAATATCATGTCAAAAGACCATACTTGCTGTGTATAAGAGCTGTGTACAATAGCTGTTTTCCAATCTCTTCCATGAGAAGCCAGGGAGAGTGAAGCCTTGGGAAATAATTTGAGGCTAAAGTCAACAAGAATGAATGTTGTTTTTGTTTGTTTGATGCCTCTGTTTTGTCTTAAAGTTAGCCATTTATTTCGTAATTTATGCTTATTTATTTTAATACAAAATCATATTTTGGATTTCTTAATTTTCCAAAAAAAAATCTGTGCTCCTGGAAGATGAACCTGCCTTTTTGTATATCCAGTAGCTTTAAATTTTCCCTTCACCCACTACAGCAAACTCCTGCAGCAGTGTTTTTTAGCTGTGGTTAAAGATTAGGTTCGAGTGAGGAGTTTTCTGCAAATAAAGAACTTCTCTCCCCACCCCCATCCAAAATGGTACCAGTCAGTGGCCTGTTAGGAACAGGGCCACACGGTAGGAGGTGAGTGGCAAGGCAAGAGAGCAAATCTTCATCTGTATTTGCAGCTGCTCCCCAGCACTAGCATCGCCACCTCAGCTCGACCTCAGATCATCAGGCATTAGATTTTTATAAGAGCACCAGTCCCTGGTGCAAAAATAGTTGGGGACCACTGATCTAGAGATCTTATTCTTGGGATTCTTTTCATCTTTGATTCAATAAATGTGTTAAAATGGACAGAGTTACTGGAGTTCAGCTACAAAAGTACTAGGATCTTCAGTACTTAAAGAGAAGGAAATAAACTCTGAAAATGAATAAAATTATCCTCCATAGACATTTGTTCTACTGTTCCTCTTGCAGAAGCCATGTAAGTGGATAAAGACATACCCCAATTTTTTAAGCATAACAACTCACCCTGAATTCTATTATAAACCATTTTAAAATAATATATTGTTTAAAAGACTTAAAATATCAGGAATAAGTGACTTCATTGAATTAAGTATATGTTATATTGAATGACCATTGTAAAAGCTATGATAGAATTCAATCTGTTAAAATAATTAGACCAAAAACCTTTTACCTGAGTTTTTCTTCACAAACTCACCATTTATCCTTTCTCTTTCTTTCTTTCTTTCTTTCTTTCTTTCTTTCTTTCTTTCTTTCTTTCTTTCTTTCTTTCTTTCTCTTTCTTTCTTTCTTTTATTTTTTTTAATAAAATTTATTTGTTTAAATTAGTTTCAAGTATACAGTACATTGGTTAGACATCTATATTATTCAAAAAACGATCATCCCAATTGCTCCCTCCCTCCCCTGGCCCTCCATTTAGCCATCATATTAATGCTAACTACATTCCCTCTGGTATTTTTTTCTCGAATCACCTTGATCTAGCAAATATTTAAACCTAAGTATAAATGATAAGGGGGTCCAGGAATGGTTGAAGTAAAAGTAAAAAGTAAAAAAAGAAAAACATGTGGCTATTTAAATGTGAATTAATTAAAATCGAAGAAAACTTAAAATTTAGTTTCTCAGTCACAGTAGCCACATTTCAAGTATTCGGTGATCATATGTAGCTAGTGGTTACTCTATTGGACAATGCAGACATAGAACCTTCCTTTCATTGTAGAAAATTCTACTGGTCAGTGCTGTTGTAGAAAGCTATTTGCCATAAAACTTCGAAGAGTTTGTATTCTTCATTTAGCACAATATAAGGCTTTAGGTATTAAACAATTAATAAAATATGATTCCAATTGAGCTCATTCCTATGCAGAGAGAAAGAGATGTAAAGAGATTCCGCTGAGCTAGAATATATACAAAAAGGGTGAGAGTCAGAGATACATCAGTCTAGGTTAATAGGAGGAAATTCTAGACCCATGCAAACACACACAAAAATGTATGATCATGAGATGGTATGGTGACTTCTAGGAAACTGCAAGTAGTTCAAATACTAATACATGCAAAGGAGTAGTAGCAATAATAGTTTCATAATAATAATAACTTTATAGTTACATTAAAAGCACCATTACTACCACTCTGTTGCTACTCTTATTACTACCATAAAATGACTTCATCTACTACTATGAGAGTACATGTTTGAAACAAGTTTGTTAAGAAACAAGTTTGGAAGCTGAGCTGAGGCCAGATTTTGAAGCATCCTGATGAAAAGTAAATTTTAATTCATCCTATAAGAAAAGGAGACGTTTAAGGACTTTAAGTAGAAGAGAATGTGATCCAATCTATATTTTAAAAAGAAGTTGTGGCTGGCGTAGAAGTTTGAGCCTGTAGCTAAACTCAGAAGGAAGTTAAGAGACTTTTGCAATATTCCAGGTGTGGCCTAGGGATAGAGCGATGCTCTCATATCTCAAGTCTCTTTAAGCAGGAATGACTTTCTATAGAATCTTTGATATGCTTCTTCTAAAAGCATATTTGATAACTTTTTATTTTTCTCTTATTGTTCTAATAAGTTAAAGCAATTTTAATACAGAAAAACAGTTCTCTTCACATTTTGTGAAAGGAAGATTAAGGCCTCATCTATTAGATATTACCTCATGCTGCCCCATGCCCTGTCTACATGCACACCATCTCCCAGACTCTCAAATTGTTGCTTGCTTCTTCCTTCACTAGGACTAAAGTTATTACTATTTAAGACATTCTTTTAATTTAGATAAACAAATCTTTACTTTAAATAAACAAATCTTGTCATAGAAAGTTTTTGTGTAAGCAACAGAAACCAACTGTGACTACTAAAACCAAAAAATATATATTTTTTAAGATATTGGGACTAACAGCATCAGTGCAAGGCTGGGGTACAGGCTCAGAAAAGGCAGAAAACCAAGAGCTTTCAAAGACCAGGAGCTACAGATGAGGTCACTCCACAGAAACAGTACCTGTGACTTTGCTCTAAATAGATACCACGATTATTTTCTTTGACACTATAGTTGTTAAAGACATAAGTCCTCAAAAATTAATAGTACTAGTTCATGAATACATAAGACAAATCAATGAGACAGAGTAGAAAATCCAGAAATGTATCTAATTACATATAAAAATTTAGTATAAGATAAAAGCAGACTTTTAGATTATTGGAAAGAAGGACTTTGAAAAAGTGGTGTTGGAATAACTAACTACATAGCCATATGGAAAAGATAAAATTGGATTCATTCCCCACACATACACTAAGAAAAATTCCAAATGGATGTGAGATTTAATTTTTAAAAATGAAACTATGTGAGTACTCAGTAAATATATGGGTAAATTCTTTCCAACTTAGGAACAAGGAAAATTGTCAGGGTTATGACTCAAAATCCAAAAGCATAAAAGGGACAAATAGATAAACTTTATAACATTAAAAATAAAAAGTCTTTACATGGCAAAAGACATTATAAGTAAAATAGATAGACAAATAACAAACTAAGGAAATAGCTACAACTGGTACTACAGCTCATAAAATGAGTTTCTAAAAATAGAGAAGAGATCGAAAATTCTGTAGAAAAATGAGCTATAGAAAGCCATAGACAATTGATAAATATAAAAATATTTATCACCTGATAAATATTTAGGTATTTATCAGGTGATAAATATATAAATATATAAAGATGTTCAATATCATTCATAATGATATCAATAAACATTAAAATTACTCTAGTATTCCATTTTTCACTTACTATGTTGAAAAACTCTGAAAGTTTAATAAAACAATCTATTGGTGAGGCTGTAAGAAAATAGGTACTCAACTATTTCTGGTGGAATAAAAAATATGATAAAATACCTGCAGATGGAAATTTAAAACATCTAGCAAAATTATATATACATTTATCCTTTGACTCAGCAATCCTACTTCTAAAAATTCATCATGACATATGGTGGTAAAATCATGAAAGACATTTTTGCAAGACTGTTCATTTCAGTATTACTTATATAGCAAAAAGTTGAAAATCACCCAAGAGTTCATCAGCCAGGAGCTGGTTTAATAAACTGAAATAGCCGATAAATGGAGTACAATGCAGCTTTAAAAAGGAACGTTGACTATCTCTATACATAACCATTTATTTAGTTTTCTAGTTATTTACACTAGGAAGATAATCCCAGGTCCTATTTCTCTTTCATGGCTGGACTTAGAAATTTAAGTAACTATTTTTTTAAAGTAATGTGCTATATTGCCATTGAATTTTATGATATAAAAACATATGCGTGTGTCTCATTTTATTAATAAAATGGCAACATACTATATATAATTTTCTAAAATACCTTGTATTTTCAAGTATTAGACAATAAGCAGTGTATGACTGGGAACCCTGAAAAAGGCGAAATGAATGAGGTGACCCTTTGTCAGGAGGCAATTTCTAGGTAGTGGTTGGTATAGGGAAAGGGAAGCTAGGTGTTTTTGGTTGAGGATAAAACAGAATTTGAGGAACCTAGGTGGTCAAAATGTGAAAGACAGTATTCAATAGGAGAAAGCTATGCAGAGAAAGAATTTCAGAAATCTGCATACAAGACTCTTTGAGTCTTTAACTGAATGCCACACTGCACATCTGTAGGCAAGAACAACTTTTGAGTAAAGAATAAGTATCAGGAAATTCTAACAAGAACAATTCCAAGAACTCACACAGAGCTGGAAATAACTTGAGTTCCTTCCAGCCGGAAAGGAGAAACCTAATTGAATACATGGATTATTTAGAAGAAATCCTAGAAAAGCCACAACTTAGAAGTGAGCTAGAGTCTCCTTTTAGGCCTGACTTAAATAAGCTTAGAAACAGGAAAGTTCACCCACAAGTAACTGTGTACCAAAACAAAAAAAAAATCCCTGACCCTTTAAAGAAGTATAACAAAAACACAGCCATTATAAATATGCATAAATGGTCAAGGATGGAAAAGAACACAATGAGGAGAGAAATGGAAGCTATAATGAAGAAAAAAATGGAATTTCTTGGTGTGGAAATGCAGTATTTAAAATTATAATTTAATTGGACAGGATAATTGGACAGCAGAAGAAAAAATCAGTGAAACTGAAATAATAGAAACAGAATTTATCTGAAATGAAGCACGGAGAAAAAAAGACTGAAAAGGTGGCATACCCTAGTGAACTGTAGGATAATATCAAGTGGTCTAAAATATATGCAATTCCAGTCTCGGAAATGTTAAAGGAGATTCTTCGAGTGAAAGCTTTTAAATTTACTTCGCTCCCTTTTCTGAGCTGCAAGTTTTTTTTCTTTTATAAAGACAAACATCTCCTTATCAACTTTATATTATGTGTTATTAATATATTCAAAAACTATGCTTTGTTTAAATGCAAACGATTCTCCCAGTTAGTAATATCTTGAAACAATACCAGTTACAGTTTCCTTTTCCAGTAGGATGATCAAAGATTATCTTGATATCTTGGAATTCCATACAAATGCAGTTTGATACATGTAAATATAGGCCGCCTTCAAGATTGTCTGAAATCCTCCTTTGTTTTATGGGCCAAAATACATACAAAAGAAAATCTAGTAGTATTTATATTACCCTTATTTTAATTACAGATAGCTTTAATCTCTAGAATAGAAATCCAATTTATAAGAGATCTATGAATAAATACAAACATTTGTTGTATTAATGGTTTGTGAATTAAAACCTCTAAAAGGTAACCAAGAAAAAATTTTAAATCATATTTTATTTAGATAATAACATGACATTTAATTAAATTGATCACTTGATGGTTATTTTTATGTGTCATCTTGGCTATAGTGCCTGGTCGTTTGAGCAAACACTGGTCTAAATGTTGCTATAAAGGTATTTTGTAGACTGATTAGCATTTATAGCAGTTGATCATTTCACAATGTATACATATATCAAAGTCAGTATAAATATATGTAATTTGTACTTATCAATTATACCCCAATAAAGCTGAAAACAGGAGTCACAATAGGGTGTGTATGAAGACAGCAATTCTATGCCTTAGTCCTTTTGGCTGTGCAGAAACTTAGATTTCAAACTATTTAATACCTATAAACCTTTTCAAATTATATTCCTCCTTGAGCCCCAGAAATGTCATGATTTCATACGTGGTTAACTAGCAGTTAATATTGACATCAGAGAGTGAGTATTACCACATTGGATTCATATAATTTCAGCCTAAAAGCAAGGAAAACTAGAATTTTACACTGGCATCTGCTACAGAATTATAAATGTACAATTTCTGTTTGGCTTTGCAATATTTCAATTAGTTTACCTAACCCTGTCATAGCCTTCAAAGACTCCTAATTAGAAACGATTGATCTGGTCAAACATTTTCCATTTTACGTAGGAACAAAAATCTAGGCAAAGTATGGAATTGAGAAGTTAAAGGCAAATTGAGATTAAAAACTCAGTATTCTTTGTCCTAACCTAATTGCATTTAAAAAGAGAAATCTTCGACTAATCAATAAAAAGCTCACAGAGAATACATTTCTAGTAATGAAATTTCAGGCAGCCTGTAACTCTACTTCCACTGACACCTCTAGCAAATCTGGAGTCCGCTTGGAAAGTAAGGTGTGGGGAAGGATGTAAAGACAGGGTAGGGGAGGAATGAGAGAAGATAAGAAATATTTCACATTTCCTATTCCATAATTTTTCAATTCAATTCATGTTGTCAAACATTTATGGAAAATTTACTACGTATTGGTCATTCTTTTAGATTCTATAGAGACACAAACAAATTAAACCTAGACTTTACTTCAAGGTGCCTCATATCCAGTATAGGAGTGTGGTTCATTTATTTATATAGAAAATATTCCAGTTGAATGAAATATTTTACAATGCTAGAGTTATGTATTGTGAGGTAAGAAGTGGATAATATTTCAGAGGCCCTCAGAATTTTTTCCATGATCAAGATCACCACAGTTTACCCAGCTGGAACCAGCCTCTGTCCTTCCCAGAGAGATCACACTATTTTTAGCTTAAATTGGATAACTCTTTCTGCACTATTCTTTGCCAAGGGTCCAGCTGCTCTGTGTTTACTTATGTCTATGTTATATATTAACCTCTCTTTAGCATTACAAAATATTCCAGAATCTTTCCAGTTTACTCTTTGCAATATTACAAAAAATACAGTGAGGTCCTAGGCTAGTTTAATTCTGCATTCACTCAATGAAATTAATTCCTAAATGCCTATATCAGGTCCTTGGGGATATACCAGTGAATATAACAGACAAAGATTTCTCATTTAGTAAAACATGTATTCTAGTTACTATACATAATAAAAATCCAAAATAAGGCTCAGAAAAGAGATAAATTTCTTCAAAGTTTTCTGAATTTGTAATGTCTATATCCGTTTAGTTTGACTTAGAAACAATTTTCACTGAAGAGAGGAACACATATCAAAGCAATGGCACTTTCTCCAGTTGCCCTGACAGAGGAAAATTCCTTTATCAGTGGTTTAGTCTACTCAGGCTGCCATAACAAAACACCACAGACTAGGTCGCTTAAACAACAGCCATTGATTTTCTCACAGTCTGGAGGCTAGAAGTCCATGATCAAGATGCCAGCAAATTTACTTTCTGGTGAGAGGTTTCTTTCATCTTCTTGCTGTCCCCTCACATGGCCAGTCATTTCTCAATGTAAGCACAGAGAGAGAAAGAGCTCTGATGAAGGCCTCTTCTTACAAGGACTGCAATCCTACTGGATTAGGATTGCACCCTG
The DNA here is from genome assembly GCF_014176215.1 of Rousettus aegyptiacus. Taxonomy (NCBI): domain Eukaryota; kingdom Metazoa; phylum Chordata; class Mammalia; order Chiroptera; family Pteropodidae; genus Rousettus; species Rousettus aegyptiacus. Next base: position 164,486,359 of record NW_023416284.1, read on the forward strand.
ATGATTTCATTTATCTTCCATTACCTCTGAAAAGGCTCTGTCTCCAAGTATATTCACATTGGGGTTTGGGGCTTTGACATGCAGGACACAATTCAGACCATTACAAATAGTAACAGAGAGAGCAGTGTTCTAAAATCATTTCTTGATAATTACGGCAACATAATAGATAAGCTACATATGCTATCTGTCAGTTTAATGTCTCAAATAGCATCCTCATTTTGGGCCTAAATTATTCAAATTTGATAGCTTAGCTGACAATAAGAAAGGATAATTGCTCCTCCATGCTCTATTTCCCTCACTTAACTGCCTGAAAAATAAAAGACAAGCTTCCTTTCAAAGTGTACATAATCTTAGGTCCCGTTTAATTTAATACTTACTTTTCAGTAGTTATTTCTTCAGAGCAGAAGTCTACTACAAACACAAAGAAAATACTAATAACAACAATAACAACACACCTTTGTCTATTTTAGGCATTTGATGAACTTTTTCAAATTACCAAAAAATCAAGAGATAAAGAAATCTAAATTTTATTGAATGCTTACTATGTGCCTGGCATAATACTAGGCTCTTTGTATAATTTGCTCACTATGTCCTCACAGGAGTCTTAAAGATTATTATTATATCCATTAACAGAGAAGAAAATTGAAGTAAAGTGGCATGCCCATAGTTGTACTCACTGTTAGTGGTAGACCATGAATTTTGACCCAAATCTACTTAGTCCCAAAGCTTGTCCTCGGCAATATTATTTTGGGTAAAACTTAATATATGTAATTTCAAGTAGATTAAGAATCTTCAGTACTGTTAAAAAGCATGGGATAGAACTATATGTGGATATGGAATGATTCCAAAGATATATTTTGGAAATTTTTGGTTGATTGTTGGATATAAAATAAAATTAAAAGGTAAAAAAGTATACAGTGATTAGAAAGTCTTGATTCCATCTTGTCTTCACTTTCTTCCCAGTGGTACCACTATTATCAGTTTCCTTGTGTTTCTTTTTTGGAGATATTCTATGAATTAACAAGCAGGACATATACACACATACAGTAGTCCCCTGACCTCTACCCGAGGCTTCGCTTTCCATGCTTTCAGTTACCCATGGTCCATCATGGTCCAAAAATATTAAATGGAAAATTCCAGAATAAACAATTCATAAGTTTTAAATTAAACTTTATCTCATTATTTTATATATATGTATGTGTGTATATATATATGTATATATGTGTGTGTGTATATGTATACATATATATATGAATGAAAGAACACAGTAAGTATAGGGTTCAGTACTATCCATGGTTTTGGGAATCCACTGGGGGTCTGGGAACGTATCCACCCCCTGGATAGGAAGGACTACTTTACACACATTTAAAAACACAAGTGGTGGCATATTATCAGCATTGGTCTGCCCTTTGCTTTTTTTCAGTAAACAATATACTTCTCTCTGAGAGAGACTAAAACATAAAAGGGTCTAGAGTGAGAAAGAGACTCCCTCTCACTGTACACTCTTCAAATAATTTTTTTACCATGTACATGTATTATTTTTTTAATTATAAAACATACACACAAGATAACTTCTGTGTATTCTTAATTTTGGATGAAAATCTTAAAAACAAATAGTATGATTTTAAATTAAAGAGAACCAATAGAAGATCATTTTACTTCTCTTTTATCTTTGTGACATCATTAACTTTCTACTTCTTGAGAGGCATGATTTTCAGCAACATTTATTTTTACTTTTTGAATTAACTTTGGATTGTGACGCTACCTAAAATCAACTCATCACTAAAAGTAAATGTTATTCTGTGGTCTATGAACTACAGAATCCAAGTTTTGGTATAAAGCATGGCTACTACCTGTTAGTCTTAGTTTGAATAAAATAGCCTTCATTTATCAGACCTTTTCTTTATAATAAGTCTTGGAGTCATAATGTTAAGAGATAAAAAGGATCAGAATCTATCAGATGGTAAAGCAATGTGACCCAAAACACAAAGCAGAGACTCCTAACATTCAGTTCACTACTCTCTCCATTAAAAAAAAAAAAAAAAGTTTTACTAATCCTTACTTTATATTTTTTTCACTAAATTTGTCACAAAAACAATATGACCTCTATAACCTGCCAAAAGATGGAAAAATAAGAAAAGTAATTACAGTTCTTACAAACTATATTAGAAGCCTGCTTTTTTCAAACTTAGAAGTTAAGTTTAGAGATGAGTTAGAATTTCTGGAAGTATTCCGCCTTGAGGGAGAATTTGAAAGAGGACAAAGAGTTGTTGGCTTGGGGAATAAGAAGGTAAAGATTTTTCCTGTGTAGGGGGCTGCATTAAGGAACACCCAGAAAAGTCAATGGGTATATGGAACAAAAGAATCTTTCAGAAGAAATCTGTAGGCATTCCATGTTAGTGAGATGGGGAGGGGAGATTTCATTTTCTATTTTAGCTTCCTGAAAGTTTTCTCTCTGAAGAGTAGTGGAGAATAAAACTAAATTCCAAAACTTTTCAATTTACTTAAGAATGTTAATTGCCGCTAAGGTTTGTTTTTAATGCACTAGACCTTTTTTAAATTAAAATTATTTTTTAGAGCAGTTTTAGGTTCACAGACAAATTGAGGGAAGGTAGGGAGATTTCCCATACATCTCCTGCTTCCACATTGTCAACATCCCCACCAGAGTGCTGTATTCTGAGGAAAGAGTGAAGATGTGGAATATATAGAATAGAGTCACTTTAACCAAATTGCTAAAATTATTAATATTACAAAGGTTGAGGCATGAGGAAAGACTCTATTCTTGTTCCAACTGGCGTGGAAACTTCAACTTTTATGAACTTTCCAGTCCTGTGTCAATGCCCAGATATAGATTTGGATGTCCAGGTAACCCTCTAATTGCCCCCTGAAGGCCTCACATATATATTGATCTGGTATCCATCACCCTGACTACCTGTCATCTGATTGATAACTGTCCTGGATCAATCCTAGGGCTAAGAATGCAGGACTTATAATTCTCAAGAATGTACTTTTTGCTATAAGAACTTTTAACTTTCCTTTCTTTTTTGGACTACTTCTAGTTTTTTTTGTCTAGCTATGTTTCCAGTTTGCAAACTCTAAGTTCCTTGAATAAACCTTTACCATTTATTTCTAGCAAAGCTTCCAGACCCTTTTTGAGTTTGTTAGACAATTTGTTAAAATTCTTGAACCTACACTGACATATCATAATCACCCCCAAAGTCCATAGTTTGCATTAGGATTCACTGTTGGTGATGTACATTCTATGAGTTTGGATAAATGACATGTATCCATCATTAGGGTATAATATAGAATATTTTCACTGCCCTAAAAATCCTCTGACTATTCGTCTCTTTCCCAGCCCCACACAAACCCACAACCCTTGGCAACCACTGATCTTTTTACTATCTTCATAATTTTGCTTTTTCCAGAATGTCATATAGTTGGAATCATATAGTACACAGCCTTTTAAGATTAGATTGTTTTACTTAGTAATATACATTTAAGATTCCATGTCTTTTCATGGCTTGAAAATGCATTTCTTTTTAGTACTGAATATTATTCCACTGTCTGGAATACTAGTTTATTTATCTACTCTCTTACTAAAGGATATCTTGATTGTTCCAAGTTTTAGCAATTTTGAATAAAGCTTCTATTAAAATCCATGTTCAGGTTTTTGTTTGGACATAAGTTTTCAACTCCTATTGATAAGTACCAAGGCACACAATTGCTGGATCATATGGTAGCAGTATGTTTAGTTTTGTAAGAAACCACCAAACTTCCTTTCAATTGGCTGCATTCTCACCAGCAATGGGTGAGAGTACCTACTGCTCCACATTCTCGGCAGCATTTGGTATTGTCAGTGTTTTGGATTTTGGCCATTCTTACAGGTATGTAGTGGTGCTCGGTTCTCCTAATCATTCTCTAATCATATAGTCTCCAGATTCCTCACTGTTCTGCTTCCCTTTTTTGGGAAGCCATATTTTATGAAGACGCTGAGGCTCAAAGAGATAAATTATTTGCTCAAAATCGTACAATCAACATCAGAGCTAAAACTTTCATTAATCATTATTTGCAAAAAATTGTCTCACAAGGTAGAGATTTCTTTTCTTTTTATTTTTCTTTTCTTTTTTTTTCTCTTCTTTTCTTTCTTTCTTTCTTTCTTTCTTTCTTTCTTTCTTTCTTTCTTTCTTTCTTTTTTTTACTGTGGATGATGCTGCACAATAAATCATCAAGTGTCTCAGGGGCCAGGCAACTTCTAATATTTCTGTGTCTTTCAAATAAAAGCATGCATGCCTGCCTTTTTGACCAAACAGATTCAACAAGTTTGAAGGAAATTAGTATCGTTTCCATATCTTAGTTAATGAAAATGATAGATTTTGAAAAATATACTCTTTTTCAGCGCTAAGAAATCTAAGGCACGTAATGAGCATACTAGATTTCCAATGTTTGATACTCATGTTAAAGATGATCATACACATTCCTTTTATACTTGGTAAATTGTTTCTGTATCAGAACTTCTCTTTCTTAAGAATATGTAATCGTCATACACAGTCCTGGGAAGCAGCCTGATACTGTACTGTGTATTTGTACAAAACACTGAAGAGTATGTAGTGATCTCTGTGTGTGCTTATTGTGAATGGTGAGATTTATGAATTGCTGAGCCAGGCTTACCAAGAATCCTGGAAGTGAACAATCCCGATTTGACTGATTTCTCCCTGAGGTCAGCTCTAGGTTGCCACCTTCTGAGTCTTCATGCCACTTAATCACGATGGGAATGATAGTTGGCCTGGATTTCCCTATTGACATTTCCATTTTATTAGCTCTGAAATATAAAGTGTGTGAGTTCTGTTTCATCCTAGACTTAAGTAGCAGGAAACTTCTGCTTTTCTTCTCAAACATACTCCCTCAAATTTATGGAAGTCAAAAGTCCCAGTTAAATCATACACCAGACATTTCTGGTTTGTGATTCATCCATAGGGACTACATCGGCCCCTTTACAGGAATTTTTCATAGGCCTTAGGATACTACAAATTAGAGCTATTTATTACTAATTTAAACTAATCGGACAAAGAAAAAAATTGAATTAGTAAAATCTTTTAATCATACAGTTAAGAAAACCTTTTAACTGTAATAGTTTCAAAGAACTTAACAATAGTAAGTCTTCTAATCCAGGGCTCTCCAACCCCTAGGCCATGGGTACCAGTCAGTGGCCTGGTAGGAATCAGGCCTCACAGCGAGAAGTGAGCAGTAGGCAAGCAAGCGAAGCTGCATCTATATTTGCAGCCACTCCCCAGCGCTAGCATCACTGCCTGAGCTCCACCTCAGATCATCAGGCATTAGAATTTCATAGGAGCCCTGGTCTCTAGTGCCAAAAAAGTTGGGGACTGCTGTTCTAATCCAGGAACATAGGACAGCTCCCCATTTATTTAGATATTTAATTTCTTTCAGCAATGTTTTGAAGTTTTTAGTGTACAAGTCTCATATCTTCTTGGTTAAATATATTCCTAAGTATTTTATTCTTTTTAATGCTCTTGTAAATAAAGTTTTCTTAATGTCCTTCTCAGATTGTTCATTGCTAGTATATAGAACTCAACTAATTGTAGTATAGTGATCTTGAATTCTACAAATTTGCTGAACTAGTTTATAAGCCCTAGTAGCCTTTTTATGCATTTCTTGGGGATATTCTATATATAAGGCTATGCCATGTGTAAATGTTGATATTTTTACTTCTCCCTTTCCAATTCTAACAGATGTGAGATGGCATCTCATTGTTTTTATCATTCTCTGGCTCTGATAATATCCTAGTTAGTCTCTGGCTAACTAGTTTCCCCTAAGGGCAAACCTTTTTAAAAAGAACAGAGTGCTCTAGTATATTAAAAAAAAAAAAAAAAAAAAGGTTCCTTTCTCACCTCCTTCGGAGGGAAGCACAAGGTAGTTTTTCTCCAATATTTACTGTGGGAATCTGATTAGCCTCCTGCAGGTAAGTCTCACAATACCATGAGGTTCCCCCTTGTGACTAGGTTCCCTCAAGTTTTTAATTCTCAGACGTAGGCACACGGAGCCTCCAACAATTTGCCGATTTCAGTTTGGGTTTCCCTAACCCGGTACTGGTTACTGTGGTGCTTTCTGCTGTGAGTCTCTGCTCAGGTGAGCCACGACTCCCTGTATTCAACCTGTCTGTTTCTCCAGTCTTGGGAGCAGAGGTTTGTCATGTGTCCTCTCCTCTCTTACAGATCTAAGAAGAGTTGTTGATTTTCAGTCTGTTCAGCTTTTTACTTATTGTTGGGACAGATTGATGACTTCCAAGCTCCTTATATGCAGAACCAGAAACTGGAAGTTTAGTCTTAGCTAAAATCTTTTTTATTTTAAAAAAGATTACAGGCTTATAGAAAGGTTGCAAAAACACTTCAAAGCAGTCCTAAATACCCTTCCACAGATATGAACATTTTATCACATTTGCTTCATCTTGCTATCTAGTTAACTAATATTTAAGTGTTTGAGACAGAGTATGTATTTCCCAAAAACAAAACATGATCTTACATAAACAAAATACAGTGATCAAAATCAGAAATTTAGCATAGATACGAAACTATTAACTTATCTACAGACTTTTTTCAACTTTTGCCAATTGTTCTCCAATGTCCCTTACAGCAAAAGAAAAACACCTTTTTGGTCCAGGATCTATTTCGGGATCGCACACTGCATTAGTTGCAGTGTCTTCTCTTTAATGGGCAACAGTTTTTTCAGTCTTTCTTTGTCTTTCATTACTTTGATATTTTTGAAGTGTGTAGGTTATATTGTAGAATGTTGATCAATTTGGGTCTGTCTGATTTTTCCTCATCATCAGGATTCCCCAGATTATGCAGTTTGAGCATAAACATCACAGAGGAAGTTGTCGTCTTCCCAGTTCATCATATCTGAAAGCATATGAGGTTAATTTGTGTTATTACTGGTGATGTTTAATCACTTGCTGAAAGTTGACTGTGCCATGTTTTCATTGTAAAGTTACTAATTTTCCCTTCATAACTAATAAGAATATTGTGGTGAGACACTTTGAGACTATATTATTATCCTGTTTGTCTTTATACGTCCTGTCACTAGTTTTAACATCTGTCGATTCTTGCCTAAACAAGTATTACCATGGTGATTTCCAAATGATTATCTTATAATTTCATCATTTCTTCTACCTTAATTAACAGAAATTCTACTGTATGGAAAAATTTTGTCTTCCCTCTTATTTATTTTTTGTATCAGTATGGTCTCTTATTTTATTCAGTAAGTTATAATCTGTATCTATCAATATTTTGGTTGGTCCAAATGTGTCCAGGGAGAGTCCCCTCCAGCAGGTTTCTGTGTCTTTTCCACAGTCTTTATAATTTGTTTGTGTGCATTTCCTTACTTTCTGTCACTATGTGTTAAATGAAATTAAAACATTTCCTAAGCTTATAAGTATTTATTGAATTCCAACTAATATTGAAGATTTCATTGTGCTTAAAACATTAAATAAAATGGTCACACTTGTTGGGTTCTCCTCAAGCCTTTTCATGTGTATTGGTTATTCCTAGAAGGAAAGTTTGAGGACTGGTGTATTAGTGTCCTTTTCATTTTCAGGTGCAGATACTCATGGCCAGCTAGCTATTAGCTCTTTGGTTTCTGTTACTGTGTTTAAAGAATGTCAGGTCTTCCATTCTGTGCTTATTCAGTTAAGATAATGTAGTTTAAATGGGAATTTAAGTTGTCTGTGTCTGAATTCTTACCTTCCATACATTTGTTTTAATACAAATGAGATATATAACCGAAATTCAATACTCAGATATAAACTTCATGGTAAGAATTAAATATGAGACTGGTTCCAGAACTTGTACTGGTAACCATTTTGCTATGGGAGTAATTTAGTTCTGGGGGTTCAGGAGGAAGATACTGTGCAATTCTTAGATCTTCACATATGGTGTCAATATAGCAGGGATGATATCCCTCTTTGAATATCTTAAGAACTTCAGCTTACTTTGCCTGGAGTGTGTTCTTCCTTTAGCTACCAATATTTGCTTCCATTGCCCAAGTCCCAGCACTTCTCCTCAAATATGTTTTTCTTCTCTGTCTATGCTTTAGCCAATAGATGAGAATTAACAAGAAGAGCTCATTAAAATGTCGATTTCCAGGCCTCTGGAGTTTTTAAATGAATATATCCATGGTGTGTCTTAAGAATCTATATTATAAAAATGACCTAATGAGATTCAGAGGCAGGGATCCGAAATATGAAGAATACTGCCTGAGTGATGAGGCACCCAAGTCCCATCTCAGGCTCACAGGGAAAATAAGAATTTGGGGGTTTGTGTGGGTTGGAGGTGAGAGAAGGCAGATGTAGCATTGTTTGCTTCTACATATCCATGTCAAATGGTATTAATTAATGATTGATTGATGTCTTATTCATTTTTCCTCATTCATAGTATGGCAGGAGAGTTGATCACGTATTACTTTGTGTTTTGCTGTAGTGTTTTTCCTTCCCCTATTCTGATTAAATAGCCAGCCCTTCTGTGATCCCTAGTCTTGGGGCACTTGAAGGACTGCATAGAAGATGCTCGCATTCTTTAAATTCACTGAACAGAGTTTTGATGTGTCTTTGAAGAGGGATGGCAAAAGATAACCATCTGATGGCAATGAGTGAACAGAGGGAGAGAGGGAAAGATTCTCCAGCCTAGAAAAGTGACAGCAAGCTGGCCCTGCTCCCTGGTGGGAATGTTTTCATGGGCATCCCAGGTCAGTGATGCCCATGAAGAGCCTGTCTCAGTAATGAGACCTGGGCCCTACTTGGCTCCTAGCATGGCAGGAAAATGCACATTCACGTGCTCACTCTGACTAACACAAGAAGCTAGCTATCCATGGTGACCCTAACAGTCAGAAGAGTAGAGAGACTTTTCACCATATGCCAGGCAGTTTTAGGCACTGAATACACTGGGGTGAACAAAACAACAATCCTACCATTGTGAACTTGATGTTCTAGTGTCAGATTCTAGTGTTACCGTAGGGAGTGCCAGGAGACCCCAAACATGATAAACTTGAATTTTCTAACAGCCTAAGGGTATGGAGATGAGTTGGTTAAAAAATAAAAAGAAAGAAATGCTCTATTTCTTGTATACTTGTGTCTATGCCAGCAAATTGTTGCCTGCTATAATAGTAATAGCCATCATATTTATTGAATGCCTAATATGTCCCAGACACTGGAATAGATGTTTTATCTTATTTTCTTTGATACTCTTAAAAACTCTGTTGAGTCATTTTCCTAATTTAGGACCCACTCTCACTTGTCCATCTACAAATGCATCAATGGATAGTGTGCAAATCCTCCCAACTTTAGCTGTATTTTTTAACACATTAATTAATTAACTAATTAATTAATAGGATACATCTTGTGTGTTTCCCCTCAACCCTTCCCCAGGTCCTTTTCTTCTGCCAAGTCTTATATTCAGGTGTTTTCCCCAAGGTTCTTTGGCCCTTTTCTCTTTTCATACCACTCTCTTTCCGAGTGAGGGCACTCTTTCCACGGCTTACATGTAAATAAGAACTCCCTTAGCTACCTTAGCTTCTGACTGGATGTCCAACAAGAACTTGATATTCGACATCTTAATACTGGAGCTCATTTCATTGCCAAATCTGCTCCTCCTTCCATAGTCCTTATTTCAGTGAGCAGACCATGCCCGGCATCCATCGAGGCATGTAGTCAAAAATCTGGGAGTCATTTCGACTCCTCTCTGTTCCTTACATGTCATATATTATGAGTTATTACCATAAACTCTTTTCTGACTCTTACTTTCCCCTCTCATTATCATAATCTTTCTTTAAACTCTTACCATCTTCTGCTTGAACTCTTGCTAAAGTCTTTTAACTGGCCCCGCCCATTTCTCTGTTCTCCAGATTAGTGTTGCCCAAAAGTTTTAAAATGAAAACTTGGTTATTTAATTTCTCACATTAGAAAACTCTGCTGTTTCCCCATTGTTTAATGTATAAATCCAATTCACTTGGTATGCACACACATTCTTCTCCATACTCCTTCCACTTGGGCAGGCTGAGTCCTAGCAGCCACAGTTGTTATGGATCATGCCATTTTAGCTCTCTTGGGTTGCTCATGTTATTACCGTTCCTACAATGACACATCATCATTTACTCACCTTAAACGATACCTCCTTTCTTAAGCTTTTCCTCCTATTCCCCCATCTTCCGGCACTGACAATTTCCTTTTTTTAAAAAAACTCATATGTATTTTTCGTTGCACAGTATTTTGATTACACTCAACTGCCGACATGTCTGCTAGGCTAATCTCTTGAGGGCACAGAGTATATGTGAATCCCAAGTGCTTAGCATTGTACTTGGCATTTAATTAAATAGTCTTACAGCTAGGTGAGTGCCCGTTGACCTGGCTCAATTATCTGCACTCTCTTTCAGTCTCAAAAATGTCTTTGGTAGATAAATTATAAATTGTCACCCTCCACATAGTATATGGTTCGTAAATGTTTGAATGAATGAACGAACCTTAGTTTTCATTAATTAGCCCCACATCTGAGCACTGATTACTATACAACATATGTAGTTAGAATTAAAAAAAAAAAAACTTAGTTGCATTTTATATCTAATTCCTTAGCTTCACCCTTGCGCGATATAATATTGCTTCGTTATATTGGGCAATGAAGGCTAATAATGCAAAATATCAGAATCACCGCCCAATCTCACAAATCATTGCCCTGTTACACATAGTTCATTACAGGTAGCGCAAATCAGATTGCTTTGCCCAAAACAAAAAAGGATTTTGTTGGCGTCAATGCCATTTCATGTGCGGACCAATAGAAATCCAGCATCACGGACACTGGGTCGCCTCACATCCGCCTCGTCTTCCTCGGTCTCTAACTTCTTTAGGGAAGTCCGGTCCGTCCGAATCGGAGAGGCTTTGGCGGCTGAGCATCGAGGCCGGGAGGTGGCGGGCTGGATGAGCGCGGCGGGCGGCGGAGCGGCGCGGACGCTGCGGGTGCCGGGCCGTCACGGCTATGCCGCCGAGTTCTCTCCGTACCTGCCCGGCCGCCTGGCCTGCGCCGCGGCGCAGCACTACGGCATTGCGGGTGAGGCCGGGCCGCGCAGTCGGGGCGGGGGCGGGTTCCAGCCGAGCCCCGGCTTCTCCCGGTCTTCGGAAAGCACTTCAGACTGTAGACTGCGCCACAGCTGAACACCAGGGGCAGCAGAGGAACCGGCGCTTCCTGATCCCTCCTTTGTCCAGAATAGGGAATATGTCTAGCGATAGTGATAGTATCAGTTTTGTTTTGTTTTTTTCCTTTTCTTGTTACGGTGCAGAAGTAGCGTATAGAAGGTGCCTAGTGGCCCATGTCCTTATTTCTTAAGAGCACACCGATTCCACCGCTATCTGACCCTCTCTGCCGTCAGGCACACGCTTCCATGGAGAGTGGGTTTAGCCTCTGTGGCCCCTCTGACCTTTCCGGACCAACAGATTTTGAAGACCGTCTTATGGGTCACCGCAGTACCTGTTAAGTGGTCCACATTCCCTACAGTGCCTTTGGGTTGTTGTAAATCGGATGCTCCTGTGCAGTAGCCGTTATGTAATTAATCAAGTTCTGCCCTCATCTTTTGTTTCAAGAGGAATACAGACATTTGCAAACACTTGTTTGGGGTTTAAATGGTCTCGTTATAAACTAGATTAAAAGGCGGAGTTACATTCTTAATTTTTCTTGTTTTAATTCATATCCTAGCTTTATTTACACACCGAACTTCAGTGAAACAAGTCACCGCATGGCACTTCTTGATAGTTTTTGTTTGGTCCTACAGTCAAAAAAATAACATGTCTAAAATTCAGAGGGAGAGAAATATTTACTTTATACTTTTACCATTAGCTCTGACCGCTTGCACATTTACAATAATTGCATCTCGGGTTTGATTGTTTGATTATTCAGATTTACCCTAGAGTGAAAATGTAACCTTGCCCACAAGATTAGGTCGAAGACCTGTAAGTTTGTGATATTTTAAATCCTTTAAAAAACTTAAAAAGAGTTTGTAGTTTTTAAAAAATCGGAGTTTTTTTCTCCCTGGTTCCTATAACATATAACTTTTTAAGATACACTTGTCCCTTAATAAAATAATTCATCTTTGGTAAATAAGTGGCATATTGTGTCCAGCACTTTTACCACCAAGTATGTGGTAAATTTCACCAGGTATTTTGTTTTAAATTTTAGGTTTATGGGTTAGGCAGTGTGTTGTAATAGAAGAAGCAGAGCCCCTTGAGCCTCAAAGCCCAAGCTTGTCATTTGTCAATAGGGACGATAATACCTATTTGAGTATTATACCTATTTGGGAGGTTAATGTGTCTGGCACATGTCTGGCCACAGAATATGAACTCAAATATCTCTCTCCCATTAAGGCTGTGTTTGGATTCTAAGCAAGCATAGGTGAGATGATAAGTTTAATATTTAACGATTGAAGCACAATATAGAAAGATGGAAATGGAGAACACAAACTGATCATTTTGAAATAATATCTCGATAACTTTAGGGAGAAATTTGTGGTAGTAAAATTAGTACTTAGTGCTTGACCCCTCCTTGACCTTATGGTCCCCCTGCAGATTCAACCACATGACCTCAAATTTTTTTTCTCCTTAGGCTGTGGAACCCTGTTTATATTGGATCAACATGAATCTGGGCTTAGGCTTTTTAGAAGGTAAGTTGGCTCTCTAATTATTAACTTATATGTATTCTCTGTTGCTATTAAAGACTTGATAGAATTAGATTTTGAATCTTTTTATCAATAAAGATTTACAATTTTTAAATTTGCAATATAAAAGTTACTTCAGCATTTACATAGTATAGAATGTATTTTTGCCATTAAGTTCGATTGTCATTTTTTCTTCTAAAGTGCCTATCTCTTAAAGTCCATTTATAAATCATAAAACTTACACACACATAAAGAGGATATGAACTAGTTAGTATACTGTTGTGTGATGTTCCTATCTTTGCTGTCTTCTTAATGCAGTTTAGCTTTACTCATTCAGGAGCTAATTATCCATTTTGTAGATTATCTGTTCCTCTTTCCCTTTCTTTCCATGCATGTCTTATCTGTATGTCTGTTGGACTCATTAATACCTCCATCAATGTTAAAGGTAGAGAAAGGAAAGGAAATGCCTTCAGAAAATAACTACCCACTCCTAGTTCAGGTGAGGATTTGTGGGAAAAGTTGGAATTATTGGTCTAAATTATTATTTAAAAGTGCTTGGTGGTCCCACCTGTGAACCACAAAAACAGCAAGCACCCAGCTATGGCGACATACCCTCATGTAAATGGTGCTATGTATCTAGTTGGGAGACCTAATTTTAATCAGCTTTGCAGTTTTCTAGCTGTTTGACCTGGACTATTCTTTTAACCTCTCTGAGCTTGTGTCTGCATATGCCAGGTGCCTGCTCTTCTTATCTGTCATGGCTGTGAAGATCGTGTGAGATAATGTGTTAAAATGTGGTAAATGTAAAAATTCTGTAAAATTGTTATCTTATGCTTAGCTGCCTATGTAACTAGATTTTTTGTGTGTTTTAATTTTCCTGGTGTAGTTTTGACTGGAATGATGGTTTGTTTGACGTGACCTGGAGTGAGAACAATGAACATGTCCTGGTCACCTGTAGTGGCGATGGCTCACTCCAGCTCTGGGACACTGCCAAAGCCACAGGGCCACTGCAGGTCTACAAGGAACACACTCAAGAGGTAGGAAAGAAATCTTTCTGGTCATATGGTTTTTCTTTGGATGAAATATATTCGGGCATACAAACATGAGAAAATGTCTTCAGGGGACAAGAAGTTTAAGTTTTAGTGTTTGTCATACATGTTAGATGTCACTTATTATTTGATTATTCAGACATAAAGTACCTCTAGGCCTAAGGAGCTGCGAAAGAAGAAAAGGTCAGGCTTCTCATTAGTCAGTGAAAACGCTTCCAGTAGTAAGCATCCTGAGGCATCAGTGTCTCCAGAGGGGCCCAGCCTTTCTTTAATGCTGTTAGAATATGCCCACCATACTCTGCCTCAAGGTAGAGAGAGGTAGGCGGACTCTTCACAAAGACATCGCAAAATTGCCTTTAGGCCTTTGGTAAGATTCCTAAGGATTTTCAGAATATGTTGGAGCAAGAGCATCAAATACCGAATATGAGGCAGAGTTTACTAAAGAAATTTTAAAACTAAATTTGGTTCATGTGTCCAGGTATTTGTGTGTATGTGTGTGTATAGTAGCATAGAAAATAGTTTGGCCTTCAGGCCATTAAAATACATACAGGTTTAAAAAAATACATATATATTTTTAATGAACATGATGGGAAAGATATTTTGGTGCTTTACCTTAAAAGTTTTTAAATTTTCCTCGAGGTAGCAAGAGATTATTTAAGAGAAAACTTGCAAATTTACTTTCAGATTTGTGTCTACCACAGCACCTGGACCTGGGAAGGCCTTCGGTAAATGCTTGTTAAATGCAGAAATATTAGTCTTTTGTGATAAAAGATTAGCTTTGGATTCCAGACATCATTTTATAGCTAGAGCTGTTAAAAATCAATATTTCTAAGAGGACCGAAAATAATGGAAAATTTTAGTTTCTCTCTTTTATTATGAAAATCTTTGAATAATTGTAGTTATAAACAATCATGTTTTCATAGAATCACTGAGAACTAAGACAACTTTGAGAAAGGAGGAACTTTAGTTTCAGGATATTGAGTGCAAGAATCTCCAGAGTGGCATGAAGAAATTCAGACATTTTTGTGATATTTTCATGATTTTTGCCATTCCCTTATACCAGTTATATTATAATTATCTTAATGTTTTTTTTTCTTTTTTAAAAAATATATTTCCTCTGGAAAATTTTCTTTTTCTTCAATCTTTGATACCTTGTATTGTTTATATAAATTCTACAGCTATAACTAATGGATTATAAAATAAATTATAAAATAAAAGTATGTTAAATAGGATAAATTGATTTAATGTTTTTCTTTAAAGGAGCTTTACATTGTTATTTTACTTATCTTAAAACAGTTATATTCATGGGACTGTTGGCTTAGTATGTACATTTATTAATTTTTAATGTATGTTAAATATGTAGTGAATAAAATAAAGTGTATGTACCAGTTAAAATCATCTCTTATACGATCAGTGGTGTATGTAATACCTTCTGGGAAATACTGTTCTAGAATGTTCCTCACAATGGGCTCTCTGCCTTACTTGATTTCACTGAAATTGGATTTCACTGTCTTGTGATAATTTACTTGACTTTTAGATTGCTCTAATGGTTAGAAAATTACTCTCTTAAGCCCAGATCTGTCTTCCGTATCAACCAACTTTTGCTTCTAATGCTTTTCTCTGAAATGGTGAGAGTAAGTCCAGTGTCCCTTTTCCAGGAGAACCATCAGGTCCCTTTTTAGTCATCCTTCTTCTAGACTGTGCATTTGTAATTTCTTCATCCTGTCTTCAGATTATGTGGTCTCTACATTTTTCACCCTCTTTGCCACCATAATCTTGAGCCTCTAGTTCTAATAATATTACCTAACATGGCTGTACATTTTTTTTCAGCCACATCATAGTGTCAGGTCACTTTGAGTCCACAAGTACTTTTTACTCTTTGTTATTTGAACTGCTGTTAAACTAGGTTTACATCATTCTATAATTATATAACTGATTTCTTTGAACTGAAGACATATGTTGTTTTTGTCAAGCTAGGTTGTCTTACCTCATTTTCTTTTCAAATGTAAATTTAAATAAGCATTTGTATCAGTTAGGATGCCTTGGTTGTTAGTATAATAGAAAATCCAACAAAAATGCGTTGAACAATAGAGTTTATTATTTCCCATAACCAAATGTATAGAGGTGGAATGGGTCCAGGCGTGGTTGATTCAGGGCTTGACAATGCCTTGAAATACCCAAGTTCCTCCTGCCTTTCTACTCTGTTATCCTTAGTGGGTTTCTTTTCTTCTTGTGTTTTTTATAGTTCCAAGTATTATTTCGTCACTCTGTGAAGTCAAATTGCAAAAAATGTGAAAATGTCCCTATCTTGGGACTTCTTGTAAGACTAAGAAAAGCTTGCCTAAAGCCCCACAGGAGATATCTCTTCATGTCTCAATGACTGGAAAAGCACAACATGCCTACTCTTGCCTTCATCTAAATGAGATTCACCCCTGGGATGAGGAAGGACAGAGCTTTCTCTGAAGGACAAAACTGGGATTTTGTAAGCAAGGAGGAAACCTTTTGGGGAGTCAGCCATCACTCTGTGCCACATTACTTTTTGTCTTTCTCAAAATCATTAGTAAAAATCAAACTACACCAAGCAGGGTGATGAATAGAGAACTGTAGGAATCTCATAAAGGTCATCTTTCATGAAACTGTTAAAGAATTTCTGACGCTCAGCTTAAAGCTCAGTATTATATTTGGCATTTTTTATGAAAGAGAAATCCAGCATTTATTCAAAGTTTGTCTCTTATACCAAATACTCAGAAACACTTAAAAAGATTTAAAGACACACGAGAGCATTTTGAGGAGCTAATAAATATTTGTCGAATACATTAATAAGTGAATGAGCATAGGTGATTCCTATTTTTTTCTACCAAGGTGTCCAAGGAAGCTATGTTATATAATATAATAGCACACCCATGGGAGAGAGTATAGAATAAGGATGAATAGCATGGTTTCAGAATTCTGGCTCTATAACTTTCCTGCTTTGTAACCTTGGGCAAGTTACTTATTTTTCCTAAAACTTAATTTCTTTATTTGCAAACTAGGGTAATAGTAGTCTGTACCTTAGGGTTGCTGTGAGTGCTTAGTACAGAGGCAACACTAAATAAGTTATAAGCTATTATTATTTGCTTTCATATTATAATAAGGTTAGAAAAACATGAAACAAGTTAGGAATCCTCCAGTTACTCATTTCACTGATCAATGACTGTGTAAGAAATCCCTAACAGTCAATTTTCAAACAGTCAAAGTAGGTACTGAATCAAGAAGGAGAAATCCAAAACTTAGATATATTTTAGGCCTTGAGGAATGATGGTCTTGGTGAAATGAAAGAAAATCATGGACATTATTCCTTTGCATGGCTTCTATACTTAGCATCAAGGCAGAAATCAGAGAGAAGACTCTATATTGTTGAACTGGTGTCTGCAGAAGCCAGTGTGTCTTTTGAGCCTTATAAAATGGCTTTAGCTTAGACTTATGCTGCTTATATAATAGGAAAATTTTGAAAAGTTCAGCAAGAAGGAAAAAAGAGGATGTATTTAGAATTTTATTTCTCTACTTCCTGACTTGTGGCACTGTTATTGAAAGATTTAAAACTGACTTTAAAGATGACATAAATCAGTGTTTATTTAAATATCTAGTTTTTAGCATGCTTATCGCAATTTTTAAAAATAGTCAAAATTTGTCTATTAAATAGTGAGGCTTACAATTTGTGAAAAATGTTAAAAAATATTTGATCTATTTCAAGTGTTTTGATCATTGCCTACAAAAATTTGTCTTTGAACTAAGTATGCAACTCTTTTTATCCCGTTGTGGAGAAAATGTCTTTAACTATGCATTTTCTAGTAAGGATGTAATTATCTTGTTTATTTAAAAAAGGATCAATTACTTACCCTTTTATAATGATAGAAGCTGAAAAGTTTATAATAATGAGAGCCCATAACACAATGACAAGCACTCATGCATTTAACAGAATGACAAGCACTCATGAATTTAACAACAGTTTGTTCTCTTTAGAAATTTATTTATCTTTAAAACTGCATAACAGATTTGTCTACTAAAGGGATGTTTTTCTTCCCTCCCCCTTCCTTCTCTCACTCCTTTCCTGAATTTCTTTTTTCTTTTTTATTTCTTTTCTTTTCTTTTTTTTTTTTTTTACAAACACAAAAGCACAGTTGAACTTGATGTATTTCCTTTTGCAGGTTTATTCAGGCTCAGCCATTCATTCTGGACTGGGTTATTACAGTAAGATTTTATTATAATTTAAAATAGCAGTTTAAAACTTTTCTCCCTTAAATTGTGATTGTAGAGAAAACAGTTTCTAGTTATGTGTCAGTTAAATCAATTTTTCCCTTTTTGGATTTTACTATCAATAGGATGTAATGTTTCTCATCACTTTTCAATTCTTAGGTTTTGGGGGAGCTTTGTTTAGTATTTTAAAGAACTTGTATTAAAAGAGATAGACTTGTCTATACTGGTAGCACATGTTATGTGCCAGGCATATGCTAGTTATCGAAAACTCAGATGGTTATCTCTGTAGTAGTTCTGGGACATGCAAGAAAGCCATTTAATACAGTGTGGTAATGTTGAAAAGAAGTATCTAGAGAGAACAGAGAGAGGGGAACCAAGGACCTTTACAAAAAACGCTGATATTTGAGCTGCATCTTGGGCAATTGGTAGGAGTTTCCCAGGTAGCCCACAGGAAAAAGAGCATTTCTGATTTAGAAGAGCATCTGCAAAGGTGCAGATCTGTGAAAGAGCATGACGTGTTCAGGCAACCCACACGTCCTTTGGTGTGACTGGAGCGTACAGTGTGTGTGTGTGGTGAAATGATGGGAGATGAGGCAGGAAAGGTAGACATGGGGCATATCCCGATGGGCCTTAGATACACCTGGCTGGGAGCTGGACTTTATGTTTTGAACTTTCAGGAGAGAGATGGACTAATTTGGTAGATTTAGAGCCACACACTCTGGACAGAAGACAGGACATACATGGATGGATAAGTATTACTCAATGTCCACTTAGCCCATCTTTTCTCTTGTTAGGTAGGACTAGACTATAAAGTAGCTATTTATAATTTTAATATTTGAAATGCAAAAAAGTGGGCAAATGCTTGTCTTAACACAGCGGATCCTAAACTTTGCTACATATTAGAATCACCTAAGGAGCTTTTAAAAATCTTCATGCCCAGGTCATAGCATCTGGGGTTGGAGCCAGGCATGAGTATTACATAAAGATTCTCAGATGATTCCAATGTGCAATGTGTTTGGAAGCCATTGTCTGAACTTAGTAGACACTCACTTATATTGACCTTAATATGTAAATTGTCTAATAGTTTGGGGGTTGTAGATTCAAAAGGTAAGTTTTTAAAAATACTTAAAAAAAGAGTGATTTGATTTCCCTTGCAAAGTGCTAACTCACATCCATATAACCTCACAGCTTTAAAACTTTTTTTTTTTTAAAGATGAGAAAATGTTAGTTTGAAGTAGATGGAAACTATAATGGCGTATGTTTGGATAGAGAGTGACTTTCATGCATGATCACTAATACTGTATCTGTAGACTCTCTCATAGACTCAGTGCAGGTCTCAAACACTATGCCTGTCTCTAAAGCAAGTTGATGAGTGAACTGTACCTAAAAATTAGAACCTCGTATCTCCTATTTTAGAATCTATTAGGAAACATATATAGAATGATGTAATCCTATTCGATAATTTAAAATCATATGAAACTAGAAATTCTTTTTAGTTTAGCTACAAGCTGATAGCCCGTGAAGGAATTATTGGCAGAGCTATTTAAATATTTTATATAAAGTAGGGAGGAATATAAGCATATGTATATTCAAATATATTTATGTAATATATACTTTATTATCTTTTTTAAAAAAACAGTGGAAGGATAATTAGAAAGCTACTAAAAATGGTTTATTAAGGGAATGGGAAAGAAAGCAGGAGAGAGGGAACATGGATGAAAACAAGATTTTTCCAGATATGACTTGTGTTATAGGTTTGACTCGGGAGCAATTGAAATATTGTAAATACCAAAAAATCACAATTCAAATAATAAAGAAAAACGCAGTTGCTAAAAATTAAAAACAAATTTATTTAATGGTATATCAAAATTTTCCCTTAACCAGATATTAAAATAATTATTTCAAGTGACTTTAAAACCACAGTATTGTAATTATACATACCTAATGGGATGTTTCTGATAAAAAGAATTACAAAGACGTTTTAAACTGCATTCAGAAAAATTAGTGTTGTTATTTTGAAACTCTCATATGTATTTTGTAGGGTAAAGCATATCAGTAATTGTATCATCAGAAATCAAAAGTTTTAAAAGCTATATGAGAATAAAAAAAATAAATAGAAACATTTAATCTTAAAATTGAATGAGAAATATCCAGATAGGCTCATGATTTATTGTTTTCTGTCTAAAAAATTACATATTTCTTAGTTCTTTGGACAGTAAAGACCTGGAAGCCATGACAACTCAGTCACAGTGAATAAATATCTTTAGTGCCAGATTACGGCCTATTTATACACCTTCCCACTAAAAGGAACAGAGATCTTTGAAGTATTTGATTCCAGGACTGGGAAGGAAACGTGAGATAAATCCAAGAATCTTCTTGTGTCAGAAAGCTATGAAGGGCCACTGGGATCGTGTCGAAAGTTTAAAAGAGACAACCTGAAGAGACTGTCACTGGCTAATCATGGGACAATTTGAACATCGAAAAGAATGACAGCAATGAATTGAGACACTGTATACACACAGAGACACACACTTATATGGGTATTTGCACTCGTTAAAAAAAAAAAAAAAGTCACAATTGAAGATTACTGGGACAACTGACTCATTTGGAAAATTGAAAATCAAGGTAAAGAATCAAGGCATTTATCCTGTCTTTCCTGTGTGAATTTTATTATGGTGTAAGTGTCAAACAGTCGACGTGGAAAATTCCTTAAAATGGAATTCTTGCTAATAAATGCAGAAGGAATAACAGAATTGGAAAATCAATATTTAGTAGCCCCTAAAGAAATAGTGACTCTAGGCAAGGCTATCTGTAGATGCTGAAACCATTAATTTAAGATTGCTACATCTTCTGAACAATTTTAGGATTCCTGAAAGTGGACTAACCAGAAATTATATACCTCCTAATATAATAGGAAACTAAAAAAGATTGAACTGAATCTAATCAAGCCTCTAGATCTAACTTCAATTTAAAGGAAATAGGAAGGGTAGAGAAAAAAGTTAACCACCACCATGAGGAAGCAAATAGCCAAGTCCAGAATGTAGATGATTCTACAGGACCATTAACTTTGTTTCTACAAGAAATAAATGTCACTGGAGAAGGAGGCAAGAAAAGCAAGGCAGAGAAGAAGACTTTCCTAGATTAGAAGAGACTTAAGAGACATGACACCTAAATGTAAAATGTGCATTTTGTTTGGATTGTCATTCAAATTAACTGTAAAAAGACATTTTTGAGGCAGGGAAATATAAATATGAACTAAGTATTAGATAATATTAAGGAACTGTCATTAATCTTGTTAGGTGTGAAAATGGCCTTGAGTTTATGTTAAAAAGAAAACTATCCTTACCTGCTGAAGTATTTATGAATGAAATGATCTGATGTTAAAATACTCCAGCCAGGCAGTCTGTGAGTAAATGAGACAGATGAAACGAGATGGGCAAAATGTTAATAATTTTAGATGTTTGATGGATACCTGGGGATTTATAATACTGTTTTACGCACATTTAAAATTTTCTATTGTGAAAAATTAAAAAAACTTTTTACTTCACATTAAAAGAAATATGTAGCCCTTTCTAATATCTCAGTAATTAAAAGTCAGTGTCTCTTTCCTTTGTATTGATACAGATAAGTATGAACGTTCTGGACATAGTTTTTATTTGATGATTTTTAATTAAATAGACCAACTTAAAAAGGGCAATACTATAGAGTAGATTAAAAACAAGCTCTTTGGGAATTGGTTTCAGTAATAAAATTTGTCCTCTCAAACTGTGGTTTTGATGAGGTTCCGATTTCATAAAGCAGCACAAAATATTGTTCAGTGTTTTTTCTTTTTGCAGTTCCCTAATTCATTTTCTTCACTGCTGCCAAGAGTAATTTCATAAGATAGGCCTTTAGAGGATACTGCTTTTAAAGCATAACTGTGTATCTCTCTTCTTTTTTTATATTTAATTTGACCATTTGCCGTGTCCACCATTTGAACGAGAGTGGAGGGGGAAATTGGGAATAGAGAGAAGATGAAAGAGTAGACTAATGTGAGATGTGCTTTGCATTCAAATTTGTTTCTCTGCCCCTTCATTTATTCCAAAAACTGTGATTAACTACTGTCTGCAAAGGTCTGTACTAGGCTTAGTGGGGAAGGTGAATAAGTTAGGCAGGTCATTGCCCTTCTGGAGTCCTTGCCCTCTCAAGGGGAGAGAGGCTTAAGCTGCGGGTTATCTAATTTATAACGTGTGAAGTGCTGCGAATGTACAGAGTCCTATAACAGGGAAAGATCTTGTCTAAGGAAGGGACAGGGAGGGAAGAACAGGAATTTATTCAGGTGGAGAGGTCAGAAGAATAGGTTTAGAAGTAAAGGGAAGTGCATACTTGAAGGGGAAAGCTTCAAGCATGTGTGCCCAGCGCAGTGAGCATTTTGGCTCTTATGTTAAGATCAGTGGAAGGACCTCGAAGATTTAAAATAATTTACTATGAAATATTGCATACATATAAAATATCTGTAGGATGTAAAAATGTATAATGGACAATCACATATTCATCTAGTGGAAGAAATAAAATATTACCTGTGCCGCTGGAGCCCCTTGTTACTGAATCTGTCCTTCCTCTAGCCCCTTTTTTCTAATTTTATCCTTCTTTTCCTTCCTCCCTTCTTCCTAGGAGCAACCACTACCCCGAATTTTTTATTTATATATTTTTTGTTTTTCCTTTTAATTTTACTGTATATGTATGCATCCTGAGTCGTGCATCGTTTTGCATGATATAGACCTCTGGGTAATAAGCAATAGCATAGCTGAATCTCATGTTGAGCGAGGATGGTGAGTTACAGGAGCCACACAGCATGAAACCGCTGAAGGGCTTTCTGCAGGGGGGCAACATTAATTTGTGTTTTATAAAGGTTGTTGGTTGTTTTACTACAGTGTGGATTATGAATTGGAGGTGAGCAAGAATGGATGGGGAGAGCAGTTAGAAGGATGCTATAATCTGGGCGGTATCTTAGAGTTGATGGTAGTAGCCTCTTAAGAGAAATTACATACAAAGTCGTAACCACGGCCCTTTGGGATCTTGTTTCTCCTATTTGACCCTGCTGTTCCTCAAATATGACAAACTTGTTTCCTGCTTCAAGGTTTTCCCCTATTCTTCTACTGGAAACCTTTCCTCTCAAATATGCAGAGTTCTTCTCTCTTTTACTGCACTCGGGTCTCTACTCAGAAGTGATCTCTGACTACTCTAGTGAGAAGTGACTTCCTGCCTTTGTCATTATTTTGTAGTCTCCTTACTTTGCTTTCCTTTGCTTTGTAATTTTTTGAAACTCAAAAACGGAAATTGTGTATTTATTTACAGTCTATCTTCCCCTGCCAAAATATAAGATCTAAACAAACAAATAAGATCTACGAGGACCGGGACATTATCTGTCATGTCTAACATTGTATTCTCCCACCCTCTCTGCCTCATACATAGTAGGTACGTAATAAATATTTGTTGAATAGTGAATTGACTTGCTTTTGGGATAAAGGAATCCCGTCTTGCCTTCTTGGCTGTCTTCCAAACATCTTTCTGGCTGTAAACTTTTTATAGAGTTTGCGGTTAATGCCCAAACCCTGTTCCCACTAGATGTTTCCACTTGACTATCTTGTTGTCACCTCATACTCAGTATGTCTAAAATTACACATTATCTCTCTTCCTCCGGTCTTCCAGTTTTGCTATTGCCGTTATCACTGACAGTCCCCAGGCACAAAACCTCGGTGTTACCGTGCAGTATTCACTAGTCTTGATCTCTGGGGTGCTTTCTGTGCCCATATATGCCTTTGGGGGAGTTTCTGGTCAGTGTTTGCACCTCTCCTTCCTGCTATTGACATTTTAGCCAGCCCTCAAAGGGTCCCGCTTAAATCCTCCCTTTGGGGCATCAAGCTGAATTTTCCATCCCAGCACCCCTTTTATACTTATGTCTATTGTTTTTTTTTTTTTTTTAACACAACATCCTGGCTTGTGCTGTTAACTTTCCTGTGTCCTAATATTTAAACACAATAGAATAAAATATTTATTGAGTCACCTTTATTTCCTTCTTTATTATTCTATTTTTAACCTCACCACATGTGTCCTATTCTTAGTTTTGTCTTAGAGCTCTACTGCTTGCCATGTTGTTGTGTGTCAGCTTAGACAGCTGGCAGCAATACTGCCAACTTCCTATATTTTATTCTCATTGAGGCTGGGTTCTCTCTGAGCCTGTGGAGACTCTTGCAGCTTTAAAAGGTGAGATGTCCAAGGTCTCCAGGACTGTGTTATGCTGGAAATGTATTAGAGGCCGTGGCATCTGAGTTCATGATGTTAGTTTTTAGTTGTATTCAATTATTCTCTAAAATGAAAACAGTGGCTTTTTATAACTACTTAGCAGTGATACCGGTTGTGAAGATAAATTTGGTTGTTTAAATTATTTTAATTCACATTTATGGAGTGTCTATTGCAAGGAGCATTGACATAAAAGATTATTTTGCTGGGGGAAAAGAGTCTTCCAAAATCTAACAGATATGGCAATTATTTAGCATGAATTTTGGTAAAATATGATAAATGCTGAATTAGAAGTTGGTACAAGATACTGTCAGAATGCACAGAAGGAAGAAATTTGCTAAGAAGGAAGCATTGAACTCCTTGAGGAGTTCATCAGGGGAGGCTTATTTCATAAAGGACATAACAGGGCTATTATCTTTTGACGGATGAGCAGGAATTCACCAGGTGGCCAGGGACTTTAAGTTCTTGGGTGTGGATAATTCATGAAAACAAAAGGAAGTAAGCAGGGCTTTATTTCCTTAATATTTATAGCTATCCACGTTCAGATTTCAGCTCTGCAGCTTACTAACTGGGAATCCGGACAAATTACTCACCCCTTTGTGCCTCATGGTATGTGCATCATAGAAATGAGGATTAAATGAGATAAACTACATAAAGTACTTATGACAACATCTGGCACACAGTAAGTGCTCAATAAAGATTTGCTATTGTGGTTATATTTGACTGTTCACATTAGCTCAGAGCAGGGGTTAGCAAACTACTATGGCTAGGCCAAGGTTAAACCCAACCCACTGTCCGATTTGTAAATAAAGTTTTATTGGAACATAGCCATGCCCATTCCTTAAGTATCATCTATGGCAACTTTTATGCTCTACAAGACTGAGTTTAGTAGTTGTGACAAAGATCAAATGGCCCATAAAACCTAAAATATTTATATAGCCCTTGACAGAAGAAATTTGCTAAGCCTGGGTCCAGAGGATAAAATCAAACTCTTTAGCTCTCAAGATCTTCAGTGATTGCTTCCAAACCTATCTCTTTCCATTCATAACTAACAGATGGCTGTAGTGGCTCTTTGGTTTTTGCTGCCTCTTCTATATGCTTTGTGGTTTCTTTAGCGTTCCAGCTGCTCTTCTCTCTTTTGCTTGGATATGGACAGCAGCGGGGCCAGGACTAGGGTGAGGCATTCACATTGGGCACACAATTTAAGGGAGCCCCACCAAAGCACTCAGTAGTCAAAATAAATAATCTCTTAATGTAATAGTTTTAAAAATCAAAATTCATACAGAAAATCTATGATTAAGAAAATAAGAGAATTTTAAATAAACACAGGATCAATTTTATTGATTTTCTTTTTAACTCAGGCTCCAACATGGCTCAGCTTAGCACTAGGCAGCCAAGAACAGGTGACCCATACTTAAGCCACAATAAACCCTAGAAACTCATACTTTCTACGTAAATATGGTAGCTAAAGAGATTTTAGATTCAAAATGACATGCCGATCACATTTAATGACACACTCAGATCCATGCCAGGATTACTCCTATAAAGTATAATTGTGCACGTATTTTGTTGAACTTAGCTTATACTAGCGATGTGTATATAATTTGTTGTATAAAATAACAGAATGAAAAGTATTTTTATATAGTCCTTTTGCAATGGTTCTCAGAGAGCAGTGAAACATAGGTTAGAATAGCAGCATTGGATAAGGCTGTTTACCAAGAGATCTGAAAGGATCACCTAGTTCCTATAAGCTTTTTCTAAGAAAGGCCAGATAGGGATAGTAATTGAATTTTAATGCTTTCTCATAAACATTGACCTGGCAAGCTTTTTTAGGTGACTAACTTTCTAATCTGCTTTGACATTTCTTCAGGGTGCTGCAAACAGTGATTTGTTGGTAGGTTCAAAAATATGTATAATTTGTTTGAGTGAAGAAGGTTTGGAAAGATTCTGTAGAATCCTATTAAAGTAGAATCAGTAAGGGCTAAGTCTGGAGGAATGGACAAAATGACCTTTCCATTTCTCAGATACTGTGTTGAGGTTTGTAGGACTTTATTTACTGTTTCAGCAAAGTGAATTTATTGTTCTAACTGGCTATCAACTGTTATAAAGAGAGAAAATGTAATATTGAACTTGATGCTCTTTTGCTTTCTAAATGACACTTTCAAATATTTTTAGGTGTATAGTGTTGATTGGAGCCAAACCAGAGGCGAGCAGCTGGTCGTGTCTGGTTCATGGGATCAAACCATCAAACTGGTATGTCAGCATTACTGTATTTAGAAACAAATATCCCTCCCTCAAAGCTCCCACTGATTTTTTTTCTTTCTAGAACATACTTCTGTAGCTTTTAAATTAGATCACTAATTTTCTTTTCAAAAAAATATATTAAAGCATTTATTAAAATTAAAAATTATTTAATCTTTTGGCTGTAAACTAATAATTAGCTCAGCATTGATTTTGGCCCCTTAAATGCCATCTTACTTTTCATAAAAATAGACTTTAAAAAGATTCTTGAGATATGTATGTATACTGTGTTTATATAAATATATATATTATTAATGTTATAAATTGTATATATAAAACATACATTTGGATTTACCTCTGATTAATTCTTTCATTTATTTGTAGTGGGATCCAACTGTTGGAAAGTCTCTATGTACCTTTAGAGGACATGAAAGCATCATTTATAGCACAATCTGGTCTCCCCACATCCCTGGTTGCTTTGCTTCAGCCTCAGGTAAGTAATTGGATATTTACCAAAAGCCTTGCTTGTAGTGAGTAAATGGTGGCCTTGCTTTCCCCAGTAGGTGGCACTGTGTACCTTAGCTTCTGGGAGAAAAAGACGCCCCCCCACCCCCCCCACCCCCCGCCACACACACACCAAAAAAAAAAAAAAAAAAAAAAAAGAATTCTTTGTGCTCTTTAGATGATTTCATTCTTTACCAAACTCTAGACAAGAGTTAGCCAGGCCTGGATTACTTTTTAATGATACTAACCATTTGCTTAACGTGTTTCTTTTGGTGAGGAAGAGATGCAGGACGAAGAGCAAGTGAGGGCTTCCCGATCAGTCTCTCCTTTCCTTGATGTTTACTCTCCTTTAGGGATATTCTAAGCCATGGCCACTAAGCCGTAGCAAGGTGTTTTCTGGTATGGTCTTTTTTCTGACTCTTTGCTTTCAATTTTTGTCATTAGTTCTAAAGTAAAGTAGATACTTACATTTATACGTCTCTTTTTTTTATAGAGAAAGGTCATTTTATTGAAATTCAATTATTACACTTGTACTGTTTGCATAGAGATTTACTTATTTGTTTTCTGGGCCAATTTGTAAATCATATAAAACCTGAACTTATTTGTAAGTTGTAGAGAAATATTGCTCAGCTTCTCTACGGAGGCATTTAAAGCAACATAGTCCACCTGCCAGGTAGTCATTCAGATAGATCTCCCTGTCTGCACTTGCTCCTAGCTGCCCTGGAGCAGCTCTCCCCTGGCCATTTGCCTTATTCTTCTGATATCCCTTCAACTCTGCCCTCAGAGCTCTTCAACTTTTATCCTTTACCTCTTCTTCCCACCAGTCCAGCCTGTCTCCTGTTGTCCTGATTTTACATGATGAAATTCAGTGTCAGGGTTCTTCCAGAGGATGACAGAGGAGGAGAAGCTGAGACAACAAAAGCGACACTCTCTTCTGCGTGTGATTATAGGATAGAATTGTTCTCTGCAGTGAGGAAACAATACATGTAAAGGCATTTGGACTTATAGTTCATGTGGTTAAGAATATGGAATATCAGGCCTTAGTGATACTATAATATCTTCCACACCATTACTTTTCATAATGTGAATTAGATAGAACACAACTATTAATGAACAAATATATTACAACAGATTATACATCTTTCAAAATATGGAACCAGTCTAGCTCTTCTTTACTAGCCATTGAGCTGCTTTGCTTAAATGGTTTTATCCTTGGTTTATCAGAACAAAGGTTCCTAATCTGAGTAACAATTTTAAGAATATGTAACATATGCTAATTAATCATAAATATCTGTGATAATTGACAAAGATCATTACTTTTTATTTTTTACTTTAAAACTTCCAAAAAATAAATTTATAAAGAAGAAAATAATATCCTAGATAATGCCTATTCTAACCACGTGCATAATAAAGAAATTCAAACACAAAAACATACCAAATAAAATATAAAAGCCTCCCTTCCCCCCTTCTATATAACCACTGTCAACATTTTCTTGCATTCCTCCATAAAAATTCTCTTGCTCATTTCAGAATATATGGTACAAAAATTTAAAGTATTAATGAGGAGTATTCTTGAGGAAAAAGTCAGATGTTTTCAAAAACTGAATTTGCTTAGCCATGTTAGGTTTTATATGCTTATATGTATAAAACCTCTGTTATTGAAATTGTACAGGAAAATAATGTATGTAAATTTGAGTCAGGAAATCTCCTGTCCCAAATTTGTTTTCCTCATTGAAAACATTGCTTTTACAGGACAGTTTTTGATTGTGAAGATTTCTTAGTAGCCTTAATCCAGTCTTATAGCTGAATTGACTAAATGTTACCACCATTTAGAAAGAGTTCTTAGACTGTAGTTTTGAATACACTTGATGGGAAATAATATCCGTCAATTATATATCAGGAATTATGTATAAATTTATATTATATATTTACATTTATGAAATTGAGACAAATTTAAAATAGAAAAAGAGGTACAACAACATGTTTCTTTTACTACCAATAAACATATGGCTAAGGAAAACTTTCTGAATATATTTTTTCCCAAAGGCTCTGAAACTAATATTTATTGCTTCACTTTTCTTTTAGATAATTTGTGTAACATATTGAGTGCCATTAGCACTGTAAAAAATGTAGAAATAAAACAAAGGTGAACAATTTAATTGGCACAGGCAAAGGCAGAGTCACTCTTCTAGGCTGCCTCCTTGAGTCACTTTCACCCTGCCTCATTAGACATAAAATAGGAAGAATAAACCTATGTCTGCTCATGGTAGTCCAATATGAGGACTCAGATGATTTGGGGAGTGTATACATAAATATAATCTTTATGATACTAATCATTTTTGAATGTGTTTATTTCAGAGCCGCAGATAAACAGATGTACCTCCTCTATCTTTTAAATGTTTGCCAATTTAATGCGTGAAAAATATCTAATTGTTTTTATTTGCATATTCAATTACTAGGGAGAGTGAAAACCTTACATGTTAATTGGCCACCATAGCTCTTCTTTTATGAGTTGCATGTTCGTATCTTTGGTTCATTTTCCTACTGAGAGATGTTTGTTGTTTTTCTGTATTGGTGTATGAGCTCTTTCTATATTTAGGAATTAATCCTCTGTATCCCAGTTTTTTGTTTGTTTGTTTTTTGTTTTTGTCTATCTTTTAACCTATGTAGTTTATTTCTCACTGTAAAAAATTTTAAATTTTTTAGTAGTCAAAACTTATTTTTTTGCTTTGTAGGTTCGGACTTTCATTTAGGATAAATAAAGAGTTGCCTCAGTGAAAGGTAGGAGGCTTTGGCTGGCAAAGAGGGAACATCCCAGGCATAGAGAGAGTAGGATGTTCAAAAGTAAGAACCTCATGCATTTGAAAAACTGGAAGGAAGCCAGGTAGACTGTTGCTTAAAAGGAAAGGCTGGTAAAAGGGCCGGGTAGCAGATAGGGACCCAGATCATGCCTTGTGGGCTAAAGTTAACATTTTGGATTTTGTCCTATGGACAATGGAAAGGCATAGAAGAGGTTTAAGCAAGAGAGTGAGCTGATTAGGCTTGCATTTAAAAAAACTCACTCTGGCTGTTATGTAGAGAACAGTTTAGAGGGGAGCAAGAGTGGATGCTGGGAGAACAATTTAGAGAGAGACAAAATTTTGGATGAGGATGGTAACAAAAGAGATGGAATGAAGCGGGCTAATGTAAGTGGTATTTAAAGGTGAATGTGTAAAACATGGAGGCGGTGAAGAAAGGGATAAATAAAGAATAACTCTTAGATTCCTGGCAAGGACAAATTCATAAATGATAATGTCAACTGAGATAAGAAATATGTTTGCAGAAGATCTGGAGTTTTGTTTTAGAACACATTGAATCTGTGGGACACACATATGGGGTAGTTAATGAGCAGGTTGAGTATGGAGCTGAGAAATTTGGCCTTCTGAAAAAAAATTGTGTCATTGGCTCATAAATGATAACTAAAGCCATTGCAGTAAATCAGAGCACCTGGGAAGAACTAATTAAAAGAAACCTTAGAATAGAGCACAAGTTAGTAAACTAGTATTTTTGTCATAGTTGAAAATCCATGGATGTGGAGGGCTGACTGTGTGTTCTCTGCCATTTTATATAAAGGACTTGAGCATCAAGGGATTTTGGTATTCTGGGGTATAGGGGTGCTGGAACGAATCTCTTGCCGAGATGCCAAGGGATCACTATACTTAAGTTTCAGAGAGTCATAATTTATACATGGATATTTTTTATTTTTATTTATTTATTTTTAATGAAGTTTATTGGTGTAACATTGGTTAATACAATTATGTAATTTTCAGGTGTACATTATCTTTTGACATCTGTATGTTCTATTGTGTGTTTGCTACCCAAAGTCCAGTTTCCTTCAGCTACCATATATTTGATCTCCTTTACCCACTTCACTCTCCCCCTAAACCCTATATTTGACTCCCTTTACCCCATCTACATCCCCCCTCCGCCCCCACCCCACTAGTAACCACTAATCTATAGTCCATGTCCGTGAGTCTTTGTTTGCCCTGCTTATTTGTTGCTTTTAGGTTTATATCCCACATGTAATTGATATCATGTGATTTTCGACTTTTTCTATCTAGCTTATTTTGCTTAGCATGATTATCTCGAGGTCCATCTGTGTTGTTGCAAATGGCAGTATTTCATCTCTTCTTATGACTGAGTAATATTCCATTATATATATGTACCAGAGCTTCTTTAGCCAGTCATCTATCATAGGACACTTCGGTTACTTCCATGTCTTGGCCACTGTGAATAATGCTGCTATGAACATCGGTGTGCAAATATATTTGGATATGGGTTTTCAATTCTTTGGGGATTGCTGGATCATATGGTAGATCAATTCTTAGTTTTTTGAGGAAGCTCCATACTGTTTTCCATAGTGGCTATACCAATTTTCAGTCCCACCAGCAGTCTATAAGGGTTCCTTTTTCTCCTTATCCTCTCCAACATTTGTTATTACTTGTCCTGTTGATTATAGGTTATAACAGGTATAAGATGGTGTATTGTTGTGGTTTTGATTTGCATTTCCCTAATAGTTAGTGATGTTCAGCCATTTTATACATGGATTTTTGACTGTGCAGGGGAATGAAGCTCCTAAGTTCTAGTTCATTGTTCAAGGGTCAGCTGTACTGCCCTCAGATCAAATGACTCACTGACAGTTTTTGTAAATAAAGTTTTAGTGGAATATAGACACGCCTTTCATTTACGTACTCTCTATGGCTACTTTCACACTACAGTGGCAGAGTTGAGTAGTTGTGAGAAGACCAAATGGTCCTGAAAGCCAAAAAAATCTTACCATTGGTCCCTTTACAGAAAATGTTTGCTGGTATAGAGCCTTGAGGGGAAATCAAGAAATGGAAGCTCTTTGGGTTGTTTAGGGGAGGATAGAAGACAATAGCTACAGAAGGAGGTAGAGTGCTTCTGGCATTTTCTCCTTGTTTAATTATCATCCAAAGATAAGCAATTGGTAGGATAATTGTTTCTTTCTTGATAATAAACTATATCAATGCCCTGAGTTATTGAATTATGTTACGCGACTTCCATAGGAAATATAATGTCACAGAAATCTTTTTAATTTGCTTTTTATTATTTTTTTATTGAGATATAATTGACATAACATTGTATTAATTTCAGGTGTACAACATAATTATCTATTATTTGTATATACATATTGTGAAATGATTACCACAATATGTCTAGTTAACATCTATCACTACGCACAATTATAATTCTTTTTTAATAATGAGAACTTTTATGATCTAGTCTCAGCAACTTTCAAATAAACAATACAATATTATTAACTATAGTTGCCATACTGTACATTACATCTGCATGACATTCATTTTATAACTTGAAATTAGTACCTTTTGACTACCTTCACGTATGAAAGTTCACCCTCATCCTTACCTCTAGCAACCACCAATTCGTTCTCTATATGTTTTTTTTTAATTCCACTGTAAGTGAGATCATATTATTTTGTCTTTTGTTTATTATTTTTTAATTCTAAAAATTAAAACTGACCAAATGCCCTTGAGTTCTGTAAGTATTATTAGGCATTAAAGATGCTCAGAAGTGGAAACCTTTAGGCAAATTATGTACAGAGAAGTGTGTTCTTTTAGATTAAGCAATTTTTTGGATCTCAGATGATAGTGAATAACAGTAATTTCTATCCATAGAGGGGCAGTTAATTTAAAAAATGTTTTGTTTGCTGATTGAAGTTAACAGTATTGTTTCCTAGAATAAAGAGTAGTACACTATCAACAAAAATGTTTTACTGTTATTTTTTTAAACTTATAAATTGTCACAGTTTTTTTAATCCATAATCTGAATTAAATCTTTTTCAAAATATCAAGGTTTTTTTAACTTATAAGTTGTCACAGTTTTTTTAATTCATAATCTGAATTAAATCTTTTTCAAAATATCAAGGTTTTGGGATGGGATAAAAAATATATTTTTCCTTGCCACATTTTGTTTTCCAAGCCTACATTGATCTTTTATCTTTCTGTGGTGCAGCTAACCATAAGTCTGGATGTTTATTAAATAAAAGATAGAAATATTAATACATTTATTTTGAATAAACCCTTTAGGCTACATATACAATTTCAGCTAATCACCTTTTATTCTTTTAAATTCTTTTAATTTACTGTAAATGCTAATGAGTTTCATGCTTATAGTGAATCATATCTGTAAGATGAGTACAGTTTAGTATAATGGTTACAATTTTTATAATTTTACTACTGGTGAAAAACCCTAACAAAGAGACTATTAGTGCAGTTGAATTAAAATTCTTACGAAGATTCTAATCAAATTGATGTTAGCATTATTTTCTTAACGTAGGCGTGCCCTTTGGCCTTATATCCTACAGTTTTAAAGAAGTAATTTCCAGTCCTGAGTGGAATTAGTGGTTTCCCTTTTAGTGAAACAGTGAAGACAAGTTCTGCTGGCAGCTCTGATTGGCATCATTCATAATAAACTAGAATTGATTAATATAATTTTACATATTTGTGAAGTTTTAGTAAATAAAATTCTTTGAACTACAATAGAGTTTAAACGTTTCTTTATCTTACTATTGTATATAATTTTGTTAATTTCTATTATTATTTAAGTTTTAAATTTTTTTCACTTGCTTTTAATCATTGTTCTTTTTTTCTCCATAACCCAATGCAAAATCTGACAATGACAGGATTATGAACTAATACAGCTGTATTTATATAAATGTAAGGCAGAATTGTGTATATTAGCCCTTAGTTTGGGTAGAGTCTCACATACCTCTTCCTTTTACATTGGACTTTTGTGTAGCTTGTTATACATAATATTGACTCTGAATGGTGCATACAGAATGTTCACTATATGAGACTGAATAGAAGATTAATTTTGTATAGAGAGCAATATAATCCTAAAACTTAACTTTTAAAACTACCTGTATATTGTAAATAGGTATTACATAAAAAATCTTTTATGAACAGAATGACATTCTGCTTTAATAGAGAAAAAGACCATCTGTTTAATGACATCACTTTCACGTGTTATATTAGAAATGAACATAAATAGTGGTCATATCAGCCAGGACTTCTTTAGTTGGACTTGAAAGAAATTCTGACCCAAGCTGCTTTAGGAAGAAGGTTATTTATTTGCTCACATAGTTTAGAAGTCCAGAATGAGATCTGGCTTTATGGACATGCCTGGAGGAAATAAGGCTCAAAGGACGTTCTTGCCATCTCTTATGTTCTGTCTTCTGCTGAGTTGGTTTCAGTATCAGGCACCAGGTGATAGCAAGATGGCAGTAGCTTTCAGTTCCCAGATCCTTTCTGGTTTCTGGCTGGTAGGAAAAAGTGAGAAGTTCTTAGGTATCTAAGAAAGTTTCATTTTTTCATTGGCTCTGAAGGGTCTGTGTGGATGTCCTAAACTAACCACCATGCCTGGGAGAGGGGTACGTAGTGTGTTGGTTGGCTTCGGCTCAGCTTAGCCTCTGCAACTGGGAATGGGAAATGGGAGAGGATAGTGGTACTCAGACTACATACATTCACTGAGAATGGAAAGAGTGAATCCTCACTAGATGGAAGCAGATGGATACATTCTAGGGGGCCATTATTCACTAATATGGTGACCCACTCAAGGCTTAAAATAAATCTAAGGGGATTTGATGAGAATCAAGCACTGGATCTATGGAGCTTTAAAATATGTCCCTTTAAAAAAAATTGTCCAAGAATTCAGTCACTTTCAAAGTTGTATGGTATATGCAAATCTGGAACTAAATGTATCATTAGCTAAGTTAAGACAGGCCAAAAGGGGGAATTTTTTAGAGGTTTAGATCTAGATTTACCTTCCATAGCAGAGTTCTCTAAGGACATTAAATTTTGTCTAGCTCAGAATTTATGTTTCTAAGTTATATGAGCTAGCAGGGAAGAATATTTGAGCTCTTACAGAAAGAGGACTAATATGAAGTAGACTTTTTTTTGAACCATAAAAACTAACTTTCTACTATTACAGATCCCATATAGTTGCATTAAGTGATAGCCATGTCTAAATGTGTGGAGGTCTAGTAGTTAAAAAAACCTCATTCTACTCAAACAAAAAAGTTGAATTACATCCGATAGGCATCTGGTATTTCAGTTAAATTGAATTATTTGGACCCGATACAAATCCTTTTGCTACTCAGTTCACAGTTTCACGCTCACTGTTTACACTCATTCCTCCTTACCCAGCTACTTCTTAACCTGCTGCAGTTTGCAGTTAGATATAGCAGCCAGCACTTCCTGTTCGATTTTATGCATTTAGCCAGTGGCAGGTCTGCAAATGATAAGAGAAGCTGGTAATTCAGGTGACTCTTTGGCACCATCACAGGCCCCTGATAAACGTCTGGCTGACAATGAAATATGATTTAAAAAACAAATGTAAATACAGATGTCCTGGTGGCTCAAAGTGTTGAGTGAGTCATTTGGCCAGAAGGTCTCTCTCCTACCTGGAAAACAAAGTGATGAGAATGAAGCTACCAAATGGGTATAGGAGGAGTGACTGTCAAGGAAGGAGAATTCTTAGCTCCTGCAGAGCAGGTCTCACTTTTTTGTGCCCTTGAAATTAAACTGCAAGAGGAGACAGGCTGTGGTACTTTTTTTAAATGTTGCGCTCCAGTATGCTGGTAAGGAACCAAAATATTGTCCCAGAGAAATTTAGAATAACTTGTTTTGTTTGATATTTTATTGAAGTATAATACACATATAGAACAGTACATAACCTAAGTGTAGAAGATGATGAATTTTCACAACGAACACATCTGTTATACCAGCACCCATATCAAGAAACAGATGGTTTCCAGAGGCCCTTCTCACATCCTTCTAGTGGTGATCACCCATCCCCAGGGTGACCACTCTGCTGCCTCTAACAGTGCAGATTAATGTTGCCTGTTTTTATGCTTTTGTGTCTGGTTTCTTTGGTCAACATTTTATTTTATGGGATCCATCTGTATTAAGATTATTTCTTAATCTCCCTTGTCAAAATTCATTGTAATGTTTTGGTACTTTAAATCATTCACATACTCATATAAATGTAACTTTTAGGGTAAACACAAGCTCATTGCACTTTAAACAATGCTTTAGCTATAGCTATAGCAGACTTTATAGTTTCAGACCTAATATTACAAATAAATTTTTGAAAGCTAGTGTACATTATCTAGGCCTTTCTTATGTTTTATTGGAAGCCTCGTGCTGAATCAAATGTTTTTGTCTGGGGCTAGGCTTTTAGAGACTAAAACTTCATGTGAATTTCATTACTCCCTCTAAGATGATCAGGGATCTCCTTTGCCTACAAGTGATAGAACTTGAGTTATCTTAGGTTGTTACAGAATTTATTGAAAAGCAACCCCAAAAAGGGATGGGATACTTGAATGGCTCCAGGACATAGTCTCTAATCCCGAGTTTTCTCTGCTCATTGACTTGACTCTCTACCCACTGGCTTTCTTCATACAGCGAGACACTTGGCCACTAGCGTCTCCTCAATTTTATAACCTGTAAATTCTGTCATAAGAGATGGACTAACATTTTTTCCGTTATAGTTCAGAAAAATTTCAAGTACCTCCCTTTGACCCATCAGCTGTGGTTAGGGCAGGAAATAAGATACTATGACTGGCCTTGCTTGGACTTTTCACTGGCTGGTCAGCTTCTCTTATCAGTTGCAGACGTGCTACTGGCAGCTGGTCAGCCGCGTTGAACCTTATGGCTTTCTGGAATCACATGGCAAGAAGTGAGCGGGTGTTGTTCCTAGAAGAGTCTTGCTGGACAGACCAGACACAAGATGTCCACGGCACCCTGTTTTATATAACGGCCCCTCAAATAACGTCATTCTGTTCAATGTCGTTTCATTATAATATTGGTGAGGTGCTGTAAGAACATAACTTGTTTATATCAATTAACCTATGATAAAATTGGTTTTGTTATTTGTTGTTTCACTTCAAAATTCCAGAACCTATTGATGACATTAAGTGAGGACTTACTGTACCCTGAAGGCTAGGGAGAATCATGAAAGATCATTTTATCAAAGCTGTTTAGAAATCTGAAGCAAATCCTGCTGACTGGTTGCTAGACCACAGGTAGTGATTATAATCAGGGCCCCAGAAGATATATGAAGCTCTAATCTGTACTAATTCTGAACAATTTCCATTTGTTTTTTTCTAGACTCATCATTCCTTCTTATCCTTATCATTCTTAGCTAGATCCAAAAATACTAAGTTCTCTCTCCTATAAGAGTGGTTTTCAACCTTTCGTCAAGTAGTAGGATGGTGTTTTTAAATATGTTTTTTAAAATCCCACACACAAAGCAATAGTATGTATTTATGGATCCATAAAAATGTAAAAGTATTAGAAAAACACAGAGTAAAGGGAAGCATACCAATTTCATGATTGTCGTGGCCCCTGGACAAGGAAATGGGTATGGGATCAGAACTACAACAGAGGTTTCAACTTTATCTGAAATCTTTTAGTACTTTTATTTCTTTTTTTTAAAATTTTTATTTTATGTATTTATTTATTTAAATTTATTGGGGTGACATTGGTTATTAAAATTTAATTACAATTCAGTAATACATCCTATGCACATTGCATTGTGTGTTCACCACTCAAAGTTAAATTTCCTTCCGTCACCATATATTTAACTCCTTTTCACTTATCTACCTCCCCACTTCTCCCTTTCCTCTGGTAACCACTAAACTGTTGTCTGTGTCTATGAGTCTCAGTCATGTTCATTTGTTGCTTTCAGTTTTATATCCCACGTATGAGTGAAATCCTGACAATGAACTAAAACACTTTTATTTCTAAAATAACTTTGGGGCTAATGTGACAGAATGTCGTGTGTGTGTGCGTGTGTGTGTGTGTGTGGGTGTATGTATGTACATATGTGTGTATGTATGATGTATGATTAAATGTCCTCCCTCCCCCCAATTTACAGGAAAAAATAACACAAATTAAGAGAATAATTCCTCAAGAATCAGCCAGTGTGATTGAATGGCACTTCTCCAGCAGCATGAGGAGTCACAGTGGTGTAGCTGTAGACATGTGGAGCTGGACCTCCCGGTTCCCGTACCAGGTCCTGATTCTACCAGGTCCCGATTCTGTCACTTGCTCTCTCCAGCAACTTGTTGCATCTCCATGTGCTTCAGTTTCCTTCTTTGTAAATTGCTACAAAAAAACTACTTTTTAAATTATCAGAAATTTTCATCTTGTTTTCTTTTCCAGGGAGAAAAATATCCCTCTGTCTGGCTCATGAACATGTAGTAAACACAGAAGCTAGGATTTAAAAATTCTCCATTTTGGCTTGGTACACTTTGCCTACATTTCACAGTAAAATTGTTACTGTTTTCTGTTTCTTCTAGGATATGCTGGTACAGGATACTAACCTTGAAGTGAGGATTTTCAGGGCCTTTTCCTCATGAAAAAGACACTGGATGTGTGTTTGGTTACCAATGTGTTTTTTTCACAGTGCGAGATTCAAACTTTCCCAATTTGAGTAGATCTAAAAAAACACAATCATGATGCATTACCTTTTGTAGTTCATCACTTTTAGTTGTTTCTATGGATTACTTTAGTTAAAATCTGTATATATGTATACATGATATATGGATGGCGGTATCCTAACAGTGAAAGCAGGGATTTTCCCTTATTTATCATCATGAGCACAATATCTCACTGAACATCCGAGTGGTGTGATGGAAGGTGATCAGGTCTTCCTCTTTCACCAGGTGATCAGACTCTGAGAATTTGGGACATGAAGGCATCAGGAGTCAGAATCGTGGTACCAGCACATCAAGCAGACATTTTGAGTTGTGACTGGTGTAAATACAATGAGGTACTCTCACTGACTCTGTCTGGAGCTGCTGAGCCCTTGCCGATGTTGAAATGTTCTAGATTTTATTTTATGTTTGTTTATATGGATTTTGGTAGTGTTTATAGACCATTAAGTTAAATTCAGTCCCTTTCATTTCGAATTGATGGTCATGAGTGACCTGCATTAGCATTAATTGGATTTAAGTGCACATTAAACAAGCAGAATAAGAAATAGAAATTCTCAAAGTTCAACAGTGCAGCCTTACTTGTTTGTTTGGGAAACTGCTTTACAATTTATGGGGATTTTTTCTTTCTTGCTCTTAACCCTGCCAATTTGTATCATCTTTTGCTTCCCACTCTTGTTCACTTTGCTAGTCAGGCTGCTGCACTATTTGTAGATTGATTTTAATTTAACAGTCCATCAGTTTTTAAAATTTTGTTTCATCCTCCCTTATAGGTCTAATCAAGCTTCATGCTTCTTTAAGAAAGCAGTGTCCTTTTGTAACTTTTTTGCAAAGCTTCAATTAATCACAGGAGCATATGGAATAGAAATAGCAGTGGAATAAATATGTGTTGATACACTATTCATGTATATTTATGTATTTAAAGTAGTCTGTTGACTGAGACAAAGAGGTAAAACATATGTCTTGTATTTTCTCAGATTCACATTAATTAATGCAAATTTAGAGAAGATTTATATTGGCAGAGTTTTTTTTAAATAAAGTGAAAATAGATTTTAAAAAATGCAGTCCTCTTTCAATAGTAGTGCTTAATCAAAATAAAATCTCAATGTTAATAACTACAGTTCAAATCTTTCTCATCATAAATGAATTTTCCATAAAGAAAAATGAAATCATGGACTATATATTATACATTTGGAAATTCTAAAAAGGATGCCAGTATATACTGGAGAGTGGTTAAAATTTTTTTTCTTGAAATCATTGAAACTTTTCTTCAGATGAGCTATCCTGAAGGCCAAAACATTCAGACAATGAATTATTGCCCTGGTTGACATGGGATGGGGCTGAATGTGAACCCAGCACTTGGCCTATTCAGCCAGGAACTCTGAGTTTACTTGGGTCTATAGATAGCAGAATTTGTAAAACCCGACTAGATAGGAGACTTACCATTTATTTGCATAGATTCTCAGATACAATTAGATATTACATTGAGAAATGGCCTGTGAGAGTTGGGAACAATGATTGAGTTAGATTTAGAAAAGCATATAAATATTTAATTTATACCCTTTGCTCTTTCAAATATCCCTAAATTAACAGGCCTTTTGCCTTTAAATACCTGGTAAAACTTTAATCCCTTATGTACTTATTGACATTACTAAAGGTGAATTGGAAGATCCACAGTGCTGTTTGGGACTATGCTCTTTTCTGTTGTGTGTAATGTTCCATCACACACATAATGCATATGGCATTCCTTTTCTCGCAAGTCGCTAAGTTTTGCGTTTTGATGTGTATTTTGATTCCTTTCTATACTTGTCATACAACTTCTCAAGAATGTCTCCTGGGTTCCAATTAAATAATGATCAGAAAGTAGACATTATTCCTAGTAGGAAAGCATGGATGCTGCTTAATTGCAAAGATGTCAAAGTTTACTTTTCTCTGAATTGTTTTCAGAATTTGCTGGTGACCGGGGCGATTGATTGTAGTTTGAGAGGCTGGGACTTGAGGAATGTTCAACAACCAGTGTTTGAACTTCTTGGTCACACCTATGCTATTAGAAGAGTGAAAGTAAGTTTTTATCTTTTTGTTGTATATGTAATATAAAAATATATATATAATTAATGAAATATTTTTAAAAGGTTGGGATTATTCGTTTTTTATGCATATTTTGTTATCCAACTATTGATAATTAATAGTGAAAACTAAAATTAGGTCAAATATTTGAATAATTATTGAATGAAATTGAGACAGTGTAGCCAGTGTTTACTTAGGGTTAAATAAAAATGTTTTTTTCATTCTGTCACCCCCAGTCTGCTATTCCTTTTAATATTTTTTAACTTTAGTAATTACTTTTAGTGTTATAGTCCTCATAATTTTCCTTTCAGTGGTAAGCTCTTTTTCTTTGTTGAAAGTCCTTTAGCTAAATGGTTTGTTCTTTCTTTTCCTTAATGTGATAATGTATATGAATGTTCACAAACATTTGGTGTGTAGAAAATTTTCCACTCTGTAAACATCAGAGGATGAGATAACTTTTCTCTGCTGTTTCTCAGAAATTTGCCTGCTTAGGAGTGCCATAATTTAGTTTCCCAGCTTTTATTTAGGTAGGTTTTGCTAAGTCACTGTGGAAAACATCTTATTAAGTGACATCTCTGAATTTAATTCTTTCCTTTCTACATTAAGGGTAAAAAAAGTGTCTTATGATCTTTTCAATGAGATAATTATGTTATTCCTATTTTAAAAATTCCAAATTTCAGTTAAATTAATATTTTAAATTTTATTGGCTACAGCTTAATGTGTGAGACAGTGTCCTCTTTTTTTTTTTTTTAATGGCACAGGTTTTAGTAGCCGAAAAAAAATTTTTATATGTATTTCAAAGTGCTTCTGAGAATAAAATAGGGTAACGAAGTGAAAATATTTTACAAACTAGAAAGTTTGTAAATGTAGTTATTATGCGTATTTAACTATTAAAGTAAGAAAAACACGAAAGAAAAATAATTGCAAAGAGCAGCCAGAAGATTTTTGCCTTGAGTTAAAGCAAATGAGGTTTGGGAAAGCATAATTTTAAGTGACAGCCCTGACTAGACTTTATCATAATGTTTATGGGAATGACCAAATAAAGTAGCATGTTATAGTTACAGCTAATTTCAAAAACCTTGTTTGTTTGTTTTTATAGTTTTCACCATTTCATGCTTCCGTGCTGGCCTCTTGCTCTTATGATTTTACTGTAAGGTACAGTAGTTTTTGATTAAGTTACATTGTGAAATACCAAGTAGCATTTTCATCTTTTCAACTTTTATGAAAGATAATGAATTTAACTAATACAAAAAATGTGAACTGGGCACAATTAAAAATTTGTCACTGGTTGTGTGAGTTTTTAATAGTATTTATTTTAACTCATACCTACTGCGTATATAACCAGCGAATGCACTTATTCTACTTTTCCCCCCACTCTCTTCTCCATCAAATTTTGGATTATTTTAGTTATGCTTTGTCAGAACATGCAACATATAACATACAGCACTGTTATACGATATATTATTCTCCCACTCTTGTTTCCACCTTTGCTTTGCTTTTAGATATATAACTAAATATATTAAATGCTCATCATCAGTTTTTTTGCTGAAACTTTGTCATCTCTTGCTTTGATGAAGTTTTTCTTCTGGTAGATTCCTCAAGAAGTGCTGATGATTAGAGCCCTTGAATGTTTAAAACTATTTCTCTACGTTCTTGATACTTGCAGGATAGCTTAGCTGAATATAAACTCCTTAATTTACATTTACTTCCTGGAGTTTCTTAAAAATGCTACATCATTTTGGCCTTGTTTTCTATGTTGTTTTCGAGAATTTCAATGCCAGTCTAATTTTCTTGTCCTTTAAGTTATTTGATACTTTTCCCAGGGACTCTGTTGTGGTTCACTTTTCCCTGCTACAGATTAAAGAGGTCAGTGGATTCTTTAAATATTTAGTTTCAGGTCTTCTTTTATTTCCAGAAAGATTTTTTAGATTATAATTTGAAATGTTAGCTCTAATCTATTGTTTTATACATAAATTGAATATCTTTTACCTGTCTTCTATATCAGACACTTTCTCTCAGATACCTTTGACTGTTTTCTTTATCTCACTTGTATTCTTTTGGTTGTTCTTCTGCCCTTATGTTTCCATGTAAATATATTCTTTGAGTACCATGTATTTTTGTCTTCATTTCTGTATGATTTTTGCCTTTTTTTTTTTTCCTATTTCTTTCCTGTGTCCAGTTCAGCTCTATTTCATTTCTGTTTTTGTCCGCTTTTTTGTTTTGTTTTGTTTTTGATTCCTGATTGTAAGGGGAGAACTCTAT
The DNA here is from genome assembly GCF_014176215.1 of Rousettus aegyptiacus. Classification (NCBI taxonomy): domain Eukaryota; kingdom Metazoa; phylum Chordata; class Mammalia; order Chiroptera; family Pteropodidae; genus Rousettus; species Rousettus aegyptiacus. The sequence continues at coordinate 164,529,223 of NW_023416284.1, forward strand.
TTTTCTCCTCTGTTGTCAGTTCTGATAGTATCTACCTGGAGATAACATTAGATCCTATAGGTTAAGAGCTCAGTTCCCCAAGACTGCTCCCACCTCAAATGCCAGTCGCAAGTCCAGGTTGTCACCTGTTCTTCTGACCTACCCACTATAAATCGCAGGTTCCCATGAGTCCCTCCTCAGATTTGATCATTTGTTAGACTGGCTTACAAAGCTCAGAGAAAGATTTACTTATGTTTACTCATTTACTTTAAAAGATGTTATAAAGGAAAAAGATAAATAGAAAGATGAAGAAGTATGTAGGGTGAGGTTGTCAAGTGCAGATGCTTCTGCCCCCATGGAATTGGGGTGAACATCCACTCACACATGGATGTGTTCACCAACCTTGAAGCTCATCGAATCTTATTTTTCTATAGAGTTTTTACAGAGCGTAATTTTCAGCTTCCCCACTCTGCTTCCCTGCCTTTCCCTGGAGGTCAGTGGTTGGGGTTGAAAGTTTCAGCTGTCTAATCATTTGGACTTTCTGGGGACCAGCCCCATCCTGAGGTTATGTAAGGCTCCATCCTAAGTCACTCATTAGCATAAACTCAGGTATGGCTCCTTATAAATAATGAAAGACCATCCTGTCATTCAGGAAATTCCAAGAGTTTTAGGAGTTATGCCAGAAACCAGGGACAAAGATGAAATATATCCTTATACCAGGTTCATCAAGGTTTTTTTTTTGTTTTAATGTCCCCAAATGCTTGTTTGAAGATTTTAATTCTATTTAGAATGTTATATTACAATTTTCTTCTACTTTGTTGTTTGTTTTCTTGAGGTAAATCTTTTGTCAAGTGACTCGTTTGAATTATCATATCCTTTTTATTTTTATAGTAGTTTTAAATTTTTTAATTGGTAAAGACTGTGTGTCTCTACCCATCTCTTCTCTGTTAAGTTTAGTATTTCCTAAACTGCCCTTGCTGTCCTCAAAGGCTTGCAGCCAGAAATGGGAGGTAGCGCACTGGTATTCTGTTTTTATTTTTCTTCTTATGTAATTAGAAGTTTGGATATGTTGAAGGCCTAAGTTTTATGTAGTTTTAATTGTTCTTTTTGTCGTTCTGTATTGGTTTCTATGAGGATCCACTAAGAATTTTAAATTTACGTGACTTCATTGACCCAACCACCCATAATTCCTCTCTCCTTTACTTCTGAGTCAGTATTTGAAATGGGAGAAGCTATATAACGTTGTTTGTGTAGACTGTACTTCTAATAGAATAAATTACCGTGCCTTGAGAGAAATTACATACCCTAACTGGGTTTTGTTTTTGTTTTTGTTTTTGACTGATCCAATACAAGCAGGCAGACAAATTAGGAAACGTAATTACACTGAGGCTTCCAGCTCTCAATTAAAATGATACCATAACCAGGTTTTGTTTTTTTTAATAGTCTATATAAAATAGTAAAGAATGATTATAGAATTTTTAGCATGAAATTCAAAGAATGGCAACATGGCAGATAAGAAGAAAAGTTATCAGTTGTTTGCTATCTCCCCCAAATGTTTCTAGACTGGAACTGTGGAGCTAGATCATGGGCTGGAAGTTAGGGCTGTAATTGTGGACTGAAAGCCATTAACTTAACTGATAATTCAATCCATAAGAGTAAATAAACCAAAGGGAGATAAGTTTAGAGGAAGAAGAACAAAAAGACAGTATCTTCAGGAGATGATAAATTTTGGAAGGAAGAAGGGAACAGCCCACCTAAAACAGGAAGAAACTCCAGAGCATGTACTATGTCACAGAAACTACAGGAGAGGAATTCCAACCAGATGTGGATGACCAGTAATATCGAATTCTCCAGATGGGCTGAGCAGGATGAAGAGAGAACTTTGAATCTTCCCTCTTCCATAGTGTCAGTTGTGGGCTCAAAAGGAATTTCGAGATATAGAATCTAGACCTTGGCTTTCAGAGACCTTTGGTGATCACCAGAGAGTTGACCAATTGAGATGGGGCTTTGATCTTTTCTATTTTTAGGTGAGGCAACCCTTGGTTGACCTCACAGATTACAAGGATCTTGTCAGCTTACAATCCCTTAGTTTTTATTTTTTTTATTTTTTACTTCTATAGCACCTGGTCTTCCTAGGTGGTCTCCCATCCAAGGGCATCGATCTTTTGATAATCTAATTTTTAGTATCCTTAACAGTTTTAATTGGGTCTTTCTGATTTTTGGAGCCTATCAGTCAAGGGACATCTTAAGTCCATATCACAGTTCTGTTTCTGATTTAAGGGGGAGGCCTATGCTTTCTTTTCAGAATTGTCATTATGATCTTAACCCTACTGACCAGTCTCTGTTTATCTATATACTTAAGTATCCCTGAACATCGAGTGCAAAAATGCCCTACTTTTCTAAATGTAGATTTGTCTCAAGAAAATTTGTTAAGTCTGGCCTTTTGAATGTGGACTATACTACTCTAAAATCTTTCAAGAATTAGACTTTGCTTTTTCCTGACCCCTAAATAAGACTGGAGGTTGGACGATAGATGTTTAGTGCTTCTGGGGAGAGAAATGTATTAGGTCATGGTTCTATGACATGCTACGAGATCAAGTGTCGTAGCTGTATTTGTAAGCATTTGGAAAAACTGAAATTATAATTAAGTAATATATTTAACATATAGTTGAAAAAGACATTCTAGTAGACAATTTTCCTACAACTTAGATTCCAGATATCTTTATATGCAAAATAGAATTGGTAATACCTGTCCTTCCAAAAGGTGATTATAAAAATTACTTAAGAGGACACACTTGAAAATACTGTCTTAATTTTCCACTGTTCTCAAGCTTTGGTTCTCTTCTCAATCCACCTCACCAACTCTGTTCCCTACACTTACAGTCAAAACAAAACAAAACAAAACAAAACAACCTTATTTCTTTCTTTTAAAAAAGTTGTAAGACTCAAGCACAATTATTTCAATTTTCACAGCAGGCCTACAAATACTTCTCAGTCTGTACTTCTGTATCTGTGTCCATTGCTCTTCTGCTACCCTTGGACATGAGTGTGCTTGATCCCACACACTCATGGGACTTTACTCCATAGAATTACCTCTTCTCCTGCCTACATCCTCATTCTCCAAGTCTCTATTGACTTTCAGCCTGTAACTTCTCCCTTTATTCTATATTTTCCTTTAACGCTTCTCTTATATTTCTCTTTCCTTTCTAACCAAGTTTTTAGCATTCCTTTAAGCTTTCATTCATCAGAGCCATTTTAAGACCATTATAGTCCCAAGGTACTTGGGAGGTCTTATCCCATATCATTTGAAATCTATAAAATGGATCCACATCATTGATTAAATAGGGCTAATTATATTGACAAGATTTTTAAACTTTTGCTTTTGAAGTGATCTGGCAATGAGTGACTTATGATTGATTATTTCTTGGCAATCATTATGCTTACTTTGGAAGTTTTGTGAAATTGAAAATCTAACCTAGAAATTATTTTCAGATGGAATGAAATGTTTAATACACAATTTATCAATTAATGATGTTAATTTATATATATTTAATTACAAATTAATTTTAATTTTCAGCTCTTAGGCATTTTTGTAGGCCCTTGAAAGCTTATAGTCTTAGGCATGTCTAGCTATATGTGCATTTACTACTACATTTATAAATGGCTTCAGCCTCTTCTTTACTGAAATTTCTCTGGCAAAAGCCACCAGTGACCTCAGTAACACCACATGCAGCCCACTGTCAGCATTTATTGGACTGGACCTCGCTGCTGTATTTTACACTATAGATCAAACCTTCTTTCTTGACACTGCCTATCTCAGGGATTCTGTGTTCTTTTTTATTTTTTCATTTTCCACTGACCCTTTCTTCCTATGCTTCATCATGGAATCTCCTTCTCTTCTCCTTAAACTTGGTAATCTTTAGCTTGGTACTCTTTTACTTATAGAACGATGATTCCCAACCTTTTTTCTTCTGTTCTGACCTCTCTTGAGAGCTTTAGACCTGTCTATTCAGCTCTCTGCAGATAAATATAGGCACTTGAATGTCCAGATAGACATCTCACACTAAACTCTATTTCTTTTCTTCCTTCCCTCTACTGGACTTGTGTATATATCTACATTATTTGTCTCAGTTAATGAGAATGTTATCTCCAGTCAAGAATTCTTTTTTTCTGCACAATTGGTAAACATTTTCCCCATATGAAATGGAATTAAACACAAGCCAAATTGCTTCACAGGAGGTATATAAAAGCAATGTTATTTTTTTTTCAGTTATAGAATTTTAATTTTAACATACATATGGCTACTAAATTACTGTTTCACCTTTGTACTAAATGTAACTGGAGGCTAATAACTGCATATTTCGGTATAGGATTATCAAAGACTTTTTTATGGAAAGGAAAATCAATAGAAAAGGAAAACAATTTTAAAAACTTTTTTATATATGTATTTTTGAGTATATATATTATATGTATGTATATTTGTAACTCTCCAAACATGTTGAGAATATGACTTTAATTGTACTAATGCCTCGTGTGAGTTTAGCCTCTCATTATTTGTGTGTGGTGACCATTCATTGGAAAGGTCAGAAAAGGCACGTTTTTGGTAGATTTTTTTACCCCATGTGATATGAGTTAAATTAATCCTCTAAAGAAATTTAAATCTCATTGGATTGATGATATTTTTGGTGCCAGAAAAGCCATTTAAAAAAAAAAAGAAAAGGATTTAAGATGTAAGACCCGTCAGTAACCTGTTTAATTTTTAGCACAGATAATTATACAGAGGTCACCTCTAGATTTTAGATGGCTAGTTTTTGTAATATAGCTCATCAACTATAAGTTTTCATTTGCTTCCCCATTTTCCTATTTTGTTTAGTTTTTTAAACTTTTAAAATTTTATTTTAAAATAGTTCATGTGGTATTATGAAATGCAAGTTTTATATTTTTGTTTTGTATGGATATGTTATATCTGCTAGGAAAAAGTTTTAAGTTTTTATATACTAGTTCATTATGTTTCACTGAATAAGTAATACAAATCTAAAAATATGTATCCTAGCATTTGAAATTATTTAGCATGGTTTAAATTAAATAAAAACTCCAGTCTTTTTGAAAAATATCAGAACTCCCTTCAGCTGATGGGCAAAATACTCTAAAAATACACATTGGTTCTTTCTCAACTTTACTCAGGATAGTACTAATTCTAAAATATTTCATAGTGACTTATTTCCATTCTTCTATGAATGTTATCACTATAGATTTTAGCATATTATCTTCTCCTCATATACTTTCCATTGGGTTACTTCTTTGTTTGTAGAGCCATGTTTGCTCTGCCAACCCATGCATAAGCACGATTTGAGTTTTGAATGCTTGTTTTGTTTTATACCAAGTAGATCATTTCATAAACACAGTAAGAAATCAACAAACTAGGTTTGTGTGACAGCCAAATAAAAGTAAAAGTTGCTGTTTTTTTTTTTTTTTTTCATTAAGAAGATCAACATTTTGTCTCTGCCATGTTATAGCAAATACTTCTCAGATTAAAAATATAACTTACATTAATTGATAAAGTTAAAAGGCTCAGTTTAGCCTCAGAGTAACACTTCAGTTTCATGATACTTTTATAAATATTCTAACCTTTAAAACATTTTTTGATCAATCTTCTTTGGTAATAATAAACTAAACAGCAGTGTTTTTATTAGATTTGGTCAGAAAAATATGAAGTAAATTTTCATTCCAATTTTATTAAACTATGCTCATCCACAGCTGTACGATGTGAAACTCTGCCTATAACTTTAATGTTTCTAACTCAGCTGTTAAGCTACTTTTTGGTTACAAAAATGGTACAACTGTACTCTGCTTTAAATTTCAGGCATATTTATAGAATATCTGTTATCTACCAGCCATTGTAATAGACAGTTTGGAATCTCTTGCCGAGTAAATGATAAACACGAAGGCTTGGAAAGAAGTAGGAGTACACTTAAGGGAGCCCTGAGCATGTCACTTGTGTTGGCATAGTGGGAGACACGTAGTTATAATATAGATATGGAGTAGTGGAAGATACATGTTCAGTGGACTAAATGTGGATTGATGCATGCTGGGTAACATACAAGTTAGAACTACAAGCTGTGGAGCCATACTGCCTTTTACTTGCCATATAAATTTGAACAAGCTATTTTAAGGCTGTGTGGCTCAATGTTTTCATCTGTAAAGTGGAAATAGTAATAGTACCTACCACATAGGATTGTCGTATTAGATGAATTAGTATACAAAATGCTGTCACACACAGTGCTTGCCTCTATAGTCTTTATTACTACCAGAATGGATGGGACAGAAGGCCATCTCTTTGGGGCTTAGCCCCATATCAGCTCTAGTCTTCAAGGGTGAAATAATAATTTTTGTTTTATAACAACAAAAGCAGGTAGCCTTAACCTGGCCTCCTTGAAGTTCATTTGTTTGGTGACAGCAAAAAACTATTTGTCAACATGTTCTCCAGGACATAACTTTTAAATTCAAAGTTCCAATTCTGAGTTTTAAAAATATGAATGTAAGGTAACAGTATTTTTGTCAGTGCTTCTCTTGTCATAAGACCTGATAATGACGACAGTCAAGTTAATTGATAATTTATTATTCAATATAAAATTCAATGAGGGTAGACTAGTAGTGTGTTGATAAGTATTCAACAACTGGTTCTTCAGGCAGGTGGGAGGAACCTGCTGTGTAGTGTTGGTAATATGAATTCAGTGGTGTGAATACTTCCACCGTGGCCAATATCAGGCTTCCGGTGTGATATGATGCCAGTAAATATGGGGTCGGGAAGAAATGTGCAGTAAGCTCTCACAAGTCAATACAAACTGGCTCCAGCATTTCACTGGGATTGCTATCTTAATCCTTATTGATTTTTAAAAGCTTCTATTATTATAATATGTACCTATATATATTTTCATTGAAAATTTACAGAAAGCTATACACCAGATAAACTTCACTTAACCATTCTCTACCTCCTCTCCTTTCAGTGGTTTTCTGCCCCCTTGGCAGAGCATTTTTCACTTCAGTGCATCTTAGATGCCTAGAACTTTCTTATATTGTCTCTGCAGGCTCTCAGAAGAACATTCTTATCCATTTATTTATATGGAAGTAAAAGGACCTGAGCCTTAAAGTGTGTTTTCCTAATTACATTTCCACTTTAAGCTAAACATGCAGTAATTCTTAGTGGGGCATATTTGGTTTTGTAGCAGTGGTGGGAGACACTGCTGGCATTTAGGTCAGGGACCAGGCATAAAACCCTACAGTGACCATAACAGGTCTTTATTATGCTTAAAGTTCTACCGCATCAGTATCTATTCTTATATTTAACTTCTTATTTTTGATTAGCTGTGTCTAGTTTACAGAATACAGAATTTCACATAAAATATTTCCTTTAATCCATACAACACTAGTGCGCTCATTTTATCCAGAAGACTGTTGACTCAGGGAGGTAGAAGGGCTGGCCAATCACATAGCTGGCAAGTAATAGAGCTAGACTTGAACCTACACCTTCTGTTTTCCAAGTTTTCTGATGTTACTCGATACTTGGAGACTTCTTGTAAGCCCAAGTTCTTAATATATTTCTAAATATGTATAACTTTCCCCTATTACATAAACATGTTCTCCATGGGCACTAAATTGCCAAAATACAATATCACCTTTAATCTTTGTAATCATTTCAGGATTGAAGAATTCCACATAAGTGAGTCTTGACAATGATGGATGCATAAAAGGTTATGTGCCATAACTTTCATCTGATTTATTATGGATTTAAAAACCTCTTGGGGTTTATATTTGTGTATATATACATATATATATATATGTACACACATGTACGTATACACACACACAAACATACACAAATGTATATTTTTTTTAATTGAAAAATATTTGGATAGATATAACCAGAATTTACGTAGATTACTAATGGGTGGGATTTCATATGTCCTTATCATAGATTTTTTAATCTTCTTTAACTGATGTATAATTTACAAACACAATATTAAATCTTAACAAAATTCTAACCTTCTCTGACGATGCCTGGGACTCATCAGTTACTGAGCTGTCTGTGTAATGTAGAGCTGACCTGAGGAACTGTGGCCCTCCAGAAAATGTTTCATTGTTTTTTTCTTTCACTTTTTATGTGCTTTTGCATATACAATTGTTAATCAATTCACTTAACAAAATTCATAGGCTACTTAAAAATAGCTGTTTATCATATATATACACTTTTCTATATATTTTGGTTATTTTGGGTTATTGTTCCTCCCAAAAGTCAGATTCCTAATACATGCAGTGTTACTCTAGTAAGTACATATCAAATGGTCTGTTGTTAAGTGAACTCTATTACTGTTATTAAAATACTTCGTTTGAGTGCCATGTTACACATGGGATATATTTCTGAAAAGTACAGTATAGTTCAGCTTAAAAATATATATAACTTTAAGGTTTTATTACGAGAGATCCAAGTCTACTAGTTACTCAAGACTTGGTAACTAGTTCATTCAGAAAAATTTAATAGGAAGATACAGTAAAATAGCTAACTTTTGCCAAATCTCTACTCATAAATTATAATTTAATAAAATTTAAAATTAATAAAGAGGTAAGAGAGGAGTACAAAACGGGTAGGAGGTTATCTAGAATCAGCCCTGTGCCTCCCTATGCCTTGCTCTCTGGGGACAAATGAGAAAGTTCTATGAGTTAGAAAGCTATTGTGTGGTAGGGTGAGTATGTGGGCATTTGAATTAATCAGACGAGGTGAAAGGCTGACTCCTCTGTTTACTAGCCTTGAAGTACAGAAAATGTACCTGTTTTTTGGAATGTTCAGAGGATTCAGTGGAAGTATCTGTAAATGCTTAAAGAAATAGCAAATACTGTAAATGGAAATATTAATAGTAATAATGTTTCCTAATTTAAGATGTAAGTACCTAGGGAGAGTTAAGGTCATCAGTATGCATGCCTTACCTAGCATAACTTTAATAAGATAATTATGTTGCTTAAAGCTACTGAGGATTTTTGTGAATGGGAATTCTTGTTCCACTGTCAAGGTCAGGTGGGGGAAGTGTACCTTATGAATATGGTTTAGCATGAACCAGAACAGTGGGCGTACTATGCGAAGTTGAATGTATGTGTGGGTCATTTTATTTAAATCCATAATCACGTGATCATTTCTACTTTAATTCAACTTATATTTTTCTCTAAATTATTACATACTATCTATATATTTGTTAAAAATTATTTTTTAGAAAGGCAACATAATGTAATAGGAAAAGCAATATAGTTTAAAATCTTGGATTTGCTATTGCTAGCTATTGTTATATTTAGTCTCATATAAAATCACTTAACCTCCCTGAGCAGTTATTTCCTTAGTCATAAAACATTATTGTTATGAGATTTAACTTTTCAGTATATGCAGAGCTGTTCACATAGAGCCTGGGCCATTTCAAGCACTCAGTAATTTTTAGTTTCTTTCTTTTTTTTCATTCACATGACTGTTCCTCAAACTCTGTACTTAGTACCACATTACTGTGAATATATGCTCTTGATGTTGTCTGCAATTTATTTGTAAATGGTTGAAAAAACATTATTTTATATATGTGTAGACAGAGAAAGATAAAGCAAATGTGGCAAAGTTTTAACAATTGGTGAATCTAGATCCAAAAAGTATGTCATTTTAAAATTTTTTTTGTGGATTGGTAATTTTCAAAATAAAAACATTTGAGAAAAAATGTAAGCTGTATTTGCTCTGTAAAATAAGACACTGAAAATGTTTCTTACTAATACCTTCTAATAAATGTGACATTTAATGTATTATTTAATTGTGAAATAAGAGAAATAGCTTTATTGTATTGAGAAAATGGTCTTTAATTGGATTGTAGTAAACAGAATTTTAACAAAGCAGCAGACACAGAAATACCTTTTATCTTTGTCATATTTACTCTTGTGGGATTTGCCTTTATAAAGTAAGTATCTTAACTTTGGTATGGTTGATGAGCTTTTTTGATCCTTATGCTTATTAGCACAGAGATTTCCATGGGCAGATACTTCTCTTTCTTCCCCTTCCCCATAAAAAAAGGTCAGGCAAAGTAAACAGATAGTATAGCTGAATATGTACTCTGTCTCACAAACCTTTCATTTCAACTTTACCTAGTCCCCCTTACCCACAAAAAAAGGTCAGTCAAAGTAAATAGATAAGAAAAGTGGCTGAATGTGAGCTCGTATGCAGCTTCAAATGATCGTTTTACCTCATTTTTCAAGATAGTTGTTTTTAATTCCTTTACATTTGTTTATTTAATCACAAGAAATTATGTGGCTGATGATATAATACTAATTGTTAACATTTGCAAGAACTGCAATTGAATTATTTAAAAGATCAAGAGTAGTTTAATGTTCTGTGCTTTTCAGATAGCTTAGATATAAACGTCTTTGTGACTGTCACATTTTTTGCTTTGTGGCAAAGGTTCACCAAACGTTAGCACTGATGTTACCACAGCATCTTAATGTAGTTATCTTTCATTTTCTTTTCAAGAATGAGAATATCCGAATTCACATATTGTGAGGATATTTTAGTACAAATATATTTTATGTTAATAAAGCACATTGCCTGATTACAGAGAAGGAGTTGTCTTTTTCATTGTTTTGTCCCTAGCACCTGGGACAGGGGTATACTAAATAAATTTATTTATAAATGTAAATGAATTTAAGATATATGAAAAATTTTGATACCCTTTGGTTACTCTGACTATAAAAGCCTACGAACAGTTATATTTTAATATAGTTTTCTCATTAATTATGTTTAAAGTAGTCATTACTAAAACCGAATTTAAAGTGGAAAGACCTGCTGGGATAAGAAAATGTTATTTTTCAAGGAGAAAATTTTCTGTTCTATTGTCTAAGTCAGTATTGACTAAGTTGCAAAATTTTACTATTTAACAAATTTGGAAACATTATATTGATATCTTTAACTAAAGTTAAAGATAGACATTTTTATTTCTTTCTACAACTAATTGCAATATGTGATTTACTGACAAATCTCTTTGAAATTCATATATCTAATGGCTAAGATATTTATATGGATGAAGCAGTAACTTGTGAGTTTGTTGATATGTTAGGTTTTTTTATATGTCCTCAAAGAGTTTTTCCATTTGACTTGTTTAAATTAGAAAATTCTTGGGATAATTATTGTCCTCCTGGAAAGATCTTTCGATGAAGTGAAGCATAATTTTGCAAGTTAAATACCAGCTGAAAAATGAAGATAATTTCTTATAAAATGAAACAACATACATAAATTAGAAAGAAACTTTTAAGACTTGATTTTCTGTACCTTGATTTATAACTGCAGAATATTTTCAGAATTATTACTAACAGTTTTCTTTAAGAATCAAACCAAATCCATGCCTAATTCAAACCTAATGCAAGCACATGAAGAAATAGATCTAAAAGGAGTGAGGAATGTTAAGCCTTAGGTTAATGGAGTATAAGTCACTGCTTTGAACTTTGAATTGTGCTGATTAGTTCCAACAGAAAATTTATGGAGTTTGTCAGTTGATTTGCATTATAATGTTTTAAAAATTCTGTTGTGCAGTTTCAATAAGGCAACTGTGTGGATTTCCTTGTATACATTTTTTAATGTAGATATTGCGTTGCATCATCTTCCATAGTGGGAAGTCAAAAGATAATAATATCTGAAAATGAAAATAATCAATGAATTCTCTGAGCGTATTATTTAGAAATGTGGAGTAAAGAATCAGAAGGAACAGCTAAAAGAATTTAAATTGATTGCCTTCTAGATGAAAGATTGAGAGGTTGTAGCAGGAAGTTGATGTTTTTTGTCATAAGCCTTGTAGAATTAGTGGACTCGAATCTGTGCAATTATAGTTTTAAACAGGAAGGCAATTGAGCAGAACCTCAGTGTTCCCCTCTCTTAGTTTTTTGCACACATAGTAAGCCTATTTATTTAGATGAACTGGATATTACCCGCCAGTTGTTAGTAGTTTATTCTGTCCACTAAGAACTCAGAAATAAATAATTCACCCTTGAGGTCTGTCCTGAAACCCCAACCTAGAATGTGGCAACACTAAATAAATATTCTCCTACTGAATTCTTAATGGAGTGAACCATACAGAGAATAAAAACAATAATAATTATTCTATTTTAATCTTAAAATGCAGCACTGTATCTTTTAGGGCATGTGTGTGCATGCACATATGTGCACACTTGCGTGTGAAACAGAAATCATCTTGAGCTAGCTTAAATAAAAAGTGAGAGATGTTTTTCAGCATGTGGACTCCCTCAGAGCCCCTGGGCAAAAGTGCCCAGAGCCCGAGGAAGGTACTGAACGAAACTATTTTAAGTTTCTGTTTCATTATTCCTCCTTTCTACAGATTGATTTTTTCTTCTTCTTTTTTTTTTCTCCCCAAGCTTTACTAGAAAGTAAGCAGAATTGTTTAGTCTGCTCTGTGTCTCTTTTTGTTTCTCCACCATTGTCAGTGTCTATCTTCTCCATGCACCCCCATCACTGTATCCGTCCTTCCATGAGGAACAGTTGTTTAAAAAAAGGAGATCCTTGTAAGCTGTGCAGACAGACACTCCACAACCTAACGACACGAGTGGGTTTAGTCATAAATGCTCAGCTGCAGAGATGAGGACAATGAGTATTTCATGGTGATATAGCTAATAAAAGACCAAAGCTCAGGCAGGAGGCATTCTTCAAAATTTAGGTGTGGAAGGAAGTTCTCGTGCGACCTCATCCGATCCCGTTATTGTCTGTACTTCTGTGAAATGATCTTTTGCTCTATGTAGCCACATTTTGGTGCCAGTTACAGTTCAGATATATGTAGTCTATTGTTATCCTTGAGATAATAATATTATTTCAAGAGTAGATAGTTCTTACCATTTCGTTTATTTTCTAGTCAGATATTTGCTTGAAACTTTTATTGCAAAATTATTTTATGGTTCTTCATTTTGTGCCAGTAAGCAGTAAACAAACTCTGTGGGAGTTTTTCTTTTTTTCCTTTATCTCTTTTTGTTGGGATGTGGCACTTTCCAGAAAGTCATCCCGCATCCCTGCAGGTTGCAGCCATAAATACTCCTAGAACAAGCTTTCCATCAGCTAATGGTTTTCTTTAATTTGTCAAAGTACTCTAGCTAGGCTTCGTGCTATGTGGTTCCTGTACTTTGTTTATTGTGATGAAGTGGAGTCAGCCCCTCTAAAACACAGACCTAATTAAAATTTTAATTGAAATATTATAAATAATTAATATTGACAGAGAAGCTTAAGTCTAGAATTTTATATTTAACCTTGAAAGTTTGTAAGTATGGTATGGTTTCTGATATTTGCAATCGAGCGTTCTAAAAGTCATCTTTGAAAATAGTTCAGTAATTCTTCAAGCTTAATCATATATTTTTCATTTAGCAGGCAATTCATATTTTTGTTTTAAACTTTATTTTTGCTGTTATCAGTTTCAAAAACAAAACTTCTCCAACCCAGTCATGCAAATAAATGAGCATTAGCACTTAAACATTTTTGAGTTAATGAATGAAAATTTAGCTCTTTATAAAACTTGTAAAATTTTGCTTGCTACAATTTCTATTTTTTTAGTCTCTTCCAAAAGCGAAACAGATGATAAAATAATAAGCTCATGGTTCCATGTGTCCTACTCAGGGGGATTCACTTTAAAAGGATGGGGATCTCTGAGGTTACAAAAATCGCTGATCAGTTGAGTGATAGCTGAGTTAGGAGGAGACAGCAGGGCAGATGTGAATGCAGTAAGCAAGAAAGGAAAATTTATGAACTCCTTGCATCACTGCTATCTAATTCATAATTTCCTTAGGGTCTTCATTTTGACAGACTAAAGGAGTCTTGGCATGGGCTTCAGCTTATGGAACCTTCTGTGTAGTTTGAGGAGTAGGGGAAACCTGACTTGATCCAGGTCCATTTGAACTTTCAGGGTGATAATTGACACTACCTGAAGAATTCCAAATCCTGCCCACCTATTTTCCAGGTTCCCTGGCATGGCCCCGGACCTAGAGAAAAAGTGAACGGCAACACCTTTCATTAGAAAAAGTACTGGACATGATTCCAGTGGAGTTTGCTTTAGGGCTACCATTTATTAGCTATGCCACCATGGATTCCTTCATTCCCTTTGAGCTTGTTCTCGTCTCTCAAGGTAGTTGCATTCCAAGACTCCCAGGGGATGCCTTAAACCACAGATAGTACCAAACCCTATATATACTATATTTTTTCCTATGCCTATATACCTTTTCACTTAAAGGAAGCATTTCATGACTTCTTTTGGCATATCCGAATTGCCAAAGAAAAGCAGCACTACTCGGGTTTTGGGGCCATTCTTAAGTAAATTAAAGGTTATTTGAACACGGCACTGTGATACGGTGACAGTGATCTGATGACCAAGAGACTTACCAAGTGACTGATGTGTGAGGAGCATATACTGTACCGAGACACTGGACAAAAGAATGATTCAGGCCCTGAGTAGGATGGAGCTAGGAAGATGTGAGATATCATCATGCCCCTTAGATGGTCTCATAATTTTATACTTATGAATTGTCTATTTCTGGAATTTTCCATTTAATATTTTTAGACAGAAAAGGAAAAGGACTTAGAAAAGTATTTTAAACCCTTTACTGAATTCATCTTTTGGCTAACTTTTATTAGTAAGGAGATTTCAAATTACATTGTAGTAAAGTAAAAAGTAATTTTCCCTTAATTTTTGAAATAGTTTAGTTGTTTTGACACAGTGCTACGTAACTTGCTTTGTTAAGGAACTGTGGAATCAGAAGGCAAAAAGCCAAGACATTGTACTATGATAAATTTTTCTCTCTCTCTATCTCCAATTTAAATGAAAAATGTTCCTACAGTTCTATAATATTTTTAATCATTGGAGGCCTGTCCAGTATATTTCCTTCCCATGAGAGAGCTTAAATAGTGATTTCATCAGCTAAGAGACAAAAAGGCACCAAGTAGTATATATGCTGGACCAAAAATCCATTTCACTTAAAAATAATGTGCCTTATTTGACCACTTAATGATGTGTGTAGCCTGACTTCTCACAATAAAAAGGAGCTCCTTTTACTTGTATGATAAGTGCACAAAGGCCCTCAGGTATGTAGAACTTATGGGACCCTTGCATCCAGAAGAAAATTCCAAAGAGAGACCTTACCTATTCCCTTAATTACAAATGTGAGAAAAATTGATAAAACGCTGACTTTCCTCCTGTCACTTCCCCCCTTACAATGGAGGAACGATTAGAGACACATAGAAAAATCTGGAACTATACACATCAAACTGTTAACAATGGTTTCCATGAAAGAATCAAAATGAAGAAAGAAATGCATATATTTCTTTGTTATTAAAAAAGTCATTAGCAATTAAAAACAAATTATAATTATAGACACATTAATTATCTTTTGGTTTCCTAAACTATTTACCTTGTGCAATTTACTGTATTTGATTTTTGATAAGATATTTTAGTTTACTGAAAACTTCTAAAATTATATTAATATTAATTTTTTTTAATTTTACTGGCTCCCGATCCCCTTGAGGTTAGGAAAGTTGAAGTGTAGATTCTCATAATTTAGCAGATCCTCTCAGGCATCAGCTGGCTTCTTTGTTGCATTTACTGCTCTGGGTTTCAGACTGTTTTTTACCTGCATGTCCCTCACTGATGCTTTCATAAAGTTTTGTGGTTGTGGTTTGTTTTCATATTAAAATATGATAAATCTGGCAATTTTAGTTGTTTTCAGTAAGAATGTTGATCTGGGTATTTTGTCAGTCATTTTGCTGGAAACAAACCTGACTATTTTTTGCACCATAATATACATTTGTGTATTACATAATTTCTTTCAGAGCTCTGAAATTGTATAATAGCTAATAGTCCTTTTATGTCATTCACTAGAGTAATCCTCCCTTCATCAAATAGTATCCTTAGAGTTTTAGCATGTATTGTGTTTGATGAATTTTTTGCAGCGTGCAAGTAGTGCTTGATTGTTTTTCCCAGGTTAAAATTATGGTGGGTGTGACTCTAGTGTGGAACTGTGTGGGGCCTTGACTGACATTAAGTTATGTATTAGAGCAAATTCAAATTGACTTTTTGAATAGACCCTTAGCCCTCCTCCCCATGTGACTTCCCCTTATCACACTTTCAAGCTAAAGTTGGAAGATTTCACACATGTGCCCTTGTTAAGCATCCTAATTTTCATAAGGCCTACCTATCTTGTCCTCAGTACAGCCTTATCCTTAACTGGCTCAAAATAACAACAAAAACTGCATCCTGGAACTCGTTAGGCAAATATAAACATATCTCTTGTTGGTTTTTATCATCCTTAAAAAGTTCTGAAGGAAAGCAATTTTTATGGTTTGTCTAAAGAGTATTTAGCCTATCCATTTTACTGAAATAAAATCTAAATCCCAAAGGAAGTCAGAGAGCTGAATATAATTTTGTTTATAAATATTGCAGGTTTGAATTTACTCTCCAACCCATACTTTTAATTCTTTCTTTTTTTCTTTCTTCTTCTTCTTCTTCTTCTTTTTTTTTTTTTTTTTTGCTGTATTCAGTACATATTTTTTAAACCATTCTGAATATTTTTTTTTTTGTAACACAGTGGGTATATACACGTATTGCAAATCAGTGAATAACCATGTTTTAGATATGAAGTTATACAATTATATATTTACTTTTGCTTATATAAACATTATCAAGATCTAGAAAATTAAATTCCAGTACAATTCACTGTCTCTAGACCCAGAGGAACAAATATGCAGATAGCAGAGACCACTAGTATAATTTCTGAAGATTTCAGCGAGTTCCCTCATTTGAACAGGCAGATTTTTAATCACTCTTCCTAAATATTTCCTAGAGTTCAGTAATCAGGTAAAATGAGCTATTTATTCATTGTTTCTCTGGAACCACAGAGTGAATTATCCATAGCAACAATCCTTTGTCAAACTTAATAAGACCAACTCTGTTTTTATTAGGAAAATAATACCACCAGGTTAAACAAACTGACTGTTGGTTTTGTGTATTTACTCTCTTTTAAAGAGATCTGCTAAACCTTCAGTGTGTTCCATGTTATGTTGTACATCATTAGAGAGACTGAATTGGAATATGACTCTTGTGATTCTGAATGTGCCATTTTTATGGTTGTTTTGAGTCAAATAAGAAAGATGATGAGTGTGTAAAGGTTTAGAAATGAAGTACTATTTTGTATATTGAAAATAGAGTCAAATTCTTCTCTGTACAGTAGAAATCAGATGTTATGGTAAATATTACCACTCCCAGTCATAGAGGATAAATAGAATACATAATATTGGCCAAGGAAAACACATTTCAGTTTTTATTGACTCTAGAAATTATATTGATGTGCAATCTATAAGAAAGGCTGTGCCTCAAAAAAAAAAAAAAACATAGTTTCAGAATTATAGAGATTTTCATAAGAGAGAACAAATTCTTTTTAAAGAATTTGAATTGCTGTTGAAATGTAAATTAAACCTAAGGTCTTTTCATGTCAGTCATTGAGAAATGAAGTAGTATTTAAAATCACAAAATGTTAGAGTTCATGTATTCCAATATCTGTATTTTACAGCCATGAATGCTTTTAGAAATTGCTACAAAAGCCTAGTGTGTCTCATTTCAAATATCCTTGTGCAATATAAAAAAAATTAACTAAAGCTTGTTAAGCTTCCATCCTACAAGGTATACTAATAGGAATATAATCTTTTACAAGGGTAGATTGATTAATTCACTTTTTAATATAATAAAATGGAGTACGTTTTTTATTAGATTTTTAAATGAAGATCAGTAGTGGGGCTCTGCATTTATGAATTGGTTGAACCTATTTTGATAAAATCCTTGCTATGTTAAATACCTATTTTTTATTAAATAAATTTTTTGGTAATTTTACCACTTAAATTATTTCTTTTTGTTTTTATTTACAGATTCTGGAACTTTTCAAAGCCTAACCCTCTTCTTGAAACAGTGGAGCATCATACAGAGTTCACTTGTGGTTTAGATTTTAGTCTTCAGAGTCCTACTCAGGTAATGGGTGTAATCTCTTGACGTTTTTTTCTACCCATACAGTTCACAGATAGCTCTGTGTGTGGCATCTCTTGCTTTTATGAACAAAATTGTTGCCTTTAGGGAAGAGCAAAGTACATTTACTTAATCATCCTGATCTCTTTTGCTAAAAAAGTTGAGCATTTGAAATGTTAGAGAAGAGATATTCAGAAACTCGACATACCTCTCTTCTCTTGAAAGATTGACTTTTTCTGAGAGGTAAAGGAACCTTCTCAAAAAATATTGTGCCTAATATGTCGAAGGCTTTGAGTAGACCTCTCCCAATTGGAAGGGTGACAAGAAGAAGGGAATGGGGAAGGACTATCCTCAGAGGTTGGTGGGAGTCAAGAGTGTATGAGCCTAGATTCAATTGTCCCACTTAGCAATTGAGATGATGGCCAGGCCATTTGCTTCTCAGGACTGTCACCCTCATCTCCACACTCTATATTGAAATAGTTCAGATGGGGAACAAAATAAAGGAGAATGGAGACTGCTTTAATTAATAAACTTTATATTCTCCTTTTTTGTTTTTTCATGGACTCGAGAGTTTAAATATTTATGTTTTTTATTTTTTTTAAGCCTTTTCAGTTTTGGAAACTCGGGTCAGAAACACTAGAATGTGTTGAGTGATAAGGCACTTTATAGTAAACTATGTGGAAACACTAACATATCAATAAAACAGTATAATATGTGGCAATTCTAGAATATAACTAAGAAATTATGCTTTCATGACAAATTTTAGAAGTTAGACAAAAAGCAAATTCCATTTTTTATAACTGTGTTCTTAAATTTAAATGAACATATGGATTTTTATTTTAGGATTTTAAGACATGATTATGAGTAAAATATTCTCATAAGACATTAGAGTAGTCTCATTAACATTAGAATAATTGTTTAAAAATGGCTTAATAGCATCTGGGAAGAAACTTAAATATTGATGAGTGAAATGGCATTATCTTTAATGTAAATACAATGTGGTTGTATTTACAGTCTTCTGAGAAATACATTTATTATAGATGATTTTTAATAAAATAATCATTCCTGTTTGTTATGCCAAGTAAAAGAAAAAGTTATACCTGTCAAAACATGACAATACCAAACAAAGGACCTAAATAAACATTTTCCTCTCAGATATTTTGTTAACCTATATTTTATGAGTCCCAGACCGTGGCCCTCAGTCATGGCAGTTTGTCACTGTGGTCCAACGAATACCAAATGTTTTTTGGGTCCTTCACACATAGACCACCTTATGAAAAGCAATTTTGTTTTCAGAGGATTTATTAATTAGATTTTATGTATCCTTAAGTAATAAGAGATTTTATTTCAAGGCTATATATTTTGTTTGCAGTCTGGTGACTGCCACCCATCTTTCCAGTTGAATGACCAAATTTCATTTGTACTAAGGAAATAGTTACTATTGAGAGCAAATAGGAGTAGAAAGGCAGAAGTCTTTGAGCTCTAAATAAGCAGCAGGTTCAATGGCATAATGTGTAGTCCAACTGTACTGGCAATCTCCATTGATTTGACTTATAGTAGGACAGAATCTTGGGATCAGGAGGGACCTTAGAAATAAGACTGCTCCCTCTCATTCATTTATTCTTGCCATAGATATTTTCAGATGTCAGACCTTGTGCTAGGCAGTGAGGATACAGTGGTGAGTGAAAATAAACATGAGTCCTGCCTTCATAAAGCATTTAGTCTGCGTTACATAAAATAACCTCACAAAGGAATGTAAATAGACAACTGTGAGAAGCCTATAAAGAGAAGTGCCTGTTCCTCAAGAGTTCGTAATCAGGATAGAAGTTTGACTATTTAAGAAATCCATAAAGAATTGTGGCTCATCTGAGATCTGAAAAATGGATAGTTGTTAATTATATGAAGAAACAGAAAGAAGATAGATCATAAAAAGGCAAAAATAACAGTGTGTTACAGACCTTGTGATGGGAAGGAGCATGGATAGGACTTGAGAATGAAGAAATTATTATTATTTCCTTATTTATGGTATATTATTCAACATTAGAATTTAAGAAAATATATTTGTTTACCTGTCGTATTTTTAAAAAGTTTCGAGATTATCCAAATTTTGTTTTGCCCTATTCTTAAATGTTAGTTGGTTTTTCTTTATGTAATTTTTGCTGTGTGTTATAGGGTATACAAATGAAATATTGAAGAGTTTTTATTATTTAATATATTTTTTATTAATGTAGTTTTAATCTTTTAAAGATATTACATTTCTATTAATATTTGTTTGACATTCATTGATTCATTCTGTCATTGAGTACTACAGCTGTGTGGGACAGGAAATTACAGTGTAGTGTGATAAATGCTAAGACAGAGGGAAGCAAATGATACTTTGGGAAAATATGTATTTACTTATTTATGATATGATGTGAATGTATCACTTATAAATATTCGTCAGGCACTTACTAAGTGCTGGGCATTGTTTTAGGTACTAAGAAAAAATCATCAAACAAAACAGATTATATTCTTGCTATCATGGGGTTTACATATTATGAGAGGAATCAAATAATTAACAAGTATACAAATAAGATGATTTCGTATAGTAGTCAATACTATTCAGAAATGAAGCACTTTTATAGCGAACGGTAGGGGAGGAGATTCTTTTGCTTGAATGGTCTTGGGGAGGCTCTCCAGGAAAGCAAAATTTGAGCTGAAAAACAATAATGATATGGAGCCAGCCACCCCAAAATAAGGAAAGAATTGTTTTTCAAAGAGAAAACAACAAATCTCAACTCCTTGAGTTGGTAATGGGTTTGGTATGATTAAGAGTCAGAAAGAAGGCCGGTTTGGCTGGAGCCTAGTGAATGAGGGGAAGAGTAATAGGAGTTGGGTAGGGGTCAGATGGTGTAGGGCCTTGTAGACCCTGCTGTGTTTCTTTGTAATAGCAGTAAAAAGCTATTGGAGATTTAAAAGCAGAAGAATGATAGAAATTCATTTGTTTTATTAGTGTATAATTGACATATTAGTTTCAGGTGTACAAGATAGTGATTCGATATTTGTATATATTGTGACATGATCACCACAGTAAGCCTAGTTAACATCTGTCACTGCATAATTACTAAAAAATTTTTTTCCTGTATGTAGGAAATAGTCATTTTTTGAGTAGAGGATCTACTCTATTAGCAACTTTAAAATTTACAATACATATTATTATCTATAGTCACCAAGCTGTATATTACATCTATATGACTTATTTATTTTATTAACTAGAAGTTTGTATCTTTTGACTCCCTTTACTTGTTTTGCCCACCCTCAACCCCCTGGCAATCACCAGTCTGTTTTCTGTATCTGTGGGCTTTTTGTTTGCTTGTTTTCTATGTTTGGTTGATTGGTTGGCCGATTTTAGGTTCTACATATAAGTGAGATCATGCAGTATGTCTTTCTCTGTCTGACTTATTTCACTAAGCATAATGCCCTCAGAGTCCATCCATGTTATCACAATGGCAAGATTTCATTCTTGTTTTATGACTGAATTATATTCCATTGTATGTGTGTATGTATGCATGTATACATACATTTTCTTTATCCATTCATTCATTGATGGACACTTAGGTTGTTTCCATATCTTGTAAATAATGTGCAATGAGCATATGGGTGGATCTATATTTTTTAATTAATGTGGTGTTTTGTTTTGTTTTGTTTTTTTGAATAAACATTCAGAAGTGGAATTCCTGGCTTATATGGATTTCTACTTTTAATTTTTTGAGGAATCTCTATACTGTTTTCCAGAGTGGCTGCACGAGTTTGCATTCTCACCAAGTGTACAGGGATTTCCTTTTCTCCACATCCTCACCAACACTAGTTATTTCTTATCTTTTTGATAATAATAACAGGTGTGAGATGATATTGCAGTTGTAGTTTATTTGATTTCTCACATGTCTAGGGTGCACTGTGGTTTCGATTTGATTTCTCTGAGGATTAGTGATGTTGAGCATCTTTTCGTGTACCTTGGAAAAAAATGACTATTCAAATCTTCTGCCTGTTTTTTAATCAGATTGTTGTTTTGCTGTTGAATTGTATGAGTTCTTTTATATTTTGGATATTAACCCCTCATCAGATATATAATTTGCAGATATTTTCTCCCATTCATAATAACAATAAAGGCCACATAAAATAAAATAATAATAATAAAAAAACCACAGCCCACAACATACTCAGTGATGAAGGACTGAAAGTTTTTCCTCTAAAATCAGAAATAAGACAGGAATGCTTGCTTTCATCACTCTATTCACAAAGTATTGGAAGTCCTATCCAGAGCAATTAGGCAAGAAAAAGACGTGAAAGGTATTTAAATTGCAAAGGAAAAAGTAAAAGTATTTCTATCCTCATATGACATGATCTTATATGTGGAAACCTTTAAATCTATCCATGTCAGCAATTATATTAAATATAAATGGTCTAAAACTTCCAAATTAAAAGACATTAACGTGATAAATATATGAGATACTTTGAGAAACTCACTAGGTCAAGATTTTGTGAGACCTGTTGGATTGAGGATTTGAAAAAGAGGTTTTTTCAACTCTAAATCCTGGGATTCAGTTACTTTCTATATAATCAGTAATGAGTTTATTCTGTTCTTCTCCCTGTAAATTTATATTTAAATGTTTATTTTTTTTTTCCTTATTTTATTTATATTGTTTTGGACTTCAGACTTTCCTTTCAAACTAAGATGGATATTTCAAACTATTTTTTCCCACATATCTAACAACATATTTTAACACGGACATTTGTGTAGTTTATATCGATAATTTATGTTTTTACCAAGAAATGTTAAACTCCTTTCTAGGGGAGATAACAATCAAGTTCATGATGCATCTCTCTATTTTTCTCTCCTTTATTTTATTTCAGTTATCTTTTGCTATATAACCAACTTCCCCATAACTTAGTGCCTTAAACAACAATTTCCTTCACTGTTCTGTGAGTCAGTAATTTGGACTGGGCTCAACCGAGCAGTTCTTCTCTTGGTCTAGCCTGGGGTCACTCAGGTGACTCCAGTCATCTGGTGGTTTAACTAGGTCTGGGTGGTCTAAGATGGCCTCACTCACATGTCTAGGGTGCCGTCTTCTGAGCCCTGCATCTCCAGATGAGTCCGGGCTTCTTTACTTAGCTGCTGTAGATTTCCAAGAGGGTGAGAGCAAAAGCTGAAAGATATCTTCAGGGCTAGACTCTGAAGTCATACAGCTTGCCTTCTGTGGCAAAGCGAGTTTTAGGGCCAGCCAGATTCAAAGAGTGAGAAAGGCACTCTACCTCTTGATAGGAGTAGCCACAAAGAATTTGTAACCATTTAAAATCTACCACATTAACTTTTTGTTGGTACAGTTAGTAGTTTGTTTTAAATGTATTTATTCTTTATTCTTATGATATGTGGTCAGGTTTACTGATGGTATGTTAATTTAATTTCACCCTTTGTTCATTGTTTATTCTCTTAGAAAGTATCTTTCAGCTTTTAGAAAGTAAGTATCTTTCAATCTACTTTCAAAAACGTGTCTCTTTTGGTGATCTTGGAGCTACAGGACTTTGCTGACGTTACTTTAGGGCTTCTGTGTCTTAATATATTATCTCTAATAAAAGGAGACTAATCTCAGTTTTTTTGTATTTATAATTCTTTTTTCTTTTCAGCTTCTCCCTTCTTAGAGATCTGAAAAATGAGATCCAAAGTAGTTCTTATGTTACACCTCCTTTCTTCTTGACAGAATGTAAGATCTCATCTTTAAAGGTTTAAAACTTGACAAATAAGTGTCTGGGGTCATTCTTTAAGAATAATTGCTGAAAAATTCTCTCTGCCCTCTCTTGTTAACCAAGCTGAAGTTAGCTTTCACTTCAGAAAATTTTTCTTTGATTTTTTTCCACCTCTGATCATGATTTGTATAGTCCTGGCATTTCCTCTTTTCTCTCTTATCCTTATTATTTCTAAATTGGATACCCTTTTTCTATTTTTTAGGTTTATGATTCTAGACTCGTAATATACCCATTTATATAATTGGGATTTTCTGTATTGTATTTTTGGAATTCGTGACTTTTTACTCTGCAACATCAATCTATTCTTTCAAATGCTCATTGATATTTAGTCTAATATTTATAAGCTGGGTACAGGTTTATATATCATTTCACATTCCCTTTTGAGATATAGTTGTTTCTTTTAAGTAGAAATTATTAGTTCATTCCAAGATATCACCTCTCTATGCTTAATAAAATTATCTTTTTTCCATGATAAAATTAGGAAATTACATATCAAAGAAAGAAAAAAGATTCTCACCGCTCCAGAGAGAACATGTTATAACATATTAATGCTTCTTTTTAGTCCTTTATTTCAAGAAACTTTTTAAAGTATAACACATTGGAAAATGCACAGATTTTAAGTGCACAGATCAATAAGCTATCAAGAAGTGACCAAGCCCATTTACCTATCCCTCAGGTTAAGTTACCGAATAATGCCAGCATCCCCGAGCCCTTTCATGCTTCCTCCTAAATCTTACCCCTCCCTTCTTCCCAAAGGTAACTACTCTTCCATTCCTTTTCTGTATGTGTGCATATTTTTCATAGTTGTAGTTACACTACAGATACAAATTTTTCTTCTGGGAGTCCCAAAATGCTTGATAAACATTATTTTTAATGAATGGATATCCTAGTCTATCCATCAGGAACATGTAGGTATCTTTACAGTATGCTTAAAATAAGATAGAAGAAATTTTGTATATTTTTATTTTGTTTGGTGGAAGATGCTTAGATTTTCTTCTGATTTAAACTAGTTTTTTAGATGTGTTTTAAAGTATCTTTGGCTTTGTTGATGTTTTAGTAAACAAATATAAGGTATCATTTAAAATTCAGCTTATATTTTGATTCAAATCTTTATTCCCACAATCTTAGATAGCAGGTCTAGAGTTTGACAGTGGACAAACTATTTTAAATTTCTCAGTTTGAGTTTAGAAAATTAGATTTTAGAAGAGGACTAACATTATTGGTAGTTAGGATTTCTGTGTCCTGGACACTTTTTATTTGAGGTAATATTTTCTGCATCTGTCACAGAGACTAGCTTTAGAGTTGGAAAGAACATGTGTCAGAAACATCCGGTGTCATCAGACATTAGACTCTGTTGTTTCCTCTTTGATGCTTTCATAATTGCATAACTTTTAGCTTAAAATTACATAACAAATGCTTGTTTTGCCCCAGCCACAGAACACTCCCCAGACCCAGGTCGGTAAGATCTTAGCATGCTCCTAAAATGGATGTGGTTTTAAAAAAAAATGGTTGTGGTTAGCCTGTGTCTACTACCCTCTGCACTCCATGGACAGCTCTTGCAGCAGTGGCTTCCAGAATTATTGACACCCGAGCTTCTGGTGCCTCAGCCTCTGAGCTCCCACTCTCCTACTCATTTTCCTTGTTCTAGACTAAAGAGCATTGCTTCTAAAGACCAAGTAAAAATCTCAAATTACCACACTACAAACTACTTTTCAAAAAAACCATATAGTTTTTTAGGCTTTTGGTCCTGTTCAACTTACCTTTAAAATCTTTTTGGTTTTCCCGTCTATTTTCTACAGTAGCTTTCTCAGCCTTCTAAAGTATTTTAGTATTGTAGTATTATAGTAATAACACTCTGGACATGTGACCTTGCCTCCTACTTTACTGTAAAAATAAACAAGAATGAATTTCTTTTTCCACCTGTATTCCCTCAACATATTTATCTCTGTTTTTTCCCCTTTCCAGTGGGTTTCTCATTTTCTCACTGGCTTCTTCATCCAGGCCTTTGTTTCCACAGTTCTCCATTGTTTTTAAGATCTTCAGTCAGTTATATTCTCTATTTTCAAAGCTCATTTAACTCTACTATCTTATCTCCCTACCAGTAAATTCTATTCCTGTCATATTATTACATGTCTAGAACTTCCACTTGAACTTCTATTATTAGACACCTGCAACTTCCACTTGAGGCTGTCATTTATTATATGCTATTGATGCTTGACCCATTTATCCAGTTGCCTTTACTGTATGATCTGAATAGATGTCTTTTCTTCCAGTATTCCTAACCAGGTCACTTGACTGTAAGACGGGGCTAGACTAGAGAGATACCTTGGAAATCATCCTACTTTTCTTGTTTCTCTGCATTCCTAAATTCAACTAGACATTAAGTTTATGAATTCTTCCTCAACAATATCTCTGAAATCTGGACCATGTCCTTCTAGCTTCACTACCTTAGATAAGCATTTATTTAGTACCTCTGTCATGGATTATTGCAGTAATCTCCAAAGTGATCTCTAACTGATCTCTAACTCTTTCCATCATTCCATCGATTTTCAACACTACTTCAGGGGAGAGCGTTCCATAATGCAAATCTGATTATGTTAGTCCTTGACCTGAAATATATCAGTGGTCCCATTGAAGACATCAGAAACAAGATGATAATTACTCCCATCACCACTATTAATATGGTTCTAAAAATTGTAGCCAATTAGTAATAGAAGAAAATAGAATATAAATATTTTTTAGATGTAGGAAATTTTATCATCTGTACTTCATTTGATTGTTAAATGTTCTAATCCAAGAATGTCAACTTTTAGCCTATTAAAAATAATAAGAGAGTTCAATAAGATCAGTAAAAATAAAATTTCAAAAATGAAGATCATGTAGATATCAGTAATTATCAGAAAATAAAATGGGAAAAAATTACCTTTACATGGCAATAACTCTATGTGCATGCATGTGTGTGTGCATGTGCATGTGTGTATATAGGATATATACAGGAATAAAATTTTTAAAAATGTGCATGACTGTAGATAAAGAAAATTATGTAACTTTTACTAAGGGACCTTTTAAAAAGACTGGAATAAATGAAAAGACATCGTGTTCCTGTACAAGAATACATTTTTTCCTTATTGCTAGCATCTGTTAGGTCTTTCTCATCTAACATAGTATCATAGTTGTTGCCTAACAATTTTCTTTTTTTGGAACTCACGGTCAACAACTCCTGTGATGTTCTTTACCTACTCTGACCAGTAACCATACTAGTTACATACCAGTTTTAATTTACAAATCAGAACAGTGAAATTGTCATCTTCGTTATGTCATCTCAGATACCTTTAAGAGGCAGCCCATTACCTTCAGTTAGAGTCAACTTTTAATCTTGATTTTAAGATTCAATATAATATGCATTATTTTCTAATTATATTTCTCGCCATCCTACACTACACAATCCCTCTTTATTACATACCAGTTATATTTTATTAATGAAGAGGATCTTAGGATATTTCTCAACTCTTTACTTACTTTTACTTAAACTCCATAATGATCAATATAATATACCATGTTCTCTGTAGTAGTTCTCAACTGTAAGCTGGTTACATAAGTAAAAGATGGTCTTACTTTAGCCCATAATTTTATACAATGCAACATAATGACTGGGCTGCTTTTTCAGAATTTAGAGTTGACTATTAGTGATTTCTTTCATTTTTTTCTACATCCTTATACCTATTTCTCTTGTTCATTTTTGCTAAAGAGGACATATGTCATACAGATAATTACAGTTGATTGAACAAGTTTCCCAAGGGCAAAAGCAATTGCCCACTAAATTGAGAGAAAAGAATATAATGATAGGCAGAAAATGAAAAAATTATTAATAAAGTAAATCTCTTAATGGGTCAGTAGGAATTCTTTGTTGTCTTAACAGCCTATTAAGTCATTTGAAATAAATTTTGTTATCAGTGGCATGTGTAAACATTTTAATAAAATGGAGAGAATTGATGAAATTAATGAATCATTTTCTAAGTTACACATGTATTTAAAGTCTGATGATTTCATTATGTTTTCTTTTCCAAAATTTGCATTTATAGAGCAAATATTATTGAGGACATTCTATAGCAAGTCTCATTTAATACACTAATGATAAATGTTTATTGTAAACAACTTATTGACTAGATTTATTTCTTTAATATTCTCAGGTCTGCTATAAAATCTATTCCCATACTTTGCACATAAGAAATGTTGAAATACTTGTTTAATACAGTTGCTCTCAGATATTTCATATGTGACAGTGTTATAATGTGTGTGCAATAGCTGTATTTAGATATTAATAGTCTGATAGGTAATAAATTTCTATTCAGTTCTTCAGGATTGCATTTTAAAGAAATTGATGTATCAGGACAATAGCAAAAAAATTCATATTTCTAATTAATGTGCTTATTCTTAAAGTTTAGAAATATATTTTGCTGTTAAAAGTGAAAATGAAATAACTGAAAATAAAACTTATACTAAATCTCACCCTATTTAGTTATTTTTCACTACCCTAGAAGATAGCAGCTTTTAAAAATAATAACGAAGAAGATTGATTCTGTCTTCAAGTTTTTAATTAAGTAATATAACATTGACAAATCTTTTTTTCTATAATGTTGATAATTTTGATTCTGAATTTTAATGAATAGATTTGCATTTTGATCTCAAACTAAAGGAAATTCAGGGAGCATAGGGATGAAATGCGCTACATAGGCGGCCCGGTGTGGGCATCACCCGCTCTGACTGGCTTCGGTTTGACGATCCATTTGGAGTGATTTGGCAGACAAAGCCTCACAATGCCCCCAATTTTCCCCCTATTTCTTTTAAAGGACCAATTTTTTATGGTACTTGTCTTGATTGTTTTCATAGTGTTCAAATCTGTATTTTTGTATGTAGAGGGAAATAATTTTCTCAACGCTAATCACTAATATTGTATTAAATTGTCATGAAGGAGTTGTTTAATATGGACGTGTAAAAATGAAAAAAAAAAAAAAGTTAAGAAGTAAATTTTCTCCACTGGAGTATCTTTGGGCAGAAGAGGTAGAACCCGGAGGCCTCTATCTTGTGTTATTCACGTGCACGCTCATCGTGAGGGTAGTGGGTCAAACAACATAGGTTTTGGCAGCTAGCCTTTTCAGAAACCCTAGATGACAGTCAGATAGGAGTCAGAAGAACGCTTCTCTCAAAAGATTAAGAGTTTTATCAGAGGAGTTATAATGCGATTAAGTTGCCTTAAAGCTAGAACTTTTAGTTCTTTGTTTATTCTTATTTATTCCACTGCCTAGGACACTTTCCTTCTCTCTATCATGTCTCCACCCCACAAACAATAACAGCAGCAGCTTTCTGGCTAAGGTATACTCCTTCTTTAGGTCACAGTTTAGGTAATACTTCCTCTTGAAAGCATGCACTTTCCTCGCATTTGGTTATAGTGATACCTTCCGTACTTCTGCTGGGCCCTACAATTCCTTTAGCATTGTCCTTTAGCAATTTCTTTAGCACTCTGCATTTTAGGTACCTGTTGACTTTATCCATCTCTCTGTTGGACTCCTGATCTGTGGGGACAGAGACCAGTACCATCCTGTTTACTATGGTATTCTCAACATACTTCTGACACACAGGAGGGGCTCATATAAATATTTGTTGAATAAATGAGTAAATGTAAGTACATATGTATATATGAATTATATTTTAGGGAGCTTTATAACGCAGAGAAATATTTGACCAACAAATAAAGTAAAGCTCCTTGTGACACCTCTCTAAGTAACCTTTACAACACTCAAAAATCTCGTATGTCCCCCAAATCCCATGAAACCTGTTGCCTTTACTCAGATCTCCGACCTCTCACCTGATTAGGTGCCCTTTACTGTGTATGAGGCTCTGCTTAAAATCTTTGGAGAAAGGAAAACCACTGCTCATACACAGTTTCATTCATTCAACAAGCATTTACTAAAAGTTTACTGTATATAAAACACAAGGGATACAAATTTAACCAAGATATATAATCGCTAACTCTAAAAAAACCCTATTCAGGTTTAGTTTATATGCATATGTGAATGTTGTTAGAAAACAGAAACTACATTACCCAGCATGCTCTCATTTTCTCCTTAGTTTTCGTACAGCATAGAGCCTAATTTATTGTGCAAGTGTTGTACTGTGCTCAGCTCTGATGCCTGAAAGCTTTTGCTTTGTTTCCTTTAGTACAGATTTTGTTTTTAATAATGTATTTACTTTATTTGGCCCTATGGGTTACTCTATAAACCATTTCAGCCTATTTAGAACTCAGAAGGTATAAATCTCAAATTTTAAAAATATTGTTATTAATCATAACTTAAATGATTAATAAAATTTCCTCATGTGTTTAAGAAGATACTGACTTGTGTGGAATAGGATTGGGAAACTACATAAACTTTTGGTTTAGAAATGCTTCAGGTATGGGTAGTATTTTTCTTTAAAGATAATTCAGTCATCTTCTTTCTTAGTCCTCCACCCAATTCACTATCTTCCTACTATATATCAATCAACCTACCATATTTGACACTTAGATTTTAAATAAAAATTTGAAAATGTGGCACAAGGTGTTTTTCATGAAATTAGTAGCAAATTAATCTTTCTCAAGAAGGAATTCTTCCTTAGGAATATTTGAATCCTGCTGAGTTTTGAATTTCTTTTTAGCCAATGGCAAAAATTCCTGCTCATAAAGTGCTCCCAAAGAACTCCAGGTTAGTGCACATAACAAAGGCCCAGTTAAAGAAATTGATACACATCAGAGGTTCTCAGTTATGGCTAGATATTAGAATTTTCCCTAGGTGATTATCTTGTTCAGCTGGAGAATGCTTTGGATTAACTTTTTGGAATCAGGGGTTGAGAATCTGAAGAAAATCATTAATTTTCTCTCCCCAACTCCAACACACAAAATGTTGCACTTATGGACTTTCTGAAGCCTACCTTCGGACCGTGGTATAAAGACCCCAAGCTGTAGAACAGCTTTAGATGATAGCAGTGAAGCTGATCCGGGGGCCCCACTTTGAGAACCAGTGCTAGGAGAATGAGGAGTAGTCATCTGTGTTTCAACAAGCCCTCAAGGAGATTCTAATGCATGTTAAAGCTTGAGAACCACCACCCTTAGACATGTGGGCAGGAAACGACAGTTTAATAGTATGCTTTTGGCTTATTTGAGGGTTGAGCTGTTAATTAAAAAAGAAATAGCCACATAAGGAATGACTTTGTATATCTTGTAAAACCACTCTTTTGGCTTTGAATGATTTTTGTAATGGAGGCATATTTTAAATTTCTCATATAGATAGACAAGTGCTAGGAAAAACTTTATCTCCTCTGATGCAGTGGTAAATTGGTCTTGATATTTGTATACCTTATATTATTGTTTGCCCTTTTTGCCTTTCCTGCCAGGAGAAGTAGAGCTCAATTTCATGCCCAATTTTAGCAATTATTCTTAGTCTCTTTTTCCAGTATGATTATCTGCCCCTACTCCCCGTTTCATGTTTGTTCTTTTAATGAAATGATTTTTCTGTTACTGTGTTATCTCCTATGAGAAAGCAAGGGTTATTATGTTCCATAGAAATAATGGTTACCCTGTTGAGACAAATAAGCTGTATCCCTGTATGTGGGCCAAGTTAAAGGATAACTATCAAAATGGAAGTCATGACTCTTATACAAATATAGCATGAACATGTGTCAAAGATTTGATGTAACTCATGAAAGATTTTTATCGCTAGCTCAAAGGAACCAAAGAACAGACACACATAGGTAGTCACTGATTGCTGAAATGAATTTATTAATAGGTGCAGAATTGGTCAATATCCACAGGGCAATAAAATGTAATGTTTGGAATCATCTTTGGGGGAACAGAGGGAGGCATCAGTTGCATTTCCACAGTACAATATTCATTTGCATCTTTAATGGATGAGAATCATTTGATTACTATCAGTTTTCTATAACCTTCAGAGTTGTAAAATAATCCAGTCAAAGACAGTGAAAGGCACAGACCCCTATAGAATCAGGTAAGCCTGCGGGTCCCTAGGACAATGCCGACATTCCATTGAAAGAACACCTAGCAATCCTTTTTGTTGATTGTAATCTTTTACAGTTTTTCCTGACAGCAAGGTAATGTGCAAAGGAGTGAGTCCTCTTATAGGAGACTGAAACTGAGAAAGAGGATCTTCTATAGATGAGAAAGGTGATATCCTATTATCGTTTCTCATTCTCTATCCTGAGTCTGGCCTTGAAGGAGTCTTCATGGCTAGGAGTGTATTCCTGTGGATGGGAGGGAAGGATGGCTTTTGTTATGAAGAAGCAGGATAGGAGCTAAGAAAGAATCCTCTCCTTAACAAGCTAAAGGATAAGTGGGTCTCATCCTATGAAGCCGATTACTTATTTTCATGTAGTTCATTTTACTTATTTTTTTGTTGTTAGTCTTTCTGTTAACTCTTATTTTCAGCAGTCTTTTTTTAATGCCTTCCAGACTGGCCTCAGATATTTAGTAGGGAACATTAAGAAAAAGCCTTATGTTTGCTGTCTGTCATAGAATGAAGTGGGAAGCAGTGCATCCAGAGGCCATCGGTAACTAATGAGAGGGCTCACCCCACCTCTGGCACCACTCAGGTACCTTTCCTTACCAGGTAGTCTCTACAGTGACTGCCTTGGAGAAGCTAGAGCCTCTTTGTTAGTTTAGGAAAGTGCTTTTTCTTCTTATTTTTTATTGTAAGCTTTTTAAAACTTGTAGCACTAAATGAAGTTTAATTAATTAGTTAA
This sequence comes from Rousettus aegyptiacus, assembly GCF_014176215.1. Classification (NCBI taxonomy): domain Eukaryota; kingdom Metazoa; phylum Chordata; class Mammalia; order Chiroptera; family Pteropodidae; genus Rousettus; species Rousettus aegyptiacus. The sequence goes on from NW_023416284.1 coordinate 164,561,841, forward strand.
TAGAGAAATATTTTCATTCACCCTGTTCACAATTCTGTATCATTGCGGGTTTAGGTCTTTCTTGTATTATCAATTATAGTACAAGTATAGATTTATGAACATTTGCTGATTCAGTGGCCTTGACATTTGTTAGTTATTGTAAGTTCTGAGTAAATAAGTAGCTGGTTTGACTACAGAAAGTCCCAGTGCTCATACATAGATGAGACAGGGGTAAGTTAATATGATCTTTGCATCCCATGGTATAAAAACTTGCAACTTGAATATTAGTTGCCTTTTATGAGATACTATTTTAGGGAACAGAGTGGACAGATTTAGGTTCTGGATCCAGCTCTGCTACTGTAGTGTGAACATGAGAAAAAATTAATCTCTGAGGTCTTAATCTATAAAATACTTTCTTCGAACTAATACTTATTGAGTCATTATTACATTATATAGCAAGACATGGTTCATACTTCCAAAAAGTTGAGCTGAACCAGTAAGTTAGTCCAGCCATATATTATCGGTACTGTTAATGACTTCATAGAAGAAGGGATGCTTAAACTGATCCTTCAAAAAAGAGGTGTCATGTCCAGACAGAACAAGGCTAAGAGGCAGAGGGAAGGGGAGGGGCTCAGTAAAAGGACAAGAGCACAAGGTCCTTGGATTTGAGTGTCAACCTGATACAATGAGAAATGAAGATGAAAATAGCAACCAAACCTTGAAGACTCTGGTTTTAATGCTTAAATTACTAGAGGGGAAGAAGATGGGAGGAGGGCAAAGGGTAAAATGAGTCAAATATATGGTAACGGAAGGAAACTAGGCTTGGGGTGGTGAGCGTGCAGTAGAGTCTGCAGATGTTAATTATAATGTGGGGTACCTGAAAATTTATATAATATTATTAACCGATGTTTACATCAATAAATTTAATTTTTAAAAGTGTCATGAACAAAGAAGCCAGCTACTGAATTAATAGCCTTGGATGCATTTGTGTATTTCCATAATGTCAGGTTTATTGAGTGGAACCTTCTCAGATAAACCAGTCAGGTGTCCATGCAGGTTGATGCGCAACACACAAAGAGGGGACAGTACAGCGGCTTATGTGACAAGCAATGGAGTGCAAGCCCTCCGTCTTCATAAAGTGAGCTCTGGAACTGGTGGTGCACTTGTCCTTGTGTCTGTCCCAAGCCAGTGGCTAGAGTGGGCAGGAGGTTAGGTCTTCAACTCTAGCAGTATCCACACTGTGTGTTCCACACTGCGTGTTCTTGTCAGGCTTGAGGGCCATCTCCTTAAAGTGTTCCGCTGTACAGCCCTCAGGGGCGGACTTCAGTTATCAGTCCCAGCAGCTGTGTGGTCCTTTTGTGCCATTTGCCTGCGGTGGTTCTGTAGTTTGGGGCAATCAGGTCTTACCCTAAGGGTGTTCCCATTATGTGCAAATTGATATTGCTGTCATGGCTCCCATGGAGTCCATTTCGTAAAGTTTGAAAAGGCCACCGCTCGTTATGCTCTGTGCGAAAAGTTTGACTTAGAGGTCTCTGCTGCTCTATCCAGCTTGGATTCAGATCCAAAATATTATTGGTGAATGAAAAGGAGTTTATATGTTCCGATTAACCTGAGTGGTTCTTGTATTCACAGTTAATGACAGCAAAGTAATTAGACTAGCTAAGACTGCATGTTCCCTCGTATGGCTTTCAGACTTTATAACCATTAAACTGTGGGAAATACAGCGTAAATGGCTTTGATCAAAATTGCTATGTTGCTGCTTTATCCTTCATGGTACTGCCTACATTTTTTCTTTTCTTTTTTTATTGTGGAAAATTTCAAATGTATAAAAGGAAACATAATATGGTAATGAACCATTACCCAGCTTCAGCAATTATCAACATTCTTGTTTTATTTATTCCTCTACTCACTTTCCACCCCTTATTCAATTACTGTTATTGTCATTATTGTTCTTAAAATTTTTAGGCAAAAATTGAAATGTACAAATTTTAGACATGGTTTTGACAGATACGCCTATGTAATCTATATCCCATCCCGATACAAAACATTTGCATCTCCTTCCAAAAGTCCCTCTTATTTGTTTCCAGTCTCTATCCCCATCCCTACCTCCAGCTGGAAACACACACAAACACACACACACACAGTGTCCTACTTTTTTTATCCTTAGATTATTAGTTTCGCCTGTTTTAGAACTCATACAATGGAATCTCCCATATGTACTCTTTTGTTTGCGACCTCTTTCACTTGGCTTATTATCTGTGAGATTCATCCATGTCATTGAGTTTATCAGTCTCTTCATTGTACTACTCACCAGAATTCTGTTGTATGAATTTATTACAATTTGTTATCCATTCTTTTGTCAAGGGACATTTTGGTTGTGTGTTGTGTCAGTCTCAGCCTATGGATCTAGAAGTGCCCGGGGACAGTCACCTGAGCCCCACCGAGCTTCCCACAGACATCTCCCCTTTCTAAACTAGTGTTATGACCTGACCGACCCTTGTGGTTTTTAAGTATGATTGTAAGACACCCTTCAGCAATAACCATTAGGAAGCTTTGAAGAAAAAAAAGAGTTTATTACTTACAGGACCCAGAACAGACAAGGCACTTAAGGGGGCCCGCATATCTAGTCGTGTGGCTGGCAGTATGTTTATTTGAGATAACCTTCACTGAAGCTGATGCCTCTTTCAGGTGGATGCCTTGTCAATCAAAGCCTGTCAGGCACATGCACTACCAAAAGCAAAGCCAACTGTCGGCATACACTACAGGTTGTTTCTGTTTTTGTGCAGTTGTGAATGAAGTTGATATGAATGTTCTTGTATACATTGTATCATAAACATGTTTTCATTCCTGTTGGATAAGCCTCTAGGAATGGGATTACTGAGTCTAAAGACAGGTATATGTTTAACCTTAAAAGAAATGGGCAGTTTTCCAAAGTAGTTGTACCAGCATGTATGAGCCATACAGCCGTTCTCCATCCTTGTTAACATTCGATATTGTCTAATCCTTAATTTTAGTGATTCTCATGAATATATAGTATGTCTCATTGTGGTTTTTATTTGCATTTCCTAATGGATAATGATGCTGAACACTTTTTTAGGGTCCTTACTGGTCATTCATATATCTTTTTTTGTCTGTTAATAAAGTCTTTTGCCCATTTCTAATTAGGTTGTCTTTTGATTATTGAGTTACAGTAATTCTTTATATATTTTGGAAACAAGTTCTTTGTCAGGTATATGTTTTGTGAATATTGTTTCCCACTCTGTGGCTTGCCTATTCATTTTCTCAACAGAACAGTGTCTTTTGATGAGCAAAAGTTGTATTTTTTTATCGAGTCTAACATTAAATTTTTATAGTTATAGTTTTCTGTGTCCTAAGAAATTTTTATATAATTCAGATTGAGAATATATTCTCCTGTGTTTCCTTTAAAAAGCTTTATACCTTTAGCTCTACATTTATTGAAAAGGAACTGTCTGTGTATAGGGTCTATTCCTGAACTCTATTCTGTTCCTTTGATCTACTTGTATATCCATATATCGATACTACACTGTCTTGATTACTGTAGTTTTATGGTAAGTCTTATATCAGGCAATGTAAGTAGTACTATTTTCTTGTTCTTTTTGAAGATTCTTTTGGCTATTCTAGGTCCTCTGCATTTCCACTTTAAACTTTAAAAATCACCTTGTCCACTTTTGCTAAAATGCCTGCTAGATTATGAATTATATATTATTCTAAGGGAGAATTAATTTATTAACAATATTAAAAAAATGAAAATGGTATTTTTCCCCATTTATTTAGACTTTCTTTCATTTCTTGCAGCAATGTTTTAGTTTTTAGTGTGGACATGTTACATGTCTTTTGTTAAATGTGTTACTATTTTGTTATTTGATGCTATTGTAAATGGATTTAAAATTTTTTATTTAAAAAAATTTTTTCTTGCTAATATAAATTCTTTTTTTTTTTTTTTTTTTTTTTTTGGTATATTGATCTTATACCCTGAGACAGTGCTGCACTCACCAAGTTTTTGACACACAGTTCCTGAGCACCATGGACTTTCTTCCCTTCGTGTTTTAATATGGCTTTTTAGACTTGGATGTCTCTCACCTCCACCCCGAAAGAGGGCCCGTGTGAATGCACCAGCCTATGCGATGTCTTCTGACACTGTTCCAGTTGTATTCAATAGTCCCTCTTAGGAGAGTCTCTGTTAGAGCATTTTCAGCTTTCAGTCTTGAATGAGTCATTCTTTGAAGCCAAGAGCTGTACTCTATCTCTGTCCATCCCCACAATACCTAGCACAGCATCTTGATTCACAGCTGAAGAGTGCATCTTCCCAACATTTGTCTCAGGAAGTATAGGGAATTATGTAGCTCTAGGGTGAAGTGGGGTGGGTAGGATGGAGTGGGGTAAGGGAAATCCTTACAGGTAACTTCAGTCAATTGGAAACAGTCCCTGAAGTATATCTTAAAAAGGGAAAACAGACTTTTTATCAACAATGTGTCCCTCTCTTCTTCCTATTTAAAGATATGTTTACTAGTGGATGATCTACTACTCTCTAAATGACTTAGGCTTTCGCTGCCAATTTTGAATATCTGTAAATTATGTTTCCTCTTACTTCCTTTTTGTTTTCTAGGTTGCTGACTGTGCTTGGGATGAAACGATAAAGATATATGATCCTGTTTGTCTTACTATGCCTGCTTGAGACACACTACTCTGGTCAGAAGCAAAGACTATTGGCTGAAGAACTGCTTAACAGGAAATAAATTAACTATTGATAATGTAGTCATTATGCTTTTATATGCTATTCATACTTCAAATTTTAAAAATTTACCCTGGACCAGTTTAGAGGCAGCTGATAAAGACTTTGGCTCATTGAAGCCTGAAATATAAGCCATATTTCTTAAAATCCTGAGGAATAATTGATGCTATGGTATATCTTATAGTATCTGTTAAAATGTAACCTCTATATTATAAGATGGAGTAAAATATGGGAGATGTATAGATTATATTGATAGTGATATATTTCATTTTTAATTTGTCATTTTTTGATGTAAAATATAATCACTGCTGTTGATAAAAATCAAAATAAACCACATCTCTTGATCATTTCTCATTTTATGACATTCTCAGCAACATTGCTTTTTCTAATATAGTGTATATATGAATACAATACTATAAATAATGTAGATATATCTATGGTTCAGGAACAGGGTTCTAATATAGATTTAATTTAGTCAGCTGTTATTTATTGAGCATCTACTATATGCTCGACACATAGACTGAATATTTTCTCAAGGACTGGTGCCATGTTTTAAGAACATAGAATACTATGAGTTAAGTAAGGGCTTACATTTTTTTTTTACAGGTATTCAAATTCTTTTAGATATTGTACCCATAATATTATATTATTTTTCTCTTCCTACTTCTCTACTATCAGTGTTTTAAAAAAGCAAAAAGTCTTAGGTCCTACTAAGGTTTCAGGCAACTGCCCTTGAAACTTGCCCTAAGTTATATATAAACCCTCCTCACTTCCTCCCCAAGTCTCTTTGAAAAATCTCTCTGTGTTGATGATCTATAAAAAAGTTTAAAAGGGAAAATTAGTGAAACAAACAACTTTGCATAACATTTATATAATATTAGAATGTGATATAAATGGCAACATTTGTCATTAAATTTTAACAAGTTATTGAGAATGTTTAAAGAGCAAAATGTACTTATAGTAATTGCAAGAAAAATAAAATATATGGATGTTGTCTGATTTACATATTTCTTTGTTTACTCATTCCAGAAAAATACAAAATATAACGAACAAGAATGAATAAAAGAATAAAAGGTGACACAAAGTGGATCCAGGAGTGGAACTTGAAAATATATGACTCAAAGTCCTAGAAAGTTGCTACTGGCAGCATAAATAGAAGTTTGATCAAGTATATAATTCACTACCCAAGGCCTAAGGGCAAGAACTTTGTCCTAGTCCCAGCATCATGCCTAGCACATGGAAAGTGTTCAGTAAATATTTGTTAAATGAATGAATGGTCTCAGGGAAAGTACGATTTTTTTCAGTGCTTACACCAATCAATACTAATTGTTTTCGAGAGGCCCCATAAAGAGGACAGTGCTTAACATGAATATATCGTAAGTACTGTAAGGAGCAGGGAGCTCAAACACATCTTTCAGAGCTATCCAGATGATGAGGTTCATAGAGCTGTTTCTCGCTACTTCCCTCCCTAAGAACTAATGGCATCACAGTAAGTGCAGTTCAATAACAGCAGGTTCACAGTGGGTGTTCTCTGTATCAGCAGAATTTATAATAGACCTTTAAAAATACCTAACCCAGATCATGCTTAAATGAAATTACTTTTCCTTTTAGAATGCAAGAGATTTTATTAAAATAATCTGCCTTGTATCTTTTGAGACAATATTTACTAACAACTAACATCTCTTTATTTTTTCCCTCCATTCTGGGGATGTTAGAGATGTTTAAAACACTAACTTCATAATACTTAGGTTTTCGGAGTCTCTCAATATAAATGAGTGTGCGTGAACATTTATCCAGTGGGTTCCCTGGAGCTAGGATTGGAAAACGAAGGGAAGGAGCTAGATTCTCTCCTGAAAGAGAATGAGCAAGATTCCCGAATTCTTAGTAGTACACAAGTCAAACAGCCTCTCTGTCTTTTAAGAGAACAACCTTTCATTCTCTCCAGGATAGGAAAATCAGCATTTGTCTCCTGGCTACTGAGGTCTTAGCTTTCATCTTGTCTGCCTCCCCAAGCTCCTCCTACACCTGCAGTGACAGCACAGCATAGCACTAAAGAGTGAATGCAGGAAAATGGAATGCATCACTGTGATCTGGGCACTATGTGATGAGATGCTTTCTATATGTTATCCCTTTTTATCTTTATAACATCGCTGCAAGGAAGCCCAGTTTTCCAGGCAAGGAGATGAAGACTCTCTGGAGTCATAATACTCGGGAAGTATGGAGCTGGAATTTGAAATCTGCTATGACTGGATCCAAACACAGTCCTGCCACATGGCCTCCTTTTCCTCAGAATAACAGAAATCGGCCTACTGAGAAATAGTAAAGATGTGGAATTATCTGGTCAGCAGATCCTAATCTTTTCTGAAAGAGCTGATAAATTGAGTTTCCGGGTCTAAAGAGCTAAGAAGCTGACCATGGCTCTGGAGTGACCCTACCAAGGTACATCACCCACTTTGATACTTTTTAACTGCATATCTTACCTATGATTTGGTTCTTTCAAAAATGAACTAATTAAGTTTTTACTTAACAGCCTCTTTTTGAATAAGATAATCCACTTAAGTGTTTTCTACCTCCATAAATTTACTGAATACTCCCAAATCTGTATCTCCTGCCTTCCCTACCTGGGTCTCCCACAAGCCTGTGTACTCATTTTCTTCTCACCAGACTCATCTTGCTCACTAAACTTGCTCCTCCTGCACATGCTTTTTTCATTTGTTGCCAATACTGTCCACTTCAGCTCTGAAGCTAAATACCTAAATGCCACCCTTGTTCCTTTTTCCCTCCTCTCCACTCTAAGACACATCAAATAGGTCACTAAGTACCTTCCCTTTTACCCCCTAAATCTCCATTCTGTCTTTTCTTCTCCATCCAATCACCACTGCTGTGTCCGTTTAAGCCATCATTAGCTTTTCTCTGGATGATCACAAGCAGCTTCCTAAATGATGTGTGTGTTCCTCATTCTGTGTCCTCAGAACCATCCTCAACAGAGCTGCCGGAGACGGATCTAAAATGCAATCTCATTACATCAATTTCAGTGTCAAACCTTTCTCTGCTTATAGGATTCCCTACAGGAAAAGTTCAAGCTCACAAACCAGGCAGCTAAGGTCCTTTGGGGCGAGCCCCTGCCTCTCTCTGTAGCATTGCTTCTCTCTACATTGTCACATACTCCATGCTCCAGCAACATCAGCATTATCACAAACTCCCTGTATAAGGAGGACATATTTGCAACATAGGTAACAAATAGTTTAATATCCAAAATTAATAAAGAGCTCTTAAATCACTAAGATAACTAAAAATAAGTTTGTCCACTTTATCAATAGATGATTCATAGATGTAGAAATGTAAATGATTAGTACACTTCAAAAAGACACGCAGACGTCATCTCATTAATGCCAAAAAAATCCAATATTTTGCATATCAGTTTGGCAAACATGTAAAATAATATCCAATAGTGGTTAAAGTGAAAGCACCACCATTACATACTCTGCAAGGCAGTTTTGGCAATAAAAATTAAAAATTACTCATTGACCCAACAGTTCCACTGGGTCCAATTTTAGGATTCTTCCCCGCCCCCCACCTTTAACAGTATCCACACTCCAGGCAAGTAAGAAAAAACATCCAAGTGTATTCGCTACATCATGGCTTGATAAAACCTAGATGCCTGTCTACAGAAGAAAGGTTACATACTATAGATGTCAATTAGAAGGATAAGGTAGACCTTTGTGTCATGACAAGGAAAAATACATTGCTATTGATATGTATATTTATTATCTATTTCTCTGGAACAAATCACCCCCAAATTTAGCAGCTCAAAATAATGAACATTTATCTTACAGTTCCTGTAGGTCAGGAATCCAGGAGTGGCTTAGCTGAGTTGATATGGCTCAGGTTTTCTTATGACATTGCAGATAAGCTGTCACCTGGGTCTGTAGATATCTGAAACTCAACTGGGGCTAAAGGATCAGCTTCCAAAGTCACTCATATGGTTCTTTGAAGGCCTCAAATACTCACTATGTGGTACCCTCCAAAGTCTGTCTAAATGTCCCAGACTGAGTGATACAAGAAAAGGAGAAAAATCCAAGATATAAGCCTCAGTCTTTTACAACCTAATCTCAGAAGTGACATCGTCACTTTTAATGTGTTCTATTGGTCACACAGTCACCCCTGGTACAACGTGGAAGGGTGTGACTACAAGGAAGTGGGAAATCTTTGGGGACTATCTTGGAGGCTGGTTACCACAATATGTTTTTTAAAATAGCAAATTATAGACAAATGTGTTAATTTTATTTTTTCCAAAGGAGGGATTCTGTATGTACAAGCACATATATAAGAAAAACTGAAAGGTTCACATCAAACTCTTTAACAGTACCCAGATGTTTGTAATGGAGTTGGTGTGGAGTCGGGAGTGGGGAGTATTGAAGTTAGCATGCTCATGTCTTTATAAAATGTGTTTTCTTTTTATATGCTGTAATGAGCCTATGTTACTTTTACAATGAAAAATAATGAAATAAGACCATATTTCCTTCTGCAAGAAGCCTTTTCCCGTACCCCTGTTAAGCTGATTTTATCACCCTCCTTAGTGCTCTCCTGTTTCTGCCACAAGACCCCCGGTTGCATGAGCATCACTGTGTTGCCTCACCTCCACCTGTGAATCCTGAGGACGCAGATGAGTGTTCCTCTTTGAATCTTCTGTAGCTAACAGACTATCTGGCACAAAATACTTGCTCTGTATGTTTGTTGAATGAATTTCTATAATGCCATCTGTATGGAGCCACTCCAAAGATAATTGAGCTTGAGTCCAGCCCCTTGACAACTTGGTGCTGGTAGGTTAAATAGCTTTTCGACCTTCAGATCTGCATTCCTGTTCAATTAACCTTACTAAACACAGTATTCTTATCTTTCCCATTTTTCTTTGGATGCTTATCGAGTAGTAACTGGTATTAAATTTTTTTGAAAAATGGAAGCTCTAATGGAGAATTATATGCAATAAAGTGGAGAAAATGTACTGTTTCTTTTCATGCTAATGTAGGTTTTAAATATTAAGATATTCTTGCCTAAATGAGAAGGGTAAGATAGCTGAATCAGCCCCAAATCTTTTACCTAATGTTCGTATCACAAATGGAAGCAATTATAATCCTGGCAGAAATGAATCATTTCAAAACTAGGTCTGTGCAGACAATTCTTTATTATATTCACTTAAGATGGGCTTAAAGCAACTATAATTGCAGTGGTCCCCGGAAGCAGAATTCTGTTATTTGCTGATGGCTTTGAAAAGTTAATTTTCAGAGTTTGTTTCTTTTTTTTTTATATATACGTTCATACCACACACATACCCATAATTTGAACTATTGCTTTAGACCTCATTATTTCCTAAATAAAGAACATCAACACTTGAAAAATAGAGTCCTTGGAATAACCAATAGGGTGTAACCACAGCTTTTAGCAGCAAAACCCGAGCTCCCCAGGGCGCCGGAAGCAGAGGTTTCACTACAACGCTTCCACTGTTATTCCTGGAAAGTTGGCATGATGGGCCATTCGCAAACATTTTCTTGAGTGCCCACCTGTTGGGGGAAGAGAGGTCCCCAAATAGGCGCCTAGCACAGAAGCTGGAGGTTTGGTTGAGATGGGGTTCTGTCTCTCCAAAGTGAGCTCCCGGCATTCACAAAGCTGGCTCAGAAGAAGGACTGCAGTGATACTGCCAATCTCAGATGTAAATTGTTATTTTTCTGCTGTGGTGATCATCTCCAGGGCAGCAAAGAGGTGGAAATATGGAGGAGAAAACAAAAGAATCACTGGAGAAATGGACTGTATGTACGAGAGCAAAGTTAGGAGGTTGGGATCCCGGTGGGGGTGGCCGATCGGAAAAAAGAACGAAAGAACAGGTGGAGCGCAGCGATCTAGATCTCTCTCCCTTGCACCCAAACCCTAGCCAAGACCATCATCTTTAAGCAGCGCTAAAGCTACAAACTGTTTCCAGTGCTTAGCGGTGACTTCGGTCGCGCGAACCCCTCTGCCAATGCTTAGTTTACGGGTCCGGACATTACTTTCCAGGGAACGAAATTCAGATCGAAGGGTCACAGAAGCCTTGCGCCTGCAGAAAATAAGAATTCCCTTTTTCTCTTAGCCAAAAGGAAAGTAAAGAGTTCACAAGCCCTGCGGGGCGCAGAGGTGTTCCGGCCCAGGAGGGAGGGGTTCCTGCTCGCCAAAGCGGCCCACCGTGGCCCCGCAGGCTGTAGTCGGTTCCCGGGGATCCAGGGAAAGCTGCGCCCCGTCTCAGCGCGTTCCGGGTCCGGATTCCTGACCGCGCCACGCCCTCCCTCCCTGGCCTCCTCTCGCTCCATCCCTGCTCCTCCCCCCACCACCCCGCCCTCCGCACACACAGTCAGTGCGGTCAGTGGCTCTCCGCCCACCCCCCCGGGCGCCCTCCGAACCCGGTAAAGCTACTCGCTCCAGAGACTTAGTTTCTGCCGTTGCTCATTTCACATTTTTACCTCCTTTGGAACATGTGGCGCTGCCGCCGCCCCCGCCCCAAGTCTCCACAGCCCCGTGAGGCCACTGCGACCCCCGGAAGCTCCCCCAGGGCTGCGCGCCTAATTCCAGATCCCTGCCTGGCAGGTGCGCGGTGCCCGGGACGCTAAGGGGCCATCCTTCGAGCCCTAAAGCACGCCGGAGCGGCGTCGCGGGTTCCTTCCCTGTCGGGGTATCGCCGCCAGGATCTGGAGCATCAGGGAACTCCGCCGCCCTCTGGCACCAACGTTTTTCCCTTGCCTGGCCGGCAGCTGAACAAAGTCCCGCGGCTGCACTGGGAGGGCCCGTGGGTGGGAAAGCCACTGCAGCGCGCGGGGGAGAGGGGCTGGGGCGCTGTCACTTGTTGCGGCTAATAAATGGCGCTCGCCCCCGGGGCGCTGTTGTTTCTAAAAGCTTTAGCTGTGCCCGGGATCCCCCAACCTGCGTCTCTTGTCTAGGAGCCGGGAAGAAGGGGCCAGCCCGAGCACCTGGCACTGCGGGGGAGGCGGGGCGCGCCCCACGAGCAGCTCGGGAGGGCGCCGGGTGCCGGAGGGGCGCGGGTCCCGTCCCGCTTGCGGAAGCTGCCGAGACCACCTGCCACAAGAGTGTCCTCTCTGACGGCGAAACTGCGCGGGACGAAACCCATGCAGCTCGTCACCTACTTACAAATTGCCGTCGCTAGGATTCCCGCCACTCCTCTCAGACCAGCCTCCCACCCCTGCCACTTTTAGGAGTCCTCCGCCCCCGTCACTGCCTCCCGCGAGCTGTGGGGCAGTCGGGCGCGGAGCCGCGGAGCCGCTCGGACGCCTGGCTGGAGGTGCCCTCTGCAGCTGAGCCGGCGCCCCCTGCCCTTCGCAGCGGGGTTGGCCTGGCACCCTCGCCGCCCTCGCTCCGCTCCTCGCGCTCTTCGCCCCGGTCTCCCGCGGGTCCCGGAGCTCTGCCACAGCCGGGAGCGGCGGGGCCGGAGAGATGCGGCAGCTGTGCCGGGGCCGCGTGCTGGGCATCTCGGTGGCCATCGCGCACGGGGTCTTCTCGGGGTCCCTCAACATCCTGCTCAAGTTCCTCATCAGCCGCTACCAGTTCTCCTTCCTAACCCTGGTGCAGTGCCTGACCAGCTCCACGGCAGCGCTAAGCCTGGAGCTGCTGCGGCGCCTCGGGCTCATCGCCGTGCCCCCCTTCGGCCTGAGCCTGGCGCGCTCTTTTGCCGGGGTCGCAGTGCTCTCCACGCTTCAGTCCAGCCTCACGCTCTGGTCCCTGCGCGGCCTCAGCCTGCCCATGTACGTGGTCTTCAAGCGCTGCCTGCCCCTGGTCACCATGCTCATCGGCGTCCTGGTGCTCAAGAACGGCGCGCCCTCGCCGGGGGTGCTCACGGCCGTGCTCATCACCACCTGCGGCGCTGCCTTGGCAGGTGAGCGGGACCCGCGCCGACCCCCAGCCCACCCCAACCCGAGGTGCCGAGACCGCGGGGATCACTAATGCAATGTCCTCACTTCCAGATGGGGAGACAGACAGAGAGGCAGAGAGCTTTGAACGTGGTCTCTTGGCTCGAAAACGAGACTTCTGAGACCCAAAGAAGCCTTGCCCAGTGCTCAGGCCCCCTCCTTCAGAGCGCCCCACCCCCCATTCTGGCTTTCGACCCCCGCCCCTACCTCACCCCGCATGGTCCTTCCCCCGAGCGCGTCTCCCCCCTTCGCCCCTTCCTTCCTCCGGGAGGAGTGGGAGAGCCGCCTGAGCCTGGGAGCTGGAGTCCCCAGACCAAGCCGGAAGGAGGGGGGCCGTGAACTTCCTTGGGTCACGCGGGGCTGGAGTGGGGAGACCAGTCGGAGCGAAGCTTGGGCCGCCAGGGCTAATCTGCGGTCTCCGGCGGCGCCGCGGGGAGCTGCGGGCGTGAGGCAGAGGGGGCTGGATTGAGCCCCACGTCCGTGCCGAGTTTAGCTGACTGAACGAGATGGGAGCCAGTGGATGCCAGGAACCTTCTTTTGAGGATCAAGGGGAGGGGTCTTTCTTTGTCTCTCTCCCTTCTGGCGCACCACGGAGGGGGCAAGGGTACCAAGCACCTGGGTGACCTCCGTGCCAGCTCTGGGAAGCCACTGCGCCTACCCCGAGGGATCTGCGCTCTCTCAGGCCCCTGTCATGGACAGAGGTAGACAGAGCGCCCCAGGGATGTGGCAGAGAAGACGCCCTTCCTCAAGCCTGGCATCGGGCATTGACCGAGCTTGGCTCTTCCATCTTATACCTGCGGGCAGAGTTGGGGCGGGAACCCGGTCCACTTCCCAAACGGACGCGTTGCCCCAGTGGGTACCCGCCCGCGCCAACCCAGTGTTTTCTCTTTTTCCTTCCTGCCCTGGCTCCGCGGTCCTCCTCATGCGCTCCAGGAGCCGGCGACCTGACCGGCGACCCCATGGGGTACGTAACGGGAGTGCTGGCGGTGCTGGTGCACGCCGCCTACCTGGTGCTCATCCAGAAGGCGAGCGCGGACACCGAGCACGGGCCGCTCACCGCGCAGTATGTCATCGCTATCTCCGCCACTCCGCTGCTGGTCATCCTCTCCTTCGCCAGCACAGACTCCATCCAAGCCTGGGCCTTCCCTGGCTGGAAGGACCCGACCATGGTCTGCATCTTCGTGGCCTGCATCCTGATCGGCTGCGCCATGAACTTCACCACGCTGCACTGCACCTACATCAACTCCGCCGTGACCACCAGCTTCGTGGGCGTGGTGAAGAGCATCGCCACTATCACGGTGGGCATGGTGGCCTTCAGCGACGTGGAGCCCACCTCTCTATTCATTGCTGGCGTCGTGGTGAACACCCTGGGCTCCATCATTTACTGTGTGGCCAAATTCTTGGAGACCAGAAAGCAAAGCAACTACGAAGACCTGGAGACGCAGCCCGGGGGAGAGGAGGCGCAGCCAAGTGGAGACCAGCTGCCGTTCGTCATGGAGGAGATGCCCGAGGAGGGTGGAAATGGCGGGTCAGAAGGTGGGAAGGCAGCAGGTGGCTCCGCTCAGCAAAGGGGACAAGAGGCGAGGGGCAGCCCCAGAGGAGTCCCCCTGGTGGCTAGAAGCTGGCAGATCTCAGACAGCCCTGAAGAAAGCAGTAAGAGGTCATTAAAGGATACTTACCTCCAAGTGTGGAGGTTAGTTAGGGGAACCAAGTATATGAAGAAGGATTATTTGATAGAAAATGAGGAGTTACCCAGTCCTTGAAAAGGAAATGCATGTATGTATATATGTACATATACACTTATTTTATATGTTAGAGATATTTTAATGAGAGGCTGGCCCAATTTTATTCTTTAAGGAGTGGAGAGGGGAAGAGAAGCAAAGAAAGAAGCTGAAATGGACTGACAGCAGCAGACTTAGCAGCCGTATGAATTATTTAGCGTGAGTTTACCTGAGGCATCATAGAGACAAAAGAATGTGAGAGTGCTTAAACAAAGTAAGACAGCCTTTTCAGCGGCAGACTCCTGGCACATTGGTGTTTTGTCATTATAACCATAACCAAACGTTTGCATGTGCTGAGTCCCTCAACCACCCTGTTCAAGGATGGAGTGTAGAAATGATGGCAGCACTTAATAAAGGTCAAAGATTACATCCAGGGGAACATTTTTGATGATAGAACTAGAGTTTTTTTTTATGGCCAGCTGGGCAAAGAGTATATTATTAAAAAGATATAATAAATACACTGAATTGTTGTTTACTGTTTATAGTCATCTGAAATATTAGGTTTACTCTAATTTTTCTTGTTTTTTAAAATAAGTGATCTCGTATTCTATTATATATCGGTAAGAAATGTTAAAGCTATTTTGAAAATATGAGTTCTTAGTTTTAATCATGAAGTTTAAAGTTGGCTTTTAGTAATTACTATAAAACTATTTAAAAGTTGTTTTGATTCACTGCTTCATAATACTTATTATTGAATGCCATGACCTTTTTAAAAACCAGTTTTACTGTGTCCAATATTCTTTGAAGCAAATGCAATGGCTGAAATATAATTCAGTATTAAGAAGCCCAAACAGAAGCAAAACCTTCCTGCTCAGCTAGCCCTTGCAAGTCACAGTGCACTTCCCAAACCATGTTACAAAAAAGAGCAACTGCTATATTCACTCGATGATATTTTTCTATCTTAAATTTGTCCAAATAAAGTATGTGTCTATCTGCTAAAAGACATATTGTTAGAAATTTGTTTTGGAAACATTTGCGTTCTATTGTTGCTGTGTAGTTTGTGTTTGCCTTCGATGTGCCATGTCTAGTATCTGGTATGTAAGGGCCACCTGATCCACAACTGAATTAGCATAGTGGTTTAGTTTAACACAACAAACACACTCTCATTTTCCAGCCAAGGAAACTGTTTTAAAGTAAAATAAAATACTGCCTCATGTGGTGGTATGAAAGCCATCCACGGCGGACTTCAGTGAATATTGAGTTTGAGATATAACAGTAGAGTACACACCCAGGTAAAGTCCTCCTGTCAGCCCCTCCGAAAGTGCTTTGAAGATGAAGGCACTTTTATAGTCTCCGGGATGTTCCCGAGACTCTCAGATGGTGGCATCCTATATATATATTTTTTGTTTTCCTCACATCAAAACAAAACAAAAAGCAGAGACAAAAACAAAGTTTCAGCCCCGTCAGTTTGGCTCTACAAGCTGGTGAGCAAGTGTAATTGTGGTGGTTTGTGAACATTCCTGGTTTACTGGTTTTCAGGGGCAATGATCGTTTCCATAGGTACCTCGTTTCCATTGGTACCTCTACAAGCCATTTAAGATGTACGAGCCTTCATATAGCTGTAGTTAGGAGTGGCTGGCTTGGGTTATAATGACTTTTTTAAAAGTAAGCATTGATGTTTTAATGTCTGTATGCCAGAAGGCAACATCCTGTTGCAACTCTGTGGAGCTGAGAATTAATGAAAAGCAGCAAGGTTGAATGAAGCACATATATTTTTGTTAATACCACTGTCAGATAAAGTGATAGAATGATCATTTTTCACTGGAAAAAAAATCACTTTTAGTTAAAACTTTGGGTTTGAATTTGTTGCAGAAAGAGTACTTTTTCCTGTCAATATACTTAAAGAAGGACTGTCAGAGTTCTTCAGAAATATAGAACCAACAAAATCAGGCTCTTCTAAGAACTCCTGCTTAGATAGAACTTGACTCACTGCAGCTGCTCTTTCAGCTGTAACCCACTCTTATTACACTGGAGCTTTGCGGCTGGGCCGGGGAGGAAGGGAGGGTAAGGCTTCTACAATCTTGTAATTAACTTCTCAGTCTTTTAGAGGCCTGTGTCCCCGGGCTCTGACCTTCACTTGTGTTCCTTAGCTCTTTCTTTTTTTCTCCCCTTAGATGAGACAGGAAGGCCAGAGGGGCCTAGATGAAGAGAAAAGCCCTTTCTCCAGGGCGGGCTAAGACTCTGGGAAGGCTTTGACTCTGGAGAGTAGGTCTTGATTATGGAAAACCTTCTAGGTATATTTCGCCATGATTACTCTTTCCCTCACTCTGCCAGTGTGCCAAGGTTTCCTGGAAGTCATCCCATGAAAATGTAGATGCCCCGCTAAGACTGTGACCCACAAGAGTTTCTCACTTTCATGGTAATCTGTAGTCAGCCTCCAACAATTTATAAAATTGACCATTTAAGTATTTCTACGAATTTATAGCCTCAGTGGCTTCTGCTTCAGGTAAGGTCTTTGCTGTAACTTTCTGGATTCACCTGCCTATTCGGATTTGGGGCAGGGGGTTGCCCTGAAATCCGGTTCTCTGATGGGTCCTAGAAAAGTTGTTGATTTTCAGTTTGTTTATCCTGTTCTTGTTGTAAGAATAGGAACAACAGCTTTTAAGCCATTTACATGTTCCATGAGGCTGGAACCAGAAGCACCAGCTGAAGACTTCTGAGAAGCCGCTCAATTTCTGCAAAGATAGAAATTGTGAAAGGAAGCTAGACATTTCTGAAGAAATTTCTAAAAGAAAATAAAAGGACCCAAAGCTACTGGTGCTTCTTGTAGCTCCTGTCCTCCCACACCTCGTGTTGAGTGTTGGCCACTCATGCATGCATGTGAGCATGGGCAACTTTTGAGTCCCAAGTACATTATGACCAAGAGTAAAACACACTCTGAGACTCAATTCCCCCTTCGGAATCTTGGGGTTCTTCACTTCTCTTAACAGAAATCTCTTCTACTTCTAGATTTTTCTTTACCATGTTGCAACTATCTGCTATGACGCCGCCAAGTGATGACTTCTGACCTGACTTCTCTGTTGCCTCCGTCTCTAGATCCCATGTTAGCTCTGCCAGGCTGGACTTTATCTATCACAGCATCTGCTGAAACTGTACCCTCTCACTAGCCGTCCCCAACCCCCAGACCTCTGCCCCTTATACATATAACAAATACTTCTGATTCTGGATATATTCCCCTCTGTGTCTGCTTTGTCTTGCTCCTGGGATAAAACAGCAGGGTTCAGAAGAGAGCCTGTGAACAGACTAGAATAGAACAAAGAATAGCAGGACATACAACTAGTACAGTCGACTCCCAGATCCCCTTGGAGAACCATCCCTTCCCCACTTCTGAGTTCATGTGATTCTGAGTTCAGAGATGATGTTGACTCTATCCTTCCACCCTCAGTGTGTGACTCTCTCCAATCCAATCAAGACATTTCCTCCACTTGGAAACTGGATTAGTTCAGACATGGTCATGGGGCCCACTCAGAGCCAGTGAAGTAAGTACATGGATACTTTTGGCAAGACTTCAGTTGCATATTTTTTTCTTACTGGACTAGAAACTAAGAGGATGGGGCAGACATAATCTTGCCATCTTGCCATGAGGGAAAGATATAAGAGAAAGAAAAGGAAATGACACGGAGAGGAGAACCAGGGAAGTATACAGAGAGAGAGAGAGAGAGAGAGAGAGAGAGAGAGAGAGAGAGAGAGAGAGAGAGAGAGAAAGAGAGAGAGGGAGAGATGGAACTGAGTCCTGGTGCCCTCACATGGTCTTGGTACTAAGCTGACTTTACTTAAGTTAGCACTCTCCCTGAGATTGTCAGTTACATAAAACAGTCTTTTGTTTTCGTTGTTGTCATTATTTGCTTAAGTCATTTCCTGACAAGATTTCTGCCACTTGTAAACCAAAGAGTCCCAAATGACACAAACATAAATTAATGGTTCTCATCAACAGGGTGGGATGAAAGTTCAAAAGAGGTTTTTTTGTTTGTTTTTGATTTTGATTTCTTTTTACCACGCAAGCTGTTACCCCCTGCACCCCACTCGGCATTAGATATACTTCCTTGGTCTCTCTCAAACTATCATCTAGCATGTTTCACCCATGGTTTTAAATAACCCATGATTTTACCTATTGTCTTTCTCTTTAGTTTGCAATTCAATTCATCTCTACATTCATGCTTCGCAGATTCACTGGATATTGGAGAAATGTTGTGTATATACACTGTTATTAATAATAGTATCCGGAGTTGATTATTATAGTGCTTGCTATTTGCTAGGTGCAGTTCTAAGTGTTTTATATATACTAATTCATGTAATTCTCACAATATTCCTATATATTGGCATTAATACGACCCCGATCATAGGAGGGGTAAAGAGGTATGGAGAGGCTAAGTAACTTGCCCTGGTCTCACAGCTGGTAACTTATTGATCTGGGGTCTGATTGGAAGCCAGGTGTCTGGCTCTAGTGCCTGTTGTCTTCCCACCATGCTAGTCTGCCTCCTGCTGAGACGCAGTCAATCTGACATCCAAAAGCCAGAGATGATGGAAATGGTGGTAGGCAGCTCCGGTGCTTGTTAATTCTGCAACTCAGTGAGGACCCAGGCTCTATTCATAATTCCTTGCTACTGTCCTCAAAAAGGAAGAAGATACAATTTTATTTCTCGAAATGACCTATACGTGTGTGCCCGTATGAATAGTTTTCTGTTATAAGCCCTAAGGGGCCAAGTGAGTGGCTGAGGCACCATGAACAGCAGAGCAGAGAAAGGGCTCAGTTGCTGTTGTTACCAAATATCCCTAAGCTATGCAGCCTTTTGGGTCAATCTCTTCTTTAAGATTCAAATAGTATAACTTACTCCATCTTATATGACCTTGGAAAGTACAGATCTCTACTAGTGTTTCTGAGGATTCATTGAACATTTTCAGGGTTGCTAATTACTCCTGCTTCTGGCTGCTATGCTGATCACTTTTAGAAAAATAAAACAAAAACACCCTTATTGAAATATAATTCCTATAACATAAAATTCACTCATTTTAAGTACACAATAGTCTTTAGTATATTTATAGAATTGTACAACCATTACCTCTAATTTTAGAACATTTTCACCATCTCCTAAAGAAATCCTGTAGCCATTAGAAGTCACTAGCCATTTCTCCCCAAACCCCCAGCCCTGGCACTCATCTACTTTAGGCCTCTATTATTGGCCTGTCCTGAACTGAGGTCACTTGCTATTCTGAAACTGTTCTTGCTTACATGCTCTTGAACTCCCTTGTTTTGTTTTTGTTTTTGTTTTTGTTTTTGTTTTAATGTGAGGTGTTGCTAATATAACTTGACACTGGGATTCAGTTAACAAGATTTATTGACTGCTTAGAGCTATATATTTTAAGGGCATTTCAGTGTAGAAAAAGTCCATATCAGAAGTCCTTGTGTTTGGAGTCTCTGAGTGTTTCTCTCTCTCCTTCTCTTACTCAGAATGGTCCCCTTTCCCCTTATTGTAGACTTAAGCCTGCCAGATCCTTATTTTCTCAACATTTTACTCAAAAAGTAACCAGAAAGGCAAAAACTCTGTTCTCTAAAACTAAAGAGAAGTCATTCTCCAATACAATCCTTTACCACTTCCTAGAATGTGAAAAAGCCATAGTTATTAAAACATTACCACTTTTTTGTCCTACTACACAAAACTCGGATACATACACACATTTATTCTGGAAAATTTTATAACTAAGCAGAGTTGGTTATCTACCCACCTGTCATCCCTCTGCCCCTCCTCCATTATTCTCTGAATTAGTTCAGGTTCAAGCAACAATGTTGTACTCAGGGAAGGTGGGCCAGCCCCTAGCGGATTAATTATCATTTTTCTAAAGCCGTAATGGTGGACACGTATCACTTTGCCAATGATTGTTTTAGGAGTGGACCTGTGACCCAGTTAGCCAATGAAATGAATGAATAAGTGTGCTAGGGAAAGGAGTTCTAGGCAAGTTTTCTATGATACAAAGAGACTCTTCAGAACAAACTTCTTTTATCCTGCCTTTGCATGCAGTTGGTAAGGATGTGATTTATTGAAAGTACAGTAATTATTTTGCATCCCTGAGTGGACAGTCCTAAGGATGAACAGCAATACACTGAATGAACCAAAAAGAATGAGGGGAAGAGCCTGTCCCCCGATGCCTTCCTGTGCTGTTATGTGAACAGCGCTGGAACCGCCCGCTTCTAAGCTTCCTGGTACACGAGTGAATACATTTCCATTCTACAGTCAGTTGGGCATTCTTTTTCTTTCAATCAAAAGCTTCCCAACTGATAATTTAATAATTAATTTTGCTTCGAAAAGAAAATATATTTGAAAAGCAAAACGTTTTTTACTCATGCAACAGCAGTTTTCATCCATTCGACCATCTATTATTTATTCATTGATTCAATGAACATTTATTAAGTACCTATTACATGCCAATTTCTAAACAATTTGTTTCCTATTTTTAATATTTCTTTATTGTAAATGTAATTGGTGGTCTTCTGTACATGAAGAATTACTTCCAAAAGGGTTAGTTTGATGATAAAGAATAGTCAAATGTTCTTCGATAGGGCAATATAAACTCTAAGATTTATATTCTAAAGTTTATCTGAAAGACCAAACTGGGCAATGTTTTCCACATTCACTATAAAAACGAACCAGAAACACCACGAAAATGGGCAAAAGATACGAACAGAAAGTTTTTAGCAAAGAATAGCAAATGGCTTTTATACACCTGAAAAGGTCCTGAACCTCATTTACATAGGAGAAAACCATTAAACTACAATAAAAACACATGTGTCTGATAGGTGCAAAGGTGCAGTGTGGAGTAGGGAGTTGGAGAAGGTGAGAGTTTTGGAGGGATGGGAAGCGTGCACTTGGTTATGGACTGAATGTTTGTGTCTGCCCAAATTTATATGTTGAAATCCTAACCCCCAATATGGTGATACTTAGAGATGGGGCATTTGGGAAGTAATTAGGCTGTGAAGGTTCCTTTACAAGAAGAGACAGGTAAGCTTGCCTCTTCTCTCTGCTCTCTGCCATTTGAGGTTTACCAAGAAGAGAGAGCCATCTGCAAACCAGGAAGCAGGCCCTCACCAGGCACTGGATCTGCTGGAGCCTTGATCTTGGACTTCTGGCTTTCAGAATAGTGAGAAATAGATTTCTGTTATCTTTAAGCTATGCAGTCTGTGGGATTTTGGTATAGCAGCCTGAATGGACTAAGACCATTTTGTTGTAGATAAATATCTCTGGTGGGAACTGCAGTTTTCTCCAGATGTTCCTCCTCCCTTCTTCCTTTTAGTACTGGAGTGCCCTCGTCTTCAGTTAGGGACCTGGCTGCCAACCTCAGACTATACTCCCAAGTCTCCTTGCAGTTAGCTGCAGCCAATGGGAGGTGAATGGAACAGATGTGGATGATGCTCCTATCATTTGTTTAAAAGAAGCTTCCCCATTGATGAAAATGTTTTGGAAATAGTAGTGATGGTTGAACGACATTGTAAATGTAATTATGCCTTTGAACCATACGCTTAAAAATAATTAAAATGGCAAATTTTATGTTGCATATATGTCTGCTCAGGCTGCCATAACAAAATTCTGTAGAGGTGACTTAAACAACATTTATTTCTTATAAACCTGGATGCTGGAAGTCCAAGATCAGGGTTCCAGCATGGTTCAGTTCTGGTGAAGACCTGCCTCCTGTCTTGTACACTGTCGCCTTCTCTCTGTATCCTTACGTGGCTAAGAGAGACCTCTGGGGTCTTCCTCCCCTTATATGGGCACCAATCCGATTATGGGCCACCGTGATCTCATTCAGATCCAATTGTCTCCCAAAAGCCCGATCTCCAAAAGCCGCCATGTCAGGGATTAGAGCCTCAATGTACAAAATTTGGGGAGATGCATCCAGTCTACAGCAATGTATTTCACCATTATTTTAAAAACTGATAATAAAATGTACCAAAATTCATTAAATTTTACACTTTAACTTGGTGAATTGTGTGGTCTGTAAAATATATCTCAATAAAGCTGTTTTAAAAACATAAAAGAAACCCGCTTGTCTTTTCCTCCCTCTCTTTCTAGTCCCACAGCTGGACTGGGGATGTGGCACCTAGTAAGCTATGACAACATTGGGAAACTTCACAGAAGTTTCACACATGGAAGAAAAACTGGCACCACGAATAATCCCATGAGTGAGGCTTTCTACAGTTCCAGCCCTACCCCTGCTTTCAGACCGTCTTGAGAGAGAAGCGCACGTCGTGTGTTGAGCTTTTGTGCTAAAGGCTCTTGCGTTGGGTAGCTCAGCCGGTATTCTGACCCAAACACTGTCACCTCATATCTCGCTCTGAGAAAGACAGTGATTTAGAAAAACAAGAGGCAGGGAGGGCTTCTTCCTGCCCTCTTTCTTCTATTCCCTCATTCTGACTAACACTCAGCTTCTAACCAGTAATGCTCAGAACACCATACTCTCTGTCTTGCTGTGCAATTTTACTTTTAATTTACAAAACGACTGAAAGTACAGTACTGGATTAAAGAGTAAGCTACTACTATTGTTTTTTTCATTGATTTCATTGACAGCTGATAGTTTCAATGAGTACAATACTCAAAAGTGGAACTCAAAAATTAGTTTGTGGTTTGTGCTCAGAGCCAATTAAATATATCAATTATGTTCAAAAGAGAAAAATCAGTATATTCCCTAGCTATCTGAATAATGTTTGTCATTTGTTTCTTTTATTACACTACAGAAAAGATTTTAGAACATGAAAACAAAAGGATAGAAGCCATCATTTTCCCCAAATTCCTCCTTTATTGTAAATGAATTTGGTAGATTTTCGAAGTTTGCAAAAATGTACCGATAGATTCCGCTCAGTAATGCATTCTGAAAATAATCCATAAAATAAGCTTGATGCAACAGGAAGTATAATCACTTATTAGCAAAAGGCACGTCTTTGATTTTGTCCCTCCATATGACGTACTTCAAAATGCGTTTGATCCATTTTTGCCTCTGGATCAACCTTTTCCTTTGATATGATGAAAGAGAAACTTGGATTCTAATTATTTGATGCCAAAACACCTAGCTGAAAATTTTAAAAAACACAATCTCCTTGATGTTTTTGTTCCTTGATGCAGAACACCTAATTTAGAGATATCTGGGGAGTGGACTAAAATTCTAGCTTTATGTTTGGCTATTTGATTTCATATAGACTCGTGTGTGTGTGTGTGTGTGTGTCCTTATATCGAGGTCTCTTAATAAATGAGAGGTGCTGTTGCCCTTGGGGCTGGCTTTCCATACAATTATGATGCGTCTAGGGTGTTAATCTATTGTGTGATTTAATATAATACCATCAGTTATAAATCTCTGCCGTATAGCACCCTTGCCTTGAATGAGTGGGAATTAACACAGGTCATGACTGGAATTCAAAATTCCTGGCTGTGTGTTCAGTGCTTTCACACTGATTGCCCAGTTCTCCCAAGGGCTACCATTCTTCCTCATCAATAATTTCTGTGCCTAGTTACCCTTAAAGCAACCCATAATAAGAAAATTGCGAGTTCAAATGGCTAGTTCCGTTTTTCTTTAAGGAATAATGTTCCATTTTCAAATGAATTAGGTAGGCAAATAGGGAAAAGTTTTAGATTTTGTAATTCACCTAGTGGCTTTCTTCCAAAACGTGCAATATATTTTATAAACATTATTACCGACTTGGTAAGCGGCCATTTTCATAGGCACTTATTGTCATTGCAATGGTATAAAGGGAAATTCACTCTGCCTAATATTACCTAAGCCTTCCAGAGCGCTGCTGTAATCATAGGATGGCACTACCTTTTTTTTATCTGATGAATGACTTTGTAGGTAAATACCATCCCGCTTAATTCTATAACCATATAGAGAGGTGATTGCAGAAAAGGAGACAGTAGGCCAGGCAGTTCGCCACACAAAGGCAGGCATTCTGCTGTCTTATCTGCTCTCCTACTTTTGGCTGTGCAGCACTGTGCCTAACACTCAATAAATATTTGTGGATTGACTGACAAAAGAAATACAAGTTATGAAATCAAAGTACAACTTCAGTTGTCTATTTCAATTGGAAATTGCATCGAATTATAAGCTCCCTTAAGAGGGCCTAATAAGTAAGCCTGATTTCCTTATAGTGACCTTCTTGGAAAATAAAATGGTATAAATTGAATCTGCTGGATAAGGAATCGACTGTGTAGTCTCTGCAAAGGCAGGGAGGCAGGACGGCTTGGTAAAGACTGTTAAGGAAGTCTACATAGTGAGAAGAGCTTTAGCCCAGCACTCTTGGTGCCCTAAGGCTCTGTGAAGTCAAGTTTTAGGAGACTTGCTCTGGCTCAATCTAATAAAAATGTTCATAAAGAAACTTTAATTTTTTTTTTTTGTGGCTAGGATGCTTGTCTTGAAAAATAATATAGAATATTGTTAACAGTTCAGACAAGGCAGATAGAAATAGGTCAGACAAAAAATAAGGGTGAAGTTGTCCTTTCTTTAATCTTTTCAGCAGCATTTGAAAGAGCTCTTGGCAGATGAACAAATTTGTTCTGTATTGTGGAGTTAATATCTGAGCCAGGATTTCTGTCATTTCTCTGGGGGTGGTAATCAATATATCTAATAAATAGGAAATGACTAGACTGAGCCCATTGGAGGCCAGGAGTCTCCCAAACAGGGTTCAATAACAGAAGACATCCTGGGATGCCAGTCAAGCTGAGTTTGGAGAAATGTGGGTCTTAATGGAACAGTTAACAGCTACTAAGTTAGCAGTAAGTTGTCTTAGAGAAGCTGGTCAACGTCCAAGAATAACACTAAGCAAAAGAGACGGCAAGAAAGTGAACCATGTAAGTGAGGGGAAAAGGAGCCATGGAAGACGGTGAATGAACAGAAAACAGGAAACCCCCCTTCTTTGTAAAACGTCTTTGTTTTTATAGAGAAGTTTTAGGTTCACAGCAAAATTGAGAGGAAAGTACAGAGATTTCCTATATTCTCCCTGCCCCAACACAGGCATAGCCACCCCCATTATCAAGTCTCCACCAGAGTGCTCCATTTGTTACAACTGATGAACCTACACTGACATATCATTATCACCCAAAGTCTATAGTTCACTCTTGGTTTTATATATTTTAGGAGTTTGAACAAATGTATAATGACATTTATCCATCATCATGGCATCATACAGAGTTATTTTTACTGCCTTAAAAATCCTCTGAGCTCTGCCTATTCATCCCTCTCCCTCCCACCCCCTGACCCCTAAACACCACTGATCTTTTTACTGTCTCCACAGTTATGTCTTTTCCAGAATGTCATGTAGTTGGAATCATACAGTATGCAGCTTTTCCTGATTGCCTTCTTTTGCTTAGTAATATGCATTTAAGTTTCCATGTCTTTTCATGGCTTGATAGCTCACTTCTTTTTAGTGCTGAATAATTTTCCTTTGTCTGGATGTGCCAGTTTATCCATTCACCGACTGAAGGACACCTTAGTTGCCTCCAGTTGTGGGCAGTTATGAATAAAGAGGTTATGAAGATCTGTGTGCAGGTTTTTACGTGGACACAAATGTTAAACTTCTGTGGGTAAATGCCAAGATTGCTGGATTATGTAAAAGTGTGTTTAGTTTTATAAGAAAATTGTCAAATTAAAATTAAAATTCTTCCAAAGGGGCTGTACCAGTTTGCCTTCCAATTGGCAGTGTTTGAGAGTTCCTGTTACTCCACATGCTTGCCAGCATTTGATATTGTCGGTGTTCCAGATTTGGGCCATTCTAAGATGTAGTGGTAAACCATTGTTGTTTTAATGTGCATTTCCCTGATGACATATGATGGAGAGCATATTTTTGTATGCTTATTTACCACCTGTATATCTTCTTTGGTGAGATGTCTATTAAGGCCTTTGGTCCATTTTTTAATGGGGTTGTTTGTTTGCTTATTGTTGAGAATGGGGCCTTGTTTTAGGGACAGCAGAAGAGATTGCTGGTGTTGGAAGAAAGCCAGCAACCCCAAAGATGTCTAAGATGCACTGCAGGTGCCCCAGCGCTATGGGGTATGTATCCAGTGCTAACACAATCTAAGTGAACCCAAGAGAACCTCTGATTAAGACACAATGATAAAGAGAAAAATACGTAGCAACCCTTTCAAATGCAAGGGGGCAAGCTGTATAGGGTTAAAGTATTGTCTGAGAATTCAATAGAAGTTCTGGGTCCAGGAGGAATCTTGAGTTTAATTAAAAAAATTAAACAGGTCTTTTCCTTGAGAAAACAGTTGACTAATTGCTGAAATAGGAACCAGATTTAATCACCGAGTCCTCCAGTTGTATTAGCAGGAAGGCAGAGCCTTGTGAAGAACTGCAAGCCACGAGCGTATGCTTTGCAGTGGGGTTACATCATTACATAACGTAGCCTTAAGTTTTCTCTTCGAAAATTG
This sequence comes from Rousettus aegyptiacus, assembly GCF_014176215.1. Taxonomy (NCBI): domain Eukaryota; kingdom Metazoa; phylum Chordata; class Mammalia; order Chiroptera; family Pteropodidae; genus Rousettus; species Rousettus aegyptiacus. The sequence goes on from NW_023416284.1 coordinate 164,588,707, forward strand.
AGATGATCGAAGAACTTCAGGAATAAGATTTTTTGTTTTGTTTTGTTTTTAAAAGGATGATGGGCACACCTCAGTAAATTTCGTAAAGTTTAATATGCGAAAATAGGACTAACAATAGAAATAAATGATTTACTCTATATTAGTATTTCAAAACAATTTGATTAGGTAGACATTTACCATATCTGAGGATCCTGTTCAACTTTCTCAAGCCTACCCTAGAAGGATCTACTTCAACACCTTTTAGAGCACTTTTTCCCTCCATTGTAGTTTTATATATGTTTGTGTATTTGTGTCCAGACTGAGCTGCCATGAAACAGGGCTTGGGATTGTTCATCTTTGTATTCCTTGCAAGTGATTTTCAGCACCTCGTAGGTATTTAGTAAGTGCTTGTTTAATGCATGAATCCCTTCCATTGCACTGAAAATAGATTTGGCTTATTGAAACTGTTTTTTAAAACTGAACTAAATTTCAAAAACATCATGAAAATCAAGGAAACACTCATAATGAAGAAATTCACTGGCCCTTTAATCGCAAACCTTGAAAAGAGTTGATGCGTAGAAAAATTCTCCCTGACTTTTCTATTGTATTTTTTGTCAAAATATTCAAATCAAATTTTACCACAGACACCCAGTTAATCGTTTTTTCTCTTCTATTAAGTTGACCATTAATCTCTATTTGCAAATTATGTTACCCTCAAACCTGAGCAAATCATTGTTATGTAAGCTGGACAGTTAGGAACAAAAGCTGTGTTTTGTTTTCTGGTTCAAGAATTGAAAGGAGATCCTTGGGGAGACTAGCAAAGCTGGACAAGTAGGAAGGATAGAAAAAGTGGCTTTCTAAAAGTGGCCTATTTGATGGAGCTTTTTCTGTGAGGCTGAGGATACATTCAAGTCCCTGCCAGAGCATGCTGTTAGTTCTGGTTGACCAATAAGAGCTATAATTTTTATTGGCTTAACTTTGAGGATTTTCCCAAAGCTTGAGGTATTCCATTTAAATCTCCAAATCTTTTAATTAACAAACATTCCTAAGGAGGCTAAAATTTCTCCTGATTGAACACTCTTAATTCACAACACGAAGGTGCAATATACCCTACTAGATAATTATTTAAATGAGGTGCTGAATACTTGTGTTGCACAGACATCTTAATTAGAAAAACAGATCTATCCACATTTTGCATTTGAAACAATAATACCACTACTCAAGTATTATAAAGACTGTCTTCTCTGAGAAGGTCAATGAAATCCCTAATTGTTCATTTGCAGTCATGCCCAAGTACCTTTTTAATTTCTTTCTATTCGTGTCATTCTCACGGATTTGCTTAAGAGGGGTTTTGCACTTTACTGAGAGAATAATTTTCATCGTCAGATACGTAAAATGATGTTTTCCTGAGACAGTACAAATTGGTAAAGCTGAGAGTAAGAATATAGGCTGAAGCATTTTGTAGGGAAACATTTAGCTCATTTGTGATGGTTTTGTTTGCTGCTCACTGGGGGCAGGGAGAGTGGAGTCTTACCTTTTCTAAGATGGATTGTGAGTGATGCTCATCTGAAGCAACTATTAAAATTATCGAAAGAAAGGTGTTGACCTTTCCGAGTTATATTCAACCTAATCATATGGTTGATTTATCATCTGCAACAGTGGTTTAAATTTTTAAAAATATTTTTTTGAATTTTTACAACTATTATGAAAGATTAAAATTAGGCAGTATATTCTTAAACTTACATACAGTCTATTAGGCTTTTTCTTTTTCCTCGACCAACCATCGAATTAACAATTATTTATTATATTATGTTATATAAGCCGGCAGCAGTCCCCAACCTTTTTGGCACCAGGGACCAGTGCTCCTATGAGAATCTAATGCCTGATGATCTGAGGTGGAGTGGCTGCAAATAAAATGAACTTCACTCTCTTGCCTGCCACTCACCTCCTGCTGTGTAGCCCCGTTTCTAACAGGCCTCGATACATATGTACATGGCAAGTGACCTAATAATCTAAAATAGTATATAAGCCAGTACCAAAAGCAAAGCAAAACAAAAAACAAAGAAACAACAACAACAAACTGCAAACCCCCAGACCTTTAATTTGCAAACTATAGATGTTTATTCCAAGGCAGAATAAAGCTAGTAACTAACAAAGCTAGGCTAAATTTACTCCCTTGGTAAATCTCTGAGTTTGAAAGAATGGAAGCATGTATTTGGGATTAAGAACTATCTGTCTACAGTTAATACAAATCTAGATTATGAACCAGACCTTTCAGAGAGGTAGCAAGTAGAAGAAACACTCATTTCCAAGAGATTATGTAAAACCACTAGGTTAATCAAAATAACTGTTGGAAAGAAGACCAATTATTCCAGCAATTCCCAGTCATGCTGGAATAATTGGACACAAAGAGTGAGTAAATGTAAATAATATTAATAAGACCCCTTTCGAATGCCACAAGAAGTAATTCTGTTCTTTGGATCCTATTGTGAAATAACCACAATTGCTGTTGTACTCTAGACTTTCTGGGATCAAAATCTTGCACAGTTTAGCCAACATTTCTTCTTGCTATTCACTCTGGTATTTTCTAAATTTTACCATCAGAATGCTTGTCAGATGGAGGGTTCTCCCTCCCCACTTCCCTTTGTGGAGGAAGAAACATAGTCTTCAAAAGAGGCCAGTAGCTTTCCTGCTCAGTCCTCCTGCTCTGAGATGAGTCCACTTAAACTGTTTCAAACTAGGCCCCTCCAGATTGAAAATGACCTAGAATAAGATGAAACTCTGAAAGGTGGCTCCTGCCTGGAGAAGGTTAGAATCTAAATGTGGCTTTGTACAAAACATCATTAACAACGCCTGAAAACCAAGACTTGAGGTTGAGGAACAGTGATAGCCAATGATATGAGCAACTGGAGGTGTCGGGGACCATCGTTACATTTAAGCACAATATTTGCAGTTGCTACAGAAAAGGAAATGTAGAAAGAATAATGGGAAGGGAAGGAGGCCGACTCAGAGAGAACATAAACAGGAATATTTTAGGTTACCAGCTGCCAATAGTTTAAAAAATTCACAAGTTTCCGTTAAATTGAATTTCAAACACATCTCTCTGATCTGTTAATGAGGACAGTTTGACATTCTTTCAGGTGAAATAATTTAAGTAGAAGCCATGTGACATTGTAATCAATTTAAGCAGCTCTCTAACTACTTCAAATTTGTCAAAGTGTTTTACAGTTAAAGCTATAATTAGCTAGCCCTTCTAAATTCTCTGTGAAGTAGAGAGTTGAATTACCAAGTAAGCTTTATAACTGTGAAAACGAAGGACAAATAATTTTCAAAAAGAGTCAACCATTTGGGTGCCCGTTACATGAATGTGTTCATCTTATAAAAATTCATCAAGCTAAATACTTAGGGTGTGTGTCTTATTGTGAATGTATATTTCTTATCAGTGAAAAGTTAAAATTAAAATGTATATTTTAAGAAATCTGGTATAAAGAAGAAAAATATCCTTACCAGATTTACTCATCTGAAATTACCCCAGAAAGGCACTTATTTTAAGTGTAATGGGCCAGAGTGGCATGTTGAGCCAGCCACTTAAGATGCTAAGACTAACCTGATTCCTCTCATACTTAGAGTTTGAAAATAATAGAATTGTGTACTCAGGTGTGCAGAGGGGATTTAAAGGCCGAGAGGATAAATAGGTGGATTATCACACAATTTGTTTACCAAGTGGTTTGCTTCTTCAATGAGCACTTGGGTCTTGACTGCGTGGTGCACCAGAGAGAGTAAGCAAGTCATGAGTGCGACCGGTCAGTCTAAAGCTTTCATTTCACAGAGAAAACAGACTCCTAGAGTTGAAATTACTGGAAAGTGGCTGACCTCTTCCCTCCCAGGGCCACAAGGCTTTAGATTCAGGTAGACCTGGAACTCGATTCCAACTCTGCTGTTCGCATACGGTGTGGGCTGAGGGTAAACCATCCAACCTTTCTGACTCAAGGTCCTCAGTAGTTCAAAGGGAGACAATAGAATCATGTCTGTGTTGTAGAACTGCTAGGATGATGAAAGAGGAAAAATACACAAAATCTCTGACATGTAGTGTTTTATAAGTTCCCATACCACAAACACCGTTTTTTTGTTTTGTTTTGTTTTGTTTTGTTTTGTTTTGTTTTAATTTCAAGACTGAGCATTGGATTAGATTAGTCCTAGAGTTCTCACCAGGGAATAGAAAGAGATGGCACATCATTAAAGCAATGCTCAAGTGTCTCTCTTCTCTCTCTCTCTCTCTCTCTCTCTCTCACACACACACACACACACACACGCACACACACACTCCTCCTTTGACAAGAATCTCCTTTTAACTATTTTCTGTTCCTTCTTCCTACTTGCTTTAGATGTCCAGCCCCTAGGAATTCGAGGCAACATTGCTGTTTCTGCTTTTCCTTCTTACATTCAGTCTCCAGTCTTTGAGATCAGGGTTCCACCTTGACCATTCCAATAAAACTATTCTGCAGAGATCCTCAAGGATGCCGTGCTTGCAAATCCGAAGACTCTTCTTTAGCTCGATCTTACTACTTCTCCTGTTGATCACTCTATCTCTAAAACACATTCCTCTCCTGGCTTTAACGTGGCTCTCATGGTTTTCATTCTGTCCATCTGCCTATTCCTTCTCAGTCTCTTTCTCACGACCCCTTAAATGCAGGTGTTCTCTAGGGCTCCATATCTCTCCTTGACCATCTCATCCCCACCTGTGACTTCTCTTATCCCCCTTCTATCTTGCCCTGTGTCCTGAGCTCTGGACTTCCATATCAATTGCTCATGGGACGTCACCATTGATTAAACACATCTCATCTGAACTATGCCCATCATTGTTGCTTCCTGCACCTCCTCCTCTGTGAGGGCCCCTATTCCTGAGGCCCGAATTGCCCACCATCTACGCTGTTGCCTTAGCTCTCACTTTCTACCAACACTCAATCCACGAACATGTTTGGTATACCTCTTTCTTATAAATACTCTTGAATCACATGTGTTTCTTTATCCTCATGCTCATTCCTTTATCCTTGCCTTTTATCCTTGTTAATTTTCCTGATGTGAGTCATGTAGAGACAAGGTGACAGCCTAAACACTATACTGATGCTGTGAATGTGACTCTGATTATTCAGGTCTTAAAAACACTAGTAATCCCATCTACTTCAGAATGACATTCAGACTCTTAGGATACCCGTTAAGACCTTTTGATTGCCCTTGCTTTCTTTTCCAAACTTAACTTTTCCATTCTACATCTTACGTCCTGGGATTGTGCAGCTGGGATTGCTGGGAACATTCTTCCCCTTTTCTGAACAATTCTTGTTCATCTTTCAAAACCCAGTCAGCTGTCACCGCCTTTGGGAAGGCTTCTCTCGCCCTCTACACTCCATCCCTATCTGGGTTGGGTGCCTGGCTGAGAGCATCCTGCTCATACCAGTAGACTTCCTGTTCTGTGTTATGATCGTCTGCTTGTCTGACATTTACATTAGAGGCAGGAAATATGTTCTTTCGTCTGTTTTCCCAGGGCATAACACAATGCCCACATGTACCAGCCCCTCCATAAATAAAATCTGAGTGATGAGTTAGCCAGAGCAGGTCTGCAAAAAACTTTGGTATGGCTGTGGAGGAGTTAGGGGGGTGTGATTGTGTGTGAACTCGGTGGCTTATCAACTCCTCCGCAGTCTAGAACTAGCTCCAAGGTAATTTAAATTAAAAATGAGTTCATTTTTTTTTCCCTGATCCACCCACATTATCATTTCACTGCTACCTGGAAGACTAAAAACCATATAACTTTCTGTTGCTTGCATGACCGTGTCAAATAATCTAAAACATGTCATGTGTGAGCAGTCTCTCTAGTGGGTCTGACACCCACAGGATCAGCTTTTTCCAACCTTTGCTTTTCCTCCTTAATTCTTCTGAAACACATTATATATTCCTGTGAGCTTTTTCATCCTGGAACAATTCTCCTCTGATGAAAACATCTCCTTCATTTTTCTCTAATCTTTCCCTTCCCCAATAAACCTCCACAGATAGAACAAAGGTGATGACTTTAAAAATTTTAATAAGGCAGCTGGAGATTTTAATATGACGCTTATAAGGGAAAAAATCTTTTTTTAAAAAATACATCAAAGTAAAATATTTTGAATCATAATGTAAATTGTAAACCAGAAAACAGAGTGTCCATTAGCATTAAATTGATGCTGAACTGGAGCCCAACTGTCCCGCAGAAATAAAGACTTTTGTTTCTTTGAAGTAAAGTAAATGTTAGTTATGTTTTTGACCTCATCTCTTTTCTGTTAGAAATGTTAGTATAGAATAGAAGATAAAAATCCAAAGGCAAATGATTAAACTTAATCTTATCTATATTAATAAGTCTCTTCATTGTGATTTTACATCGAAGCCCAGATCAACTTCACCTAAAAGGAAAAGAATATTCCATGACCTTGTGATGAAGGAAAATCATTTAGTTAAAAGACAGTTATTGAGTTGGGGAGGGGAGAGCAATATTGAAGAAAATTTGTGCCGTTTGTGGAAATCAATATCTGTAAGCAGCTATCTTACAATTACAAAAATCCATTTTGCCTAGGTGAGAGAAGGGTCCTTAGAGTTACTGTTTAGTCACAACCTTGCTCCATTTTTAGTGGGTGTTCTGCTAATAAAATGGAAATGAAAGGGCAATTATTTGAATAAACTGATTTTCACAGCTAATCACCGAAAGCCAAATTTTCTCTACAGAGTTAAGATCTCTTCAGATCCTTCCTTCCTTCCTTCCTTCCTTCCTTCCTTCCTTCCTTCCTTCCTTCCTTCCTTCCGTCCTTCCTTCCTCTTTCTTTCTTTTTTCTTTAGTAAATGCAGCCATCAATGCCTCCGTTCTTCTGGCCATGCCTGCAGGCATGTGCTGCTTTGGTTGCTGATATTGAGATAATTTACCAGACAGGAAATAATGTAAAGGGGAGAAATTGAGACTGGGCAAAATGATTGCAGAGACCCTCTGAGGAATATACTTTTCCCTGTCAGTTCTTACTCCATGTTTATCCAAGTTCCCCTCCTTCGAAGAGGCCTTCCTTGCCTTTCCCTCCTACTTCTCTGACCATGCCTTGGCTCAGCAGCTACATTTAGACCTATGCTTATTTATGGACTTTTCTCATGTTGTCCTCAGATTATTGGCCATTGGTTGGTGTGATCTCCTCGAGTAATTTATATATTCTCTAGGGGTCTGGGTTTCTGAAGTTGGGAGTTGAGAAATAGATAGAACCATCTGTAAACAATAATGTAAATGGAGCCCCTCGAAAATGGAGCAGGAGCTGCCACATCAGAGGAACCGCCTTGCACGTCTTACATCTCAAACCTTTGGAATGTTAAAACAGGGCAAAATAACCTTTGGTCTGGGCCGAGGGCAACACCATGTCCCAAAGAACTGTTTGCAAAGATAACAAAAAAGTAGTTATTATGACTACCGGACTGAGTATGACAGGACTGAAAATTAAAAGTGTCGTGTAGAATTAACATCACTATGCTGTATTATCTGCACCAATAGAAATAAACTCCTTACTTCTATTGATGTAATTGTCCCCCTTCCCTTCTCATAGATATCCATTGCCTCTGTTCCCTATCTGGGCTTCTGATTGAATCGGTGTGTCCTGAACAGCTATTTTTATTGATCTCAAAGAATCTTTCCCTCTCTTTGAAAGTCCTTTGTAAGTTAACACATCTCTCTGCTACTCTATGAAGGTGACTCTTTCATTGGGATATTGTATTTACCATGAGTTTTTACACTATTGGTTTTGTAGTGTGGACGTTGCCCTTTTGTGGATGAGGTCATTGACTGGGTTGATTATTAGGGGGAAATAAACAGCACTTAGATGTTAAAGGAAAGTCAAGAGAAAATAGTCCCAGGAGGGCTATGGAATGGGAGTTTGTTAGGATTTTAACCAAAGGGTCTCAAGATGGCCATCGAGTAGCTGCCTGGTGCTGGTTCATAAGATGATGACCTCCACAGAAAACTGGAGGGGAGCAGAAGAGATGCAGGTTTGCAGCTCTGGGTTGGCCTTTTGGGCTGGATTAGAAGGTAGAGACTAAAGGCAAGAAGAACACACTATACGAAGTTAGCTATGACAGGGTCAGATACCAAATTCCAGGGTCAGAATGTTTGCATGCTTATTTTATTCTCTGTATCCATTTCTAATTTGCTTTCTGAAAGTATTTAATAAAATCTTTTTGAAAGTGGGAGCCTTTTTCGGATATGCTAAGGGAACCAAGGGAAGATGCAGGCTCTGTAATACCTCTAGACTAGGAGTCAGTCTTTTTTCCTAAAGGATCAGATAGTAACTACTTTAGGTTTTGTGGGCCATATGGTCTCTGCCACAGCCACTCAGTTCTACTATTGTAGTGCAAAGGCAGCCACAGAGAACATATAAATGAATGAGCATGACTGGATTCCAATAAAGCTTTATTTACAAACACAGGCAGTAGGCTGGATTTGGCCCGCCGGGTTTAGTCTGCTGTAGACAGGTAAAGGATGTATGATCCATCCCTGAGGCCCGGGGTAAATGTTGACCAAAGTAACCAAAGGAAGAGAAGCATGAAATACAGGTAGCTTAAGAGAGAGGCTGGGCTCTCCCTGGCTGCCTAAGCTTTGAGGGTTTTGGTTTCAGTTTATGAGAGACACCTCCCCTACCTCACTTCTTTTTAAAAAAATCTTTGGAACAGGGATTCTCTTTTTACTTTGTTTCTGCTATCTCTTCTGCGAGCACACAGTTGCCTAGCATACACCAGGCATTTCAAAATATTTGTTGATGAATAAATATTTGAGTGAACAAAATTATCTTACACAGCAGGGTTGACTGAACATTTAGTATCTCTGTGACTATGGGCATGACCCAATAAATTATTGTTTGTTTGCAAACAAACAAAAATATCAGTTTTGGTGTTATAAAGCCAGAGAGAGAAAATAATCAGCAAAGAGAAGAAATCAAATGTATCCTCTCAATTTTAAGCCAATCGAGGCTGAGCATTGTGTTAACTCATCTCTCCATCCTGCACAGCCCCAGAACTGTGCCCTGTACAGCTCCCACTCAGTGTCCATAACTGAATGTTGGGGGTGGAAGCAGGTTCTTCAGGCAGACTCAAACAGTGGGCAGTGCTGTGGTCTGAAAGTTTGTGTTCCCCAGAATTTATAGGTTGAAATCTAATGCCTAATGTAATAATATTAGGAGGTGGGGGCTTTGGGAGGTGTTTAGACTGTGAGGGTAGAGCTCTCATGAATGAGATTAGCACCCTTAAAAAGAGATACCAGACAGCTCCCTGTCCCCTTCCACCATTGAGGTGACAGCAAGAAAGCTGTCTATGGATGAGGAAGCAGGGTCTCACTGGACACTGAGTTTATTGGCACTTTGATCTTGGACTTCCCAGCCTCTGGAATTGTAAGAAATAAATGTCTATTGTTCAGTCAATGGTGTTTTTGTTAAGGTGGCCCAAACAAACTCAGACAGGCAGGGGATGAAAGGGGACTTATGAAATCTTCACAAGGCTTCTCACAAAATTACCCATTGCTCCCATGTGGAACCAACCTTTCCTGCACATTTTAATATTTTCACTAATAATGATTTTTTCGAGACTATGTTGTTAGGTTGTATTGTATTATTTTAAAAGTGTTATGTGGACTAAGTGCTTATATCTATGCTTATTGTAAAGGGAAGGCAAGGTCATAGACCTTTTCAGGTTTATTTTGAAAAACAGACATTCCCGTGCACAGACGGCACATGTTAGTGTAAATGGAGGAAAGAGGGCAGTGGGGGAGGACAGAAGGGAAGAAAGGGGGAAAGTGGCCACCTCTCAGCCACCTCGACTATGTGTGTTGTGTGTGTGTGTGTGCATGCACGTGTGTTTGCATATGCCCACATGTGCACGTGTGTGAAAATAATGCCTCTCTAAGGGCCTTCTAAAAGCCAAACGCCTAGGAATGATAATCATTTGAGTATTTTGATTATTGCCTCATTATGAATTGGCTTATCAGATACTCTCCTCAGTGTCAGAATATAGCAGAGACATTTATTGATTGGCAACCACAGGCAGCACTTTGCTAAGTACTCTACCTGTTCTCTAGTCCTCCAGTGCAACTCTGTAAAGCAGTATTATTTTCCTCGTTTATTACTGAGAACACTGAGGCTCAGAGAAGCTAAATAATTTACTGAGATCACTTAGTAACAAGTGGAAAGGACTAGTGTGAGGCAAGAGAGGGACCTAGAGTACAAAATTTAAGGAGGTGAACTCTCATGTTTGCGTAAGGGCAGGTTGGTGCTTGCATTATCCAGAAGTGTCTCAAGTTTTGCACCCTGGGCTCCTCGCCTGCCTCATCCTAGTCCTAGTTCAGGTCCTCTTGGCTCCAAAGCACATGCTCCTGAGCACTGCACCATAGTTGAAAGCAGAGCATTCTGGATGGTAAAGCTGGGGAGGTAGGAGGGTAGATTAGAATGAGGTAGACATGTGGTCTTCATACATTTTTGCTTATATATCCTCAAAGAATTTGCAAACATATGTATTCTTTACATATGTTTGTGCTGCTATATAAAAACTTTCAACTTAAGTATATGTATTTGCAAAGCATGTAATTTCAACTTTTATTTTATTTAAAATAAATTGATACACAATTATCAATGTAGTCAACAGGGCCTAAATCCCATAGTGAGAAGAAAGACATGGGCAAACATGAGGGGGGAATTTTACATCATCTTCATTTTTCTTTAACCACCTTAAAATCATATTTCTATTCCATTTCCCGATAGAAATTGTATCCCAGTGTTTTCTATGCTTGAAAGTTTTAAATATTTTTCTGAAACAAAAATACACATGTAAATTGAAATTAATTTTTTGTTTAAAGATTTTCTTCTGGAATCAAATTATCATTATAATTATTATTAGTACTCACTGGGTCCTCAACATCATTATGATACAAATGTTAGTAGCTATTAAATATAAAAATAAAATTAGTCTATGGTCATGCCACACTGAATAAGCCCGATGCCATCTGATCTTGGAAACTAAGCAGGATTGGGCCTGGTTAGTACTTGGATGGGAGACTACCTAGGAAGACCAGGTGCTATAGGCATAAAAAATAAAAAATAAGAGATTGAAAGCTGACAAGGTCCTTACAATCTGTGAGGTCAACCAAGGGTTGCCTCGCCTAAAATATATACATATATTAAAAAATAAAAGATAAAATTATATTAGAACTACACTTAATGAGATAGATGAAAGTTATTTCATGTATTCATGAATGAATATTACTTATGGTTAGAAAAAGACAACATTCAGATCCAATTCTAACTGTAATTGAAATTTTTATAGATTTATTGAAACATTTTGTTCACCAAATAAGTAGATAATAATGGAAGGAGTTTTGACATAAGAAAGCCATTCACTTTTCCAAGATATATCCTACAAATGTACGTAATGATCTATCATGAAAAATTATTTTTAATGATTTCTCAGCTCTTTTTTTCAAAAGAGTTAGAAGCTGCTTGACTTGCAGAAGGATTCATTAGCCAGTCATTAGAGTCATTGTGGTCTCAACACCAACATCAACACCAACCCCACACCACTATTTCAATGTAGTTTTATCTTGAGTGACTTAGAGGGTTTTAAGCCCTAAGGCAATGTACCATGATGAGTTCTGATAAATGTGCCTTTGTTTTTCTAGGTGAGAGAGGGTGCCTGTGAAAGAGGAGATGGAAATAGAACCAGCAAAAACAACTGGACTACACGCTCTTTCTCAGGCAGAACAGTTTTGGTAAAAACAAAAACATACAAACAAAAAACATATGGATGCTGAGGATCTGAGAATTGATTCTCATAATACTACCTGTGTCCATTTTGAGGACCATTAGGATAGGTCCTCAAAATGAAAAAGCTGATAAGAACTCTTTTGAAAGTTTGGGATAGATAAGCATGGGAGTAGGTAGCCGAGTGGGCAATGGGGTGGAGGAAGGCAACATCGGTCAAGTAGGAAAATAGGGAAGAACTGAAAGGGCACAAAGGAGTTAATTCACATTGATCAACTGCCACATTAATTAACTGTGCATTGACGCATCCTCACGTGCACACGATTTAGAACTCAGTGTTTTTGTCTTGTGTGTGTTAGGCTGATTTTTATTTAGGGTTTCAGACAAGAAGGGAATTAAGATTACAATTAGAGTGAAAGGTTTATAAAACAGGTCAAGATTAGAAGATAGAAAGGATACAATTTGGAAGGTGAGAGGATTTAAGGTAAACACTGGGCAGGTTCATTCTGTGTTCCTGGTTTCAGTCATTAGCTCTGTTTTAGCAGCAGATGTTGCTTACTCTTCTCAAATTAAATAAAAATGTCCTTAGAACTGTAATAATACAGTTCAGTTATCTATCAACCAGAGTATACTATCTCTTGGCACATTTACAACTGCTAAGGGTCTTTGTGTGTCACTTTTATTTTTTGTGTAATACACACGAATGTTTTTAATGTCATTCAGAAACAGGTCATTTCTCTGATCAGTTTATTCATCCTCAAATTGACAGGTCTGTATAAATTCAGGAAAATGTTTGCTATCAGGTTTACACTGTTATCAAAATCACCTGCATCAAGATTAGGATCTTTAGGTGGAAAAATAATTAAGCGAATTTTTAAAAGGCATCTTTGAATGAACAGACAAAAAGAAAGAAATATAATTGATTTTTAAAATCTATGTTTGACTTCAAAGTCATGCATAAAATTTTATTAACTTATTTTGAATAACTTTAAAATTGATGAAAATATTTGAAAATTAGTTATACATTTTTTAGCACTTGCTTTTAACTGTGTGGTCACTGGAATTGCAAAACTCACCTGCCTATTTGTAGAAATTCTCTTTTCTAAATGACTCTTAAGCATTTGTATTGATCTCATCATTAACATATCTTTATGAAAGAAAGAGCAAACGTTGTATTCACACAACTATAAAAGTATCTTGTGTATATGATTTCTATTTAAACAAGAAGTCAAAAAAGTCCTCCGAGACAGAGACTTTTTCCTTATTAAATGCTATAACCTGCTCCTTGCTGAAGCCAATTCGATTACATTCCAAACTGATAATCCAGATGTTAATTCATAAAATCCAGTCCATGGGGAGGTTTTCTAGTTTGGCTTTGACTTTTATTATTTTAACTATTTTTTCTCTCTCCCAAAATACAACTCATTAGCAAGTGCCACCTAAATGGCACTTCCTTTGTGACTTCCAGCTGTCATTGTTATGCACTCATCAGGCCCCCGAAGTGCTCTTCTGTGTATTTCTGGAAAGCTATTCATCTGTTTAAACTAAACAAATGGAGCTGTTTAAGCTGTTAAAATACAGTACCACAGTTATTTGTTTTTGCACCTTTGTGTTGTATCTAAATGAAAGGTTCTGGCTAATTGGTTCTGGGAATAGTATCAAAAGCAGTCCTAGAGAATTTCTCCTAGTTATTAAGTGGAATGCACTTCACACAGAGGGCATCTTGTTTTTCCTTGTGGCTGCTTGCTTATCTCAGCCAACTTAGTGGCAGTGGGCTGGGGTGCTGAGGAGAGGAGGAAAAACGATAAACGAGGCTCAATGCTCTCTGACCGCGCTCTGGGAGGAAGGAGGTGCTCTGAGAAAGAGGAGCCAGCGTAGGGCTGCATGGGCGAAAGCTCAGTGCAGTCACACCCGGCCCGCGCCCAGAAGGGGACCCCACACTCTCAATTTCTTTGGTCGCCTTCTTGCAGTGCGGAGTTATCTTTAAATCTATGTGTTTTAAGTGAAGTCCAATGGGACAGTGGAGCATTGGCTGGGAACTTGGAGCCTCCCGTACCCTTCCTGCCTCCCTGGCCCTGCGCACATTCAGCAGCAGGACCCCCTCCCCCCTCCCGGGCAGGGTCGCGCGCGCCCTCGTGTGTGGTCAAATCCAGCAGGCTACGGAGCGCTTTGGGGGTCTGCACTCGTCCTGTGAGTATCCCTGTGCTCGTGGGAGTGTGGCGTTAAATAGCAAAATAAAAACAAAACAAACAAAACAAAACAGCAACACGAAAGGGCAAGAGAGAAACTGTGGGAAAAAAGAAAAAGCTCCCCGCCCCCGTTTTTTAATCAAGAGGTCCCGCATTTTCATTTTGCACTGGGCCCCTCAAATTAGGTAGCTAGCCCTGAGCCAGGGCACTGAGACCAGGGTGGTGAGTTGGCACCACCAAAGCCCTCTGCTCACATACACACGAAAAAGCCCCAAATGAAACAATCTAACTAACCGACTACCAGAACAGTCTCTGACTTCCACAGGTGAGTGGAAAGTTTCTCTGCCCAGAATAAGAGACAATGAGGAAATCATCTAGCTCCTAAGTCAAAGCAACAAAGTGAGTGAAGACAAGGACTATGGGGGTGCGAGGATGGAAGAGGTGGACTTGGTTTCCTCCAGGAATTAAATGCTGTAGAGCCCAGACCTTGGAGCCAGGTGGTTGCAGTTTAAATTGATTTCATCAACTAGTGCTGTGACTCTTGCCAAATCACTCAATTATCAACTTCCATCTCCTCACCTGTGAACTCATTTGTCTATTAGTCTGGTAGTTTGCTTTTCCCTTTTCTTTAAAATTATTATAGACCTGGGTCTTCAACTTAGTCATACTTTTTTTTCCGGTTTGGTTAAAGAATGCCTATTTTTTCTTATTGATATCAGCCATTCTTAGCCACACCTATGGTGGTTGCATAAAAATCTTAATTTTTAAAAAGCGATTTCCTGAAAGGACTGGAAGAAAATATGAGTTAATATATTTATAATGTCGTTGTTGAGAAGGCCATCTATATATACATACATATAACTTTTATGGAGCAAAACAAAAAACTTCTTTACCAAACTCACTAAAAGCTGAAGAAAACATTTCAACATCTAATATCAGACAAAAAGTTAGTATCAATACACAGATAAAAATTACAATCAATTAAAAAAAATTCAAAAGCCATTAGAAAAATGCAGGATAAGGCAATTCTCAAAATAACCATAAATGGTTATTAACTAATAGAGAAATGTTTAACTATTAAAAAATTGAAATTTGAAAAACAATGGTATTTTCACTGACAAAAATTTTATCAGTGTTGGCAAAAGCGCCAAATGGGGGAGACAGACACTCCCACACCCCACCTGCCGCTGGAGGTCTCCTGGCGGGCAACTTGGCCCTGACCATTACAAGCATCGAAAAAGTGAACACTCTTTGATCTGGCATTTTACTTAATATTGAACTCTGTGGCTTGGGCTCTTTTGCTGTAAAATGAGATAATATTGGCAGCCTATCTCACAGAGTTGCTGTGAAAATTAAGTAAGTTAGTATATACGTAATACTTAGAATAGGATCTTCCATGTGGTAAGTTCTCAACCACTGTTAACATTTATCTTTACTATTTTATTACATTTATGTGCATAAAAATTCATGGAGGGGTATACATATGGAAATGCTCCCAGTAGTTATTTCTGTTGAGAGTTCGGGTGATTCTTTTTTTTGCTTTGCTACACTTTACCGAATTTCTTAAAATCTGGTGATGAACATGACTTACTCTTATAATCAGAGGAAACAATGAAGGTAATTTAATTCTTTAAGAAAGCACAAACTTCCTCTTCTGTCAAAAGACAAAACAAAGTCATCGGGATATCTTCAAATGTACGATAGGAAACACCCACATCCAGGGGCTCTGAAAACCTTCCCCTGACACAGGGGTAATAAATGTGTAAAGAAACATTCAACTTCTCTATTAATTAAAGCAACAATCAGAACTCCAATTAATGTGTTTCAGCTATCTTCTGACATTGTATGACAGTTTCAATGTTGCCTTTCTGATCTGTTATAATTTTTTTATGGAGATGAAAGACAAGATAATGCCATTGTTGATAGTACAAGAGAAAATGATGTATTATTAATAATAGCTAACATATCCTATTCATTTAACATCTTCTAAGCACTGCTACAAAGTAGGAGATATCATTCCCCCCCCACTTTGCAGATAAGGAAACTGAGGCCCAGAGATATTAAGTAACTTGTCTAAGTCGCATACCAATAAAAGGTAGACCTAGGATTTAAATCCAGTGTGGGCTCAGAGCCTGCTCTTTAAACCCCTGGGCTATATTGATCAAAAATTTGAGAAGGAAGGAAGGAAGGAAGGAAGGAAGGAAGGAAGGAAAGGGAAAATGAGGGGCAGTGGGGAGGAGGTATCTAATTGACTATTTTAAACAGTTTCAGAACAAGATTTTATCATATTTGTCTTGAATTCCCAGAATTTAACTCCACACCTGGTATATTATAGACACGAATGAGTGACTGAATAGCTCATAGGTCTGATGCAGAGCAGAAATTCTTAGGTTCTTAATAATGAGGTTGTGGTTGACCACTCGGATTTGTAAGTAAAACAACAATAAAGCATATTCTAAAATGAAAAGAGGGCACTAATGGAGAGTGTGGGACGTGGCTCATGAAGAGATCAACATATTCCAGACTCTACCCTCTTCTCTTTAAGGCTGCTTGAACTATTTATTAGCGGTTCCTGGGTCTCTAACTAGAGTCCCAAGCATTTCCTTCTGTTTCCCAAAGGGTTGGAGTAATGCCCTCAGGGCTTGTCACCACAGGCCTTTACCCTTTCTAATCAGCCAGATGGCAGCTGCAGGAAGTGGCGAGCTACTCAAGCAACAATCACACACGGTAGTGTTGACAGTGGAGATGTCAACTGAATGGGGCACGTGAGGAAGCATATGTCATGGGTGGAGTTTCTCAGCCTTGGGTATTAGAACTCGCTTTTGTCAGTTGGGCTGTATGTATTAGTTGGGAATAGTTCAATAATAAAACAGCAGCTATTTGATTATATTACTTGATTATAAAAGGGTAGAGTCTGGAATATGTTGATTATTTGATTATATTACTTTAGTAGGCTCAAATAGAAAATTGTTTTTTAAAAAGTCCTTCTAGATTGACAATTTCTCTTAGAAACACTGATAATTCATTGCTGCTCTTGATAATTTAAAAATTTTACTGACTTCGTAAGTGGTGAAAGGTGTGTGTGGTGTTTGTACTTGTGTATTCATTTTATAGGAGATATTGTATAAAAAGAAAACACTCTGACTCTTCAATAGCAAACTGTAAACGTCATAATCATTAAGGGAAAAAGGACCAGAAAAACGTATCTACTACCAGAGATTTTCCTTGTCATTACAGACTTCAGTGAGGTACTGGCCTCTGTCAGCAAGGGCATCATGCTATTCAGGTGAAAGAAAGAAAGCAGAGAGTCTAACGAAAAACACCCGTAAGCCCTTGGGGAAGCTGGCCGATAGAGTGTGCTACAAATATGGACACAAGTTGTAGACCCATTCGTAGGCCTATTATAAGAATAGGGACAATGTCCAGCACCTTTCATTGCTGAAAGACGTACACCTGTCGCTTTATTTCCTCATTGTCACCTGTGAATTATACCTAACAGTAGATAGCAAAAACATTTATTCATTATCTATTTATCCATCTGTCCAACCATCCAAAATATTGAGTGTGATCATTTAAAACTACATATAACAGGCTTCTTCTGTTGGTACAAATTGTACCTTTGGAAACCATGATGTGGCATGGTTTACAGTTAAATGGATTATAATTTCCCATCGAACCGCATTATAATTGAGAGTTTGGTTCCATTCAAAATACAAGAAAAATTATAAACAGGACCCAAAATATTTAGCAAAAGCAACAATAGAAGCAAAATCTCACAAACCTCTATAATCTGTAATATGGTAGAAGTATGTTCCAAGACATGGAATCTTATGGCAAGGACTTTTATAATCTTTTTACTCTTTTCTCTTCAGCCTCATGTAACAGCAACATTCTGGCAGCCTGAAACGAGGAAAACAGAACAAAAGGACAGCCAGGGACGGTGAGGCTGTGGATGATAAGCCTCAGCTTTGTTGGCAAATTGTCTGATTTTCTGTCACGTCTTTCCCATCTTTCTCTTCTTTTCCATCTTCTTTGCCACCATTTTCATAAGTCTGCATTACCTGTGGTCTGGTAATGCAGACCCTTTCTTTTCTTAATTATTTTTTTTAGGACCAAATTAATTTCATGTGCTGCCTCTTACAGCCCTGTGAGTTAGGTATTGATGCCCCTGTTTTACACACAAGGAAACCAAGGCTCACACATTTTAGTGACTTACCCAAAGCTAGAGGCTAGTACAGTATAGATAAAGCTAATGCCTATACCCATTTAAGCAACCTATGCCTATGCTCATTCTACTGGATTTTTGTAATATATTTTAATGGATTTTTAAAATTACACATGTGAAAAGTGAATACATTCTCTTTGCCAAAAAAAAAAAGTGCTAAAGGTTAATGTTTCCATCAATCACCCTTCTCTATTCTTATTCTCCCCACCCACACCCCCAAAGGTACAGTTCGGAGTGGCTCTTTCCAGATCTTATTCTTGGTAGTTCATACAACTTTTTGTGCCCCAATGCACTGAAGGGACCCATACCGCATTCTCAGGCATGCATCCCACTGCATGGATGACTTCCGTGCCACATGCTAGCTCCTTGCCATGTGGCCAAGTAGCTCTGCTTGGTAACTGGTTGGCTTGCAAATCCTTCTCATAAACTACAGGTCTATGATGTGCAGGTGGCTCTATCTTCAGCTCCAGACCATGCAGCAAATACTCAGTATGATCCATTTGGTTTATGTTTTCACCCCGTTCCTAACCCCCTCCCCCCATTTTATGATTTCTCCTTATTGCCTTGTAACTAGAACTCTTGGGCCCTTTTCTCTCTTTTAAGATAGCAACAGTTCTTTCTGTGGCCGCTTGGGAAAGTACTTAAATATCAGTTTGTGCTGTAGAATAAGCTTCGCATAACACTTTTCTACTGCTAATGAATTTACTACCTCTTTTTTTTTGCAACTTTTTCTTCAGTTCATAGCACTCGAGAGCTAGTGATGGGGAAAATAAGTTATTTTAAGGTTGACAAAAAAATTTCCTGAAATCAGCCTCTGGGATTATCACTAGACTAGGTAGACACAGCCATTCCTACTCCTTGGATGTCATTTCTCTAACCCCTCTCTGGCCCTTTGATAGGATACCTGGGAGGAAAGGGGATACATATGTGAGGGGAGAAGCTGGTGCTGAAGATCTTCATGGAGACAGGAACATGGAGCTTGATATATGGAAGGACCAACAAGATTCTGTAGCTGTGCACCCCAGAGCCCCCATCCAGCTTGGAGCCCTGGCTATGCATCCCCAGAACCCCATCCAGCCTGAGGCCATGACCATGAACCCCCAGGTTTCCATCAAGTATGTAGATCTTTAGGTAGAGCTCCGGATGGAGACCATACATGGCACCAGTCATAAAGCTGTAATGCTAAGAAGGAAGATGGCTCATATTCCCTGCAAAGATGGAAGTCAGACCTCCAGGGCTTCCTTGCTGCATCTAGCAGACTGTGGACAAAAACACTTACTCTACACTGGTATTATTTGGGGTACTTAACCAGGAAGTTAAACTATCTTGAAAGAATGTGGAGAATGACGGGGAAATTTGCCACTGCTTACATCTCTTTCAGGTAGGGGCAAGGAGATGAATGAGGAGCAGGCTACTGTTGGTCAGAAATTATCTGCCTCTCTTGGAGTCAAAATGGGCAGTCACAGATGCTGCCACCTCCACCACAGGGACGAACACCATGCTACAAGGGCTTGTCAAAGCCCATCGGGGTCCTGATACGAAGGAGGGCTGGGCGGAAGGCGGGTGGTCTGAGAGGTGAGAAGAATAAAGAGAGGAGAATGAATCTGAGTGAAGTTTTGGTCAAGCATGCTATCTCCATTAATTTTCTCTGTCTCAGGACTCCTCATATGAAAACCAGTCACTATGATTTTACTCCGTGATTCATCATCAGTAAGTCTTGTTGATGGACAAATGCAGTATAATAATTGTCACCACAAGGTGGCAGCAGCATCTTCATGACTGAGTTCATTAGCCTAATAGGTGCTTTTCCTGTAACTGCAGAAGAAATGGTTTTCTTCTCTGCTCGTGCTTTTAAAACCAGGTTGCTCTTTGAGAAGCTGAAGAGCTTTAGACTACTTATTCAAGGAGTTTTCTTAATGTTTCTCTTTTTTTAAGTTAATATCTTGGAAATTATGAGGTTATGCATTAGCAGGTTTTTTTTTTTTTTTGGTCTTTTCCTAATAGCCATTATTATAAATCTAGCCCCTTGTATCTGTGAAGCCAGTGGTTTTGCAATAGGATTAGGGGGACAAGGGAAGGTGACCAGATGTTCTAATTGAGGCAAACAGTCTTGGTTCTGGCAATGAGCAGGTGCTCTGGAAGAAGTCCCAGGCAATCTCTGCTGTGCCCCTTATCTGAACCGAGCTGATGAGCTGGCCCCTTTCCAAAGGAGGGCGACCAGAGCAGAGAGGGATCTGGAAACCAGGCGTGACAGGGACATGTGGAAAAGAAGGGGAACGTTTGCCGAGGAAGAGATGACGTAAATGCTGCAGTTAAATATTTGAAAGGCTGTTACGGAGAAGAGAGATGGTTGAAATCAGATTGATTAAATGCTAGTCATAGAAAGGACCTTAGAAATCCCATCAAACACCCTCCTCGGTTTACAAAAGATAAAATAAGGCTGAGAGGGTGATACTTGCCAGCTGTCACACATTGACTGGTAGTAAACAGAGCTGAGATTAGAATGCAGATTGTTGACTATACACAAATATGGTCACCAGTCAGGTTGTCAGCTGTACCTGGAGAAGTGGTGGTGGTGGTAGTCTCTGGATAGTGTTGAAGCAGAAACCAGGTGCCCATAGAGAGAGAGTTCCTGAATTGCACAGAGGTCTGGCCACAGCCCAGTCAACTGAGAACTTCTGCATTCACTTCAAAGTTTCTCTCTCCCTGGGTGGTTCCCATAGGACTCTTTCAATAATTGACAGGTAATTCATTGTAATAGAAAGTTTGTGTGTAGTTGGATGTGGTCGGGTTTGGAAAAGCAGCTTCTAGGAAAGATCTGGTTCTTAGAAAAGATTGCTTTTATGTGGAGGTACAATAGGAGGCTGGCAAGGTTCCTGGCCTAGGGTTTCCTAGTGCCCTTGTCCTTGCAAGATCCAGGCTCTATTTCTGGAGAGATGGAGACAGGAGACAGCAGGCTTCTCACTGGCAGTAGCGAGGCCCTTAGGAAGGGAGCGGGGCTGCTGGGAAGATGGGAGAACTTGAGGTCTGAACATGGAGCTCGCATTGTCAGCTTCTTAAGCAGTCTATGTTGTAAACGTTTTATCACTTTTCTATGTATTGGTTTATTGTCTTTGTCAAGGCGCCTCCATGACCTGGCATATGCTTACATCGCACCTTTGTGTGGCTTTGATCATTACCTGGATGATGAAGAAATGGGTGCAGGCTGTTGCCTAGATAATTAAGCACCTAATAACTGTTTTCTTAAAATGGATAGGAGTGAGAGGGGTACACAAGGGAAAATGAGGCCCTTCTACTGTGTTCAGCCAGAGCAGGGACTGGTCATGCTGAAAGAAATGAGGGCAGTTATGATTCCTAAATGTGTCACACCTGCTATAGGGGTGCTGAACTGATTTTTGGTGTG
Source organism: Rousettus aegyptiacus (assembly GCF_014176215.1). Lineage (NCBI taxonomy): Eukaryota > Metazoa > Chordata > Mammalia > Chiroptera > Pteropodidae > Rousettus > Rousettus aegyptiacus. The sequence continues at coordinate 164,610,301 of NW_023416284.1, forward strand.
AAGAACATTTTTAAATGGAGTTATTATGTATATATCTTTAAGTGTGTTAGGAATACACAGTTAGAAGATTAAATTTATTTGCTTAGAATAAGGCTAAAGAAATTACTTAAGTTAAAAAGGTAAGTAGGTTAGAAAAAGTAGGTTATTTATTAAGTGCTGACTGTGTCCCTGGTCCTGCACTAAGTGCTTTGCATGTTGTTCCTCATTTAATCTCCACAACCACTCTGAGCTGAAGTCCTTTTTATAGGAAACCCAACTGAAGCAAAGAAAAGTTGTATAACTTGCTGAAATTCATAGTTCTAAATTGCCTGAATCCAGACAAACCAGATCTGTCTGAATTTAGAGTCTGGACTTTACACCATGAAATATGGCTCTCTAGAATGTAATCTCCACCCTGCAACAGAGGGGCTCTGTTTTTGTGGAGTCCCCAGCAGAGCACAGGGTCTCAACAAATCTTTGTTGAGTGGATGAATGAATGAATAAATAGCATGTAGTAGATGCTGAATCTGGCAAAAATCATAGGTTGGTATTTGAATGCCTGAGCTTAGCAAACCTTGACCTAGGTAAGTGGTTTCAAAGTGTGTTCTCAGGAACTACCCTGGGATTCAAGCCATGGAGAAGCTTCCTGGGAGGATGGAGAGGTCAAGATACAGGCGTCCAGCCCTCTCTCCCAGCTTCCACCAGGGAAGCTTCGTTATTATTTGTTATTGCCCCTCCTCCTACTTTAATTTTTAAAAATTCATTACTGCTGCTGCAATAAAAACAAAACAAAGATAAAGACAAATAAACAAAACAACAGAAATCTCCCAGTGACCTAGCGCAATATCATTCTACAGATGAAGAAACTGGGACCTAGAGAAATAAAAGATCAGAACAATGTCAAGACTTGAATGCAGTCTTTCTGAACCTTTGCCCGGTATATATTTCATCACACTGAAAAAGTTATGTTTGAAGCGGGCTGGAAAACAGCATTGTAGTCCTGATGACCGTGTCTAGTATGCAGAGAAATAGCTGTAGGGACCAACTCTGCCCTACATACAGCTGAATTTTAAATGCTGGGCGTTCCCTTTTACGAAAATGTTTTAAGTGAGGCCAGTTCTCATCATGTACTTCTGCATAAAGAACAGGTAACCTGGAAGTACAAATTTAGGAGGAGCAGGTGAAATTTGCCAATCTGATTTTTTAAAAAAAAGTTTAAGTACACAATATGATAAAGTATATTGCTCAAACAAATGCGAACTAATAAATCATACTTCAAACTCTAAACACACATAAATGATAACATTATTACATAGTACGTGATAAGTACAAGATGAACTATAGACAAAAAGTGACTAGTTCAGCAAGAGAAAAAAATAACTGCTAACTAGGGTGGCTTGAAGGCTTTAAGGTATCAGCAACTCTTGAGGGGGCATTGAAGGGTTGGTGGGGTTCAAACATTAATGATAAAGGAATGGGGAGGACTTTGGGGAACATGGAGAAGGATTTTGGAAAAATACTTATAATTAAAGCTGAGCATCAGGCTGGGTGAGTGGTGAATGAAAACATCCTTGAGGCAGGATGTCTGTTATACCATTTACTAGAAATTAATGATGGGAAAGAATTTTTAAATAGTTTAAGTAATGTGGAAATCAAAGAGACATGCATTGTTATCAATAATAATATTATTTCAAACTACAGTTTCCTTCAAATAATAAAATTATTTGAAGAATAATAAATTTTTATTATTCTTTAAGATGTATAATTGTTTTAAAAACACATATTGGTCTAATTTTCTGGAATAAATGTAAATTGTTTAATGCAAATCAATTTTTAAAATTCAAATCATATTTTAAATGAACTGGAGATGTTATTATTTAATGTAATCATATTGCGAACTTTTGTGGTTAATAAATATACCACAGTATATTTGTTATTGCCCCTCCTCCTACTTTAATTTTTAAAAATTCATTACTGCTGCTGCAATAAAAACAAAACAAAGATAAAGACAAATAAACAAAACAACAGAAATCTCCCAGTGACCTAAAATGCACTTATCTAAAACATTGCAAAGAACAATAGAGGAGATTCCCAAGAAAATTCAGAAAAGATAAATACAAAGGGAAAGATAAATATTAAAACAGATAAAGAACCTTAATAAAATATCATTATACTCATATAATAATAGACATACATCGATAGAACCAAAAAGTAAATATTAGTCCATAAGAGGATTTTATGTATGATACAGAAGGTGTATTTGTTTTCTAGGGCTGTGGTAATGAAATACCAGAAAATGGGTAGCTTAAAACAACAGAAAAATTTCTCTCATAGTTCTGGAGGCTAGAAGTCCAAAATCAAGGTGTCAGCAGTACAGTGGTCCCTCTGAAGAGTCTAAGGAAAACCCCTTCCTTGCCTCTTCCTAGCTTCTGATGGCTGCTGACAATCCTTGTTGTTCCTTGGCATATGGCAACATAACTCTAATCTCATGATCATTGTCACATGATCATCTCTGTGTGTCTCAGTCTTCACATGGTATTCTCCTCTTTGTGTGTCTTTTCTTCTTACAAAGGCAAAAGTCATAGTGGAATACAAACCACCCTACTCTAACATGACTTCGTCTTAACTAATTATATCTGCAATGACCCTACTTTCAAATGAACTCATTTGCAGATATTGGGAGTTAGGACTTCAACATATCTTTCCAGGGGACACATTTCAATCCATAATGGGTGGTATACAAAATAGTAGGGGAAAAAAAATGATTGCTCAATAAATGACAATTTGTTAACTCTATAGGGAAAAAATAAAGTTGGATGAATACATGTTAGCCCAAAATAAATTTCCAATGTAGTAAAGTAAAATGTAAATTATGAAAAAGTAAAAGAGAAAAATAGAAGAAAAATTACTGCATCTTAGGATGTCAGAGACCCTAACTATAAAAGCAGTAGTAGGTGTTTGTAAACATCAAAATTTGTCAAAAAACCTTAAAAATCAAAATGAAAAAAAAAAAAAGCACTAAAGCAGGGAAAACATTTGCAACAAATATGACACACATATGCTGAATTCTTCAAACTCAGTAAGAAAAATACATCAATAGACTAAAAAGAGGCAAAATTATGAACAGCCGTTATATTCCAAACAGACTTCTGCTTCCAACTTTCCACTGAAATTGCTCTTGTCAAGGTGACCAGTGCCCGCCATCTGGCCAACTCAGTCCTCAGCCCCTACCTTACTTGATCTGTCTTCAGCATTTGATGTTGATCCCGTGCTGTTTGAAAAGCTCTCTTTATTTGGTTTGTATCCAGGTAACCCCCCATCTCTCATCCTTCTCAAATCTTTTCTAGCTCTGTGAGTGGCATAATGGTTTGCTCTGGCCCAAAACATGGGGGTCGTTGCTGATTTCTCTACTGGCAAGTTTTCTCCCTTCAAAATGCACCTTGAATCCAATCACTTCTCCATCTTCGTTCCTGGGCTGTTCTAACAGCCTGCTTTCTGTCTGCTCTCCCTGCTCCCAGTCTTGTTTCCTACAGGTAAGTCTTCACAACGCAGCCAGAAGATATTTCCTTCCAATAGGGAATGAAAGCACAGGGTACAAAATTTTTAAATTTTTTTAAAAAATTAAGATAAAATTTACATTTAAAATTATTTTTTAAAAATTCTTATAAGAGAATAAATAATGTGAAAACTGAGCCTCTCCCTCTCCTATCTTCCTACCCACCCAGTTCTTTTTTCCCAGAGATAACTCTTTTCTTGCATTTCTTTCCAGAGCTGTTCTATGAATTCACCAACATATTCATTTATTTTCACACAGATTACAGAATACTATATACAGTGTTCTTCATCTTGCTTTTTTAGGATGACCGTCTGAAGATCTAAATCAGATTAGATTGCTCTACTGCTTAAAACCCTCTAACGGCTTTGCATTGTACTTAGAATAAAATTCTCATGGTCCTCAAGGCCCACATGCTCTGGCGCCGGCGCACCCCATCTCTTAACATCAACGACTTCACGCCAGGACTTTGGCCTTCTCCATGCTCTTGGAGAACAACAGGCCAGTTCTCTCCTCTGGGCCTCTGCTTACCCTGTTCCTCTGCACTTGGAATGGTCGCTTCCCATTTTCTCTCCTTCTTCTCATCAAGGTTTCTGCTCAAGTGTGACCTTATCAGGGAGGTTCTCCTTGATCCTCTCCTTGAAAACGCACCCTTATCGACACCCTTAGCACCCTTCTCCCTTAACTTGCTTTTTCTTCACAGCTCTTCTTCTTTCCTGAGATTATGTTTACTAATTTATTATTTGTTTCTCTACCTAGACCGTAAGGTCCATGAGAAAGGTAGTTTGCTCACTACTGTACGGTCAGACCCTGCATCTCTGCCTGGTGTATGGCGGCACTCATAGCCGAACTGAATAATGAAAACAGGGTGTTTTTGCACATTAAACTGGCAAAAGTTAAAGTTTAAAAAAGTTAACAATACTCATTTTTCACTTGGAAAGTAATTTGAAAATAAGCATTAAGAACATAAATAGTTATGTTCTTTGGACACATGTCCAGGGCTCTATCACAAGGAAACGTTCTGAGTGAGGTAGGAACAAAAGTTGTACAGAAGAATGATTTATTTCCCACTGGAGATTAATTCAATAAATTACTATAAATACATAAAATTAAATATTGTGCAACTTATTAAAATATTATATGTAAAATGGCAACTATATGTAAATAAAATTAAACTATTGTTAAAAATTTTTATATGTAGAGAATGTATAATGATATGGGAAAATTGAAAACTATAATACCAAGAAAAAACTATAAAGACATTTAAAAAATTTAAAGTCAACATAAGTATTCATTAATGGGAGACTGATTAATATTCGAAAAATCCAAATGGTGAAATATTACATAGTCGTTAACAATAATAAAGGATCTTTGTGTTGTGATATGGAAGAGCTTCTCAAGTATATTACTAAACGGATACCAATCAAATGAAACAGAATGCAGAACAGTGTGTATAATATGCTGTGATTTGCACTAAAATTATATGCCTATATTCACATATGTAGTATTCTCTGAAAAAAATTTAAAAACGAAGTCTTCATTTTAATTTTAAAAATACATTTAAAAATAAACTGTCGACTAGTTGCCTCTGGAAAATGCAGTTTGGTAGGTAGTCTTATTTTCATATTATGGCCTTTGGAATTTATTGCCAGATGTGTGTTTTATCTATTCAAAAATAAATTTAAATATAAAATCTGTATATAATATAGGATAACAATAAAAAGTATGTCTAAATACATGACTAGAAAAGACTTAATGGTAAATACCTCAAACTGTTAATGAGTTTTCCCCTGGTGCTGGAATTACTGTTGATTTTTATTCTCTTATATTATTTGTATTTACCCAATACACATGTATTCTTTTTATAAATGAGAAAAAAAATTTTAAGCCTACTCATTTTTTGTGCAAATACAGATGGTTAAAACTGAATTTCCTTAATGTAGATTTGTACCCCTAGTATGCTAAATTAGTTTTCAAACTTATGTAATAGAAGTCTAAAAATACACAAAGTTAGATCAGGAGGCTGTTTACAAATTGGAGATATGTGTGTAATATCATATTTTGGCTTTCTTGCATAACCGAATGCCCTGAATTTTCTTGTCAAAACAAATAGTACATATCGGCATTAATTTTGATGCCTTCAGTGGACCCTTTAAGGAGCTCGGCTCCCCAGGAAGTTCCCTCTGAGCATCTCAGATGTGGGAATGAAGGTCAGGAAGATGCAGATGGGGGCACCAGGCAGATTGTGAACTAGCCTTTTCCTAGTTCGCAAAGTTAGATGAAGTTTCCCAACTTGAGTGCCTTTCTCTCCCTGTCTTCAGTCAAATTCCAGTTCTTGCCTTTCCAGTGCATCTGGCTGGAATATAAAAGGCAAGCACTTAGTCACCTAATCACTGGTAGGATCACCGATAGTATCTTAAATGCATGCCTAACAAATTTTTTGCTGTGTGAAGCTGTGTACGAGTAGGGTGTATAAAGGGTGGGGAGAGAATTTTTTTCTCTTTGAAGTGAAAATGAATTTCTGCCAATCTTCATTGCCATTGTTTTAATTTCTCTTTTCTTCTCAAAAAAAGGTAAATAATTATTTGAATAAAGTTGGTCCGATTTACAGTGCCCAACACTGTGAGTGAATTATGTCTGTATATTACAGGTTAACGAGTCTGGAGTAATTTTACCACCAAACCTTTTAACATGTAAAATAAAATATACTTTGGACTTCAGTGACTTTAATCTATGGTCTCTGATTTGTGACTGAACTGGGGACAGATCTTAACTTTACTTGCAGACAGTCTACTTAATACTTGTCTCATAAGTTTCATAGTTCTTGCCCTGATAGAATATAACTCATTTAGTCAAATGGCATCTTCAGGCTAGTTGACCATGCATAAATTATTAAATATGAGTTGATAAAGAGGCTCATGTTTCCCAACTGGCCTGATTGGTATGACAAGAGAAGTGGAACCTCCAAAAGCTAAGGCTGCATTCCAAAATCAGGTAAATATTCTGGGGTGGAGAAACTGACACAAGAGGGCACAGGACCAAGTACCTGAGACCAGTACGGTGTGTTGACATGTTAAATTGCCTTAAATTCCCTGAAGTGATAGGTCTCAGGGGGACTGAAAACAATAAAAATAGGAAAGTGCTGAATCAAAATATAATGACCATCTCTATTTGGAAGGGAATATTTCAAGCAAGTACCCCTTCCCATCCCAGTGCTTTCATAGCTCACGTTGCCTTATCAGAATTTCTGGAGACGTGACATTTGTTGATTGGCTAGCTTCTAGACTCGAAGAAATTGTGTAGTGAGTCCTGGCATTTGTCCCTCTGGAAAATGAGTGAACTGCACAAAACTATATAAAAATTCTTTCTAAAATCTCCAAAAGGGAAGATTTTCTCCTAAACTAGACAACTTTGCTGTCAATCCCCTCTCCCTGTGTGTCTGCCTGCCTGGTTATTTAACCTGGGCATGAGATTCTGGACTTTTCGTTCTCTTTTTCTACATCCTTTTGTACTTTCATTCTCTTCCCTCATTCTCAGAGGCAAAACCAATTCCTCAATTTGCTTCCTGAACCTCAATTTAGTATTTTTGTCACCTTGAACCATGATCTTGAGGTCTTACCCCCAATCCTAGTCAATTTAGCAAAATATTTCTTCCACGTAAATATACAACACTTCCTCAGAGGAATCCCAGTGAGTAAAATGCCTTTCTCTCATTCTGTTTACAATGGTATGTTATAGAACTTGCAAAGTATGTTAAAAACAATGCAGTATTTTACTTAAAAAAAAAAAAAACATTTATAGTGCAATCATTATATTTTGAGCACTTTCCGAGTGATTTCCTTGCCTTATCTTACTAACTTTTCTGACAACTCTATAAAATAAATGCTTTACCTCCTATTATTCAGCTGTAATAAATATGCCACAAAGGGTTAAGCAATCTGTTGGAAATCACACAGCTAGTAAGTGCTGAAGCTGGCATTCGAACCTCGTAGTTTGATTCTTACTGTGACATACACACACATCTAAGGAGACATGAAGGACATTGTTTTGAACTAGATGTTGATGGAGAAGCAGGAGATGGTATTCAATAGGTAAAATATATTTGGAAAGAGGTACTCAGAAGCTATTTTATTGATTTATTAATTATTCTTTATTTTGGAATTGCTTTTTACTTGGTCGTGAGCTAGTTCAGACACAAAACGGTTCTTGACTTCAGGTTCGAGTTTTGTCTTCCAACCAATTCAGAACCCAAAGAGGAAGGTGGGATGGGGATAAGAGGTAGTGGTTAGGCTCTTTTACACGGTCCGAATAGTCTCCTAGCTCCTAGATGAGGTATGGTCCTTTAGTTTCAGCCCTTGGAGCCAGCCCACCATCCTCTTGGACACCCTTTTTCTATTTAGACACTTCTCTGCCTCCTCCATGTTATGTCTTCTCACCCCCTCTGACCTCTGCTGCATCTAGAGAAGAATGCCACTCACCTGCCCATTCTGGTTGGGGATGGACTGGAAATGACCTTGGATATTGCATGTGTTGCATTTGCAAGACAATCAGAGCATGTACACCCCTAGTGGATTTTCCGTACAGTTCTTAGGCCCTCTCTCTATAGCTCTACTCCCTAACGCCCTAACATATCTTGGCTTCTTCAGGTGCCCAGGCCAGAAGGGTGTAGGGTGGTGAGAGCCAGGAGACAGAAATCATTTTTCTGCTATAAGCCATAGCTTTTACATGTCTAGTCTTCTGGATATCAACCAAGAAGACCCATGAATATTATTAAATGTGTATTTTAGCAAGTGGAAAATTAGTGACTATTGCTTGGAATGCATCACATATAATTTCATATATATTTTTTTCAACAATGCATCCACACAATTATAATGATTATCATTACATCAATTTTTTTAAATATGAAAGGTCTTTTAAATCTATTATTTTACTTAATCCTCACAATGGTTTTTAAGAAGGTAAATTGGATACAATTGTCTTTTGCGAATCATAATTTGTATATTTTCATTATTACTATTTTACATTTTCTGACCTGTGATTAATGTATTCAAAAAGGCTATCTTACTGTACCTGGTTAGTTTTTCTAAACTGTTTTCCATGGATTAACCTCCATCATATTTGTTTTTATTTCTTGGATTGACAGGATATAAAAATATAATATAATAGTTTGACATTTGACTTTTTTATTGGTATTGATTTTAAAGAAAATAGCTCCAATATTTCCCCATTTTGAAATTTTATTTTCCTTTTGCATCTTTGTGACTATCTATTTTTTTCTTCCTGAATAGCAAAATTACTATCATTATAAAAATTTTGGAAAATATAAAAAAGCACAAAGAAGAAAAAAAAATCAGTTAATATAAAAAAATCCACTTAAAAGTAAGCCTATCAACTATTTTATATATATTCTTTCCAGCTTCTCATGTTACCTCTATTTTTATAGTACCATAAGTTATTAAAACTTTGAATTATTACTCATTTTTAATGTTTATAATTTTGCTATATTTTAAGGCATACCATGATAAACATCACTTACATAAATATCAAGAATACCTCTTATAAATTCCTAGTAAAATTTCATAATCAGTTTTAAGTCTTTTGATTAATAATGCCAGAAGGTTATCCAAAAAGTTTTACCAATCTATGCTTCCAAAAACATTGTGTGAGGCTGTATTTTATCACACTCTCCACAACCTTAGGTACAATCATTATTTCAATCTTTGCCTACTTGATGAGTAAAAATAATACTTCGGTACTATTTTATTTTGCATTCCAAACTTTCATGAGGCTAAGTGTTTTTGTTTGTGTGAATGAATTACGTTTTTATATTCTTTGTCCATTTTTTTAAATAAAGGAGCTAATTAAAAAAAAAACTTTCTATCTTATAAAAACTCTTTCTATACTAAAGATATTAACCCTTTATCCATTGCATATTATAGTTAGCTTGTCATTTTCCTTTTTCGTGATGTTTTAACAACTTTTAGAATTTAAAAATATGCATGATTATTGAATTTTATCAAATGTCTTATTGATATCTATTGATAATTTTCCTTATTTTTAAATCTATGGATGTGATATATTGCAGCAATGAAGATAAACCATATGTTGGATATCTTTGTATTCCATAAACTCTGCTTAGATATGATACGATTTTGTTTGAATTTGACAGTACTTTTCAAGAGAACAAATTATTTCATGTTATTAGAGATGCCAATTGCTTCCTGCCTTGGGGATTCTTCCACAGCTGAGCAAGCGACCCTAACTTCCAACTCTACGCATCAGGTGATTACACTAGAATTGGACACCTGGCCAGAGCATTCCCTTAGTAGATTCATCAGTGACCAGGCTGGCGTGATTGTGAGTGGGGTCAACTAGGTTTCCCTCTTGGGAACTTGGCACATTGAGTTAGTGAGTGGTGGACACCTGAGCTGCAAGTGTATTGGGCCACATGCAAGATGAATGAATGGATATGCAGGAGACCCTGTGGATCCTAAGAGGTAAAAGGCTCAGGATGGATTTCTGGGTGCTCTTGAATTTCTCAAATTTCCAGTGAGTCTCAGGTACATTCTCTGCCCCTGGATTCTGTGAGAACCTCCAGGAGTTTTTCAGTCACATATCCTCTTCTCCTCTATCTACAGTAATTGGAGGTTTCTGATTTACACAACCAAAAGTTGACATGCACACACAATCTTGCTGAGTGAAGTCCATGATCATGTACTACCAGAATTCTAGGAGGTCACTGGTCAACTTCTAAAAAACATAAGTGTTGAACTCAGCACTAACTGATCTGGAAGCTCCCTATAGTTGTATGAGTCTCTGAAATCAATGGCACTTTGTTGTTGGGACATTTCCTAAACCCAGCTTGGTAGAACTCTACAATAACAAAGATTCAGTGAAAACTAGGAGCTAGAAGGGAATGTGTTTAGACAGATCTATTAAGATAGGAAGACATTTCCCATTTTCAAAAAATTGTGTTTCTTTAAAACCTAAAGAAGCATTTTGCTTTCCAGTCATTGAATTGAAAAGGCACTTCTGCTTCCTAAACTGTAGCTACAGCTGTCTGTCTGTGCTTCTTTTCACGTACTTCAGATTGGGCATCTGGCAGTAACAGGTAATTAAATCATTTCAAAGGCTACTGAGCCATCTCAGACCTCAGAAGTGAGCTATTGGAAAGAATTTCAGTTTTTCATCTTGAGCTTATAAGCCAGCATGGTCCAATTTTCTCAATAAAAGTACTGATTTAGGCATTTAAAAATAATTCCTGTCTCTGTTAACATCAAGGGGACGACTTATAGCATCAAGATAAAAGATAATCATTGAATAAAGCTATTAAAATATATTTTTTACACATCCTCACAAAACTCTGAATTGCATGTCTGAACATTGCCCAAGAAAGAAATTGCAAGATAATTAGGACTTTAGGATTAGGAAGGCACAATATTGGGAGGTAGTGAGGAGGTTGAGAGTGATAAACTATGGTGCCCCTGGAGCCAGCCCCGTCCTGGAGCTCTCCTTCCACGAAAGCTGCTCTGAGGTGTGAAAGCCAGCCCTAAGCCAACATGTTTTGTGCCCAAGGGCCTGACACATATTTTGTATTTTGTTCATCTTTTTGGTATCGAGACAATGGCATTCTCTTATGGTGGTTATATTTATGTTATATGCAAACAAATTAATATACGTTTATTTAAAATATCACATTATATTTGACTATCAAAAAATTCCTTGGCTTCTATCAGAGAGGATGAGAAGAGGGATGGGATTTCTTTTAGAGCTTAAGCATGATGCAAAGAAGGTGCCTTTATTTGTGTGGAAGCCTTGAATATACAAAATTGATTGGCTTTTAAGTTGCTTCTAAATCCCTAGTATCATGGCTAGTATAACAAATTATCATAGACTGAGCGACTTAACAAATGTTTATTTCTCATGGTCTGGAGGCTGGAAGTCTGAGGTCAGGATGCCAACATGGTCAGGTTCTTAGTGAGGATCCCTCTTCCTGGTTATGGCCTCACATGACTTTTCCTTGGCACATGCATGCACATAAAATAGAGAGATCATATTTCTCTTCCTCTTTTTATAAGGGCACTAATCCTATCACGGGTAGCTCACCCTTATGACCTAAATACCTCTCAGAGGACCAACCTCCAAATACCATAAAATTGGGTATTAGGGTTTCGACAAAGAAATTTTAAGGGGACACATCCAGTCCATAGCACCTGGTAATACCTATTCTGCTCAGGGATCTTTGGATTGCATCTTAGGTTGGATTTCCCAGAAGTGGACCCTGAGATGAGGATTCATATGAAAGTAGTTTATTAGGAAATGTCCCTAGAAGAAACTGGTGGGTGAGTGGGGATGTGAAAGAGTATTATATTAAACTCTTAGAGGGAATAATTCTTATTCAACCCTGCAGTAAAACCATCTCAATTAAGGCAAGGGTTATCAATATGTCTCAGGGGATGTAAATTCCCATGCACTTCAGTCTCTTAAGATCAACAGGCTCAGCAGCTTGAGGCAGCCCTCTAACAAAGGCTACACGCTGGTTGGTAGAAGTGAAAACACCTCCAGGGAAGGCACTTGGACACAAAATAGATCCCGTGGGATATGGTTCCAGCACAAACGGCAAGTTGCAAGAAACAAAAATCTGCCCAAGCTAACTAAAGTAAAAGGGTATCTCAATTAAGATTGAATTTGGCTTTATGTAATAGAAACCAGACTTAGCACCTAACCAAGAGAGTTTATGCTTCTAATATAACAAGAAGTTCAGAAGTCGGCAGTCTGGATTTGGTGTAGCTGCTACCTGATATTATCAGAGAACAATGTTCCAACTCTATCTTCTTTCTTGTTGCTTCATGTTTGCATGATGCCTCTTTTACCTGCAGCATTATATCTACAGTTCTGGCAGGAAGAAGAGGAACAGAAAAAAAAAAAAAACACTGTATGTGAATCAGAAAAGCAAACATTTCCCAGTCATCTCTAGCAGACCTCTGATTATTTTTCATTGGCTCTAACTGAGTTACCTAATTACCTTCAGATGTAAAGAGTTCTGGGAAGGTGGCACATGGCTCACCTGAAAAAGAACGACTTTTTTTTTTAGTAAAGAAGAAAGAATGGGCAATGACTAGGCATTGGTCAGTGTTTACTCAATAGGGAATTTTTAGTAAAAATATAAAGGGCTATCTTATGGGCATCTGAAGATAAGATACACGCAGAGTTTGGATTCCTGGGGGTTAATGCCAGAACTGGCCAGTGAGGAGCTTGTGTTTTGTAAGGGACGTCTGATTGAACAATGGACAATGCACGGGAGCAGAGGAGATACGTGAAGTGACAGCGCCGACACACATATGTTGGCTTTGTCCTCTGGCATCATGAGTAGTGGGCAATGTGCACGTATCAGTTAGCCTGGCTACACACGCCAAGCCTAGGATCTGGGCCACACTGGTGGTGATGATGGTGACAGCAGCGGCAGCAGCAGCAGCCATGGCCCTGACTGAGGAGAGGCCCCATGTGAGGACTATGCTAGAGTCCATGGTAGGAGGCCAGTTTTCTAGTCTGTCTCCGAAGCACGCCTCTCCTCTGGGGCATCCACACAAATCTTACATCTTTGGCTGCGATCTTTGGGCACTCACGTGATAAAACTTTGTCAGTAAATTATTACACAATAAAAAAATGTACACAGAGACATTGTAATAAAGCCCATGAGGGAGTTAGGATTCTTCATAGATTTCTGGTTTCGAAAACTGCCACATTATAAAACAAATATCTACAAGCTTAGAAGTAGAAATTAAATTTAAAGATTATCACATTTGATGGAAAAGAACATTATTTACATATGAAGCATCGGATAAGCCAATTATTAATGAGGATAATTCTAAAATTAATTTTCTCTTGTAATCAAAGATATAGTGATAAAATATGTAAACAAGTGTTTGAATTATATATAGATCATGAAGTCAGTTTCTTGTATATCCTCTACAAGCTACAAGAAATATAAAGAAATATTAAAAAAAATTGTACAAATTTATATTTAAAATTAAATTCAAACTTACATAAAACCGATTTGTATAAAGGGTTAAATTTATTTTTAGAATCATCAGCTCTAGGTGTACTAACATTTGTACTTCAGAATAATCAAGAATTTATTTTAATGTTTTCACAGCCTATAAAATACCCTTAACAGCTCCAGCAACAGTGACGTCAAAAGTAGTTTATAGCTTTGAATTTTCTAAGAGCAGTTCAGGTTGCTTTCAAAGATATCAATTGAAAATGAAGCTACTAAAGGTATAGATTTGGATGATCTAATAAATACATTTTCAAAGGAGAACCAGAGATACCTTACACTAATAAAGTAGTATATGTAATTATGACACCAAAATATTGTTTTCTTCAATTTGTAAGTTTATATTGTTACCTATGTATCACTGTTACCTGTTGTGATGAACTGAATTATGTCCCCCCAAATTTATAGGTTGAGGTGCTAACCTATCTGACCGTGTTTGGGGATAGAGCCATTAAAGAGGTAATTATGGTTAAATAAGGTCATAAGAGTTGGACTCTAACCCCATAGTACTGATGTCCTTATTAGAAGAGGTAGAAACACTAGACATCTCTCTCGCTCTCTGGGCTCAGAGTTAAGGTTACATGAGATACAGCGAGAAGGCCGCAGTCCGCAAGCCAGGAAGAAAAACCTTACCAGAAACCCAGACAGCACCTTGGACTTCTAGCCTCCGGAACTGTGAGAAAATAAATTTCTGTTGTTTAAGCCATCCGGCCTGTGGTGTTTTGTTATGGCAGCCTGAGCTGACTAGTACACACCTATACATTTTATAAATAATATATTTTTTTAAAAGTCTTTATATTTTAGTACTTTAATGTCATTTTCCCTTGCTTATGAACGAGGAGCTTCACATTTTCATTGTGCATGGGGCCCTGCAATTTATATAGTTTGTCATTCTCTGAATTGAGGTCACACTCGATCTCTCCTACGGCCTCAAAGTAATTCTTCTCTCTGTTTCCTCTCTCTCTAGATCAGCTTTTCCTGGTTGCATACAGCCAACAAGGCCACTTCCATCCCAATTCTACGTGATCTTTCAGGTCAAATGCTCAACATCAACCCATTAATTCTGTCTCAGAGCTATAACTACATTTCCAAGACAAAGAATCTAATTGGCTTAGCCCAGCCTATGGATTTATTGGTCCAGTGTCAGGTGTTCATCTGTTTTAATTGGCTGGGGCCACACATGTGTATCTGGTGGTCCAGGCCTGTGTTTGTGGGGGTTTATGCGAAAGGTGATTTCAAAGGAGGTGGTGTGGGCTGACCTTGTGCTCTCCACCGAGGCAACTGCAATGCTCATATGGATGATAAGTTGGCTACAATTCCAAGCTCAGCTGCTATTTTAAGGGTGGTGAGCATCTCCACTTCTGAATATAACCAACCACAGTTTAAAAAAGAAAAGCAGAAACAAATGCTCCATGCTGTGAAGTATTTCAGGAATAGAATAATGCAATGTCCATGCATTTTCCGTTAAGAGTACTCTAAATTCATTTTAACATAGATTTTTGATAGCTGCCTCATTTACCATTAAACTGTTTGACAGAGTTAAACAGCAAAGATAGAAATAAAAATAGCAATGTCGATATTTTCTAGTGTGATAAATTTTGATACCTTTTTTTGGTAAGATTCATGTTTATCATTTAAAAAATATAATAAAATCCAGTCTTGCTATGTATTTTCAGAAGCAAACTTGAAAGATTCCTGTTGAAATAAAAGTACAAATTAAAATCACTAATTACGAAGAAATTTAATTCAGGCTTATTGACAGCTTCTACAACCTGGCACACAGAAACGGAACAAAGTTCCCTGAGGGGCTGAAATGGTCCTTACAAAACCAGTGCACTGAGGCTCATTTGCTTTAATTGTGGAAGAGGGACACAGTCCGAGCATATTCACTCTTATTTTATACAGTCTCTAAAAACTTTGATTATCTAGTTTGCCAGCTCACAGCAGATCAAAACCAACAATTTATTAAGGTAATGAAAATAAGTGAATAAAAAGCAGAAATGCTACTAGAACATATAAAGTGATTTTCAACATGGAGAAGGAAATTGGCGAGGAGGAACTGTAAAATCACAGTAGTTTGGAGGCGTTCAGTGCACACACGTACCTATCTACCACCCTCCCATACATTTTATAAACATGAGCTGAATGCCTGCTATAAGCTTATCACCATGCTAGGTGCCCGGGATACAGTCGTTTAAAATTCAGTGCCTGCCTTCAAGGGCGTATAATCTAGCTAAAGCTTGACGAATAAAAAGGCAGTTATGATATAATATGGAGACTGGTTAAGTGCTAGATAAGACTGAGGCCAGGGGGACGAGCCAGAATACACTTGAGATATTCCAGGTGAAACATAATGAAGCCCTAATTAAGACAGTGTCAGTGGAAATGGAGACGCATGCCAGATTTCATATCCAATCAGTCGTCCTGATTTCTAGTTCAGGATGACTGATTGGATGTGAAGGGTGAGGAAGAAGGAAAAGTCATGGACGTCTCTCAGATTTCTGGTGGGTGTGATGAAAGAGTTAGAGGCTGTAGTCTCTCCAGAGGGCATTACCTTTTTACAGCTGACATTTTAAATGAAGACTTGGGAATCACTGACAGAAGATTGGAGAAGTGTGAAATCCATTTAGTAGTGATTTTCTCTGTTGGGGAATAACGTGCCTCATTCTAAATGAATGGTATACAGAGCAGTCCTTGTAAGTTCCTTGAGGGCAGGGCACACATCATTTGTCCTTGTGTTCCCAGTGCCCAAATATGGTGGATCTTTAATAATAATTTATTTATTTGACTTATAGAAACCAATTAAAATCACTTTGACCTTTTCTAGTCATTTCCCTTTAGGGAGTAAGATAAGACTGAGGAAATTTATAGATGTCCTTTGTCCTTGAGCAGATAGCTATTGGCTCCAGATATATTTCTCTTTCAAACAGAATTTTTCTTAAGAGACTTGAAAAGTCCATGTTGTCTTATTGGATCAGATCTTCTGAAGACCCTGACAAGCAGCCTTACATCTCCTCAGGTTTCCAACAGCTTTTATAAGAGTCACAGACCCCAATTCACTCCCTAATGCTGTGGGGGTATGGAAGGAGGCAGGCAGTGGCATCTCAGGACAGCAGGAGAGGCCCTGGGGATCGGCAGGTATTCCACACACTTACAGGTCCAGGGACGGTGCACAGCAGGAGCCTGTCATTCCCTAAAGGAAAGCTGGCCTCATTCAGCCAACCCTTGGGAACAAAAATGTCCCCTGAAATCTTCCTGACTCCTACAAATTCCCTCAGGGAATTCTATTCAGAAACGAAGCTCATCTCCAAGAGGCAACTTGTAAACAATTAATTAAATCAAGATGCACTTAAAAGAAAAGCTCAGAATTAGGACAGGGTTAGATGTGGGGAAAAAACAGTCTAGATGCATTATGGAGCTTCTCTGAAAAGAATGATTTTCATGATTTTAATCACTGACATCTACTGGAGAAATATTATTATTTTTTCACTTGAATGCTTAATTTTGAAAGCGAAGCCCGAGAAATAAAAGTATTTTAATCCTTTATCAAATTGCCGTGAGTCATGGTCGATGTGTCTGAAAAAATCAGCTATAAAATCTCAATTGGCTTTGAAGCAGGAACAAAAACAAAATAAAACAAGAATCAAATCGCACAAGGAAAACCATCTTCCAAAAAACACTCCCAAGAACATTTATCTTTGCATATGAAGTGTAACTTATTATATCAGGTTGCCAAATTCGTGAGCTGAAACAGCAGAGATGTTGTCTCTGGTTAAGTGAACATCATACTGCAGGAGTACGGATGTCTGAATAAAACTACCCTGGACAGAGGGTGTTCTTGGTCCAGCTTTATGTCTCTGGATTGGAGGAGTCATGTTTTGTTTGTTTGTTTGTTTGTTTGTTTTAATGTCTGAATCCCTCTGAAGCAGCTGTAGTTTTCTGCGAACCTGAAAGTTATTCAGGAAGTGTTTCTGGTTAGTTGTCAAGAGAGCTACGGTTTCTACTTTGGCCATCTCTGTGGGGAGATTATTCTAGAAGCATTTAGCTGGGAAGGGAGCCACCTAAGAAAGTGTGCTTAGCCTTGCTCCTGGGGCAGAGGGAAGCCATGAGGGATGGGGCGCTCGTCACCTCTCTCTGGACTCGCTGCCCCCAACCAGGGGCTCTGTGACTATGAGAAGACTTGGTCAGCCCAAAGCCAACCCTGGGAGCATGCGTGGCCTGAAAATTGGCAGCAAAGTTGGTATGTGAGGGGCAGCCAGGATTTGGGTGGGCAGTGCCTGGCGCAGTGACTAACCTATTCTATTTCTGAATGCAAAGCGGGCCACTGCTAATGTAATCTGTTAAGAAGAGATCCTTGCCCTTCATGGATGAAGACATGACAGACTTTCCTCTGGGAAGACTGTGAGATCAGAATGAGCCATTTTTGGATATAAATGTCAGTGGCTTTGCCTGCAGCAGTTCGAAGAAGACATAATTGCTGTGTGTTGCCTCCCTCCATTCGTTTCCCTGCACCGAACCACCCACCTCCCTTGAAGCAGATCCACAGGGTTGAGGGTGCAGGGAGGTGGCAGAGGCTGCACCTGCTTAGGATTCTTTTCCACTCTCTCAGCGGTGTCTCTAACTTCTCCGAATTCTGACCTTGAGAGCAGAGTGGAACTCCAGCAGGCAGAGGGGAGACCATCTAGTATGGATGTGAAGACTGCTCAGGCAGCTTTGGAATTGAGGGAAATTTATGAACTGAACCCAGGAGCCTTCTCTGTCAAAGACATGCTGAATTTATGCATTCTAAGTCCTGGGCTTTTCGAAAATGTTGCTGGGGGTCTCAAAATTTAATCCTTAGGCACTGTCTTCTGTACTTGCCCTGGAAGTTACAGATGTGACATATAGATACTTATGTATACCAACTACCCCCTATCAGATATGTGGGGTCTTTACTAAATCTTTGTAAATTTTAAAACTCTAATAATTATTTTTTATCATACCTACCACCTAACCTCAAATCGTATGTAAAAGGCAACTTATTGAAGATTAGGACACTTGCTTATATAATTGTATATTTGTATTTCAGATTCTATACAAACCAAACATGGCTTCCATAAGGAAGCATCTGTTCTATGTATTAAAATATTCAGAAAATTCATTGCACTTATGACTACAGAATTTAGTTTAGTTCTTTTACCATTTAAAATTAAAGTATACATATGATCCAGCAATCCCTCTACTGGGTATTTACCCCAAAGACTTGAAAACATACACCCGAAAAGATATATGCACACCCATGTACATAGCAGCATTATTCACGGTGGCCAGAATATGGAAGCAACGGAAGTGTCTTACAGTAGATGATTGGATAAAGGAGCTGTGGTAGACGTATACAATGGAATATTACTCAGCCATAAGAAGAGATGAAATACTACCGTTTGAGACAACATGGAAGGACTTTGAGATAATCGTACTACATGAAATAAGCCAGACAGAAAAAGTTGAAAAATCACAAGATATCACTTATATGTGGGATATAAATCTAAAAGCAACAAACAAACATGACAAACAGGCTCATGGACATAGACAATAGACCAGTGGTTACCAGAGGGTAGGGAATAGCGGGGAGGTAGACAGGGTAAAAGGGGTCAAAAATGTGGTGACAGAAAGAAATTTAACTATGGGCGGTGACATATATGACTTACTGTTGCAATATATATGACTTACTGTTGAATTGTACACTTGAAATTTACTGGATTTTGTTAACCAATATCACCATAATATACAACAAAATAAAATTTTAAAAAATTAAAGTATAAAGATTTATATGGTTGATGAGCCCCTTTATCTGTGACTGAGTTGAAAAGCTGTTATTATTCTTACAATCACAGACTCTACTGTTTCCTAATTTCAGCCTGATGGACATCTTGTGGGACTATTCATTGTCGGCTGCATTTATCTGGTTTTACTTCCTTATTTCAAATACATTTTTGAATGTTCCTGTCTGAGCTTATTCACTGTGCCTATCCTTATAACATTATTGGGAAGATATCATTCATTTAATTCTCACCATTCCATCCTAACTACTTTTTCTATGAGGCTTTGGTCTCTAAAAATGCAATAGCCTAGAGGCCTCTGTGTTCCTGAGGGTGGTGCAGATAACAGAGAGAGTAAATGTGCTCATAATAGAATTGCCACACTCATTTTTTTATAAAATGTCACAAGTAATACATGTCCATGGTGAAGACGAGAAAACATGTAAGCAGAAAGAAAAACTATACATTTACATGTATATATTTACCAATATGTACCAGTATATTTATAAAAATGTGATACAGTTCATCACATTGTAATAGTTTCCTGCTTAACATAACATGAACATGTTCTTTTATTCTAATGGCTACCAAATTTTGCTTTTTTGGGCTATAGTAAAATTAATTTAGTGAGTCTTTTATTGTTGGAGATTCAAATTATTTAAAAATCTTTGCTGTGGTAAACACAGTCATGAACATCTTATAGTTATATTCTTGGACATTTGCTCAAGTATTTCCCTCTTATCTCTCAACACTGTTCCTTTGCCCTTTCTTTAAATGCCCATTTTTCCTGTGACTCTGTCCTTGGCTTCCCTTCTCTATAGTATATACTCTCCCTCAGCTAATTCTCCCTCTGATTCTGATTTATGAGAATGATTATTTCTTGGGTTCTATCCTGTCCCCCAATCTCTTGACATATATTCCCAACAACCACCTCATTATATTCACATGTGCAAGTATCTCGAAGTTAGTATTCCTCAGACCAAACTATTGCTCCAAACTCCTGGCAAAACAAAAACAAATACGAAAATAAAAAAACAAAAGCAAGACCCCTCCCACAAAAAAATCCTAAACTCATTTTCTCCTGTGCTCTCTGGTAAATAGAAGGTGCCCCCTATCTACCCCCACAAGTCGTCCACATTCAGAGTCAACAGACATTTATTGACTGCATCAGATTGTATCGGTGTCCTGCATAAAACTCCGCAGTGGCTTCCCAGTGTCATGAAAGTGTAACCCAAATGCCTGGCCGCAGCGAGACTCCGGGTCTTTACCTGTTCCCTGCCCTCTTTCCTTCCAGGATCCTCCCGATTTACAATGCCCCACCTGCCTTCTTTCTGACCTTCTCTTCAAAATGCAAGTGCACGGACATCTCAGAGACTTAGCACTTACCCTTCCTTTGGCTGAAAATCCCTTTCTGCACCGTGCTTTTGGTGCGGTAACTAAAATCTCATTGCCAAACCCAAGGTCACCTATTCTACTATATGTTTCTCCTAGAAGTTTTATAGTTTTGCAATTTAAAGGTAGGTCTATGATCCATTTTGAGTTAATTTTTTTGTGAAAAGTGAAAGGTCGTTGTCTATAATCTCTCTCTCTCTCTTTTTTTTTTTTTTGCATATGGATGTATAATTGTCCCAATACCATTTGTTGAATTTGTTATCTTTTCTCCACTAAATTTCATTTGTGCCTTACTCTGTTAACTCTATTTGTGTGGATCTATTTCTGGGCACTAATTCATAAAATATTAAAGGTTCATTTATTTATATATTCTATCAGCAAATATTTATTGAGCAACTACTATATATTAGATACTGTTTAAGTGCTGGGAATATATCGGTGGAAAAAAAAAAAGAAATCCCTGCCTTCATGGAGTTTACATTCTAGAAGTCAAGTAATATATTACATAAGAGAATAATTTTAGAGTTATTCACATTCCTTTTCCAACTAAAGTATAGTGTGCACTTAAATGCCTGTGTCTTTGCTCATGCTTTTCAATGCACTTGCTAGTTCATCACAACTTCGAACAGATTGCAGCACACTGTGCAAGGTGCTAGGAATATGAAGAAACCCCTCCTGCCTCCCATCTCCCAGCAGGCTACTTCTACCTTATCTATTTGTTGGAAAAGCACAATAACGTGAGTTTTAGATCTGGGCATACCTGAGACCTTGAGGACAGTAAGAAAGGAGACACTGGCTAAGTCATATTTAACAGCTCACTCTGATACTTCCAGCAGACAAACCTCCATTCTAATGTTAACTGCCTTGGGGCTTTTCTGATAATTGGGATGAGAACAAATAATATTTATTCAGATTGAAGGGTGTTATAGGCAGTGTTTTCAAAACATAAACTGCTCTTAATTGATCATTTATTTGTACTTCTCTGATACACGGTTGTTCTAATAATGTCTAGTTTTGCTCTAGGAGTCAGAAAGAGATTTATGAAAACAAGATGGCTTTTGAGCCTTATTGTTTACAATATTGCCTTTTCTGACAACCCCAAAACCTCATTAAAGAAAAAAAATCATAAAAGGGACTTGCTAAGCAGAATAGCAATGAAAAGGGAAAATTCTTTTTAAAAGATGACATTTCTAGACTGAAATGAATTTTTTTGTGAGGGTGAGAGCTCAGAATTGTCTGTCTCATGCCGAGTGCTTCAGGTGAGAATTTCTAAGCTCCTGTGACTCACATTCAAGGATAAGCACTATTTGGCTCCCCTTAGCTGTCCACATTGGACAGGTCAATGGCAATTTCTGAAAAACAGAGAATGGATTACTAGCTAGCAAACTGCCTGAAAGAAAAAGAAAGGGGAAAGGGGGAAATAAAAATGATTTCAAATATTGGTTTTTTTTTCGTAGCAGACATTTAGAGGTAAAAGAGACCTTAGCGAACATCTATTCCAACCCGTAGCCCCATGGAGGAATCCTCTCTGCAAAGGTCTCAGCAGAAACTAGCCTGTGCTTGAATCCTTCTCGTGACAGGGAACTCAGTACCTCATGTCGTTAAGAATTAAGAGCTGCCGCTTAATTACAGAAAGCCCTTCCTTCCTTGGAACGGAACTTTGTCTTCTAGCAACTCCCTAGTATGTGTCCTAATTCCATTATCTGAAGCAACAGACACAGGTCTAATGTCCTCATTCATAAGCAAGTCTTTTGCATATGACAGCTATCAGGGCTTCACTAAATCCTGGATTCCCTCCACATTTACCTTTATGTCCTGGCTATAGGCCCTCTCTGAGATATTTTCTGGTTGGTTAAAGCCTTTGTTAAAATGTGATGCTCAGAATGAACATACGCTCCAGATTTTTGAGACTATGATTTAAATAATGTGGGTTGCTAAGATGAAATATTAGCAAATGTTTTAATTATACTTCTGTTTATATTTTTTGGGGGAGATAAAGTTAAATGTTTAAAGTTCATCATTATGCCCAGATTAGGTATTTCCACTTGAGAGTGTTTATATCGGCAATTTCACAAATCATTTCTTTTGAAAGCTGGTAGCAACAAGCTGGCAGGAAATACGGAATTCAGGAAAAGCAAACACATTTTATTTGCTAAAGGTCATTAACCATTTGTAACCAAGGCAAGCTTATTAAAGAAAGGAATAGTTAGCTGAACTGTAAAGGCTGACATGTAAAAATCCTAATCTTTCTTGCATACTAAAATCAGTTAACAGAGATGAACTATTAGCAGCTTCATAAGGAAGGGATTTGTTTCTGTGATTTTTGTCAGTGGGACTGCCTGCCTGCCTGCCTGAGAGCTTATTACTTATTAACACATTATTACCTTGACTAGGAGACAGTGCTTGCCTTTCAGAAGTCTGTGTGAATCATGTGTCCTCCTCCTTTCCTGCCGGGGCTCAGGTATTCCCTCTGAATGCTGGCAGCTCTCAGCAAAGGCAAGGTGTTTAGCGCTTGCCCATCACCAGAGAAACCCAATTAAATTCGTTGAGAGTTCTTTCTCATTAATAATTTTAGACATAATCGAAACTTTGGAAACTAAGAAGCTTTGTAAACAGATAATAACCATAAATATACTTGTTTCTTGCTTCCAAAGAAAAATGTCAAACAGCTCTCATAATTCCAGATATCTTGCCCGATGGTACAAAGATGACATCGATTATGGAACCTATGAGAATGATGCAAAATCCAGGGGCTTTGGGGGTCAATTATTGTTTTTCTTAATTAAATATACATACAGTAGGGCATGTATAATGTATATACTCAGTTTAAAGAACAAAGAAATACTCCGTTTTTATGTTTAAGTGGACTGTCACCAGCAACACGGGAGCCCCCGTGAGCTTCGTGTGCTCTCATCTCCTTCAAATCCGTGGGAGAACCAGTCTTGAACTTTGTTAATCTTTCCTTTGCCTTCCTTTGTAGTTTCACTATCTATCACCTATTTATCTATCACCTATGATCGATCAATCTATCTATCTATCTATCATCTATTTATCATCTATCATCTCTGTCTGTCTATCTATCTGTCATCTATCTCTGTTTATCCACCCACCCACCCATCCATCCATCCATCCAGTGTTTAATTTTGTATATATTTTTTTGGAATTATATTTGTATATTTGTATGTTTTGAGACTTTATATAAATGAAAATATTGTTCTAGGAATCATCCTTTGCTCAACATGTCTGTGTGATTCATTCTTGTTGCCATGCGTAGGTGTAGTTCATTCATTTTCACAGCTTTCTCCTGCTGAAAAATATTAGTGTTTTTTTCTAAGGTTTCTTTTTTTTAAAAAAAAAGAATAATGCTTCTATGAAAATTCTCGTATATGCCTCCTGGTGCTTTTCTTATTGCCGACATTTATCAAGCACTTATTTTGAATCAGGCTCTCTCCTAAGTATTTTAAATGTATTGATTAATTTAAGTCTCCCACAACTCTATGAGGTAGATACAATTATTATCTCCATTTTATAGACGAGGGAATGTGGTCCAAAGAGATTAAGTAAACTGCTTAAGTTGAAAAGCCTAAGTAGGGACAGAGCTGGATTTTGATCCGAGCTTCTTAGCTTCAGGGTCTACACTTTCAATCAATACACCATACTGATTCTTCTGCTAATCAGTCACTCAATTGATTGAAAAATTCTGGTTTGTTTTCATTTGTCTATATATCCTTTTGTTAAACCAAAAGCTGTCAAGTTCTTTTAAAATCACAAAGTCAACAAATTTAATAAAGATCCAATATTCCATGCCTCCTCTTTGGGAGTGGGAATTAAAATGCCCATTCCCTCCCCCTTCCCCCTATATCAAATATTCTGAAATGTCTGCATTTCAAATCAATTTCAGAATTGGGAAGAATATACTTTATTAAAAGAAAGAATGATATGTAAACTACCTTAACTACACAAGATTTTTAAGAGCAGCGACTAATTCACATGTCTCATAGTAGTTAGTTTCAGGGAGAGGCAAATTGGATGGTATTTATCCCCATCGGCATTCATTGTCTCAGTGGCCCGTGCATGAAAACATAAACATGAACCACATGTCCATCTTCTGAGTTGGTGGGAAGCTTCCAAGTACCACCTTAGGCATAGAATGACAGATTGAGAAGTCAAAAGAAATATGTTGAGAAAGTAAGGGAGAAAATACCTCATCTGCTTCCAAATTTAGCCAAGTGCCAGAGACAGTTTTAGGGAAACACATGAGCAGGCATCTATTCCTGAGGACAAAAGGAGCCTCCCTTAGCCAGCACAAATATACCACACACCAGCCCTCACTATCCCTCAAGGGAGCCTTGGATGGAGCAATGCTTTCGAAACCTTAGCCCAGCATCTTTAGGCATTGAGAAATGAAAACCAACTGGAAAATTGGTTAAAAACTAAAACTAGCAAAGTTTGAAAGAAATGTTGCAGCTGCCACAGGCAAAGGAGCCTGGAGGAGCAGTAGTGATAAACGTGAATGTCTATCCAGGATTTATAGTGAAAGCCAAGTGCTTGTCACTGAAGATCCTGAAGACTAAGGGGAAAGAGAGTGGGAACTAAGGGGAGTCCAACACCTCAGAAGGAAGGTGGATGACCATTTACTAGTCATCCAGCCACTCTGCAGAGGTAGAAATGTTTAGAAAATAACGTTCTGGAGAGGTTCAGTTACTTTTAAAGGACTCACAGCACTTTGCTCTTAGTAACTGCAACTTCTGGTTGCCGTTTCACTAAAAAAAAAATTAGACCATTAAGTTGAGAAAAGATAATTTCTAATCTGCCATTTCAATAGTTTTAGTTGAGTAAGATGGGTGCTTCATAAAATTAACCTAAGCATAGTTAAGATAAGATAGTTTGTTATATGTTTTGAGTGAAAAGAGCAAATTACAAGAGTTCAGTATGATCCCTCTTTTTGGGAAAAATATGTACATATATGCATTCGAGTGTCTGGAAAATTCTATACTAGAGTTTATTAACCGAGGCTATACTAATGACATTTGGGGCTGAGTAACTCTTTCTTATGGGGGGCTGCCCTGTGCAACGTAGGATCTTCAGCAGTTTTCTCGGCTTCTCCCCACTAGATGCCGGGAGCACCCTTCCAACATCCTAACAATCAGAAATGACTCCAGACATCGCCAGATGTCCCGTGCTGGCAATATTACCCCCAGTTTAGAATCATGTCTCTACCTTAATGTGTTTGCAATTGTTAAATTTGGGTGGAAATGTCACAGGTAATTTTAACCCCTCCTCCTTTATTTCTTTATATACCCTTTAACGAATATGTGTACATTTAACTTCTATATTAACAAATAAAAGCTGCCATTAAAACACCCATGGCCATAGCACTATTTATTAAAAACTTATAGGCACATGCTTTTGAGCAGCCTTGGATAAAACAGTAGGTAGAAGATTGATGGAAGATATAATGTGGAAAACCACAAAGGAAATAGAGAAAAAACAGTTCTTCCGAGATAATTTAGCAAAAATTCATCTCAGGTTTTGGGAGTGGTAACATAAGGGCCAGAAAGAACTTAATTTATGACCCAGATGCACTGATCCATGCTAATGGAGCCCTCTATTTGATGTTTCCATTAGATTTGCCCCGCTGGATGGACTTGCATCTAGGCTGTACAAATGTTTTTCTCTGCACTCATTTCCTCTAAGTTGAGCTCAGCCTAGGGGCACCAGATCTTTCTCATGTTGTAGGCCAAGGGGACAAGTGTCCATCTTCAGCGCTTCCCTCCTGTGTGCAAGATGTGTCACCAGGTTTCACTCTCCTAGTAGTGGTGGCATTTTCATTCACCCAGTTGTTTAGAATTTATAAGGTGTGGAAATAAGTCACTAACAGACGTTTTTGTGAAGGAAACTCACCTGATGTGGATGAGATATGCAAAAGCCTAGGGCTGGTGAACAACCAGTGAAGGTATGAAGAGTATTTATCAAAGATCCTGAAACCTCAGCTTCCCAGATTCGCTTGGACCTCAGGCCTAATGATGGAATCTGAGGCTGTCCCAGAGGACAACTGCTTAGAGTTGCTGAGGTCCTGGCCACAAGGTGACAGGAAGCACAATGGCCACACCCCACACAAATAAACCACATCTAAGAATGTGCAACCTTTTTCACAATAAACAGCTATCGTATGCCCATGTTTGAATATATATGTGTATGTATGCATGTTGCAAAGTACTGAGGCAACATTTAAAAAATACTCAATACTTCTGACGTGCATAGAATGACAAGAGATGTAAAAGCAACTTAGAATTATATTCTCTTTTACAAAACTGCTGGCAGATTTCAATCAGAAGGCATAAGGTGGGAAGCAAATTACTATTGTACTTTCAGGTAAGAAAAAATAAAGTGAGGCAAGCTCTGCCTTTGAATCAAAATAGTCATATGTCTAAGTGGCTTCTCTTTCGGGTGCTAAGCACATGCTCTGGCTGTTACTAATGACGATGACAATTACATAAATAGCAGTCACTGTGTGATAGGCACCGATCTAAATGCCTTTTGTTTTCTAACTCTTTTGTCCTGAAAACCATAAGGGTGTTGCCATCCCTATTTCTAAATGAGGGCACTGTAGGACATAGTAGGTGCTCAATATTTTGTGAATGAAATGATTAAGCCAAACTCTCATCAATCACTTTATTTTCTTTTTGCTCTTAATAACAAGTCATTTTTTTCCCACTCCTGATCTTCCTTTACTGTTAGTATTATAAATCTGTTCTTCAAAACTGGCAGAATCATTTCTACAAAGATCAAGAGGAACAGAACACTCTGGTTAATATAATTATGCTCTAAATTAAACCATTAGATCAGAAACTGTTTGGATTTGTGCACAATATCAAAAGACCATGACTCCAAAATCCATTTCTCCTACCAGAGCTATCTGCCTATGCCAAAAACATAAATAAGGAAATGTGGATGGTGTCTGTTTTCCTGAAAAAGGATCAATGCATTATGAGTTTATGATTAAAACAAATGTATATTAAGGTAAATCATGAGAAATGGTTGCTTCTGCTGGTCAAAACCAGTCAAAATCAACAATTTTATATGGTTCAACTTAACACTGATTATAGAATTTTTTTTTGAAAACTTTTTTACTGATCTATAATTAACATTATTTCAGGTGTATGACATAATGATTCAATATTTGTATCTATTGTGAAATGATCACTGCAGTAAGTCTAGTTGACACACACACACACCTCTTCCTATGATGAGAAGGTCTACTCTCTCAGCAATTTCCAAATATACAACACAGCATTGTTAGTTACAGTTGCCATGCTGTGCTTTATATTAGAATTCAATTTTCTAAGCAAATGGCAAAGGAGAGGGCAATAGTTGCTGGAATTTAACTAAGATGGTATTGTTCTATGGTAAATTAGGTCCAATTATTAATACATTCAACCTTTCATAGTCATTCAACTTATTTCTTTTGTATGTCCTTGTTTATTTATTGATTTTAAGATTATGTGGATGGGGAATATTCATTCATACATATTCCAAGTAGTCTTTGACACACTGTCCTTTCTAATAGAATAATATAATAGTAACACATTGCTTCAACTGCTAAACATACTCTGGTTTTTAGCCTATGTAAATGTCTTTTTAAAAACATATTTCTAGAAGTAAATGTAATATTCTATTATAAAATGTGGGATTTTCTTTCTGGTAAGAAGCCCCTACTAAGTTATGGAGAGGACATTTTCTGACTATAAGATAATAACAATTTATGTTTACAATTTGGAATTTCTCATAAAGTTTTAATATGACCACTTAAAGTAGCCAAAAGTATGTCATATCAAGAAGATCTGTGCCTGATTTATTCACTATGAACATAGATTATTATGACTTAATGGTGGGTTAGGGTCCTTAAATGTAACCAACTTATCACCCACTTAGTGATATTAGTATGTTTTAAATATTTCATTCTTCTAACAATAAACCAAATTCTAAAAAAGTAGTATTTATAACATGAATGGTCTTCATGAAAT
Organism: Rousettus aegyptiacus; assembly: GCF_014176215.1. Taxonomy (NCBI): domain Eukaryota; kingdom Metazoa; phylum Chordata; class Mammalia; order Chiroptera; family Pteropodidae; genus Rousettus; species Rousettus aegyptiacus. The sequence continues at coordinate 164,639,110 of NW_023416284.1, forward strand.
ATTTTATACAATGTTATACACTTGTGAAGTGCCCAGAAAATAATCGTAGAGGTGTGCTTGTTAGATAATAAAAAACAAAGAATCCAGAGTACACCCACATGAATACATTCTGCATCCTATTTGGAACATTTTTGAATATTTACTGGGTACAGAGCAATAAGTTACCCACTGTACTCCGGATGCCCGCTATCATTGTAAGAGATCCACGTGCATGAACCAGCCACCCATATGAGGCAGAAGGAAGCAAGTGCTATGAGAACAGAAAGAAGAAATAAGGAATTCTCACTGACACAAAAATGTGAGTAAGCTTCTTTTATCTCAGGTATTTTATTGTTCGTTCACTCATACATTTGCACTTATGTGCCTTGTAACAGTCGCGATCTGGCAGAGGAATGTTTGGGCACTAATCTTCCATTTGTACATATAATCCCCATTCCTCCAAAAATTCCCCAAGATAGGTTTCATCTTCTTCCAGTGACTTGCCTATAGCCTGTTCCTCATAGAGTCTAGACAAAAGGCCCTCCTCTGTGAGCTCCTTGTACTCAGGATACTCACAGTCTTCTGAGTCATGTTCAAAGCTAGATAATGAAGGTATACACAGCCTGCCAGTCTGAGGGTCCCAATCAACCAGTGTGGCCGATGGTTCTTCCTCTGGCCCCTCTACCATGTCCACGTACTCCTGTGGCCAGTGGTCCAAGTCTCTGAGCTGAGGAGTATATGAATACAGCAGTGTTTGTGGGTCTGTGTCTGCCGAAGCCGCCTGTTGCTCAAATAATTTTCCTTGGAGGAACACCTCCTGAAGATTGAGCGTCTGATCTCCAGGCCCCACACAAATGTCAGTAGTTCTTACATCATATTCATATTCAACGACTGTTCTAGCTGTGGGTGTTGTTCCACTGTGTGACTCTTGCTGGGTTAGGGAAGACCCTTTGGTGTGTTTCTCAGAGTCACAGAAAATGTCCATCAAATGTGAAGCATACCCTAAGTGCTTCATCTCCATCTCTTCCTGATGGGGCTCCTGGTCCTCGCTGGGCTCATTCAGGTCTGATGCATCATTGTTTTTTTCCATTGCACTTATATCCTTATGAGAAATTTTAGAATCCTCCAAAATATTGAGGGTGATAAAGTTAATCACAATTTTTTCAGCAGGTACAAAGAATCTTTTGTCAAATTCATTTCCATAAATCAAAATCTATAAAGAGAGAAGAGAATGGTTTTTACCTTTTCACTTTAGAGAGAAATTAAAAACGGCTGTTAAACAGAATTTATACTGTCATCAGATAGTTTTAAAGATCTATTCTTACCAACTCATAAAAGTGAAAGTTATGCTTAGAATATACAAAAATCTCATTCACGTGGAGGGAAGAGACCCAAGATATACAAAATGCATATTGAAGTGGAAAGTGGTTCACTGGGTGGGTGTCTGCCCAGGTCAAAGAGCAGGGCATGACTGCTCCCTCCTCTAACTGGCTGAGGAGCTATTTAATTTCTTGAACATTGATTTTTAATTTTTCAGAATGAGAATCTGCCACGTGAGAGGTGGTGAGGACTCAGACTGAGTTTCTGAAATTGCTTTGTCGGTTACAGTTTACTATGTATTTGCTAATCGGCTGTGGTTACTTGGGCTCCCAGCCCTGTTTTGGATATACTCCAGTTGTGCAATGTGGATGGGCATGAAAACTGGATGTAAAAAGAGAGATAAACATATAAGTAGGAATGATTTTACGTACATCCCCATACACCATTCTTATTATGCTATAATAAAGCCAAAAAGTGAAATCCATTTCCCAGTTTATGGCAGGTAGAGAAATTCTAAATTATGTCAGAAAAACTTGTTTCAGATTAAAATTTTGCTGGGGAATGTGGCAGATGTCTGTTTAGATTGCCAATGAGGAGTTATGTTACAATCCTCATTGTCTATCCCATGACGTGCTTTCATTTAACATAAAATAGGTCCTTCGGTTTCATTCTTTTACAATTTCTTTTGGTCTTGAAAAGTCACATGTGGTCAAATCTGTGAATTTTCCTCCTAGGACAGGTCTCCTTATGCCATTAAAAAGCTAACTCCAAGACCTAAATACAGGCTGCTTGATAGAAATATTTTTAAGTCGAACTAACAGTCCTTGCATCATATACATGTGAACATATACTAATTCCCAAAGAAACTGTTATGGTTAAAATATTCCCAGCCTTGCAAAACCTTTCAGTGCTTGGTCCAGAAGCATAAGTTTTATTCCCCTTACTTTCTTGTGAATGATTAAGTAATGGCCATTTTTTTGCCTAAATGTGTTTCTATTCCATGTCTTTGTCTCCATCCTAAATCCCACTCTCTTCTTTTAGACTCTCGTCTTCTCTCTTTTGGAAAACTGCCAGTCTCCTAGGTGCTTTACTTATTTCTAGTCTCACTTCTCCTAAAGTTGTCTTAGACCCACTATCCATTTGGATCTCAAACACAATATTGACCATTACGCTCCTAATGTAAAACCCTATGGAGATTTTTCTTTGCCAGCAGAATAAAGCCCACCCCACACTCCAATAGAATAACAGCCCAATTCTCCTGTTACTTGGCCTACCCACTCTCCAGTCTTGTCTTTCATAGCTCCTATCACCTCATGATTCAGCGATATTATGTGGTTTATTAAACACCTACCCACCTTTGCTCCTGTTGTTTTTATGCCTACAATAGCTGCCCTTACTTTTACTCACGTTTCATAACCAAGCCCACGGATGAAACTTCTCCTGATCTTGCATGTGGGGTTTCAGTGCCTGCCCTAGATCCTCAGCTTCCCTAGTACCTGCTTTCATCTTAGCCTTCACATGTCATTTTGAAATTCTCATCCCCAACTAGACTTGAACATCTGCAGGGCATGGATCATGACTTATCTTGTATCCTAAGACTTCATCTAATCTGGTCATTAAATATAAAATCTTTGTCAAAGCTAAGGAATCTTTCCCTTTGGTCATGTTGGTGAGTTAATCTAGTAGAGAAAGTGCCTTTTAATTCATCAGTTCTTTAATTTTAAACTCATTATGCCTGTAAAAGGAACAGTATCTACTGTAGAACCTCCGTTTCTATCTTCCTGGACGTGTGTTATTACAATGACTCCTGCCACACTAAGCACTCACCAAATTTGCTGGGTGTTTCTCTTTGCCGACATGGATATATCTGTACATGGAGAAGCCCATCACAGAAAAAATAAACACGATGACAGATGTGGGCAAAACATACCAGAAGATGATTTTAACCTTCAATGCTGATGTTTGATCTGTAAAAACAACAAAAAAAGGAGCGGGGTAGATACTGTGATTTGGTGGGAAAGCAACGGCAATGACCTGGGGCAAGTCACTGACATTTAGAAATTCAGTTTTCTCACTTATAAATTGAGAAGCTTGAGCTAAAAATATTATAAGGGGTCTGAGAATTTTACTCTCTCTGACAGCAGGTGGTCTTAAGGAATTATCTAACTCATCTCAGATCTTTATAGTGAGGATGCGTTAACAACCTCAGTTAACAGATATTCCAACATTTAATGTCTGGCTATGAGATTTACGTTGGTTGTTATATTTGAAGGTAAACATGTCTGAAATTAAGGCAACTCACAGTACTTCAAACCAAACGACAAAATCCTCTTGTGAGGATACCACTAAGTACCTCCACTTTTCCATGCCACTCACTTAACTCAATTCTTTCCATATATTCAGTAGAGGACAGGAATCCATGGCATCACCTTTTATGTGACTAACAGAACTACTATCCGTGTAGGTTGGCCAGACTTTCCGGGTAGGTCTGGAGGTTGGGGATGTGAGTAGGGAGGTAGCTGAGCTGGTGAATGCTGAGGATTCCAGGTGCTGTTGTGCTGTAGGTTCATGTCGAGTAAAAGTCCACAGGGAATGAAAAAACCTGGTGAATAGTTTTACGAAAAGTGGTCCTGTCCCACCATTGATCAGAGTATATAATTGATGAACCGAGCTCATTGTGATAGACCTATATTTGTTAAGCTCCTTTGGGGTACCTGGAAGTTGTGATGGTTAATTTTATATGTCAGTTTGGCTGGGCCACAGTACCCAGATTTTGGTCAAACATTATCCTAGATGTTTCCATGAAGGCATTTTTTTTTTATATTAGGTTAACATTTAAATGATCAGACTTGAGTATAGCAGATTACCAGGTATTGGGCGGGGGCGGGGAGGGAGTTAATCTGTTCCCTTACTCCGAAGAATTCCTGGAAAGCACACTTGTCATCAAGTTCCACACAGAAAGGTGCCAACACCACAGTGCGGTCGTTGCAGGTGGATGAGCATCACTTGCCCCTACTTTAAGGCTACAACTCAGTCCAGTCCTCTTCAAACAATCCCTGGTCTCAGGACTGAACTTACTCTAATTAAAAAGAGCCATTACAACATTGACTGGTGGCATTTAGTGTACATTCGCAGGTGTTGGCTGCAAGAAACCTAATAAATTATACCTGTATTTTAGGGACTGGGGACTGTGGATATAAAAAATGTTTTTTAAAGAATAGTCTCAAAAAAATAATACTGAACTTTTAAAAAAAGTAGGTCCTCATAGAAAAATCTTTCTGGAAAGGTATATGGGGTGATCAACCAGCCAAGACATCAGGTCAGAACCTGAAATGGTGTCTCCTTGTTCCTTTGCTATCTTTCCTAGACTAGTTAGAAGGTCGCTCCATCTGCTTACTGGGAAAGATTTAATTTAATCTGATCTCCAGTTGCTATAGCTCTGCCAACTGCTAAAATGACTTCCATTGGAAATTCATTCGTACCATTTGGCCACTGATCCAGCTGTTAGTAAACATAGCACTTTTTCCAAATACAAAAATGATTTCTTCAATCTGCTTTGTTTTGCCTTTTGTTTGCTTAGCATTTTAGTTTTATTTGAATGTGGGAGGAAGCCCTTCGTTTTAAAGGGAAAGGTATGATAAGGATAGAGATGAAAAAATAAGGCTTTTCACTTTTGACATGTACCCACGAAGGTCCCTTTTTATTCCTTGAGGCAGTTTCGTCATGAAACGTTAGAGGCGTGAGGGAAGAGGAAAAAGGGGTCCTGTCATCGTGCCTGTCCCATAGCTGATGAAGGCTTGTGGGAAAAGGCTGTAACTCTGGTCTTAGCAGCACATTTGGAAGAGAAACAGAAGACCAGTGGGTGAAGAGCCATTTGATGAAGGTAAACTTTAGAGTTTATTTACCATTTCCAGGTTTTGAGTATAAGGGCCTGCCTCCCTGGGAGAGGGGGGAACATAAACAAATAACAAGCTTCTAACTCTATGTCTTCTATCAGGAAGGAGGATCTTCATCCACGGTTCCTTGGCAGCCAAGTTCAGAAAACATGAGGAGACAAGGAAGAGGAAGGAGAGAGAAGTAGCTGTAAGAATTAGGCAGTAATTACTGATTTGCGGATCCCAGGCCCTCGCAGTCACTGATTTCTGAACACAACTCGTGGAGCCTGTAATTTGTGTTCCTGAGTGGGAGCAAAGGATTCTGTCTTAAAGTGTTTTTAGGATACTACTTTGTTTCTAGCAATAAAATTGTCTGAGGTCCTTGAAGACCGCAGAATGTCTACTGACCAGATTGATGATAATTTTGAAGAAGAAGAAAAAAGATGTGCGTGAAAACTCCCAATTGTTATTTCCCAAGGCAGAGGCTTGTTGACAGCAAATGCCAGGACCTGTGCTGAGAGTTCCCCAAGGGGGTGAAAACACTCCCTCATGTCGGCAGAGGCCCAGGCTGCTCAATGCATTTCTGGTGATGGTTGCTTCTGCCTTTGCCTCAATCTGTTTCAGGTAGAAATGGATTTGCCAATAGTTTGTCTATACTGCCACACTTCTGTCTAGTTTTATCAGATTTCTTTCTTCAGAGCAGCTGAGATATTTTTAAGCTTACCCTTCAAAGTACTGACACACTGCTTCTGGGAAGGCTGAGCAAGGCGAGGTGGCCCTGGAACGAACGACTCCACGAGGATGCAGTACAGCGTGTCCGGCTCCAGCCAGCTGATCATGAGTGTGTGGTTGGTCACACACTGGGACCACTAGGTTAGGGAATTGCAGACAGCAGTTAGAGGCAAAGGTTTCCAGTACCACCCCAGACAAATAATTCTATAAGGAAACAAAAGACCCAGACACCATTAATCCTTTGCTATCACTGTGAACAGTTTCTCTGTTCAGCAACATCTTTAAAATACCCTTTCCTTCAGCTCCGTGGAGCATGGTCCAGAACTGGAATTCTGGGAACAATGCTAAATAATAACACGGGGATGGATTTCTCGTTCAACCGTGCCCTGCATTCTTGCTAACATTTTTTTCTTTCTCGGAGAGTGACAGACGGATGTTATACAAGTAAAAGCTCTACATCAAAGTAAGAGGGACAACAACTCCAACGGCAATGTCATACCCCGTTAGCAGAGTTTCTGTAAAGGAACTCTAAAGAATGTTCTTTAAGTGTCTATATATCTGCCTCCATTGTATCTCGGACGGCATCCCTTCTGAATATCAAATCTTTCCATTTTTACATGCAGAGAATTAAAGCATCGGAGTTGTTTGTTCCAACATTAACTACAAAATTGACACAGATTATATGCCCCCATTCCATTTCAGGCTTACCGTTCTGTTTGATTTCGTATTATACACGGACACATTATACTTCAGATTAGAGTATATTTGTTGCATGGAAATAGAACTTTCTTCTGGATTTTTCTTCCACTTCTCTGGAGCCGTTAGAACAATAGAAATGGATTTCTCATTAGGAGTCAAAGCGACTGCTGGAGGGCCAATTTGTGCTTAAAGGAGAGAGGAGAAGGACTTATGATCAAATATAGAAATCTCTTAGGATAAAACTACAGTATAATCTTGCTGGGATCAAAGCTCTGAAGCCCATCTCCCTTATTTAAGATGCCTCAGATGCTCTAAGGTGGGCCCAAGTCATGCCAAATCTTGAAACAATCAGTTCAGGCACCCTGACACAACGTTAAAACAGTAAACTGAGGTGTGTGTACTCAGTTCCTAGTCACATGGATAAATAGTACTTTAGGATGGTAAATACAATGAAAACTGTTTATAACAGTCCTGTGACTTGAAAAGTTGGTTGTAAATAACATTAATATGATAAATGGCAAAAACCAGTCATGGAGAAATGAAGCACGGCTAAAGGATAGAGGTTGGCAAAGTTGTACCATAAAGGTCCGGAAAGTAAATATTTTTGGCTTTCCAGGCCGTACGATCTCTGTTGCAACTATTATTTATATAAACGTAAAAACCATTCTTAGCTTTCGGCCTGCAGGAGAACAGAAAGGGGCGGGAGTAGTTGCTGCATTTGGTCTGAGGGCATACTTTGATGACTTCTGATCTAGCAGGGCACTAGGGAAATGACTTCAGCTTCAGGACCTAAGTAACCTGTAAATTTCATTTTGGCAGCTCTGAGCACATCCTCTTTGCCAAGTCAACCACAGATCAGGGGACAGAATCATTAAAAAGCAAATACCATGGAGATGTTGCCTTAATTCTGAGTTACACCTAGAAATTACATCATCATACTACCGAGTTTATAAGAAGAGACTTACTTTGGTGATCAGAACAATCTTTAATCAGTCTCATGGACATATCGCAATGGCTTACAAGCCAGTAACATTTTTAAAACTCTGTTAGTCGTTCCTCAAATTACACAGTTTCCACTAAATAACAACATAAAACTAAAAATTTAATAATACTGGCATCTAGCATCAATTTTGGATCTGAGAGTGATCTTAGAGGTCCCTTGGCCAAAGTTTTCATTCTAGAGATGAGACATGGATCCAGCGATGAGAAGTACCTTGGTCTCGTCACTCCATCAGCTGATGGACAGAGTGAAGAACAGAGCCAAGCAGAGTATTGGCCTCTCAGGCAAGTCTCCCTATGAGGCTGAGACTGCTAAGAACAGGAGGTTGGATGGACTTGATATTCATATGTGTTTAACAGACAACTGTGTTACTTACTTTCTAAAAAAGGATAGAATCGTCCAGTTTCTGCCCATTTGGAACAATTCGTTCCCCAAATGGCCTTAACTTTCGCATAATATTGATGTTCATAGTCAGAAGTTTCAGCAGAGAGATCACAGTAGGTCCTACTGATGTTTCTGCATTCAGATTTATTCAGCCATTTCTTTTGCCCATATCTGCTGAGAAGGAAACTGAATTAATAATAAGGTGCCCTCTGTGCTTTACAATAGGAAAAAACCAGTCATTATATACAACTGAATGGAACTTAAGACCTTCTCTTCAGAACAACAAAAGTGCCTGTCATTGAGATAAAAAAGAATCTACTTTTTGCTGCTGGCAATTTTTATCATTAGCTGTCAGGAACATGAGTCAGAGTTTCTGTAATCACCTTTCTTTTCTGTGAATTATAATGTGGATAGTACATTTTGAAAGCATGTATTTTATTATTATTCTTGGGCTACAGTAAAATTTTTACATATTGTGCGATCAGTTCTTCTAGTAATTATCTACGTAAGTTTTTCATCCACCATGCATATAAAGGTCAGTTTGATGGATTGTTCTAAGAAAAATCAGTCATTTTCTTTCTTGGAAGAAAACTGACCTTGGCTACGAAATTTAAAAATCTACTTGCCATCAAGGGTTTGGGGAAAATCACTAGGCCGAAGTATATACCAAGGTCTACATTTTCAATAATTATAAGATGATGCTAATGATGATATTAACTAGGTTGTTCACATAGACTTTTCCTTTCCTTTATTAAAAACAGAACATATAGCAAACAGGGAGGAGAAAATAGTTTTACCACTCTTCAGAGGGGAGAGACTGAAGTATAGAGTTTAAGTGACACAGGATGAGCTGATAAAAGAGATAGGGCTGCATGGGAGGCTACTGAAAGGGTTAAAGCAGGAGTGTTGCTTTTAGAAAGATAACTCTGGTGGTAGCATGGAGAATAGAATGGGTTAGAAGGTGCAACCTAGAGAGGAGTTGAGAGGATACTGCGGTAAGTCCAGGTAAAAGATGTAGGTGGCTTGGACAAAGGTAGTGGCAGGGGAACCGAAAATAGGACAAAAGGAAGAAATATTAGGGACAGTGCTTAGTGATTCAGTGCATGCAAATGATGAGTGAAATGAAAGGTTAGTTAAGGATGATGCCTCTTTCTGTCTAAGATGGGTGAGATGGGTGAGACAACATTTACCAAGATAAACACAGAGAAGGAGTGGGTTTGGGAAATGGAGAGAGGGCAATAGAAGGAAGGAGGGATACGGAGTTCAGTTGGCATGTTGAGCTTGAGGTATGTAAAAGAATTCCAAATGCAGATGCTCATAGGGGCTCAGGAGAGAAGTGTGGGTGGGAGGTAGTGATTTTGAAATCAATGGCATGTAACTGCTAACTGAAGGCGTAGGCATGAATGAAATTACCCATGGAGACAATGCAAAGCCTAGGATAAAATTTCAAGAGCATCGGGATTTAAAGGTTGGATACAAAGTATACCTAGAAATAGCAGCTAAAGAGAAAAGGAAAAACAGATATCACAAAAGTCAAGAGAAGAGAATGTCTTGAGAAGGAGGAAATTTCAATTTTATCAAGTGCTGCCAAAGCTTAAGGGTATCATCCCTTTTAAGAACAGAGCAGCAGAATCCTGAAAGTAAATGTCTCCTTTTTCATATGTACTATACTTGCCACAAGACATTAGAAATACTATAGTCAGGTCTTGTTGACCAACTTCTTCATCCAAGTTATCACCATTGCCTAAGGGCTTTCAAACTTTTTTTGACTGTGAGCCACTGAAAGAAATACATTTACGATGTGATGCAGATTACAAAAACATACATATATCTAACATACTAAAGCAAAGTTTTTATAATACCTAATTTTTACCAAATGCCATGTATTTAGTTATTTTCCATTCTAATCCATTCGATACCATTCTAGTCCTTTGTATTAAAAATAATGCTAGTTATGTCCCTCAAAATTGATTTCATGGCCCATCAATAGATCTTGACTTATATTTTGAAACATATTGGCATTGCCTATTTGACTCTCCCTCTGCAAACTTCCTCAGACTGACAAAGGCAGGCAGCTTCCCACAACACATGTTGATGAAGGGGAAACTGCTCTTTACTGGGTTCTGTACAAAATGCTTTGTAAGTCTGACAAGCTCATAGACATGAATCATTCAACAAATACTCTAGTGATGATGTTTATGATGGCAAAAAGTCATGAGGGACCCTCGGTGGTCTCGACTGTTTTCTGGTGATGGCAGGAAACACTTATCAAGTGCCTGTTGCAAGCCTGCCAGTACTTACTATTTGCATGCTTTATCTCATTAATTATCATAAACTCCCTAGAAGGCAGGTGCTATTATTTTCATCCCATTTTACATACAAAGAAACTGAGGCTAAGATTAAGGAAACTGCTCAAGTTCATACGACTAATAAAAGGTGTATCTGGGATTTGAATCACTTTCTGATGCCAAAGCTTGTGTTTTCAATGCTCCACTGTATTTTCTGCATAAAATTCTTTTGGCAGATACAATTTAAACTTTTGTTGAAATTTCGTCTTTTACTTGGAAATAAACTTCATTTGAAAGTATGATGTGTAACCTGCCCAAGGTTAGCTGGCTAGATTCACAGCTTGGCTATGAACCCAGGGTTGTTCGACTCTGGAGCTGAGCTGGGAGCCCTGTCCATGAACTACACCTCCCTGCATTCCTGTCCACCTCCCACATGCACCGGCATGTAAGAACTCCGATGTGGCAAGTTTGTTTTTAAATATTCTTTTTTGAAAGTTGCACAACCTAAATTGTCTGCTGTCACAGAGCAGTGATGAATCTGCCCATTAAAAAAAAAAAATCCTTTTGTGAATCACGTAGACATATAAAGGACAGACCAAGCTCTTTGCTCCACCTAATGGAAGAGGAGGCACACACATACTCATGAGCCATTTCTGTTTGTACAGTGACGTCTTCTTTCCTAAAACCCTAGATCTTGGGAAATGCTGCAAAAATGACAATGAAGTTCTAGGTAAATGAGATCGTTGTGAATAGCAGTTGAAGTCTTTCATTGCCTTCAGTGGTCAGAATTTTTTTGCAAAGACAAAAATGACTTTATTCTTTTGTAAATGCGGTACATTTTTAAAAAACTCAGTTAAAACAATATAACCAAGAGGGAAATAAATAACTCTAAAACCCATTACCCTGAAACATTTGGTATACGTGATTCTGCACATCTCATTATGTTTACAGATAACTGGAAAGATAATTAGATAGCTGAATATATTGATAAAAACTAGATTATATTGTACATATGGTTTTAATAAAAGTCATAGCTATAACTTGATTTGAATTTTAATATAAAAAATAAATTAGAATGAAATTATAGGAATTGCTATAGTTCAAATGTTTCATTATAAGATATTAGTTTCTAAAATTTTTAAATGATTTTTTTGAAAAAATATTGAGTCGTTATTATTTATATTTAAATCACATTTAATGATTTCCTGCTATGAAAATCAGTACACTTATAGTTCTTTCCTACCTTCTGATTTGTTATATTATTTATATTATTTATGTTATATTATTTATATTTGTTATATTATATTTCGGTTCAAACATTTACAAAAGTTTGATAACTGTATTTTCCAAAACCATTTAGCCTTTGTTCTCCATTTAGATAGTTTCAATGCATGCTACTAGTCTTCGGCCATAATCGTGTCATTACTAAGTTCTTTATTTAGGTTAATCTTTTCCTCTCTGTCAGGTAGATATTATCTTTAGTTAGTGGTTCTCTCCTGCCCCCCGAAGAAGCTGTCAGGGGAATGATATCCCCAATTTCCACCTGCTTGAAAATATATCTGTTGAACTTGCTAAGAGTGTTAGGCCACGCCCATTTTCCCTTCAGAGATGCACTGCTGCCAGATGGAAAACACTCCATCCCCTATCTCCTGGCCCGACCTGAGTCCTGCTTTTGCTATGATGGCCAGAAATCATTTCATGAGTGAGGGTTTGTCACACGCCGGTTGACTGAATCAATTTGCTGAGAGCCTGCCCACCCTCGGGTGTTGGACTGCAGGAGCCCGATGTGGCTCAGGGCATGTCTGTGAAGTCATGGCCTCCCTGGACTGCCCCCATCCCACTCTAGGTTTCCCCTTGGGCTGTGACTGGGTTTCAACAATGAATGTGTCACTTAAACCTGATTTCTCTTTTGGCTCCTCCTTCTCTGACTTTCTGTGGCTCCAAACAGGAGCTCCATGGGGACAGGTCCTCAATTTCTAGTGGCAGAAATCCTTAGATTCCACATCCTCAGATTGTTGGGTTAGCGTCTTAGTCCTATGACATTTATTCTTGGGAAATTATTTTCTATTGTTGAAGTTTGAGAACATATAGTTTTGCTGTCAGCTTCTGCAGTTCTTTCCTAGAGATTTCACAGTATTTGGTTGGTGCACTTCACCGTCTGTGGTTGGGGTTGTGGCTGTTTCCTTCGTTGCTTTGAAGGTGGGCATTTTCTACATGATTTACATTCTTTCTTCCTTGCAACGAGTTTTGAAGGAGAAGTGGAAAGTAAAAATTTCCAGTCACTACTCTCTTTAAGAGGAACAACTAGTTGCACAGAATTCTGCACTCAGTTTCACTTAAAAATGCCTATAATTCCAGTAAGTTTGGACATTTCGGGGATGATGGATTTCCTTGTTTGCTCAGTGACAGAAAAAATATTCTGATTAACTTCTTTTCTCCATTTAAGTAACTTCCACTTGTGTAAGCACCCGATGCTCCTGTCTCTATGAAGAAACTGGTTTCTCATTTAATCTAACATAACAAGAAAATTTAACATGAAATATTTAAAACTTTTTTCAAATACTTATTTAATACAAAAGATGGTTTACCTTCACACAATTAATAGGAGTCTGAGTCTTGTGTTAATAAATTAACAAAAGAAAAAGAACTAACTTACATGAAATACTGCATGGTATAAGTAACTTCCACTCCTGGTAGGCCCTCTGGTGGTCTCCATTGTAAGATATTCTTCATGTTGATGGATAAGAAGGTGATATTTGTAGGCTTAGGCAAACCACCAGACACACAGGGAGCTGAAAAAGAGTAGAAAGAAATCGAGGTCTTAGTGGAGAAAAAGGAAAGCATAAGCCTATTGCTTTCTCTAGATATGGCCTTCCAGTACTCATGCCCTGTATATTTCCTCCCAGACAGAACCAGAGCTGACACTGTGACTCACTTCAACCACCAGAAAGTGGCAAAAGGGACTCTAGGACTATGCCTTAAGAAAGCCTGGCTGCTTCCACTTTTGCCTTTTGGAAGCCCTGAGCTGCCATGTAAAAATTGGGTTACACTGCTGGAGATACTATGTCGAGAGGCCATGTGACAAGGGAGAGGTTCAGTTGTCCTAGCTAAGCCCAGCCTTCCAACTGAGGGGCCAGAGTCAAGCCCTGTGGACATTCCAGCCCCACCTACCATAAACTAAGCTGCATGAGAGACTTCGAATTAGACCAGCAGAAGAACCATACAGCCAAGCCCCAGTTAACCCTCAGAATTGTGAGAAATAATAAAGTGGTTGTTTTAAACCACTAAGTTTGGGGGTAGTTTGCTATGAACCAGTAGATAATCAAAACAATCCCTTTATTAGATATAGAAATAAAATTTAGGATACATGCCCCTGAAAGGCCAGAGTTTTGGTGACTGAAGTTGGGGTTAGCTTTATTCAAGTATCTGTAAAGCAATAATTAGAAGAGAAAATAGTGAAAGAACACAATTTATTTAATTCAACACTGATAAGTTCACATAACTGCACTTTAACAAAAACTGTATCCTAGAGGATTATTTTGTAAAAATCCTCTGAAGAGAAATGATAAAGAATTGAGGAGCTATCAAAATATTAGAAAAGGACAGAAAGAATGTGAAGGGTAGTTTCTTATAAAGGAAAACGGGTTATCCTTGAATTCAAATGAATGAAAAAAAAATTCAATGATAACATGTAAGAATAAAAATATTCATTTAAACTATTGGAGAGATCACAAAATACTGAGTAATAAACAATCAGATTTTATGAACTTATCCTATCATAAATTGCATATTCTAGTCAATGAACTTAGAAAAATATCAAATTTTGATGCTAAAGATCAAACTTCAGAAATAAAATTTAACCAAGCCACTGAAAGCTGGTCAAATCTTGGCTAAAGTCCCATAATTCTAATGTATGTTAGCTAGGACTCATGTCAGAGAAAAGAATTAGCTTTATGTTTGTGGTAATCCTCAGCTAATATTAGCTCTATACAATGTATTGTAATTCCACATGCCAAATGAAAAGAAAAAATTCTTTGCTTTTGAAATAAACTTAGTAATATGACCCTGATGCTAAATCAAAATAATCTCAACATGTGACAGAGAAACAAAAATATAGGCAGTTGAGTATATGTTTATGTGTGTATGTGTGTGCGCATGTACTATATTTATAATGACTCCTACTTTAAACTTTGGCTATTTGAAAAAATATCTCAGTATTATTTTTAAGAAAAAAGTTAAATACTCAAAGAGAACCACTGTCAACTGATCACTGTGTGGGTATATGTGCAGTAAGAGTAAGGAGATCTCATAAAGACATCTTGCTCAAAGTCTGCCTCTGATTTCTATTCTTCTAACTCTTTGGAACCATACCATATCAACTGGTGCTGGCTTTTTCTGGAAATTATATACAGTGAATAATAATCAGTGCAATACTGCTCTGTTCTAGCACCAGGTTCTAAATTTTAATCAGATTTTTGAGGACGAAACAGAGAACATGGGGAGGCGGCACCATGAAGCATATTATTTCTCAACCCTTTGAAAGTAAGGAACACTTATAAAAAATTCCAAGGATCTTTCCACATCTGAAATGCAGTAGTAGTTCCACATGTTTAGATGACACTAACATGTGAAGAGTGGTTATCATCTTGTAAGAACTAAAATTGAAATGGGCTGTGAATTATCATATTGCAGATGTTAGCCGATAAGGAAGTAGAATATTCTGGTTTGTGGCAATTTGAGGTTGGAGATATAAAACACCAGTTATCCTAGATAATATAGTTCAGGCATATTTTCTCAGTGTTTAATCTATACAAATCTTTATCTTCTACAACCCTGGTTTCTGTTCATCTTTTAATATAAGTAAACAGTTGACAAAACTCTCAAGATGCCTAAAACATACCCCAAAAAGTTTTAAGAAATAACTTAGAATAAAAAAATGGATTGTTCATTTCAATTTAATTTAATTTGAATTTCTTGGTCACCGCCATGAAGGAACAGTAATTTCACTTTTCTGAAATGAACCATACTCTGGAATCTGCTGTCAATCATTAATGTTCATTGATTCAATAGATATTTTGTTTAATGTTTTGTAATCTTTAAAATAATCCTCTAGAAACACTATGCCAATTATCAAAATGTTATCAAACTGTGGTAATAACAGGTTAAATAAAGGGAATTAATAATGTGACAATAATATCAAAACATTAAGCAATTTTTCTATCTTGCCATTTTGAAAAGAAAATATATTTCATCAAAAATGCTGTGAAATGTGTATACATTTCCTCTGCACATCTACATTATGAGTAAATTATATGTGTCACCAAAATTTTGATAGCCAGCCTCCAAATTGGCTCAGTAATCCCTTCTGCCTGGCATTCGCAGCCTATATGAGTCCCTTCCCACATGGTATCTGGGTTGGTCTGTATGGCAGAAGTAATGGTACGTCATTTCAAGATTAGGTTCTAAAATACACTGTGGCTTCTATCTTGCTTTCCTTCTCTTGGATCATTTACTCTGGGGGAAGCCAGCTGTCTAATTGTGAGCAGCCCTATATGATGAGTAACCGAGGCTCCCAATAGCCCGTGAAAAGTTGAATGACACCTCCTGCCAAGGCGCACCTTGATGAGCTTAGAAGTGGATCCTTCAGATGACTGCAGCCCCAGCCCTGACTACACTCTCATGACAGACCCTGAGCCAAAACCCCCTAAAGGGAATAACCCTCAGGAGCTGTGTGAGGTAATTAATATTTGTTGTATTACGTTGCTACGTTTTAAGGTAATCTGTTACACAGCACTAGATAACTAATACAATGAAGATTCTAAAAATGAGAAAAACTAAGAGAGATTAATTACTGAAAACAAGTAAATTAAACTGAAAGAAAAATATGGTCCCCTCCATTCCCTATGTTGTAAATTACTCCTGCTTAACAACAACAAAATGTTCTTTTTAATAGGCCGATGCTATCTCTATAAAGAAAATTAAATATCCAGTGAGAAGACTGGAAACTTATTAGCCTTTTAATAGCAAGTGAAGATCACGGGAACAATTTTTTGAATTTTTTTAAAAAAGATTAATGATTAGTTAAGCTCATTGTAAATATACTGGCAAGGATTCAGAGTATTAAACAGCTTTAATAAAAATAAATTTTCAAATGGATATTGTTTTGTACACTATTTCCGGTGAAAGAATATCCCAGCTTTTAATCCTGCATATTTTTCATTTAGATTGACATTATCTTTTTGATTGCACAGGCAGAAAAACTATCAGTTTAGAATCATCCCCTTGTTAATAAATCAAAGCATCATCCAGGGGCAGCCCAGCCATGAAAAAGAAGGTCACATTGTGGTATCAGCCCATCTCTACACCTCCCCAGGACACAAAATATTTCTTTTTTATGACATGGTCTGCTAGTTTCTAAGCAAATTAAGCCAATTAGTCCTTTTTTTGACATCTTGTCTCTGCTTGTAGAAATTTTACTTCCAGAAATGGATCTTTATCAATTGTTGGGGTTTGCTAGTGATTTCTTTATATGTATTAGTTATAATTTTTGTTAGTTATAGAATTTTAATGATTTGTATTTGATCGATGAGAATAGATGGTGAGGTCTGACCTTTCTACAAAGAAGAGTTATAAGGACTGCTTGCTCCTTTGGATTAGTTCTGGTTTCATTAGGACACAAGTGGTCTCTAGGTATAATTAAAAATAATGTTGAGAGTGGGAACCATTCATGACAGGCTAAGAGATTCTATTTTAATAATAGATATGCAAATAAAACTCGCAATCTATAGGGGAGAAAAGATTGGATGGGGCAAGAATAAAACTGGAGGGACCAGTAACACCATAATTACAGTAGCCCTAGTGAAGAAGGCTGAGCTTGCACCCGAATAGATGCTGACTGTGGATACGGAGGTGGGTGGGCAGCTTGGAGCTCTATTTTCAAAGTAGAAACAACAAGAGCTTCTGATGAAGCAAAGCTGCAAGAGTTTCCTGAGTAAGTTGAGTTGCTGTATTGTTAAAGCTAAAATAACAGATGAGGGTTTATCAAGGAATTCTTGCCTTTTATCTGTTTTGATGACACAAAGGAGCAATCAAAAATAGAATTAGCACTTTTTTAAAGGAGAAATAGCACATTTAAAAAAGAAAAACAATTGGTAACTAGTATATTCTTAAGGATTTTAAATCTTTGCAGTTTTTAGGCATTGTGTTTGTTTCAAGTTTGGAAAACATAAAGAATGGATAAACATTCCAACTGAGGTAAGTTACCTTTCTAACTTGCCAGCACTGATAAGATAATCAACACCAAAGTGAAAATATGTCACGCCCACATTGATATCAGGAGTCATGTGCCAGCTTATAGGTAACAAAAGCATTTTGCTCACACAGATTCATGGCCTGGAAATATAGCTCTGATTCTCTGAGGGTCCATTGATTTCACCTCCAAAACCATAAACTGTTGCATTGATGTACATAGTTTTATTTCTGGGAGTGCTATACCATTACAACTTTCGTTTGGTACATAAGATTCTTCACAGTCTGGTCTGTCCTCTCCCTGTGCAATTCCTCCAAATGTACTGCGTCAACCAGAGTGTGGGCTTTGAGCAACAGAGGGACACTTGATGTTACCCCATTGGATTGTGGGTATTTAAGATGGCCTCTGGCATAACAAAGCTGTCCAGAGTCTGCAAGGAGGTATTCACTTAATGACCTTCCAATAATGACCTTCCAATAATCAGCTGTATCTTATAAGCCACATCATTTAGTTTTGTATACCCTCTCAGTGTTTATTTCCCTTTTGTTATGTCTTGGCCTTTGGAAAAGCCTTCTAGTTCAGCTTTACCTATGTTATAGCACCACAGGGAGAAGTCCCGTGTCTGTTCTCAGGTTCTTTCTAGTAGAAAGAAAACAGATAAATGGCATTAGAAATGGGTAAACCTATGAAAACTTCTTTAGTAGAATTTTAGAACATGCGGCTGCTCCATTGCTCCTAAGAGTTACCTTGTATACAGGTATAGTGAAATGGTACGTGACATTTTCATAATGGCCTCGAAATTAATGCTAAGGTCATCATCTAAGTATGTTGCAGTTTTAATTATATGCCTGATAGTAAATTGTATTTCCATTTCATTATACTGTGGGAAAAGCCTAAATGCTTTTAATAAATTAGTGCCTGATGAAGACCAATAAAAAGCAGTGAAGTTCTCAGAGTGAATTCACAAAGAGCCAGGGTAACCAGTCTTGTGGTTACCCAACTTTTCTTTTAGAGGGCTGAAGCATTCCAACTTTGCTGTTATGGATGATATGTTCATCCCCTGGTGAGGCAAACAACCAGACTTGTGGGGCCTTCTCCTTTGGAGCTATTCAAGTATCTGAATCTCATGACTAACTAGAGAAGCCTCAGTATAGAGGAAGCCCTGCCCAGCCTTGCACAGAGAAAGTCTCCAGCCTGCCAGATCCTCTGTCCTTCAGAAGCTGGAACGGAGTGAAGGAATAGCTAGGCTGTAAGCTGTTTGATGTCGGGGACCATGTCTTATGAAGAGTATTTATATCCCTAGTGGCTGGCAAATAAATGCTTTTGAACTGAAATAACCAAGGACTGGTGGGTCTCACATAAATCATGGAATCAGGTTAGAATTCAGATTTCCATTAGCATTTGCATGATGGTGGAACAGCCTGAATCACTAAATCTCGATGGCTTAAAATCACCTTGGTAAATTTACATTATACACAAGGTATTAGCATCATCAGAAGATACTCAAGTGATGGTTTTTAATGAAGAAATAGTAGTTCACAGCAAGTGGTTACTATATATTTCAAGTGTCTTTTGAAATAGGAAAATACCTTAATATGGTGTAAGAACCACCAACCTCCCCTCCCCCCACCTCCCCTCCCCCAAAAAAAAGAAAAAGAAAAAGAAAAAAAAATCACCTCCTGAATGAGTTTTCTATTATGGGGAAGGAAGTTAAAAAGATTTGATGTACAAAAAGCCCCAGAGGGTGATTAACCAATTCCAGGAAGCAAAAGTTATAATTAACTCATCCTAACCATCACCAAAGGAGAGCCAAACAGTATGGCCGCCTTCAAACAGATTATCTTAAGTATTGTTCTCATGCTGAAAGGGAAGCCATATTTTCTTTTGTTTCAAGCTATAACCTATTTCTCTTAAAAAATATGAACTCCTCTCTCCCCCTCTCCCCTCTAATTATATATCAAGTGCCTTTAAAAAGTCATCTAAACAGAACTTAAAATGTGATTCAGGAACTGTTTACTTGAGAAAAGATAACTGTCTTCTATTGAAGATAGAGCATATTTTGGTATTAACATCAATTACTTTGAACTCGATTATCTTTTATAACCACCAACCCCACTATTGTGTCTGTTATTTCTTTGCCCACTCACTGCTGTAAGTGTGTGCTGCTTCAATGTCTTTATAATAATACTTATATACATTTATGAATACATAAATATTACATTTATAAGGGGCACTGCCACCTGCCCTATCTCATTGGCTCCTAATAATCACGAATGTGAGTAGGTCAGAGAGAAGTACTAAGAACAAGAGTTCTAGAACCATCCTGGGGCCTACTCCCTGATCTAACACAAGTTTTCTGCTTGTAAGCAATTTTTTACAAATTTATGAGGCAGATAGTATTATTGTTAAATTTTAAAAATGAGGAAATTAAGGCATAATAATACTATCTGCCTCATAAATTGGTAGGGATGATTAAATAGGATTCTTTATATGGAGCTCCTAGAACAGTGCCTGGAATGAAGAAAGAGCTCTATAATTATTAGCTCAGTATTGTCCTCTGTAGTTACTATTATAATTTTAGCTTTGAATAGGCAGAGGCCCAGAGAGGCTGAATGACTTGCCTGTTTTTATTCAGCTATTTGGCGGATACTTGAGCCCAGGGTTCTGACCATGACAGGGCTTTTTCCAAGTGGAATACTTACCTCCTACCCTCAGGAGATGCTCCAAAAAAAGTGATGTGGGAAGAAGGGATTGTATGATCATTATAAATTTTGCATATTACAGATGAGTGCTTCTAAGGAAAGACTGAGAAATTCAATGAGGAAAACAGTAATATTTTCTTCTTCACTGAAGCTTTACCTGGTGGAACTAACTGTACATAGTAACATTATGCATTGGACAATTAGTTACTGGGCACCGTCTATATGCTAGAAATAGAAATTGATAGGTACTAGCATAGGGTAGTAGAGGACAGAAACACACAGAAGGCCCTATGCTTATGGGGCAGATGTTTTCTCAATCTGGGACACAATCTGCCAATGTTTATATAAACATGCATATACCTGGCAGGTTACATTGGCATATATTGATGGATTGTGATGCATAAGTCATAGAGAAAAAGCAGTGCTATTTCTGATGAGTGATGCATAAATCATAGAGAAAAAGCATTGTTATTTCTTTATAGCCACACCTCAGTATGTAAATCTTTGTGCTGAAACATGTCTTTGAATATTGCTGTTGGTGCTTGATAGCAAGTAGAACTTTAGAGACTACTTTTTGAAATAATTATATTGGAGTTTACCCATCAAAAAGAGTGTACATCTTCCAAGCAGTTCCCTAGGGAGTGTTTACGATTATTCTCATGATACTGCTCAGCTCATGGCACCTGAGGCACACTTCCTTTCAGCTGCAATTATCTTCAGAGGTAGCTAACATGCAAGAAGTTCCATCTCATTATTTTACAGTCACAACTTGTTTTTGCCCAACATAGCATTTCCCAGATTTACTACCCACGTTTGTCGGAAGTGCCTTTGCATGCTTTTGAAATTAAATTCCCATATTGAAGATGGAGGTTTGCTACTTAATGGGTAATTCTGACCAAGGTATACCAAGCTCTACACGAAACTCAGAAAAAAAGTTTAAGAAATATATTGGGAGTTTTTTGTGCATAGCCTTCTAAAACACCTATTTTGAAGACGCCATTCTTAATTTGCATATGACAGCCCCATTGTTTGTTAGAAAACCAGTCCTACTACCCTCCTCAACTCTTGTATGAATGTCTTCCCTTCCCTTCCCGTTTGGAAATTAGCTTATTAAAGGCAGTGGCTTGATTTTCTCCACATTTTGCAATCTCCAAAGCATCTTGATTGGTAGTAATAAATGTCATAGTAATCATGGAAAAGTGGATTTGAATGTGGGTTGGAGTCTCTACTACTTGATAACTTGCTTCAGAAAGGAAAAGATGAAAGAAAGAACAGAGTCAAAGATGAATCATTTGGGACCACTAATGTATTGGAAAGAATAGCCGTCCGGAAATCCAAGTTCAATCAGTGAGTATTTATTAAACATCAACATACTTCGTCCACTTTATTTTTCAAATCATATTCACGACTAGTACTTTTTTTTATCCTTACAGAAGCAATGTAATTCTTCCATTTATAGCTTCATCATTTGAAATTTTCAAAGAGAAAATCAATAAGATGTGAGGAAAAATTAACAGAAAAAGGAAGAGACTTAAACATAATTATTTAGTGGAAGTAATTAATAGTATTTACTTCTGTTCATGGTTGATTGGAATTTTGAGGCAAATGAGGTTGATAGTGTGCTTTTAGACTTTCCAATCGAACAAGACGAAGATGAAAGTGTACAGTAGCTATCAAAAATGCTGTCAGAAAGATGAAATATTTTTCAATAGGCTAACTTTTCTCTTTAGTGACAAGTAGATGCTTTGATGTTTCAAGGGTGACCAGGATGAGGATCAGATATCTTCACGGTTGAATTACGCCTTGATAAAGTTGTGTGACTAAATGCAATAAAATGAACAGGGGTTCACATAGGCCTCGCTGAAGATCAGCTCTTTGAGGTACTGATCTTGCCACAGGGATATTAAAAAAACACTGGTCAAGGTAAAAGCAGAACAATGAAGAGGCCACCCGCGAAGAAGAGACAAAGGTAATGGCAACACTGGAACTTCTCCAGGAACAACTTAGAGAATGGATCAATTAAAACATTCCCTTTGCTCTTGCTCATTGAAGCTAAGAGCCTTCAAAAGACTGTCGACTCAGGAAGTGGGAAATAGCATGTAAGACACCAGCTCTATTTTAGAAAACCACAGCTGTAACATTTATGCTTTTTGATAATTATTTGTGGTTTTATTCAGTATTGCAAAGAGCCGCAGACCACAGTAACTTGTTGAGCCTGCCAATGACCTTGAGGTCAGGCTGCCTACAGCTACAGACCTCCTAACTCCTACCCACTTGGTAATACCACCCTAAAAAAAATCATCCTTTTCATGGGATTTTGCTATTTATTGTTGAGTTCTATTTATTGATTTGTAGTTTTATAAAGAAAGAAATGTAGGTATTAAAAAAGAATACTAACTAACTAGTAATTAATTTATAGATAGAAATATACTTAGAGCAGGAGTCAGCATTATTTTCTTGCTAAGATCTTAAATGGAAAATACCTGAATTTATATTGAATCATAATTATTTCACATAATATAGATGGCAACTTACTTACGACTGTTGAATTTATAGTTTTTTCCTAAAAGCATTTGAAGTATTTATTCATAGTAACACATTTACTTGAACATCTCATTTCTTTTCTAATATATCTTCTCAAGTAGAGTGAACTTGATATTTTTATATGTACATTTATATATGTATATAGGATAGTTATATATAGATACATATATATATATATATATATAAATATATATATACTGGCAACGCTTGTAAGTGCAAAGTACTCTTTTTATAGGAAGCCCTGGCTAACTCTTAAATTAGATCAGCTGCTTTGTTCTGTGCTTCTAAAGAAGTTTGGTTTCCTCAATTCTGGCATTTATACTTTAATCTAATAACCTATCTGAAACTAAAGGCTTCATGAAGGAAGAGGCCTTATTTTCTTGTTCACCTCTATGCTCCTGAAAGGTATAAATGATTGATTGAATGAATGAATGAATGAATGAATAAGTCCTCAAAGGAAGGTTACTTAAAAATCACATTATGTCAAATTATATATTAACTTTTGAAAACTCAGAATAGATGCATGAGGGATTAAGGTAATTCTTTTTCATTAAATCTGATTACTTCAAATACTTCATTTCCCTGAGTTATTTGCTCCTGAAATCATGTAATATTCTATTTTGCACTTAAAAACTATGAGCCAATTTTTGAAACAACAAGGTTAGCATTTAATAGTTTAGTAGACCTTTTGCAACATATACATTTTAATCTAAAATGGAGGAGGGCTGGCTTGGAATTATCTGGATAGTTAGCCTTGAATATGAAAACAGTCATTGTTGGAGCAAGAGTAAGGATTTTGCAATTGCAAGTGCCCCTCAGAGCAGCAGAGGCAGGAGGCACAGATCTGAGAAGAGTGAGCCCTTCTGCTGAAGAAACTTAAATGTCGCTGTCTTTTTACACACCCACTGATGGCTTTTAATTTTAATTTTCTTACTGAGGTATACTTGGCATAAAACATTATATTAGCTTCAGGTGTACAACATAATGATTCAGTATTTTGTATATATTGCAAAATGGTGGCTTCTCTCTGATGTTCATGTTATGAAAAGTATAAGAGAAGACCTCAGCTCTGTCTTCAACATTCTCAGGGGAGCCTTTCAGGCACGACAGTGATGCAAAAGTTTCCCTTTGGCAGTGGATGCAGGCAGGTTGGGGAAGAGAACTTGCTGCATAGGGTTGAAAAGGGAGCTTTTCCCCACTTTAGAAGCCAAACCCATGGATCCTGCTCACTATTCTCCCAGTCTTTGAGGGTGTGGTAGGTGTCATGAATTCAATTTTGTCCCCCAAAAGAAATACGTTAAATCCTAACCCCTAGTATCTCATAAAATAACCTTAATAAATATAGGGTCTCTCTAGGTAATCAAGTTAAAAAGAGGTCATTAGAGTGGGTCCTAATCCAATATGACAGGCTACTTATAAAAAGGGGAAATTTGGACACAAAAAGAGACATGCGCAGAGGGAAGATTACACGCAGAGATGAAAAGAGTACCATGTGAAGGCAGAGGATAGGAAAGACAATCAACAAGCCAAGGAATGCCAAAGACAGCCAGCAAGCTAGGAGAGAGAGGCCTGGAACAGATGCCTCCTCACAGCCCTCAGGAGTCAACCCTGCCAACATCCCGATTTCACACGTCTAGCCTCCAGAACTGTGACATAGTAAATATTTGCTATTTTAAGCCACCCAGTTTGTGGTACTTTGTTATGGCAGCCTTAGGAGACTAATGCGGTAGGTAATGACTTAGAAGGAATACTGGGAAGAGACTCAAGAAAGTAGCAGTTGGATGAGACTTTAACCCCGAGTTTCTATATCAAAAGGAATTCTGAAAGATAAAGCAGAGGAAATATTTAATTTTAATCTCTCCAGCCAGCATTCTTTTTTTTTCTAAAATTCTCTTGTTCTCCAACTTCATATGTAATTGATTATAGTGATTTAATTCACTTATCAGATTTGTGTCAAATAATCATAAATGTGGCCCAAGAAAAAGTAAAGCTGTCAGAACATCACAATCAGAGCATAAGTATAATATTATAATTAAGATGGATAAAACAATTTTGCTTTTTAAAATTTATGCTACTTTTTTTTTTTTTTTTTTTTTTTACCATCATGGAAGTAAACATGTGAATGGCACCTGGTAAAATTATATGTTGAATAAAGCCTATAATGAAAGGTGCTTTTAACCAAAAATGCAAATTTTCCGAGTAATATTTTGTGAAAGGTACTATGTCAAGCACTAAAAAAGGCAACACATAGATATGCAGTTTTATTTAAAATATTATAAAAATACTTAATGCTTTATGTTGAAATGCTTATACTAAAATATTAATTTTTTAGCATTAATAATTGCAGCTTTCTATTGTCTGTGTTTTCCAAAGTCTGTGCATAAATGGAAAATAGTGCCCTACCTATGGTTCTAAGAGTCAGAGCTGTATAAAAAGATATGTAATGCTCAGAGAAATATGGCTCCCCTCTCATCCCTACCCTACCCCCTCATTCCTCTATCACACCTCCTCCCTTAAGTAACCCATCTCCTTCATTGTTCTCTAGGGAGCAAATACTATCTTTCCTGAATTTATTCTATAGGAAGCTAAATAAAAGTCATAAGCGGTAGGATTGCACATTCTGAAGAGTGAGGCTGGTGATACCTACAGTTGCATGTTTGGATCGTGGGTTATATAATGCTCTCCAAACATACTAGGGATGGGCCTAAAGCTATACGTGGGGAGGCCATACAAATATACATATGCAAGAAATCATCTCATGTCTGCTCCAAAGGCAATGGGAAAGAAACCGGAGGAGGCAGTAAAGAGGAATGGACCCTTCAAACAAAAACAGATAATCTCTGACAAAAAAATTGACAAAGAAGACTGTTAAAGCAAAAAACTGTGTGTAGCTTGAATAATACCTATCTAGAAAGTGAAAAATTCTTTTCTTCTAATCCTCTTGATTTTGAGAGTTTCAGCCTGACTGAGGAATACCAGATTGCACACCTCCTCTTGAATGGGGTGCCTCTCATTATCCTCGATGAGGAGAGGGAACTTGAAAAGCTGTATACCCAGGCCCCCCCTCTCCTCTGAAGATGCCCTCTCCACCATGGGAGCCTAATCTGGTGCAGGCTCCTTCAAGAATTGTGTCAATCTTAGATGTTGAAATGCCACCTATTTGCTATGACTCAGATATTTAAATTTCTTAGCACTTTATAGTTTGTATATATGTGTTTTTGTATTAATAAAGCAATTCTTTTATTAACAGACAAAAATAAATGACAAGCTCGTCTGATGCAAAAAAAAAAAAAAAACCCATTTGAGTAGGCAAATCCTGCATTAGTTGCAATAAAGAACCCAGATTTAGACCTGGGTTCTTGTCTATTAGCATATGGTATGTTTAAAACAAGGTGTTTTCATGCTATGAAGAAAAGTTGGAAATAATTTAGTTTTGAAATGAGTTTGGCTAGTATGTTCAGGGCCTACCTTTGAGGACTTCTGATTTGTGAAGCAGAAAAGAACTATCCTGTTAATAAAAAGCAAAGTGTTAAAGACTATCCTTATGTGCTATGTTTCATGTAAGAAAGAATGGGGATATGAAAAAAAAAAAAACAACCACACACATATCTGTTAATTGGTGCAAAATAAACACAGGAAGGATAAACCAGAAACTAAGAAGACTGGTTATGTATGGAAGGTGGTGTAGATCTATTCTACTAAGTCATAGGGATGAGGAGGGAGCATCTGCGTGTACTATTTTTGTACAGCTCTGACTCTTAAACCATAGTAATGTTTCCAATACTCTTCAAATACCTCCAAATCAACCAACGATTAAAAACAACCATCAAGTAGGGGAACTCCAATTGAAACAAATAAACCTAACCTATTGGAAATGGATAACATAACCACAAAAAGGATGTGAGGGAAAAAAAGGACTAATCTAAGTAACTTTGGTCAATGGTATCTTGACAGGATATTGTAACACTAAAGGCCAAAAAACTGTATATAAGTGTATATAAGTGCTATCATCTAGAAAGTAAATGTACTTCTCATAGGAACATGGGTTAGAAAGTCTGAAACTATACTAAAATTGAACAAATAGGTAAATCTGTTGTACATGTGATGTTTGGGTTTCTCACTGTTGGAGAAAGAAGTTACAAATAAAGAAAAGAAGGCTGATGTGGACTCTGTGCTGTTGGATTAGAGTCAGGGATATTAGTGTAAGCTCATCATATTTTATATATATGTATGTATGTGTATATATATGTGTGTGTGTGTGTACACAGACACACACACACACACATGCATAAATACAGACATACAGATGTGTATAGATGACTAGGTTAGCTCTGTCCACTGAGAGAGCTCTGAAACAACATTCCAGTAGAAACCAGTTTCCCC
Organism: Rousettus aegyptiacus; assembly: GCF_014176215.1. NCBI lineage: Eukaryota > Metazoa > Chordata > Mammalia > Chiroptera > Pteropodidae > Rousettus > Rousettus aegyptiacus. The sequence continues at coordinate 164,666,265 of NW_023416284.1, forward strand.
GGCACCCAGATCTTGGTTCCAAATACTGTTCTCTTGTAGAAAGACCTAAAGTTCCTTGGGAAGGGGTTGATTCCAGGCCTGGGAAGGGAAAATTCAAAATAAGCTAAAAAGCAATGAGGTGCTCAAAAAGAATGGATCTTGTTGAAAGGACATAGGAGCCAAATTAAATGAGTTTTAAGTGGCCAAAGCTGGAATAATTTGAGCAGCAAATATAACAATAATTGCATTAGATTATAACTCAAAGAATAAAGTAAATGTTTTTGAGTCTATATTGATATATTTAAACAAATAAATAAGTGGGAGAGAAGTTCACAGCTCTTCCTTGCAACAGAATTCCAATTAATAAATGGAGAAGGAAAGAGAGAAATTAAAAATCACCATTTGGCATAATAGTTATTGCAATCGATATCTGCTGAAAGATACTAAAATTAGTGGGTGTAACTTTGAGGAGAAACAGGATATTTGCATGATCTTAAAGTATTTTCTACAAGATATTTATTAAACACAAAGTAAAAAACATTAACTATACAGTGAGGAACCTTCCAGACACCACCTTAACCAAGGTTAAATCACCGATAAGAAAGCATATTGATATTACAAACCTTTTGATATGATCCACTGACAAAAATAACATAATTTGCATAGCATTCATGAGGAAACATCAAATAAACCCAAACAGAGGGACATTCTAAGGAATAGGAGGGACATTCTAAGGAAGAAGTGACCAAAAGTCTTCAAACGTGTCAAGGACATGAAAACAAAGAAAAGCTGAGGAATTGTCATAGATTGGAGGAGATGAAGGAGACATAACAACTAACATAATGTAGAATCCTGGACTGGATCCTGAAAAAGAGCATTGGCTGGAAAATGGATGAATTTTGAGCAAGGTCTACAATTTAGTAAATATACCAATGTTAATTTGCTAGTCCTGAACATTGTACAATGGTTATGTAAGATGTTAAGATCAGGGGAAACTAGGTGAGGGATTTATGGGAACTCTGCAACTTTTCTATAAGACTCAAATCAATTGAAAATAAAAAGTTAAAAAAATGAAGAAAGTTTAATTAGTTCATGGGAATCATTTGTTTGTGTATGAAGTATATCCTGGAACGACTTCTCAGTGAAATAAAATACCTAATGCTGCTATGTTTATATCAAAGGCGAGACACTTCAACAAATATTCCCACTGTACTAATTATAGTATACTAGTTACAATAAACATGAATGTAGTAGTAATATTTAGATTGTATTCTAAAGCTCTAAAACTTTAGTTAGGCTCAATTATTCATAGACATAATGAGCTCTATTATTTTTTCCTTCTTTGGAAATTTTGTAAAGATTTTGAGGATTCTGTTCAAAAGTCAACTGTATTTATGCACCCAACATAGGAACACTAAACACATAAAGCAAATATTGACAGATATAATGGGGAAAAGTGGCAACAATACAATAATAGTAGAGGACTTTAATACCATACTTATATCAATGAATAGATTATGCAGACATAAATCAATAAAGAAACATCAATAAAAAGAAACATCAATTTAAACAGCACATTAGACCTTGCAGACTTAATAGATATATACAAAACATTTCATCCAAAAGCAGAATACATATTCTTTTCAAGTGCACATTGAACAATCTCCAGGATAGATCATCTGTTAGGCCACAAAACAAGTCTCAATAAATTTAAGAAGACTGAAATCATATTAAACATCTTTTCTGACCAATGGTATGAAACTAGAAATCAGTTACAAGAAGAAAACTGGAAAAAATTACAAATATGTAAAGATTAAATAATATGCAACTGAAAACCAATGGGTCAATGAAGAAATCAAAGGAAATATTAAAAAAATACCTTGAGACAAATGAAAATAGATATACAACATACCAAAATCTATGGACTGCAGCAAAAGCAGTTCTAAGAGGGAAGTTTATAGTGAAACAGGCCTATCTCGAGAAAGAAGAAAAATCTCAAATAAACAATCTAACTTTACACCTAAAGGAAAAAGAAGAACAAACAAAGCTCAAAGTTAGTAGAAGGAAAAATAATAATAATGATCAGAGCAGAAATAAATGAAATAGAGACTAAAAAGACAATGGACAAGAATAATGAAACTAAGAGCTGGTTCTTTGAAAAGATGAACAGAATTAACAATGATTCAGATAGACTCACTAAGAAAATAAGAGAGGGATCGAAGAAATAAAATTAGAAATGAAAAAGTAGAAGTTACCAAAGAAATACAAAGGTTCATAAGAATACTATAAACAATTATACTCTAACAAATTGGACAATCTAGAAGAAATGAATAAATTCCTAGAAACATATAATCTTCCAAGACTGAATCCTAATTACTAGAAAGGAGACTGAATCAGTAATCAAAAAACTCCCAACAAAGTCCACGGCCAGACAGTCTCACTGGTGAATTTTATCAAACATTCAAAAAAGATTTAATACCTGTCGCTCTCAGATTCTGCCAAAAAGTTGAGGAGGAGGAAACTCTTCCAAACTCATTTTATGAGGTCAGCATTGTCCTGATACCAAAATCAGACAAGGATACCACAAAAAAATAAATAAATAAAATACAATTACAGTCCAATATTCCTCGTGAACATAAATGCAAAAATCCTCAACAAAATACTAGCAAACTGAATTCAACAATACATTAAAAGGATCATACACTATGACCAAATGTGATTTATTCTAGTGAGAAAAGGATGATTCAATATCTGCAAATCAATCAATGTGATACACTAGAAAAATAAAACGAAGGAAAATTCATAGATCATCTCAGTAGATGCAGACAAAATTCAACATTAACATGATAAAAACTCTCAATAAAGTGGGTATAGAAGGAACATACCTCAACATAATAAAGGCCATATATGAGAAGCACCCAGTTAACATTATGCTCAATGGTGAACAATTGAAAGCTTTCAATTTGATCCTTTAAGGTCAAGAACAAGACAAGGATGCCCACTCTCATCGCTTTTATTCAACATAGTGTTGGAAGTCCTAGCCAGTTCAATTAGGAAGCAAAACAAATAAAAGACATCTAAATTGGAAAGGAAGAACTAAAACTGTCATTATTTGTGGATGAGATGATTTTATATACAGAAAAGCCTGAAGCCTCCACCAAAAAAGTGTTGAAGCTAATAAACAAATTAAGTAAAGTTGTCGGTATAAAATTAGCATGCAATAATCTGTTGCATTTTTATACATTAACAATAAATTAGCAGAAAGAGAACTTAAGTAAACAATCCCATTAACAACTGAGTAAAAAAGAATAAAATAGCTAAGAATAAATTTAACCAAGAAAGTAAAAGATCTGTACACCGAAAGCTATGAGACACTGATGAAAGAAATTAAAGAAGACACAAATAAATGGAAAGATATTCCATGCTCATGCAGTGGAAGAATTAATATTCTTGAAATGTGCATATTTCCCAAAGCAATTTGTAGATGCAATCAAAATTGCAATGGCGTTTTTGACAGAAATAGAAAAAAGAATCCAAAAATTTGTATGGAACCACAAAAGATCCCAAATAGACAAAGCAATCTTGAGAAAGAAGAACAGAGCTCAAGGCACGATGCTTCCTGATTTCAAAATATATTATAAAGTTGTAGTAACCAAAACAGCATGGTATTGGCATAAAAACAGGTAAATCAGTGAAGCAGAATAGAAAGCCCAGAAATAAACCCACACATATATGGTCAATTAATTTATGACAAAAGAGCCAAGAATATACAATGGGAAAGGATAGTTTCTTCAATAAACGCTGAGAAAACTAGACAACACATGGAAAAGAATGAAACTGGACCACTATCTTATGCCATACACAAAAATTAATTCAAAATGGATTAGAGACTTGAATGTAAGACCTGATACAGTAAAATTTAGGAGGTAATCTCCTTGACATCAATCTTGGTGATTATTTTTTGGACGTGACACTAAAGGCAAGGGAAATCAAAGCAAAAGTAATTAAATGGAATGACATCAAACTAAAAAGCTTCTGCACACCAAAGGAAACCATCAAAAAAGTGAAAGGGCAATCTGCTGAATGGGAAAAAATATTTGCAAATTATATATCCAATAAGAGGTTAATATTGAAAATATGTAAAGGATTCATACAATTCAACAATCAAAAAACCCCTAACGATCTGATTTTAAAATGGGCAGAGGATCTGAATAGACATTTTTCCAAAGAAGACATATGACTGGCCAACAGGCACATGAAAATAAGCTCAGCATCACTAATCATCAGGAAAATGCAAACCAAATCCACAATGAGTATCACCTCATCTGTCAGAACGTCCATTATCAAAAAGACAACAAATAACAAGTATTAGTGAGGATGTGGAGAAAATGGAACCCCCATGCACCATTGGTGGAAATGTAAATTGGTGCAGTCACTATTGAACAGTAAAGAGGTTCCTCAAAAAATTAGAAATAGAACTACTACATGACCCAGTAATTCCACTTCTGGGTATTTATCTGAAGAAAACAAAAACACTAATTTGAAAAGATATATGTGCCCCTATGTTCATTGCAGAATTATTTACAATAGCCAAGATATGGAAACAACCAAAGTGTCCATTAATGAATGCATAAAGAAGATGTGGGGGGTGTGTATGCTTAATGAAATACTACTCAGCCATAAAAAAGAATACAATCTTGCTATTTGTGACAACATGGATGGACCTTGACAATATTGTGCTAACTGAAATTCAGTCAGACATATAAAGACAAATATTGTGATTTCACTTACATGTGGAATCTAAAACACACACACACACAAACAAAGAAAACCAAACCTGACTCATAGATAGAGAACAGATTGGTGGTTGCCAGAGGGGTGGGGGAGTTGGGGGTGGGCACAATAGGTGAGGGGATACAAACTTCTACTTATAAAATAAATGAGTCACAGGGATGTAATGTCCAGCATGGGGACCATAAGCAATAAATTGCATTAACTCTGTGTGGTGATCCCAATGTATACGAATGTGGAATCATATGTTGTACAGCAAAAAACTAATATAATATGCAAATCGATTAAAAAAGAAGTATCTCAGGGGAAAAAAATCTTTTTCTCTATACCAGATATACAGAAGAAAAAAAAATCAGGTTAATGTATCATTCTGGTTTACTGTTTTCTAGCTGGTAGAGTTTAAACCTAAAAACAAAACCAAAAAAAAAAAGAAAACTTTAGTTACCTTATGTCACAGATCAGTTAAAAGTTTTGTTATTTCCGAAAAAACAAAGAGCACAAATCTATACATGGTCGCACCTGCAAAGGAAAAGACGACTTGCCCAGGAGAGAAGGTATGACTTTAAAAACTGCCTCTTTCTAGCTCCTGACCCTTCCGGGGAAGACAGACCCTTTCAGGGAATTAGGTTTTTTAAAGCGCAGACATCACCTCAGCTGCAGGGAGTTCCCTGTGAAAGGGTCACAGGTCGCGGTGGCCGAAGAGCATAATCGAGAAAGGGCTTCTCCGCGCGGCCACGCAGGGGTGCTGGGAGCCTGCGACGTGCAGCTGAGAGCATGGCGCACGGTCACATTCCCCGACTGCTCGTTCCGAGCTGTGGGTACCAGTCTGAGCGACCCCCGCCAAACCTCCTCCACCCCACTGCAACCCCCGCAAGGGACCGTGGGAAACGCCGGGGGGTGCAAGCTTGACGCAGAAGCAGGCGCAGCAGAGGCGGCGGTGAGCTGGTGAGTTTCCCCTTGGGGCTACCTGCGCAGACCCCTCGCTTCCTGCTCCGCTTGCGGAAAAGCGAAACTCAGCGGGCGGGACCGAGCCGGGCCACGCTGTGCTGTCCGAGCTGCGTCCGCGTCCCGAACTTGGCAGTGCCCGGGGGCGACCCACCTACCTGCGCGTCCCGACGGCGCGGCCGCGAGTAGCAGCAGCGGCGGCAGCAGCAGCTGCAGGGCCAGGCGACCCGGCGCCGAGGCCCTTCTGGCCTCTGCCCTCGCTGGGAGTCGGGGGCCCGGCATGGGTGGCGGGGCCGGGTCACATCTCAGAGGGCGGCCTGCAGCTTCCGCCAACCCCTTGGGCCGCGGACGGCGGCGGCGCGGCCTCCCCACGGCGCGCTGGGCGGGCAATACCTGCTGCGCGCCGCGCTGCTGGGGGCCCGGCGCCCAGGGAGGCGGTGCCGGGTCCGCGCCCCACCCGCCTCCCGCCGAGCTAGAGCTCGAAGCCAGGGCGAGGGGAGGGTCCCGGCGATGTCTACTCTTCAGCCACTCATCGTTTTAGTTCTGAGAGTCTATGAGAGTTTCCACAGCCCCAACCAATCAGGCCACTACTGCAGGTAAAACCTCACTCCAGTTAGGAGAGAGTGAGGTGAGCAAGTTGAGAAGTGATTCATGGGGAGCTCGGCATAGGGAATGCAAACAGCAGTAAGGGAATGGCTATGTGTAGAGACAGGGAGAAGACAGGATCGTTTCATAAACTATATAAATGTCTAATCAATGTAATGTATACTTGAACTACTAAAAAATAAAAAGGTAATTCTGGTTGGTGAGTCAGGTTTGGGCCTGAAGGTCCTGTCTCTATAACTTGAAATCTCAGAGTTCAATGTTGGAAGAATAATGAAATGGACATTTATTTCTCTGCATATTATCAGGCACTCTGCCATACATTGTATCGGATTTCATTTGATCCTCACCACCTGCAATTCAGTAGTGTCTGATTTTACAGATGAGGAAAAGGAAACTCAGAAAGTTGTGATTTCAGCCTGAATCAAATCTCCCAAGCCTGCCAACAGTGGTGTGGAGACTTACAAACAGGCCTGATTCTAGGTCCCATGCTCTTCATAATGGGAGATCAGGGGTTGAAATTAAGAAATGTATTGAAATTGTATAAGGAAAATCTGAGAGCCAGTCTCAGCTATACTCCTTGACAGGGTGTTATAAAAATTGGGCACAGTATGAAAATAGAATAAACGACTTACTTCAGATGTGTTCTCTCTTTTTCCCTCACAAATAGCTATTTTCAGATGTACAAATAAAGAGAAACGACTCTAAAATTAAATCAACTACCTTTATCTTAGAGAAAAGAATCTTCAGTAATAAAAAAAAAAAAATCATGTTTGTGGGAGGGAGTTAAAGGAGTTAAAGGCCCTCTAAATATGCTACTTCCTCCTCCCCAGAAAGTCTTGGAAACATAGGATGAATCCAGGTCAGGTTGTCCCTTTGGCTGGGACTTGTCTTTGTGATACAGAACCTAGGACTCTGCAAACCACATTTCTTTTTGTCTGCGGGGTCCTTCAGGTTCCACTAACAGGAACAATACTGAAGGCAGGAGGAGGAGCCAAGCGACCTGCAGCTTCTTATTTGCTGCTCTTGCCAGCAATTCCCACACAGTGGCTCTACCCTGGCGTGAGCAGCTGAATGTAGCTCTAGTTTCCATCTTCTTCCTGTGCCCCCGGCATCAGCCTTATTCTACTGCCTCAGAAATACCAGCAATGGGTTGGCCGTGCCCCATTCCCAGAGGTCTGAGTTCGTTTCCTGACTGCTTCTGCCAGGACATAACCCCACTTCTTCCCTTTGTTCCTTCAGCCCCAGGGCTGGTAGTTGCTTCCTGTACTTACTCCCTTTGTCTGTCTCACAATCCCCTTTACTTTTTTTTAGTTCAACATCTGTTTAACCAATTCCTCATAGATTCTTCCTGGTATGCTTTCTATTTTCCTGGCTGGACTCTTACTGATTCAGTAAGCGTTTAGGAAGGACTGATCATTAGGAAGGACTCTATTGTATTAGTACATCATCAGCATTATCCTGAGTTACTGTTCTTACTAACTATAAATTATATTACTTTAGCTCCATCATCATCATTTTAAGTCTAGTGGGTTAAATATGATGTATATTTGCCACAAAAGTATTTTGGGCCAATCATTTTTTCAGTATCTAAGCTTTAGGATTTGTGTGCATTTCTGTTCAAACATAAGTCGTTCCTGCCCCTGCAGGGACTAAAGTGAACATATATATAACTTCCCCTCTCTTATTCCCTCACCCTTCGTAACTTGCAAAGTAACAGCTCCTTGTTTCCTCCCTCTAGGATATGGGAAGGGTATCTGGGACTTGGCTTCCTTTGCCCTGCAAGTGGTCTGCCCCTTGTTTGTGAGTCATTAGTCTAATGTAGGGCTCTCCAACCGTTTTGGCACCAGGGACTGGTGCTCCTATGAGAATCCAATGCCCGATGATCTGAGGTGGAGCTGAGGTCCTGACGCTAGTGCTGGGAGTGGCTGCAAATACAGATGAAGTTTTCCTTGTTTTCCGACCATTCACTTTCCGCTGTGCAGCCCAGTTCCTAACAGGCCTTGGACCGGTACTGGTCCATGGCCCAGGGGTTGGGGACTGCTGTAATGTATGCCCTTCCTTTCCCCTCTCCCTTCCTCCTAGGATCCCCTTTGCACATGTCAGACAGCAAGTCAGAATTTCACTGGTCTCATATACCTGTTAAACTCACTACTCTCTCCTCAGTATAACTGGTTTTGGAGAATGAGTGTGACCTGAGAAATTGCTAGGTGTTCAATTGATGTTTTCCATGCATTGAATTAAAGTACACAGTCATGACTTTTCTTTTGTTTTTAGCTGTGACTTGGAACTCACCTTAGGGAAACACCTTAGGGAGTTTCTTTTGTACCTTTAAATTCTTACCCACCCCTGTGAACTTCAGGTAGAGGTCATCTGAGTCTCTCCCCCCCCCCCCCATCTAAACATTCCCAGTCAAAAACCTTAGTAGTTCCTTCAAGAGATTTTTGAAATGATTCAACATCTTCAAATAAATCTTTTCTTCTACTCATAAAGATCACTGCACTTCTTGCCATGATTTACCATGCTGACATTTTAATTTTAAGAGCCTGATATATGGGTTTCTGGGCTTTCTGGTCAGAAAGGTCACAAACACCTCTCACTCTCATCCCCGACACTAAATCACAAACAAAAAATACAGAGTTTTCCTATTCCAGTTTAACTCTAGTTTCCAGGAATAATAATAATAATAATAATAGTCTTCTTTCTCCTCAGTCATTGTCATTGTCATTGTCGTCATCGTCATCATCATCATCATCATCATCATGTGAAGTTACTGAATTCTTACTTTAAGCCAGGGATTATGCTACGAATTCTACGTTTACTGCTACCTTAGATCCTTACAACAATTCTATAGGTTAGTCACATTACCCTGAGTTACAAAATGAGGAAACAGGTTGGACAGGTAGTTCACTTAGCAAGTGACGGAACTGGGATCTTAATCTGATTTCGAAGTCTTTATTTTTAACGACTTCCTTATATGCCTCTTGCACTTAAGAAAATAAAGCAAATACATTTGAGGGCTGAACTGTAAAATAACACATATTAATATGTATACTTATTAATTTCGAAAAATGCAGCATTGGTGTGATTTACATATTGTAAACTCAATTGTGAACGGGAGCAGATGCCCACTTCTGGGCACGCAAGTATGGTCAGGGGTGGGTTCAGTACTAAAGCGAAAGCTCCAGAAGTGAACCCGAAGACAAGAGGACAGGAGGTAGTTAGGGGAAAGAGTTGGCCAGATGAAGTTCTCTGAAAAGGGTTGGGGGTGGAGACAAATTTGAGAAAATGAGAAAGTCCTGGTGAGATAATCAGCATCCAGTATTGGGATTTCTAAAATCCGTTTAGTTTTCTTTCTCACTCTCTGTGGATATTTGAGGCTACTAGCAATTTTTATGTTATGCCGTCTGCTTAAATACAAATAATACCTAATTTTTGAATCCTGTGGAATCCAATCTCATCAAATCTTCAACTTTTTTCACGTCTTTTTTGAGAAGTGGTTCATACATTTCAAAACATTTTATAATTGTATATTATAACGTGCATAGTATAACGTGCATACAGAAAAATGCACAAAGATAGATGTTACAGCTCAATGAGTTATCACAAAGTGTTGATTAGCATTACCCAAGTCAAGAAACAGAACTTGCCGCCCCTTCATTTCTCCCCCAAATTAGTGTGTTGTATCTCGCTTCTCTTACTCAACATTATGCTATGAGAGTCCTCCATGTTGTTACCTATAGCCGTAGTACAACACCGAGAAGTTATCTATTGTATGACTATGCCACTATTGATTTTCTCACTCTATTTTTGATGATATTTAGATTGTTTCTGATTTGGAGCTATTAACTATAGTGCTGCTTTGAACATGTTTGTGTGTGTCTCTTGCTTAGGTGCACATACTTCTGCCAGAATCAGACCCAGAAGTGTAATTGCTGGATCATAGGACAGATGTAATTTCATCTTAAGTAAATAATACCAAACCTATTTGCCAAAGTAGTCATAACAATGTACATGCCCATCGATCTTAATGAGAGTTCTTCTACATTCTTGCTAACGCTTGATATTTTCAGCCTTCATAATTTTAGCCATTTTTGAGGATATGTATTCGTATCTCGTGGTTTTAATTTTCATTTTTTCTGATGATTAATGACAGAACTTTTTTTGTAAGTTTATTAGCCTTTTGTGTCACCATGGATCTGCCGAAGTTTCTTCCCTATTTCGTCTATCAGGTTGCCTTTTAATTTGAAGGAATTTGTTACATATGCTGAATATAAGGCCTTTAGCAATTATATATGTTGCAAATATTTTTCCTCTCGTTGTGGCTTGCCTTTCTAGTCTCTTGTTAGAGTAATAAAAGAAGTTCTTAAATGTAATACAGTCTAACTTACCAGTTATTTCTTTTATGGTCATTATATATTATATCCTGTTTAAAACATGTTATCTCACCCTAAGGTCATGAAGATAGTCTTCTGAGTTATCTTCTGAAAGCTTTATCATTTTATTTTTCACATTTCAAGTTATGATATTGCCTAGAATTGATTTTTATATATGATGTAAAGAAGGGGTTCAAGTTTTATTTTTTATGTGAGTCCAATTGACCCAGCACTATTTACTGAAAAATCATTCTTTCCTTACAGCTTTTCAGGTCCAACTTTTTCATAAATTAAATGTCATTCATGAATGGGTCTTTTTATAGACTGTACTCTGTTCCATTGGTCTGTCTATTATTCTGCCAGTACCACACTATTTTAATTATTTAATCTTTTTGCCGATAGGGCAAGCCCCTACATTTTATTCTTATACCATGGCTTTTTTTTTAATCTTTCACATTTCCACATATATTTTAGAATCCCTTACTAATTCCTGTGAAACAACTGGTTGAGGTTTTTGTGATGAGATCCAGGTGGATCCTATGCATGTATCACAGGAGAGGAAGCCCAAAATTAGGAGCCTGAAAGTTTATACAGGCTACGCACAACTTAACCACCACTCTCATTTTCTGAGAGAGGGAGAGCAGCCCTATCTCCCTAATGTAAACAAGTACTTTGGAAAGTAAATGAATTCTTCCAGGAAGGCAAAGGAGAAAGTCCTTACCCTGGACTGCAAACATTGGCTCTGGGGAAGGTAAGTTTTGTTATCCTTTGAAGGGGAAAACATAGCTCCAGGTCTAATACCCTTGCAATGTGAGGAGCAAATGAGTCTGGGGAACAGGAGATATTCTATGATGTGCCAGTTTCCTTTGCTCAGGAAGACAAACTGCCCAGAAATGTAAAAATATTCATGGAGTATTGTTTTTTTGACATTCCATTCTCTGAATATACCACATTTGATTTATACAATTTCCTGTTGATGAACATTTTGGTTGTATCTTGTTATTGAGTTGTATAAGTCTTTTATGTATTCTGGATACCAGTCCTTTGTCAGAGGTCTGTGTTGCAAATATTTTCTCTCAGTTTATGGCTTGCTTTTTAATTTTTACAGTGATGTCTGCAAGAGCAAAAGTTTTTCATTTTGATAAAGTCCATTTTTTCAAGTATTTTCCTTTTCAGTTTTATTTTGGTGTCCCATCTAAGAAATCTTTGTGTAGCCAACATTGAAAATGTTTTCTCCTATAAATTTTATGGTTTTACCTTTTACAATTAAATCTATAATACATTGTGAGTTAAGTTTTTGCATATGTCATGACAGAAAAGTAGAAATTCATTCTTTTTGCCATGCAGATGTCCTATTGTTTCTGTACCATTTGCTCAAAAAAAATTTCAGTCCATGTTAAATTGCTTTAGCCATTTTGTTGAAAATCTATTGACCATGTATAGGTATGGGCCTATGTCTGGATCTCTGTCCTTCTCATTGGTCTGTTTGTCTATTTTCACACCAACACCACATTATTTAAAAAATAAGCTTTTTAGTTTTTATTTAGATACTTTTGTGCAGAAAGTTTGTAAAGATATTATGGAGAGTTTCTGCATATTCCTCACTCAGTTACATTGCCTTGGTAAAGTTTTAAAACTAAGAAAGTTATATTGGCATATTACTTTTCAGGAAACTCCTGACTTTATATGGATTTCTCTAGTTTTCCATTTCTGTTTCAGGAGCCAGTCCAGAGTACTACATTGCACGTAGTTGCCATGTCTCCTCAGACTCCTCTGGTCTGTGATAGTTTCTCAATCTTTCCATGTTTGTCATGACCTTGGCAGTCTTAAGAAGTATTGCCCAGGTATCCGATAGAGTGAAAAAAAATCTACGGATAATTTCAAAATATTAATATGAGAGTTCAGAAAGGTTTCTAGACATGAATTCAGTACCCAGACAGTAATTTCACATTTAAACACCTATATTAGACAGGTAGAAAATGAAATAAAAGCATTGTTTATAGTGGCATGAAAGATACCTAGGACATGCAAAAGCCTTATGGAAAAATGTATGACACTGAATATTTTTTTAGATGGGGAGCTATGGATCGTGGTTGTGGATTGAGGATTCAATATCTGTTAAAATTAGGTCATAGATTCAATGCAATTCCACTCAAAATTTTAACGAATTTTTGTGAAACTTGACAAGGAAATTATAAAATATGTGTGGAATTACAAGAGTCCAGAATAATCAAGAGTTTTTTTTATTTAAAAAAAGTTCAGATGGAAAGACTTTCCTTTTCACATATCAAGACTTATTGTAAAATTACAGTAAGACAACATGGTAGACTAAAAGATGAATGAAATGGTGTATAGAGTCCATCACTTATGGACATTAGATAAATGACAAAGGGGGTATTTTAGATTAGTGGGGGAAAGAATGGGATCTTCAGTAAATTCTGGGAAAAACTGGGCATTTATATTATTTCATACCACATACAAAAATATTTTGAGGTGCACTGAAGAGCTGTTATGGGTTAAATGATGAATGATGTTCTCTTCCCCTCAAGTTTATATCTTGAGGTCCTAACTCTCAGTTCCTCAGAAAGTGACCTTATTTGAAATAGGGTAGTTCAAATGTAATTAATTTAGGATGAGGTCATACTGGAGTAGGTAGGATGTGCCTAAAATCCAAATGGCTCGTGTCCTTATAGAAAGGAGAAATCTGGGTGCAAACATTTGCATGGGAAGAATACCACATACACAGAAAGGCAGATATTGTGGTTGTGCATTTACAAGCCAAGGAATGCCAAAGATCACTGGTAAACCAGCAGAAGCCAGGGCAGAAGCTAGGGCAGACTCTTCCTCACAGCCCTCAGAAGGAACCAACACTGCTAACACCTTGACTTCAGACTTCTAGCCTCCAGAACTGTGAGACAATACATTTCTATTATTCAAGCCGCCTTTGTTAGGGCAGCCATATATATATATATATATATATTCTGGATAGTGGGCAACTTGCACTTAATTTCAAAGGATATTCTTTAATGAAAGGATTTGTAATGGTCATTTTCTGTTTGGAGATCGAGAACTACTATGGAAAATGGAAACAGTACAGACAAACAACAGCTTCTGGAAAGGTTCATAAATAGGCACAGAAGTTACTTCAGTCAGTACCATAAAGAATGATGGTAATAAAGAAGATGAAAATCCTTGCAAATGTCTAATGACCTTGGCATTCATGATACCAAAAAGTTCTCAGAGCAGCAACTGTTGGTGTAATAATTCAGCTGGTGATTGCACCTACCAGGCATGTTAATTAGCCAGAGTATGGGAAAAGAAACGAAAGAGTCCTGTTTTTCTGACATGGAAAGACAAAGCACAACATTAATACTCCACTTTGGTCCAAATCCAGAGGTAATTTGGCTTCACTCAGTTATAGCATAGTTCCCTCTGCTGGGTAGTTTAAAGAATTTAGATTTGAAGAGTTTCGAAAATGCTAGGTTAGCATGTATGTCATTTTGAAATTGTTATTTCAAAAGGGGCCTAGAATGACCAAGATAATCCTGAAGAAGGGCGAAATTGGACATTTTATACCAAGATATCAAAACTTTATACTGTAAAGTCATAAATCGATAAATTAGAATTTATTAAAATTAACAATTGCTATTTATCAAAAAAACTCCTTTAAGCAACTGAGAAAGTAGAGAGCAGAAGAAATTTGCAATACATATGTATATTAAAAGAATGTGGAGAATCCAAATAACTCTTATAAGTTAATGAGGAAAAGATAGACAATCCAGTATAAACATGAACAAAAGTTTTAACAGGTACTTTAACAAAAGAAAATATCAAAGTAGACAACAGGTTCTGAACATGATCGGTAATCCAGGAAATGCAAATTAAAACCACCATGAGAGCTGAAGACACTCCCATTGGGATGCTTACACAGTACCAAGTGTTGGTGAGGAGTTGGAGCTACATCTCCTCAGTTGGAGCTACTGGTGTGCGTTAAATTTTCATATATTGCTGATGTGAGTGGTAAAGCTACTTTGGAAAATAATGTTTAGCAGTTTTCCAAACAGGGCCAACTTCAGACCTGCACAGTCTCTTAGGGTCTGAAGAGCTCGATGCATGGTAAAATGCTCTGCTGTCCATATCTTGAAATTCTTAGTGATTTTATCTTTCAGCTTGTTTTTTGTAGGTGAAGTTTTATAAGACTACGGAGCATGCACCTGAGCAAGGAGATAAGTGCAATTTGTATGTCTGCTGCCATTCCTTGCTACCCCGCTCATGTAGAGCATTCACCATGCCCATGAGCACAGAATTCTACTGGAACCACATGCCTGGGAGTTCAGAGAGACTCAGAGGAGTGGAAGGTAAGTGGGGGACAATGGCGTCCCTGAGAAGCCTTGTTTCTGCTAGAACCAGAACTTGGTCTGAACATAGGAAGAAGGCAACACTTTTTTAAGGAACATGGAAAACCAAAAAATCCTATCAAATCCTTTCTTACTCATATTACTTCCTTGCATTAGCCAAACATATATGCTGCAAATGATAACATGGAAGGAAACAGAAAAATAGGCCAACTTATAGTTCTTTTTCCTTTTAATCCTCCTTTCTCACCCGTAAGCTGAGGGTAGAAAGTGTTGGTGTAACATGCATGTACCAAGAAGCAAAATAAAAATAGCTGAGTTAGTTCAATGCTTTATTTTCACTGTTATTTCAGAATGAAATACATATACATGTACAAGCTATGAAATATGAATTGTATAATTTCAGTGATTCTGCACACAAGTTAAATGCTCTTGTATTTAATACTTGCATTTAATACTGCCATTGCACAATATAAAGGTGAATGGTGAAATTTATGCTAATATCTAAGCATTTTAATTTCTATTTAGAGTGACATTAAGTAGCAAATAAAAGAATACCATGACAAGTTGAAAGAGATCATACAAAAAAAAAAAAGAAGCTTTATATTTAATACCTTCAGTGGCACTTTCCCTGACTTTTTGAACAAGGAGCCTTGCATTTTCATTTCGTACTGGGCCCTGCAAATTTTATAGCTGGCCCAGTTTATGAATCAGTAATTTGAAATCCTGGATATATACGTAACAAAAATAAATACTTATTTTTGCTAAAAAAAACACACATAAAAAAGTTAACAGATTTTTTTTTGTATTAACCCCAAACAAGAAAAAACCCCAAAGTGCTTTAACAATAGAACGTATAAGCTGTAGCATATTCATATAATGGAAGACTGGACAGCAATGAAAACAAATGGATTACAGCCCCATGCAGCAACCTGAGTGAATCTCACAGGTATAATGTTGAACCAAAGAACCCAGACCCCAAAAGAGTATATACGATATGATTTCATTTATAGGAAGTTTAAAAAACAGGCTAAATAAGTGTGTATGATAAAAGAGGACATTACTTTTTGAGGGTAGAGAGGGGACAAAAGAGAGACTTCCGAGGAGTTGGGGATATTTTCTTTCTTGATCTGGGGGTGGTTAATCTTACACACATATCACATAGGTAAAAATTAAATAAGCTGTACCCTCAAAGATATGTTTTAAACCTGAAATAGAGGAAATAAAAAGAAAAAAGTTATCTTTCCTGAAGCTGTATCCTCACTGAATACTGTGATGAATGTAAAACTCTACACTCTGTGTGTGTGTGTGTGTGAGAAGGAGGGGGCTGTGGAGAGGAAGGGCATGAGCCCAGCTTAGCTACCACTGGGAGGCCCGTGTCCTGTCGTATGTGCTTGGGGTAGGGGGCTGGATGAAGCATGTGACTATCCACATTCCTGACTCTTTGCCTTTTCGTGGAAATAAATTGTGAATAGTGGCATTTTGTAATTGTAGACACTATTTTACTTTGGATCTGAATTCCTGATTTAAAGATGGACTATAATTAAGTTATGTTCAGTCCTGTCTGAAGTGTGAAGGTTGAGCTTAGGCTTTTAACTTCTTTTCATCCTTAGAAATACTATTAAAATTGCTTTTATAGAAAAATTTTTATTTTACTACTTACAATCTCATTTTTAATTTTCTCTGGAATCTCGATTTCACAAAACAGTTATTTTTATCATTTTCTTTTCTCTGTATTTGAAATGTTCTTCCCGTGATGTATACATGATCTGACCCCACAAAATGCAGGTGCTTGCTCAACTGTCCTCAGAGAGACCTTGCGCGATTGCCATTCAAAAGAGCACTGGTCTCCTTGTCAAATTCATTATCCTTACCTGTTTCACTTTTCTTTTTGGCATTTACCATGATCTGACCTTATGGGATATCTGTAGATGGATATCTGAACAGGTTTGTGTACATTACTGTCTGTCTTCTCCAATAAGAATGCAGTCTCCAAGAGGGTTAGAATTCCTCTTACTCACTGCCTGACACTTAGTATAGGTGAACAATAAACATTTATTGAATGAGTGACAAACCTTATTGTTAAGACTAGGGAAAAATCTAATTTTGGAATTTTCCATTTTCTCAAATGTTGAACACTAACATTAATTAAATTTTATAATACGACTTCAAACATTGCAACTCTAGAGAGATGAATGATTATCCTGAAAGTAAAAACCCAGGAGAGAATATGGAAGGACAGATATTATTGGTAGAACCTGGTTGGTATGAATACAGAATCTTTCTAGAGTTTCACAGGGTTCCCAGGGCTTGGAAGGACAGAAGCAGAAGTCAGCATCAGGAGCAGAGTGAGCTCCACCCTTCACCATCTGTGTGCACTGAACATCAGAAATGCACCCAGCTAGCCACAGGATGTCACTGTTCTCTCATGCTCTCGGGTCTGGGTGTCCTATGGAGAGTCTCTGTGCATGAATATGCAAAGTCCCAGTTTACAACCGTGACAGAGGGCACAGACTCACCTGTACAGACCTCCTCAATATGGGATCAGTTACTCTTCTTACATAAAATTGATTTTCAGTTCTGAGAAGCACAGAAAGGCTTAAAAGAGATGAGTGATCTCAAGTGCAGCTCTCAGTTTTAGTCTCAGCCCTAAAACAGTGCTCAGGAGAAGGCACGCAGCTGCCAGAAGGAACACAGCTGCCCTTCATCTTTCAGACTTGAGTGACTGACCCTCCTGCAGGCCTGAGCCTGGAAGCAAGGACTGAAAATCATTTGGGTTTCACAGCTAGTTTAGATGACATTCAAAGATGACTCCCAAATCCTTCCACTGAAATGAAGAAATAAAAACAGGAAATGAAAAGATTTTTAATGACCAGTTTACGTCAAAACAAAAAAGTTGCTTTCCTTTTCAAAGAACTTGACTGCATAAGATTCCAGTTTGACTCTCAAGTATATCTTTAGCCAGCTCCATTAAGATTTCAACCTACGGGCATTACTTGTGTGTCTACCACACTTATAATGTAAATGTAAATATAACAAAGTAGGCAGGTTGCTACGGCTTCCTTCCGCATCACTTCTCCCGCACTCCCTTTGAGCCTGTGCTCACGTTTATCATTTATATTAAGGTTCCATAGGACCTTTTCACGCTCCCACAAGGAGTATTTCCTTTAAAATGTACTCAATTATTCAACAGTTATTTATTGAGTACCACCTTCTAAGTACTGAGCACTGTTTTAGGAGCAGGGGACACAGCAATGACACAACAGAAAGTCCCTGTTACTGTGGAAACCACGTCCTAGTGTTGAAATAGAAATTAAAAATTTAAACTAAAGGGAAACCGCCCAGATGGTTTCTGTGGCCGTCAACCAGTGAGTGGAGGTACATTTGGGCTTCCCGTCGCCAAGAGGGTGGTTTGCTAGCTCAGTGAGTAAACAAAGCTCTAGTGAAAGCCACACATCCCAACACCAGCTGCTGTAATAGTCTTAAAGAGGTGGTTTTTTCGTATCCATTTTTGCTCTCTCCGATCATTTCACAGCTAGCCGAAGAGATTTTTTTGAAGGCAAATCTTATCTTGTAGCTTTCTTGCTTCAGACCCTTCAATGGGTTATCATCACTCTTAAGATACCAGCAGCTATCTTCACCATGGCTGTGATTTAGCCCCGACTGCTTCTCCAGCCTCATCCGGCACCATCCTTCGCCTTGTTCCGTTTCCACCCTCTAGAGATTTATTGGCCATTTCTCAGTTCCTCTTATTGCTAGGCACTTTTCCTCATCAAAATGCCTTTAGATGCTGTTTCCTTCTGCGGAAACGCTCTTCTGTAACCATCCTCTCCTCCTCCTCACATACACACTCACCCTTTAGTGTCTGCTTGAACTCCAGTCACCTCTGCAGTGAAGCCAGTCCCCCGGATTAATAATCCATAGCTCTAATAGCAATGACGTCCACTGTACCTTTCAAGTGCCTAAGCCTGTGTATTGCCTTTCATGTTATCCTTTCCCAGTTACTACTGCTGAACCTTTTGACAGTTGTCCCCTACAACAGGAGTTCCACCCCCGAGGCCGTGGACCAGTACTGGTCCGTGGCCTGTTAGGCACCTAGTCGCACAGCAGGAGGTGATCAGCGAGAGAGTAAGCAAAGCTTCAACTGTATTTGCAGCCCCTCCCCATCGCTAGCATCACCTCCTCAGCTCCACCTCAGATCATCAGGCATTAGACTCTCATAGCAGCATCAGTCCCTGGTGCCAAAAATGTTGGGGACCACTGCCCTGCAACATGCAGGGATCTCAGTTCTCCACTTACCACCCTTTGTGGGGTTTTTATTGCCAGCTGGCCAGTGGCAATCTATCTCCAAAATCTCATATTAGAGTCTTCTTGCTAGGACCATTTCTGCAACCAACCGTTTTTGGTGGGTCCCTTGGAAACAGCTCTGAAATGGCGATTTATGGACGGTAGTTTCTTGGTGAGTGCTCCGAGGACCAACACTGGTAAGGCAGCTAGGGAAGTGGTATTGGTAGAAAGAGGTCGAACTGTGATATAGTTGCAACAGAAGCTTCAACCAGTCCCACAGGGGCTCTGAAGCTGGGAAGACCCTTCAGAGTTGTCTCATTTGAGCCAAGGGGTTGTGAGGCCTTGTAACTCTGCATGCATCAGTCACCAGGTGCTGGTGTTTCCTGGAGAGGGGACCATAATCTTGGGCAAAGCCGCTCCCATTAGCCAAGGGCAGTTCCCTGGAAAGGACACACCTGTGAGCCAGCACTTCCGGCTTCTTGGAAAGGAATATCCCAAGTTGAAGTGGGGATCTGGGTGGTGCATTGTAGCATCCATACGGCAACCCAGCCAGGCTTTTCACACAGTGGGGTTTCAATAACTTATTAATGTGCACTTTTATCTCTATAAATCCAAAACTTGCTATTGTGAACTGATTTCACTTTGCTACTACTCTCTCTGCTCACAGATTTAATCTTCGTCGACTCATTCTTTTACTCTTTTGAACATAAAACATATGTTCCTCTGGTAGAAAAGGAGAACTTGACTAGAAAGCTTACTGCATACCAGACACAGTGCTTGGTGCATTATGAATGCCTCCTTTTCAAATACTAACCTTTATTTCCATTCTTTTCAAAATTTGTCGAATCTTTAATGTTCTCTCTTCGTTTCACCTTTTGATTTTTGAGTGTTTCATAAAGTTGTTCTAACACGTTATTTTTAAATGACGACTTCTGGTGATGGTGTGTATGTTAGTGGTAATAATAAAATGAAATATTGACAAAAAACAAAGATATTTTATCAATACTATTTAAATGTATTGTGAATCACTTTATTATTTTTCAAGTCGCTAAAATTGATGCATCCTTATTATTTAACATTAACTTTGCTATCACAAGAACTTTTAAATAACTGTCTTATATATTCCTGTGTATATCATCTATAGATTTCTGCAAACAATAACCAAAAACAAGAATGAATTTTGCTTGGAGGGAGTTGCAGATCTTTTATTTATTTATTTTCAACATTTTATTTATTTTTCCCTGTCCCCTCTGGTAACCACTAGTCCATTGTCCATGCCCATGAGTCTCTGTTTGTTTGTCCTGTTCATTTGTTTCTTTTGTTTATATCCCATATATAAGTGATATCATGTGATTTTCAACCTTTTCTGTCAAGAACGAATTTTTAAATGACTCATTCCACGGCTCTCCACATGCTTACTAAATCCTGTACTGCACACTCTATAATTCTCAAAGAGATATTTATTTCTGTTCTCCTGTACACCCCCCCCCCATATGTAGTGAAACAGAAATGGGTACCACCTGGATTGGCATAATATTCTTTTGTCTATTTGACCCAATATCTTTAAAACTCTTATATTATTATATTTTAGTCTTTGAGTCTATTCACTCTTTTGGGCTATTTCCTCATATGAGTCAACTATTCCAATATTTAATCTAGTGGGATCAGCACAGGGGTAGAATCTAGCTTGGGGTCTAGAATGAGATTCAGCTTTCCCATATGTGAAAGAGCATTAATGTTTATGTCACATTTCGCTGCGAGATAGTTAAGAAAAATCTGTGTAGAAGAGTTTGAAAACAGTAAGATGTTTTTAAAATGAAGGTATTAGAACTAAAAAGAGAAAATAGAAGTAGAAAGAAAAATAAAAGACATTAACTGGCTGTGTTCCGAGTACTTTTTACAGCTTCTTTCACAGCTACGCCATGAGGCAGGTATTGTCATCCCATTTTAAGGACAAGGACACCAAAGCAGAAAAAGATTAAATAACCCCTTGATGCTACTGACTATTAACTGTAGGAGCCACAATTCACACCTAGCTGTTAGATTCCAAGCCCTGCCTGCCTCCTTTTCACTACACCAAAGCGAACTCTCAATTGTGAACAGTGTGTAGATATCAGTTTACCACTGTGAATTCTTCCATTTGCTCCCCTCCTGTCTTGTTCCTAGTCATCTCTGGCAGTATCCTTTGAAATCTTAGGGAGGCAATGGATTATCATTTAAAACCTCTTGCTTTTTGCAGCGCAGTTTGCTTTGTTCCCCATATTTGTTTTAGATACTGAAATCTGAACTTGGAAATGTGTGTTATCACTACTAGTTATACATTTTTTTTTTCTATACTAATTTCGATCCTTAGAAGGAAGAAATCAGTTTGAGGATTCATCTCACAGGTCAGTTCCAGAAGGTCAGGAGGTGCAAATGAGCTGAGCTGTTGATTCAGTTGAGGTAATTTTGATGAGCACATGCTTTCATGTGGGTCTATAATGTGGTTCATCTCCATAAAATCCCAAGCTTTATGGGTTCAAAAGCATTAACTCATGTCTTAGGAGCATCCCATGTAGATTATTATAATTCTTGTTGTGCCGCCTGACCATCTGTTTACCTACAGGAATTACAATCAGATGGAATGGCCCCGCTCAAATCTAGGCTCAGAAAAGAAATATGAGAATACCTGAGTCCTTTTCTGTTTTGTTGAGGCAGTATTTTTTTGAATACTTTGCTCAGTGTAGTAAAAAGTATGTTAATTTGTGATTTTTCTTATTTACAATTGATCAGAGTAGGAAAATAAACAGTTATCTTTTTCCCCCTCTTGTTATTTGATGAGACTATATCAATGATCTCATGCAGCATGCTTGTAAATTAATGATATTTAAATGATATTTAAATGCTTGCTGCCTTGTATCCTATCAGAGTGTCTACTTAATTTCATTTTTCAAATTTAAATCACAGGGAAAATATACAGCAGCTCTATTTCGTCACCTAGTCATGATTTTATTGTGGAAAAAAGGGAAAATGTGAGGCAGAATGTGTCCAGATTCCCTTTATTGTCCTCCTTCTCTGATAATCAAATACTAATTTTTCAATGCACCTTGATAACTGAATGGTAGCTGACCTGCAGTATAGTTTAGTAAAGAGCTTGAATGACCTTAAGAATGTCATGATTATTAAGACCACAATGAGATTCCTGCAAAAATCATAATGATCAAATGTTAATTTCTTAGTTACATATAAACAATATAAAAATACCAAATTTCCACTCCTTTTATCCTATTTCTTTACTCACATGACCTCATATGACCATATGACTCCATCCAGGTATAAAATCTGGATGGAGTCCATTTAATATAAGAACTACATTTTTTTCTTCTCTGAAAATATGAGTGTACTCTCACAAAGACTGATTAGCGTACAGTGCACATGAAAGTAATATCATGATCTAATGCCTGTGTTGGTTAATTATCTCCTATTTCATTGTCACAGATTACACACTTTACCTATGGGGTCACTGGAAAACCAGGCAACGTAGTGTAAATCACACTGGGAAAACAGCCGAACCTCAAAAAGATCCCTCACTTCTTCCTTCCCTCCCTCTTTCCTTCCCTAACTCCCGAAGATATTTATTGAAGCTTACTAGTCTTGAAGACACAGAGATGAACAAGCAGACACAATCTTTTCCCTTACAAGACTCATATTCTAGTAGGTAAGATAGATATTAAACAGATAATTTCACCAAGAACCATAGGATTGTAACTGTGGTAAGTGCTATGTCTGAAAATTCCTGGATCCTATTGGGGGAAATGTGGAAGTACAACTTTTCACTATTCTTTTCTTTTCTTTTTTTAATTGAAATATAATTGGCATGTAACATTATATTAGTTTCATGTTTACAACATAATGATTCAATATATGTATTTATTGCAAAATGATAGCCACAATAAGTCTAGTTAGCATCCATCATCACATAGTATTTTCTGAAATGGGATAACTTTCCTTGTGACTTTGCTGTCCAGAAGAAACATTCTAGAATTCATCAGACCATCTCACATCACCTTCTTTTTTCCTCTGTACTTCTTGACCAGAACCAACAGTTGTCTGTTGCTGTTTTGAGCTAGTGCAATTTTGTGGGGAAACAGTCATAGTTCTAATGCCTTTTCTTGGTCCAAAAACCATTATACACCTGCCCCCCACCCCCTCCCTGTAAATGACATTTTAAAAATCACTATTTATGCTTGTATTCTGTTTTTCTTAGACATATTCTTAATATCATCCTGCTGAGAGGCATGTATTTTTTCAAGTACTGCTAACTTCTAACTAAAGACAAAGGTCTGATTTTATGTAAGTTCAAAAAGCTTCAAAGAGTTTTGTCCTTAAAATAAGGCTGATAGATAACTAGGGTGAGCTGCAGGGAGAAGTGGAGAAGAGAGGCATTCTAGTGTTGGGTTTAGGGGTGTGAAAGTGAGGGATGAGTTGGCAGAAACCCCAGGGCCCAGAGTCGTGTGTGCGATTCTGTACTCTCAAGTTTGGCTTTGAAGTGTAGCTATGGAACTTATCATCAGTTGGTTTCTTTCTCTCTTAGTTTATTTATAGAATTTCGCCCCCCCCCCCAAAAAAAAATATTCTGTGAATACTTAGTCCATAGGATGTTAACAAGTATTACATGGGAGAAAAACAACGCAAAAACTTTCCATGGTCAAGTAAGTTTCTTTATTGCCAAACTTCTTAGAAATTTTAAAACCCAAGGCACATTTTTGATCACCAAAAGAGGAATCCTAGGCAGTGTATATTCAAATTTATTTGATGATAAACGTATTTTTTATAGAACATCTTGTAGGAATACTATAGCTTAGAATGAAGTTTGAGAAACATAGGCTTAGATTACTTTGTAAACTAACTTATTCACTTGGGGATAGCAATAGATAGCAAGGAAGATGTTTCATAGAATGTAGAATAGTAGAGAATAAAATGAGTCTGGGATTAAAGTGCTGCTATAGATAATTCACAAAATGACTAATTCACATAAACAAAATCATTGAAAATTGACAGTTATTATTTAATTTCACAACAGAATGACTAAGATGGGCACTAGTGTAGTTTTTATATATACTGTGAAATTTGGCAATAGCAATCTGTTTCTAGCTATTTTAGTATCGATTACGTACAGTTAGAGCCATTTTTATTTCATTTCTTTCAATTCACCAGAGTTGATTTTTTAAAATTCTAGATTCACACATTTGATTTAAATATCACTAGTTTGTGGTATTCCCATCCTTCTTTTATTGGAAATAAATTTCCTGGTTAGGATAGGGCTTCACTGGAGATAAATAAAAGTGAAATATAACTGAATGCTACATGATTTCATAACTGTAAAAACATATTGACCAGTTTGAATTGGTCTATGAAGATCCCTTTCTGTTTATTTCAATATCAGCTTTCCTAAGTACTCTAGTTCCTTTGTTCAGTGGGACTTTAAGGTGTCTCTTCGGATTTAACATATGTTGTAATTCAATGACAAATTCCATTTCCATTTCCTAATTTATTGATAGAGGTTCTCTCTGGCATCTGAAAAAAAAAGTGTACCTTCTGTTTCGAAACTAAATTCTTAAATGTATTTTTATCATCCTTTAACTCATTCTCTATATAGTAAAAAACTTTACAACAGATAAAGTAGAAACACATTTTAAGTAGCTAGAACTGCCCCTACTTGAAGTTAAAATGAGGGCCTACCTCATACTCCAGAGTGAGGCAGTAGAATTGAGAGGAATGGGTTTTAACTTAGACATTAAAATTGAGAAGTCTACCAATGTATTCAAATAGAAATATTTTTTAATTAAAATGCTCTAAAATCCTTGGCCATAAACTGTATCAGATTAATAAATTATTACAAAGAATTTTCAAATAATGACACGTTGTCTGAACCTTAAATAATAATGAAAGAGAAGTGGAACTTAAGATCACCTCTGTCCTAGGGTGTCTTCATATCAATCCAGCTCATGGGACACTCCTTACTGTCAGATTGAATTAATTTCTTTCTTTCTTTCTTGTGAGGTGAGGGGAGGGGTGGAGGGAGGGAGGCGAGGGAGGGAGGGACGGGCGGCGAGGGGAGGGAGGGAGGGAGGGAGGGGGAGGGAAGGAGGGAAGGAGGAGGAAAGGAAGGAATGAGGAAGGAAGGAAGGAAGGAAGGAAGGAGGAAGGAAGGAGAGAGAGGGAGGGCAGGGAGGGATGGAGGGGAGGGAGGGAGGGAGGGAGGGAGGGTAGGGAGGGAGGGATGGAGAGGGAGGGGGATGTACGGAGAAAAGGGCTTTTTCCTTCTCCCCTCTTTCTGCATTCTTCCTTCCTTCCTTCCTTCCTTCCTTCCTTCCTTCCTTCCTTCCTTCCTTCCTTCCTTATTCCCTCTCTCCCTCCCTCCCTTCCTTTCTTCCTTTGTAGAAAAAATAATAATCATTAAAATATAATTATGGTTATATTTTAAAGAACCGACACTCTCTGCTCTAGGTAGAGGTTTCATTTAAAGGGGGATTATAGTGGTAGTAATTAATGGGAAATTCATGCAAATGCTAATGATTTCCTATGGTTCTTGAAACATTATACTTGAAGAAGAGCTCTCAGAAGAATAAATTAATTAAGCCCTTATAATTCTGTAAGGTAAAGCTGAGACCTGCCAATATCACATATGCAGTAAAGATCAGGAGTGTCTGACTAGGTGATCGTTTTTATTTCTGTCCCCTAGTTGCCTTCCCAAGGCTTAGAAAAGGGACCAGAAAACTATAGCATGTAATCCAAACCTAGTCTGTGGGCATAATTCGGCTGTTTTTGCAAGGCCTAAGGGCGAAGGATAGTATTTATATTTTTAAAGGATTGTAAAAATGAAGGAGAATATGTGGCAGAGACCGTACATGGCCCGCAAAGCCTAAAATGTTTACTATCTGGCTGTCTTTGTCCATTCGGGCTTCTGCAGGAAACCACCGGACTGGGTGGCTTATAAACAACAGAAATTTATGTCTCACGGTCCTGGAGGCTGGGAGTCTGAGGGTAGGGTGCCAGCACAGTCACGTGAGTGCTTTCTCCTCAGTGGCAGATGTTTCCTTGTGTCCTCATCTGATAGAAGAAGAGAGCTAGCTGTCAGAGCTTCCTTTTTTAACGACACTGACCTCATTCATGAGGGCTCCGTCTTCACAACCGGTCATCTCCCAAGGCTCCACTTCCTAATATCATCACCATGGGCATGAGATTTTCAACATATGAATTTGGGGGGGACACAAATATTCAGGGCCTGCTATAAAAAGGGTTTGCCCATCCTGGGCTTAGTTCTTATATATGGTTTTCATGCTATCTAGAGACTACTAGTATAATTCATTCTGGAAAAACATGTGAAAAAATTACTAGTAATTCAAAAACTTGTCAAAATTCTTGTAACATATTCTTAAAAACAAAGCAGGTTAGGCTTACTCAAGAATATGAAGAACACCAGCTTAAAAATGGGTCGTACATGGCCTTTGATCAACAATGTGTCAGAACCAGCTGGCAAGAGTTGATTGTGCACGTATCTTTCCAGCTCCAAGTGTAGTGATGTCAACTTGATAGCTTGAAATGGACCATGATGGAAATAATCACACCACAGAAATTGGCAAGATCTACAAATTGGGGCCTTTCTCCCCGAAAAGTTGATTTCGAGACATTTACTAGTATAACACTAAATGTGTATCATTTGATGTGTGAAGTCATTTATAACCCAAACTGGTGCACTTATTCTAATAAAGAGAATTGAGTTTTGTAATTTCATAGAAGCTAATTTTTAACATTATATTGAAATATTTTTCTTAGAACCTAAAACCAAGGGTATATGTAGATATACATCATCTACATAAGGGGGATAATAAAATTAACTACATTAATGTATTGTTGTGAGAATTAAATGTGTTAATATTTATAAATTTCCAGTAAATTTTCAAAGATTAAACATTTAAAGCAGTGCCAACACATGCTAATTATTCTGTCAATGTTAGTCTTTATATATCCATATCCAGATTCTAGCTCCTTGGAATAGATCACATTCACAGAATCCCATCTAAGTTCTGTCTGGAGATAAGTTGGGTCTTGGAGTCAGAAGAATGGACTGTCCATCATCTCATGCAAGTCAACCTCAGCATGTCTGACTCTCCTCATCTGTAGAAAAAGCTCAATGTCACCCACCTCACTAATTAGTTGGAAGATGAGACAATATAATAAATGGGAAGGCACTTTGCTAATGATAGCATACCATACAACCATAAGGTGTTATTATCTTAACAATAATATGATCCTGAAATGTACGCAGAAGACTCAGGCTGACATTCTCCTGAAAAGAAAAATGAGTCACATCTTCCTTTGCTTCTTATTCTCTTCTGTCAAAAGTGGTAAATCACTGCCAAAAATGTAAATGAGGCTTTCATAAAGACTCGTATAAAAGTTTTTATTCCACTTGGAAGAGCTTTGATGGCTCTTTGTGTTATAGCAAAACTAAACTATTTTCTAGAAACCAAGATACTGAACTCTGCTACTGTAGAAAATAAATGTAAATCTGTTCAATATAGTTCATTTATTTTCTATTATGTAAAATATTTTACCCTTTTAAAATGCAATTTATGCTATGTACTTGCATAAATGGTTTTATATTGATACAATTTTATTAGTATGGCAAAATTTCTGAAGGCATTTGTTGTAAGGTACTATGCTAAACATAATTCATAAGTTGATTTAAATATTTAAAAAATGAATAAAAAAACTATGAATTAACTTTACAATGTAAGATGGAGTTGGGTAAGAGCAATACTTACTATTATAAATATTTGCTACTAGTTCTCGATAGCCTTGTTACTCCGACTTTAATGTACATACGAATCACCTTTAGTTTCTGTTAAAATGCAGATTCCAATGCAGTGTAGGTTGGAGCCCAATACAGTGTATTTCTCACAGTCTCCATGCTGCTCTTCTGCAGACCACACTATGAGTAGCCATAGAGGCTATGCAATATTTAGCAGGAGGAAAAATTTCTTTGAGCCTCTGCAGATTCTATTCAGGCTGACTGTTGTTGAGGTCTTCAAGAGATAATGCCTCTCTTTTTTCATAATTTCTAAACTAGTTGAAAAATGAATCCAAAAGGTAAATATTGAAGCAAAAATAACACCCTTAGTACTGATGAGAGTCTAAAGTGGAGGATGTAGCATCACATGAGAGCCAAATGGCCTTAGTATAACCCACAGGCAGGCCAACTTTCCCACCTGCCCAAGCAATGCCAGACTGTGCTACATGTCTACAAGAGAAAAGCAGAGGAGCGTCCCTGCTCTCTCAGACTAGCTTACTTAGGAAGAAAGGTGGAGTGAGATTGAGAATGCCTCCTTATTCTTACTAAATTGACCGATCAGGTAGTTAAAGGGATGGAGAGCATCCTGGAGTTATAGTCCTTCACAGAAAGGAACCTCCAGGGGACAGAAGAAATAATTCCCATTAATATCAAGGGCTGCATCATCAATCTTTTTTTAAAAACAGAGTTATTTACTCATTTATTTTATTTTATTTTTCAATTTCCTGCAAATATCTTCCTTCTTTTATTCCACAGTGCCTGCATTCATGACTTCATAGTTTAGTTCTGTATACTTTGTTTGGTACTGAAGATTAGGGAAGAGCCAAAAGCCAGGCCTAATGTGGGCACCCTGTGAGTTAACAGAGTAGATGAGACACAGGACCTAGTGTCCCAGGAAGAACAGAGCAGTAAGGTCATCATGCACACCTGCTGCCTTTGCACCGGGCAGCTGTGCATCAGCAGCAACTCCATCTTTAACCCATAAGAAGAAGACACCTTGGGAGGGGGCAAACTCCCCAGGGACCAACAGCAACCTCAGGGGTTTGGAGGCCAGGCTGTACCCGTTTCATTGGCATTTTACCTGAGCTGTGCTTTTGTGCTGCCCAGACAGAACCCCTTGCAGTCCAACACTGGAGGCCAGACACAGTTACACAGTGAAAGGGAGGGGAGAGCAAGGGAAGGACTTCAGAGGTTTCTTCCAGACTCACTGCTCTACCAGCTGCCTTCCCTCTCCGTATCAGACAGATAGTAGATGAAAAACATCAATGTAATAAGTAGAGTTAAATCCATATCAGAAAGAAAAGAATTATGGAAAAAATATAGAAGAGATGTTCAGAGAGTCACCAGAATTAAATGGAATCGATAAATCAGAGATAGAAAGCAAAATATACCTAAGAAGATATGGAAAATAAGCATGTGAAAACACACTTAACATCATCAATCATTAGGGAGCTCTAACCTAAAACCACAAGGTACCACTACACATTTGCTACAATGGCTAAAATCTAAAAAATGACAATGTCAGCTATTGCTGAGGGGGGATGTAGGACAACCAGAATGCTCTCACACTCTCGGTTATAATGTAAAATAGTATCATTATTGTGGAAAATAGTTGACCAATCCCTTAAAAACTTAAAACTTATACCTACCATAAAACTCAGACATTCTACTCCCAAGTACATACTCAAGAGAAATGAGACCATTTTCCATACAAAGACTTATTCAGTGTTTATGGCAGATTTATGTGTAATTGCTCCAAACTGGAAACTATCCAAATGTCTATAAGAAGATGACTGGACATTTAAAAGACTAATGTATTTAAAGGAAATATTAGTTTTGTTTGGAGGCACACAATGTGTAAAGATATAATTTTATGACATCGATGGTCAAAAGGGATGGGATGGAACTGTAAAGGAACAGAGTTTTCTTTTTTAACGTTATTGAAGTTAAGCTGGTATAAATTTATAACTTTAGAACGTTAAATGTAACCCCCTTGGTAACCACAAACAAAATAATTATAAAATGTACACAAAAGGAAATGAGGAAGAAACAAATGTTTTACTACCAAAAATAAACACAAAGAAGAGAGTTATGCAGGAAATGAAGGACAAAAAATGCTTAAGGCATATAATAGGCAAATAGCAAAGTGACAGAAGTAAGTTCCTCTTATCAGTAGCTATTTAAATGTAAATGAATTAAAATCTCCAATCAAAAGACAGAGATTGGCAGAATGAATAAAAATGCATGATCCAACTCTATGCCATCTATAAGAAACTCACTTTAGATCCAGAGACACAAATAGTTTGAAAGTAAAAGGATGAAAAAAGATATTTCACACAAATAGTAACAAAAGAGAACAGCAGAGGCTATAGTCACATCTAACTAATATCAGACAAAATAAACTTTAAATCAGTAAAGCTTACAAGAGACAAAAAAAGACATTATATATTAATAAAAGTTTCAATACAAGACGATATAGCCATTTTAAACATTTATGCCCCTAATAACAGACTGTCAAAATATATGAAGCAAAAACTGACAGAATTGAAGGTAGAAATAGAAGTTTTACATTAATAGTTAGCTGGAGATTTCAGTAGCTCACTCTCAATAATGGATGGAACAACCAGACAAAAAGATAAGTAAGGAAATAAAGGACTTAACATATATATACAGAACACTGTACCCAACAACTACAGCATATATATTCTTAAGTGCACATGAAACATTTTCTAAGATGGACCATATTTTAGGCCACAAATTAAGTCTCAAAAGATTTTAAAAAGTAGATATACAAAGTATCTTCTCTGATCAAAGCAAGATGAAGTTAGAAATTAATAACAGAAATAAAACTGGAAAACTAAAAAGTGTGGAAATTAAAACATCATGCTATTAAACAAACAATGGGTCGAATAAATAATCAAATAAATAATTGCAAAGGAAATTAGAAAATACTAGGGATAAATGAAAATTAAAACATTGAAATTTATGGGACACGGCAAAGGCAGTGCTTTGAGGGAAATTTATAGCTATAAATGCTTACATCAAAAAACAAGAAAGATCTCAAATCAACAACATAACTTTATAATTTAAGACACTGTAAAAGAACAAACTAAACCCAAAGCTAGCAGAAGGAAGGGAATATTGATTATTAGAGCAGAGATAAATGAGATACAGAATAGAAAAAAAAAGAGAAAATCAATGAAATCAGAAGTTGGTTCTATGAAAAGATCAGCAAAATTGACAAACCTTTAGCTTAGCTAGATGGACTAAAAAAAAAGAAGACTCAAATCACAAATATCAGAAATGAAAAAGGGACATTACTACCAACTCTACAGAAATAAAAAGGATTATAAGAGAGTACTGTGAACAATTGTATACCAACAAATTGGATAACCTAGATGAAATAAAAAAATTCTAAAAACACAAAAACTACCAAGACTAAATCACAAAGAAATAGAAAATCTAAATAGACATAACTAGTAAGGAGATTGAATCAATAATCAAAAATCTCCTGACAAAGTAAAGCCCTGGACCTGAAGGCTTCACAGGTGAATTCCACCAAACATTTAAAGAATGCATATCAGTCCTCCTCAAACTTTTGTAAGAATTGAAGAGAAGGGAACACTTACTAACTCATTCTGTGAGGCCAGCATTGCCCTGATGCCAAAGCCAGATAAAGACAGTCCAAGAAAACTACAGACTGATATCCCTTATAAACATTGGTACAAACATCCTCAAAAAAAAAAAAAAAATACTAGCAAACTGAATTTAGCAGCATACTAAGAGGATTAAACACCATGACCAAGTGGGTTTTATTTCTGGAATGCAAGGATTTTTTAACATATGAAAATCTACCAATGTAATAGAGGCATACATACCTTGGAGATATCGTGGGTTCATTCCAGACCCCTGCAATAAAGCAAGTATTACAATAAAGTGAGTTGTAATCTTTTTACTGGTGGAGGGTCTTGCCTTCAATTTGTAGAAAACGCAATATCTGTGAAGCACAATAAAGTGAAGCACAATAAAATGATATATGCCTGTACACCACAGTAACAGAATAAAGAAAAAACCCACAAGATCATCTCAATTGACACAGAAAAAGCATTTGACAAAATTCAACACCCTTTAATGATACAATCACTGAAGAAACTAGGAATAGAAGAAAACGACCTCAACATAATAGAAGTCACATATGAACAACCTGTAGCAAGTGTCATACTCGATAATGCAATATTGAAAGCTTTTCCTCTGAGATCAGGCACAAGACAAGCTTGCCCACTCTTGCCACTCTCATTAGCCAGAGAAATTAGGCAATAAAAATAAAAAGTATCCAAGTTGGAAAGGAAGAAATAAAATCATCTCTGTTCACAGGGCTGCAAGGGAAGATCTGTTCCATTTCTCCCAGCTTCTGGTGGTTTGCTGGCAATCTTTGGTGTTTCTTGGCTAGTGGAAGCATAACTCCAGTCTTTACATGGCATTCTCCCTGCGTGTCTGTCTCTTTACCTGGTGTCCTTTTTTATAAAGACAGACTCCTATTGGATTAGGGACCCACCCTCCTGCAGTATGAGCCCATCTTAGCTAATTACCTCTGCAATGACCTTATTTCCAAATAACATCACATTTTGAGATATTGGTAGTTAAGACTTCAACATAAGAATTTTTTGGAGACACAATTCAACCAATAACAGCAATTTATATAACTTCTCCATGCCTTAGTTTCCTCACCTGTGAAACAAGGATGTCAATAATACCTACATTGTGCAGTTGGTATAAAGATTCGACCATTATAACATGTAAAGAATTTGAGATGGCACACAGTGAGCGATTGGTAAGTGTCAGTCATCACTATTTTCTCTCCTATTACATGTGCAGATTCTGATCCTGGAAAGATATTCTGTTCTAGATTTACAAATTCATAGTGCTCCCACCTAGACACTATCCAAAGTTTCTAAACACACATATAAAATAATACAAAGCAGAATATGCTAAGTACTAAAGTCCTGAGTGGGTAAGATGTTTACATGCCAAGCAGTCATAAAAACCTTCATGGAGATGTTGGCAGACCTTGAAAATGTAGAGGATGATGTCAATCCTTTTTTCAAAATCCCTTTTCATGCATCTGATTTGGGGGGAAATTACTGATCTTCGAACTTCAAATTCTCATCTATAAAATGGGGATAACACAATTATTACAATGATTAAATGACACAGTGTAGATCAGATGCCCCCCAATACAGCAGGTGTTCAATGAATATAAACAAATAAAATACAAGTCATGCTGTGGGGGAAGACTTGCCAAATTATTAAGATGCGGACTGTGGTTTTCAAGCAAAGAAAAGCTGGGCTTATTAGCTCAGTAATTTTACATCCAAGTACAATGACAACCAACTTTCCAATGATGACACAGGAGCACAGGGACCATACTCTTCAGGGACCTCTTCTGCAGTTGCTGCGTGGCCCTCAAACAAAGCTGGTTTTAAGTTGAAGACATTATCCTGAATTACAGCCACATGAGGTCAGTAGCGTGCTGTGCGTCTACAAAAAGGCAAACACAAACAAATGAACAAAAAACAAAAAACAAAACCAAAAAACTGAGCCCCTTTGGCTATCTTTAATCCCTAAATTGCTTATTCTAAACCAGGAGTACCTTATTCCTTCAATCTTTAGTGATAAATTGACAGGTTAACTTGAAGAAAGTATGTTTGTGGCTTACAAAATAGACACTACTCTTAAAGATTTATTTACTGTGATACTGGTGTATTTGAAGAAATGGATTATTTTTGTAAAATCTATGTTTAAGATATATTATCACATATATTGCATTTAAATCACAACTTTTCTAAGAAAATATACTGTCATTAGAATATAGGAAGCATAATTTCAGATGTCTTTATTATTTGGGATGGCACTTTAATATTTTGGATTTCATCATTATGGACAATTTCTTCTCTTTTTTGAGCCCTGATTTCTCATCATTAGAATGGGGATTATACAGTTCTTGTCATAATTAAATGAGACAATGAAGGTAAAATGGCTAACCTAAAGCTCTAAACACTATGTGGTTCTTGATGCCCAGGGTCCTTCCTGTTTAGGAGAATCTAAAGATAAATGGGAGACAGGGCTCGTAGACCCCCATGGAAGTCAAAGGGAGACTGATCCTTCTCTACTCATGACCCCTGGCCACTAGACCACCAGTGGGTGGACAAAGGGTGGCCAGTCACGTGCTCCCATAGAGGATAGTTATCTCAAAGGCCCAGGATCACTTAGATATTATTTGTGATGGTGACTGTGAGGCTTTTATATGCCAGTGAGGACTCGAGATCAACAAAGATCAGCAGGACACTGGCTAGGCTTTGCCAACCTCAGTTTCTGCCTAAGCACAGTTACCCCAACAATTCTGGGAACTAATTTATATCTTTTGAACAAGTTCATGTTTTCTTTAAATTAGCCAGCAAATCTTCTCTTCTTTGTATCCCAAAACACTGAAGAGTGCAAACTTCAACTTAATTTTATAGTAAACGTGCAAAATTACTGGTTAAAGAAAGATTCTAGCTGGTGAATAGTTGAGTTTCTTCTGAGTTTTATTTCAGAATGTAATGATTGTGAAAGAACATCTGGATAATTGAAAGGAAAGCTGGATTGTTGATATCATAATATAAATAACATTTCCTAGGCACAGAAAGCAAAGTTTCAACCATATCGTAGTTGTTAACTAAGAGATTGGCTGTGGGTAATCAACATCACGGGTTCTCTGGTTGAGTTAGCTTGGTCCTGAGTGGCTTTTCTTCTGGCTTGAGAGGTTGCACCCAAGCTCAGTTTCCCATGGAACCAGTGACTTCCTCTCTCATTCTTTGACCCCTGTCAGACCTCAAATGAGACTAAATGGAAATCCCTCTGAAATCCACAGGTAAGAGGGCAGCAGGAACATCACGCATGTAAGACATGTATATATGTAGACATGCTTCGGTATTAAACACAGATTCCTATGTGCAAATCATGTAACAATAGCATATGGCCAGTAGCCATTGTATTAAAAGGTAGTACTTTCTCTTCAGAATTAAAAGCATCATTTGTTCAGTTTTTAAAGTGTAATGTCATCTATTTTTGAGAATTTTACTGTGATTTAAGACCAATAACTAAAAAACAATCCAACAAAACAAAATAGACCTCAAATCACTGTTACTTGTCTCTTCAAACTGCTCTTAATGCATGACATCACACTCACCAGGACGATTTTCTGAAAAAGAGAACTCCCATTTCCTCCCTCCCTCTCTCCCCCCTTCTCTTTCTTCCTATCTTTCTTGTGGCAGGTGTATAATGTTTGGTTTAAAAGCACTCTGAACTTGGAAAGGTAATTTTTTTTTTCTCCTTGTATTTCTGCTGCCTGAGCCCTCTCCCAAACACACACACATCCCTTTGCCTCAGGAGTGAAGAGGTCAGAGACAATAATCTCATACGTGTCTGAGGAAAATGGGTTTGTCACTCCATAATATGAGAAGACGTGTGTATAATCTGTATTCTAGGTTGATGATAAATCCATCTTATAAAATGGGTTAATTTAAATGCTGGGTTTGAACTGTTTATTATATTGGAAAGGGGGTTTTTAGGGGACATGCAAGATGAAGGAATTGATGGTAAGAGAAGACTTAATTTATAGCTTCTACTAGCAGTAATATCTGAAGCCTTAAAAAGTCTTAATAGTGCCCAATTACATAAAACCAAGTTAATGTTTCGTCGATATTTAAAAGCCACTTGGTGGGCCATGTTGAGAGACCTATGTTTTGGAGCATGTAAAGAAACAGCTGTCATCTCATTTGTAGTATCCAATTGAATGATATACTTCAAATTCAAGATATGTAATTTCAAATTATAATGTTTATAGACATTTTTTCATCCAGAGTATCCTAAAAAGGTTAAGATGAGATAAAATCATGGAATAAAGGAGACAGCTAATTTCTCTCAACTCCTTTGCTTAAAAAAAAAAAAAAAAAAATTCACTCTTTGAATTTAATGCTTTGCATGATGGTTCTTTCCCTCTAATTCTTAAATATTTTCCAAAGCCTTAAATGACTCCTTTCTTTACCAAGCAGAGACACACCTTGCAGTAGCCCCTTCGCTTACCAACTCTGACATATAAGCCTCCACACTGATGTATGTCTGGAATATGGTCAAAGGGATGTTACCTTTCAAAAACAAACAAAGGAAAAATATGTGACAGAATCTAATAAAGAGAATGTATTTAACATTATGGCGTAGCAGAAACAAACAGGTTACTCTTTTTTGTATCACTTATGTTTGTACATCACTAGATGAACCATTTTTGAGATACCTCTGTAGCAGGCAAAGCTAACAGCTACGTCACATGTATAGCATTCCACTCAGTAACATGCTTCAGAGTCCAGGTTTAGAATTTTAGAATTGCAATTTACAGACATGCTTGCCTCTAGATAGCAGAAGACTTTTTAGTTGGATAAAATCATGGAGAAGGCAGCACATCATTCTACTGCAAATATTTTTGTCTTTTTTAAAACTCTCTATTTGTAAGTAAATATTACTATTAATATGACAGTTCTTCCTTATATTGCTCTATTTCAAATAATCTGAAGATCTTAAATTCCTCCTCATACCAATCAGAGTCATACATAGTAGTCCCTTTCCATACCTACCCTAGAGCTCAAAAGGCAACCCTCTGAACAATTAAAAACACCTTTTTAATGTGGAATATCAAGGTTTATGATGACTCTTATTGAATTCTCCAGTCTCTAAAGCGTAAAGTGTTGGGATGAACATGGTCTGTGGAGCCTGACTGATCTGTGTTCCAACAGCAGGTTAGTTAGATACTCTGGGCTTGACCTCACTGAGCCTTGCTTCATTCTTTGATGAAATGGGTAAAACAATGCCAACTTTATAGAGTCGTTTCAAGGATTAAATGAGAATGATAATAATAGCTAAGATTCATGAAGGAATTTCTATGTGCCAGAAACTGTTGGGGAGGAAAACTTTTCCTCTGCCCTCTTATGTTCAGTGTCAGGGGGCCTGTGAATTTAACTGACAAAAGATAGATTAACAGGAAAGAAGGAATATAAATATATTAATATTTTTATGTGCACAGAAGTTCACGGAAAAGAAGTGAAATTCAAAAGAATGGTTAGACTTGGGAGCTTAAATAACATTTTAACCAAAGAAAGAGGGTTTGGGTGTCAAGGGACTATAAATTGTAGGAGAGTTAACTAGAAAATATATGAGAGAACTAATGGAAGATAAAGGTTACTTTAGTAAGGTTTGTTTATGCAGATTCATCTTGTCACTGACTCTGTCTCTGGTGATGAAGGTTGCTTTCCCCATCCTAGCATAGGAGAGTAGGGAAAATCTATGCCACCTTCACAAGGGGAAATTTATGCCCTGCTTTTAGGCAGATAATGGGAAGGCAGAGAACTCTTCCTGTGTCTTTTGATTCTTAATTGCCTTTAGCTCAAAATAATCTTTATGCCAAAGTAGCATATCCTGATCCCTGCAGTACTGTGTTGAGAATTTGACATAGACTAGACATTTCGTGCAGATCAAGTGTACGGAAAAGGTGTCATATTAATCAGGCCAAAGAAATGTGAATTTATTCCCCTTTCCTATGTCATTACAAATTCTTATAAGAATGATTTCTAATGAAAACATAGTAGCCTAATAAACTTTGCCATTTCCCTATAGTTGAAGAGCATTTCACTTGTTTCTACTCTTTACTACAACAAATATCAGTGTGCCTAAACTTATATCTGCGTTTTGAAATTTTCACCCTTAGTATACAGATCCAGAAATACAATTAACTGATTCAAAAGATACGAACACTTTAAAGCCAATTTGCTTTCCAAATTGGTTGCCCTAATTTATCGATCTCATCCCATCCTTGCTACTACAATTTAATCTTTTTCTGGTTGGTAAGTGTAGAATGGTACTTTGTTTTAATTTAAGACTTTAATAGTACTAATGAATTGAAAATTTAAAAATTTACTAAAAATTTGTATTTTTAAAAAACTGCATATTTATGTCTTTTTTTCTATTTATCTATTGCTTTGGTGTTTTTCTTGTTGATCCCTAGAGTGCTTTATATATTAAAATTATGAACTCTTTGTTTGTTATCTGTTGCAAAAAAATCACACCTTGTTGTTTGTCTTTTAATTCAGTTTATGTTCAATTTTAAGATTTAGAAAATTTGTTTCATGGTGTAAAATCGACTAGTCTTTTTCTGTTATAACTTCTTCCATTGGTTTTATCATCTAAAACTTTTCACCTCCTAGAGATCAGAAAAAAATATATATATTGTTAAAGTGTTTTCTTCTAAAGTTTATTTTTGGTTTGAGTTTTTCAATTAAATTCATTGGTCAATCTAAAATTTGTTTTCATGTGTGGGTGAGAGG
The DNA here is from genome assembly GCF_014176215.1 of Rousettus aegyptiacus. Taxonomy (NCBI): domain Eukaryota; kingdom Metazoa; phylum Chordata; class Mammalia; order Chiroptera; family Pteropodidae; genus Rousettus; species Rousettus aegyptiacus. The sequence goes on from NW_023416284.1 coordinate 164,704,849, forward strand.
AAGATCAGAGTATCCTTTTGACTGTACGACAAAGACAAACCCACATTACTTGAGTCCCATTAAAAAGAAACGAACGAAGACATCTAAAGAACACCCGGAGCCAAGAAATCATTTAATAGATTTTCTTCTTGGAAAAACTGTCTTGACAAAGGGAAAAACCTAGAAACCTTTTATGTAACCTCAGGTTTCATCCAAGATTATTAAAACAAAGGGAAACCTCTTTTCTTTTTATCTTAGTTATTTAAGGCATACAAAATATTACTTTTACCTTATCCTAGAGTATCAATATCTGGTACTTTTGGTATATAAAAACTCTGAAAATTATATATTAATATCTATATGCGCACATTCCTCATTTGGCCACTGCTCACCTCCTACACCTTGTGAAAATTAAATGATTCTCCAGGCGAATGAGGAACTTATTGTTGCAACACAAAGCACTTGCTGGATTAAATTCTCTGCCCTGCTGCAGAGAGTTAAGACCTCAGAAGGGTATCTTGATTGAGATCGAATCATATACATAAATAAATCCTAGCCAATGCCTGATTTGAATAGATATATGGGAGTTGGGGACAGAATTGACCAGATGCTGGACCATATGATAAACACAGTGGGTCATAGTGTGGTATAAAACTGGGCATTTATATGGTACAGCTGGCCATGCATAATCCTCTACTAATTTATAAGGCAGGAGCATCTGCTGTCTAGCTGCCACTCTTTCCAATTTTCTAATGGCCTTCTCCTTGAGTCTCTTGTTTAATTGAGCAGCCCCCCCCCCCCTTCATGCTGTGGGAAACAAGGGGGGAGGCGGTCACCACCAGGGAAAAATGACATGGCTCAGAATTCTGCCTGTCAGAGAAGAAAGAGAGAAATACCTCCAGGAACATTCTTGGTCTCATTCTGAATAAGACTTGTTTGTTGGATGGTGGCATTTTGAAAATGCTCTTTTAAATGGAGCATCTTGGGCTCCCATTCCTGTATTGAGTCTTTCTCTATAAGAAGTTTCTCTCTGCCCCTTAAATTACAAGAGGAGAATTTAAGCCAAATTAAAGCCTCACAGTGCTTTCAGTCAGAGTTAGTATTAAATTCTGTTTAATCAGATTAACCAGTATTATTGGGGCCACACAGGCAAAATTGGGAGGCAGGAACTATGATGCCCTCCTTGCCCTACAACTCCCTTCAACAAAAAAACCTTTGAGAGGGCCTGTGTCCCTACTCACTATTCTTTCCTTCTGTCGCCACTTTTCTTTCTTCTTCCTGCTGGGGCAGGAAGTTATGGGTTATGGTGATAGCATGTCTTTCGTTACCTACTAGACCAGGCCCTTTGTTTAACTCCCCCAATGTATTAGTTGATGGAGGCTTAGAATATTTTTATTTTAAATGGAACTTCTACCACTGATTCAAAGGAATGAATACGTTAATGACAAAATTTTGTTTTCTGGGACACATAGATAATATAGTTTAAAGAGGTGGACCACTTAATCTTCAAATAATACTATTTTGGAAGAAACCCATTGGGTTAGGGCTTAGAAGAGGCTTTAGTCCTTATTCACTAAGGACTTATGCCACTAAGAGTGATGTTGGTCATGTCACTTAGCCTCCCTGAACCTGTGTTTCGAAAACTTCACAGGGGGCGGTGGGGGAGAGGGGGGATAATAAAACCTCCAACTAATTTTACAAAAAAACTTTTATGATATAAGATGTTAGACAAATATAAGTGATTGCGATTAGATCCATAACATGTGAAATATTGGAGCTATAAGTAATTTATATAAGTTATAACATTTATCATCCACACTAGGAAACTTCTGAGAGAGAATGAGGGTGAGGACTGCACAGGAAGCTGGGATAATAGTAAATTGTCCTAGGAAATGTAGGCATATGGTCTCCTTGGCCATAGGAGGCTCTGGAAGCCATTTGCTCTAATTGCTCATAAGATCAGCTTTGTCCCTGAACACTGAACACATAAGAGAGGATATAAAAATAAAGAGTGAAAGGTGTTCCATGGATATGTTTTTATGTGTTTGAGGAAATCGAGCACATTCAGAACACTCAATGAATGTTACTTTTGATGACCTTTCAGTATTGTCCTTTGACCCAGTATCATCTTGGCCATTTATACTCACTGGATTCTTCTGCCTTCCCCATCCAATAGTATTAAAAGAGTAGTTAAAAAAAAAAATGCCAGTGGCTGAGATGATATCTGCAGTGCTTTACAAACAATGGGCAAGGGGTAAGGCAAGCCCCCTGACCCTGATGATCTCTCTTTACCCTCTCCTTCACTTTTACCCATTTCTCCTGGGGCTTGCATGCTCTTCCTGAACACCTGTGATCTACACACCATGTCTTGCTCCAATATGAGACCATATTCACTGATGATGGACCGAGTTTTGATATAGTAAGGTTTCCCAAACTTCCCTAATTATAAGAATCACCTGAGGTACTCTCCTGGTGATTCTGAGTCAGTAAGTTTGGGGTGGAGCCTGCTGATCTGTATATTTAACCAAGTTCCAAGGAGATTCTTATGATCACACGAATATGAGATATATCGTTTAATAAATATGAAAGTAGAAAGATGCCCTCAAGAATCAGTGGTTCTCAAAGTGTGGCTCTCCAGCCAGCAGCATCAGCATCGTTTGGGGACTTGTTAGAAATACAAATTATTGGTCCTATATTTAGCAGGAACTCAAGAGGAAGCACAACAATCTGAGTCGTAACCAGCCATGCAGATGATTATCATGTAGGCTGAAGTTTCAGACCCCTGGTTTAAACCAATCTTTTTTTTTATTGTCCTTCATTTATAGATGAAGAATATTGGCACGCTCTTCTCTCACTTTGGGACCTTGGATGTTGAGGTTAAGGGGGCGGGAATGAGGGGGTGGGGACAAGGGCTGTAATCCCTAGATGATTGGAAACAGGCTGGGAAAACAGATGGTATGGGGCTCCTAAAAATGTGGCATCAGTGGATATGGTCCTCAATCCCTTCTCCCTACACCCAGAGTGAGGGGTCTTGTCTCTACAGATAAGGACTCAAGCTTGCCCAGGAGACTGCTAAAAGACACAGGCTTCTGAAGAGCCACGCCCATGTGGTGAACCAAAGTCTGGGTGTTAATAGTGACTCCCCATCTAAGAAATCCCCTGAGAGCCCAGAGACCAAGAAGCCCCAGTTCCCTCCAGGGGAAGACATATTTCACTCTTGAAGAGGTTTCAGCTCTGCTTTCGGTGGTTAGTCTCTGCTCATTCTCAGGGTGGTTGATGAAAGACTTTTCTAATTAGTGCTACAGAGGATCGTCTAAATTTGTAACCTGTAGGTGGATGTTACTGTGGTTTGATCACATGTCTTCTGCTGTCTCACTGGTGGGAAAGAATGAATGCTCAGCTGTTAGCCCAGACATTCTTTATGATGCTCTAAAGCAATGTTCCCAAACTCCAGTCATTGACTACAATTTTCACAATGTTTTCAACATTCAACATTCAATATATACTATCATTTATTTAATACTTTTCATTTATTCAACCTGAAAAAATAAACTCTTTCTTCTGCTCCTGGATCCCATCCAGGATACCACATTAAATTCAATCATCACATTATATTTAGGTATTAACCAGACCTATTGAACAATGAACCAAAGCAAAATGATGATATTCTAGTTACTGCTATTGCTGTAAGTATTAAAGCCCCTTGTCTTCCACCCAGGAGTTTCATGTCTTCTGCCAGGGTCAAAGAAACTTTGACAGGCTAACTTGTTAGCTTTCAAGTAGGGTAAAATACCAAACTTCTTACAGCTCTTGACAGCTTGATTGTTGTACCATTGAAGTATTCAGAGATGCTGTGTAATATATTGAATTAATAAATACTTAAAATAATTCAACTAAGTTATAAAAGATCTCTTAAAATAATCATTAAATGTTGCCAGATTTATAGATAGAGTAATAAGGTTTATGAGTTAAACTTAAATACTTAAAAAATAAGAAGGAATTTGAATTTGTAGTTTTCATAAATCAAATATTAATTTAAAGAAAATCACAACATCCCCTAAATAATGTTTTCTGGCGTAAAATCACTATTAAGGATGTCGCATGTTCTTGTGTTGAACTCACAAGTTCTTGGGTTGTATAGTCCAACACAATTCAAACTCAAGTTTTGATCATAGGCAGAGACCACTTGATAAAACCATTTTCACTCATTTCATCATGAGACCTACAGATCCCTGCCTCTTATGAAGAGTCTCAGTTTTTGAGACTTGTCAAATGTCACAGCCTTTAAGTTTTGACACTAGTTGTCCATTTTGGTATATAGACATTGAGTAATGAGATTTTTTAAAAATGTAAGTAGATATCAATGGTATTTTATTAAAATTAGCCGCTGTAATTCATAGAAGTTTTCCTTCTTAGAAAATTAGAGACTGAGTTTGCCTAGATAGCTTTCCTCTTTAGAACATTTGGTGAATTTATCCTTTTGGAAGCCTCTCTTCAGCCACCTTTGTAATTGATCTTCCTGGATAACTGCTGATGCTAATAACTGCTGGGCCCCTGGTCTCCCTGGCTGTTGTGTGAAATCAGCAGAGCCCTTCAGACCTTCTATGCTTGGTACAATTCCTGCTTCTCTGGGGCTGTTTGGCTCACTCAATGTTTTTGTTCACTCTTCCTGTTTGTGTAGCTAGAAACAAATACATATGTATGCTTGGAAACATATATATTAATAGAAGAAAAAACTCCATGAGTATCAACATTCACCTATATTAAAAAGTCAATAAAACTAAAATAAACTTTTTTTTTATTTTTCTTTAATATTGCACCTATTTTTTTGGTGCTTTCTATACTGACTTTTCTCTTTCGAACTTTGTTTTGAACTCATTCTCAAATAGGCATTAACTTGGCTATTGAGAACTCCCTTCCTTCCACTTCAGCCTTCTAGGTCTGACCCTGATATACTTTTTTTCTGTCATAAATGATAAGACTCTTCAAAGAGTACTATATCTGTGAGTTGGAGGCTAATGTTAGACACCAGAAACTGAGAGCTGGGTGGGCTGGGGCACATATGAGAATTGCAAAGAGTGAGAGTACCATTGTGGCTACTGTTGGTTCAACAAGAAGTAAAGATGTTAAAGTTATAGTTTCACATTAATCTTTCAAATTTATCATGTTGTTATACCTCAATTTTATTATAATAAATGATTTCATAGACCACTAAAGTGTCCTCTTACGGTGATAAAGTAGAACTCAGTAAGGGTGACTATGTCATATAGTCAAGGGATGTGTGTGTATGTGTGTGTGTGTTGGGATGAGAGGAAGGATTTGTGCTGCCATTGGGCACAGCCACTACAACTTACACCCCTTAGAGTTCTAACACTTGGTATTAGGTACTGTCACCAAAATCATAGCCATAGCTGTCTTTGTACCACCTTCCCACCCCCCTGGCCAGAATGGATTGTGCACAAGTCTGCTCATTTGGACCTCGGTTGCAATTCAAAGCCTGGGGCAGAGCTATCAGATTGACAGATGCTTAGTACTTGCCCCTCAGCTACAAGGGAGGTTTGGAGAGCACCTTCTACTATTGCATAAACTGGGGATTTCTCAAACATAAGAGAGGAGTTCCAGTAAAACATCCTGAAAGAATAACAAATGTCTGTACATGGGAAATAATTCAATTTGTCAACAAATACTTAAAGCATGCCCATACTGTATTAGCTATTGCACTAGTGAAGGAAATCTTTGGGTTGCTTTTCTATTAGGTTAGGTGTTTTTTCCCTTACTTTCAGGAAGGGAAAGGAATTTGTGCCCATTCAGGGTGAAGCTGCCAAGAGATGAGGTTCGGATCTTAGTAGATTAATTCTTTTCTTTCCAGATCCATGTGAGTTCACTTTTCCTTTTATAGTTTCATGAAAAGCAAGAGCAATGAACTCAACTACCTATTCCTTGAAGGAAAGATATTTATTACTTTAAATCGTGAATTCTAACCATTGGAATATTAAACTTATTAGTGGCACTGGATCCCAGCTCAAGTTGGTCTTGGCAGACTGTCAGCGTCTCGCCTTCACAGATCCATTCTTGCCACTGTTGCACAACTATTGACGGCCCAGGATCTGTGCCCTGGGGTGTAGCTACAACATCAAAAATAATAACAGAATGAACCTGCAGGCTGTTATTCTGATGAGGAGTAGACAAACAATTGTTTCTAGAAACATTCCTCTTTGCTAAGATTATTTTGGTAAAACAAAAACAGAAAAAAAATGACATCGATTTTAAACCATGCAGAATATTGTTCTCCACGGAAAGATGGAGGATAGTGCTGAAGTCGAGTATTGACTGGAATTTGGACAGTTATAAAGCCCCATTCTCAGAATAGTAGAAGTGACATGCCAGGAGCCTACAACTGCAGGTGCTGCGTGTGTGATTGTGCTGTGCATGTGCATGGGGGAGGGGGTGTGTGTGTGAGAAGGAGGGGGGAGAGAGGGAGAGAGAGAGAGAGAGAGAGAGAGAGAGAGAGAGAATGGGAGAGAGGGAGAACAAGAGAGCTGAAAGCATTTGAAACAAGTACTAAAGACATTGTAGATGTGATATATGAAATAGAGTCACTAGGCACTGCACTGGGTATATATTAGGTTGTCAGAAAATATTTGTGGCCTGGGCTTGAAGCATTCTAAAAGGACTTTTAGACCTTGAATAAAACAAAAGGGAGATATTAGCTATTTGGTTATAGTATTCACACAATGCTATGATTTCTGAAGAATATTCAATGGGACTTTGATTTGCAGTTATTAAAATGAATAGAAATAAAATTCCACATGTAGTTAGTACCAAGGTAGCTGTGAATCGAACCAAGGGATATAACCAAGATGAGAATTTGCTGAAGGCACAGGACCTTGGCTGACACCATCTCTGATAAAGCCCTGACCAGAATCACACACACATTTCTGTAGAGCTTTCCTGAGCTCATACTGCATTAACTGTATAACCGAAGATATACAGGCTTTCTAGCAATGTTTTTCTCACTATTTAGAGGATATAGTAGACATGGAAAAAGTTTACTTTTGTTAACACAGCACACAATTCATGCCATACACACTTCTTATTTTATTCTGTTAATCAATGAACTTTTGGTTGAAAGTGATAGAAATTCTAGTCAAAGTAAAATAAAGAGGAAAGTAATTTATTTGCTCACTTAAACTCAAATTTCAGAAGTTAGCTAGTTTTCAGCACAGCTGAATTTGCTTGAATACGGTCAGAAATCTGTCTGTTTCCTTCTCTGCTGTGTTTTCCTTTGCGTTAATTTTATTCTCTAATTGGCTTTTTCGATCTGGTGGGAATGTTGACTCATGGTAGCTCTAAGCTTAGTTGATCCTTACAGCATATAATCCCAGAAGAGAGAACAGGCTTCTCTCTTCCACTCTTGGTATCAATATTTGATAAGAATTCTGATCTACCTGCCTGAGTCAAATCCTATGGGGTGATTGTGTTGTGCATGTGTATGAGGGAGGTGGAAAGGATCCCTTTGATAAGACGACAACAGGGACAGGGAAGGGAAACAGTGAGCAGAGCTCTTGGGGATGTCATGTGGAAATCCTGGGGTTGGTGGATAAAGAGATGGGTAAGTGTGAAGGAAGGATGAACTGTACAGAGGCCATACTTGCTGCCATACTGCCTCTTCTCACCCATCTCCTGCCTTCCTAGACTTCTTAAAAGATCAAACAGACTCATCTCCAGGATCATCAGCCTTGGGCACAGTATGATTTTGAGGGCAGGATGAAAGGCTTTTCTGTCTACAATATATATTTTCAGTTGCACAGTGTGTCTGGAATTAATTTCACTCAGGGTAAAGAAATTCTGCACGAATCTTTTATAGGTTAAAAAAAAGCTCCAAATGAAAGTATCTGGCAGAACTGTCTCATTTGTGAGCGTGTCAGTCACACATAACTGGCTGCTTTCTGTCACACTTTGGGGTTAGGAAAGGAGGAAGGCCTAGGGCTCCTAAGAGGGGAAGAACTGCCCAATGGACCAGGCTCTGCCCAAATCAGGCCCAGGAGCTTTGGGTAAAGGGAGACTAGCTATTGTTGAAGAAGTACTGAAAGAAATTGAGGTTTTAGCTTAAAAAAAAAATCTTTGGGGCCTTGGAGCCAAGGTCATTTTCCTTGGACCATCCCTATTCTGTAGAGATCAGCTTTGTGGCAACATCAAGCACTTAGCTGTGTAGTAAGTTTTGTCATTGTTTAGACACAAAGACCTACTTTCCAGGGAACATGATCCCAATCAGTAGGATAAAACAAACAAAAGAAAATTCACTAAAACAATGAGAAAACTTTACTTATGTCTCTAGGTAAATGGAACATAAGTAAAGGGAACGATACAGTTTGGTGTAAGAATTTCAAAATGGTTGTAGTCTTAGAAGGCTTGTCCAGAGTTTATTCTAAATCAGATTTCAACTCATCAGGTTGTTTTGTTGCTGCTATTTTTGTTGTTTTTCTTGAAAACAGTAGGGCTTTAGTTGCAAAATGGATTTCTGAAGTTTTGCTCAAAAATCAAAATACCATAAAAATGATTGACAATAGCCTTCAAAGCCACTTGGAGATGGAAGTTACCAACTAGTAAATGTTTGCCAGTACATGTATGGACTTAAGAGATCTTTCAGTGAATACATACCTTCCAACCATGCAGGACAAGTACATGTTGGGTACTGCTCCTGTTTGTCCCTGAAAGCAGGTAGGCACCCACCAGCTGTCCAGCTATCCTATCAGATCTCCTTCCTCTATGTTCTCCTGTCCTAAAGGTCAACACTTGTCCTTGACTGACATTAAAAGAGAAAAAAGAAGGTCCTGAAATTCAACAGGGCAAAACTGACATTTAAGAAAGGAACTTTAACTAAGAGACTAAAGGGAAACATAAATGTACAAAAACCCAGAGGGATTTCTAGAGGGTCTGATAAAAAGTGCTTAAGCTGTGGCATTAGACAGATGTGGTTTCCAACCTTACCCAATCACCTCTCAAAGGCTCACCTGTAGAGTAGATGGCTACCTTTCGTAACAATCATGACCACTTAGTGGGCAAGTGTGAGGGTTAAAGAAATAATGTCTGTGCAAGTGTAGACCACAGACAGACTGAAGCATAGACCTGCTGAGGGTTGCACCTGAAGAAAGGACCTTCACTTCATCCACTCTCATGGCCGGTTCTCAGGATTGGCTGAGATTATTGGTCACCATTTTCTTGCTTCATGTGATCAGGCAGAACGTTATCCAGACTTTTTAAAAAATAGATGAGATGGGAACAGTAGGGTATCATTTCCCTTTGAGAATGGCAGAGAGGGCCTTTCACCTGGGGGAACTCAGGCCTGAGCACCTGGCAGTAGCTACAATCCTATGTCTTTGTGGGAAATGTAGGGCTCTGGGGAGTTAACGCCCATCTGAGAGATGTGTGTTATCCTTCATTGTTTAACCCTTTCCTGAATTGCTGTATCTTTTGCCATTGAAGAAACCTGATACCTTGTGTGTCCACTGGACTCTTTCCTTCATTCTCATTACTATCATATGGATAATCCTTCAATGTGCAAATGCTTGGCACATCTAGACGCACAATAGAAGTTAGTTCTTTTCTGTAACCTGCTCCATCAGATGACTGATCCAACCCCTGAAATCTCATCTGCTGATAGGCCATCCTAGTTTCTCACTCACCCCTACCCTGTCTTGAGAACACTGTCTAAAATTCCTTCTCATCAATGTGGATATGTCTTTTTAACATTCCCAATTTCACTCCCTCTTTTCTTTTAGTGAATTTCTGGGACAGGACTTCTGGACTTGAATGCCATCCAAGGAGAACAAATAATGCCTAGGAAGTGAACCTTGAAGAGAGAAACAATTATTTTAAAATAGCTTTTAGCTGTATCTGAGACCTGGTCTCTGCATATGTCTGCCTCTGCATCTCTATAAAGAATGGCTCACACCCCCTCCCCCCCACCAATAACCTGTTGAGGAAGATATAGCAACAGGTTATACAAAATTGAAAGAAAAGCCTCTCATCCAATCCTCCCATGCCCTCTGTGGTTCCACGATTGATTCATTAATTTATCTAACAAATAGTGAGTGTCTGCTATGTACAGGTTCTTTTCTAGATAATAAAAATACAGCTGTGGAAGAAAAAAAAAAGGCAGACTTGCCTTTATGTTCCATTGGAGTAGGGGAAGACAAACAATAAACAAATAAGCTACAGTGTGTCAGGTGGTTTACATTTAGAAAGAGTTGCAGAGGGTAGTTTGTAATTTTAAATCAAATGGTGAGGGAAGCCTCACTGATAAGGCAATTTTGTAGCAAAGAAGAGACCTGGTAGGGCGAATGGAAAAGCCTACATACCTGAGGGCACAGCTTTCCAGAAAGCAGCTGATACAAAAGCCCAGAGGCCAGAGCATTTGTATCTAAGGACTGAGCAACGGGGTCAGCGTCTTGCAGCCAAGTGAGCATGGCCAGAGTTAGAGGTCTGAATGCTTAGGAGAAAAAGAATCAGATCATGCAGGATGGGTTTTTACTCTTATGAGATGGGAAGCCATTGAAGAGTTAGGAGTAAAAGAGCAGCATGATCTGATCTATGCTCAGAGGATCACCCTGTCCACCCTGTTGTGGCTAGATTGGAGGGAGGCAAGAGACCAGTAAGGTGTCCACAGCAATGATGGTGGCCTGGAATAAGGTAGTTGTGAGAAATGTCATATTTTGGAACTAAATCCATTAGAATGTATTAATGGAATGAATATATAATGCAAAAGAAAAGATGAAGACAAAGATGGCCTCAAAGCTTTTGGCCTGAGAAACTGTAACTGTGGAATTGCCATTTGATCATAGGATAAAATCAGTGAATTCCTCGAGACCTGCTAAACAAACACTATTTGCTCCTTTCTGGCTGGATCTTAATGCGGATCTAAGAATTCTAATTATGGTTTCATCTGGCAGATTTAAATTTTTGATTCTTCTTTTATATAACCCAAATAACAAATAGTTCAAATTTCAAAGCAAAAAAATTAAAAGATTTATTGAAATAAGATGACAGTATATTCCTAACACAATGAAGAATTCTTATTTTTTACAAAGTATTTTATTCTTGCCTAAGCATGCCTAAATGATTTGCCTAAGCATGAAAACAAAAACAAAGCAGGACAAACAAAATAAAACTAAAATTTGGTGCTACTAACTTTCATGTGGCAACCATAACTGTTTTTTAAATCAGGCTTCAGAACTATTGAATTTCATAAACTTAAATGCTAATGACCACAGGAAATCCTATTCCTCACCCTTCCCATTGCTCTCAATTTGCCTTCAAATGAATAAAAAGACCAAAAAAAAAAAAATAGTAAGCTAAAAAAAGCATAATTTAAAAACATAGATTACAATAATTTTTTGTCCCTAAGATCTACGCCCTATTTTCTCTGACCATATGGGAAAGCAATGAAAGCAATCAATTCTCTAGCTTTCGTTGTGTCTCTTATGTGTGTATTTCTGAATAATTTTAATCCATTTATTACTGTGTATAATTGTATGTAACCAGAAGCATTCATTATATTTTTTATCACACTTTGGAGCAATTTCCATGAGGAATTGTGCAAACATTCTCCAATATATACCTCTTCACAAGAAAGACAACCTTAGACACACATGTGAGTAAGCCCAAAATAAAGAAGGTAACTTTTTGTTGATTACACTGAGCTTTAGGCCACCCGCCTTTATTCAGGGGGCAGTAATGCTTCTAGGAGGTTATTCATGAGCTTTAATTGGCCCTATAATCTCTGCCAGGACCAGGCCCTCTCCCAAGCCAACCTATCATTATCCATTGTGTGCTTTCTGCTTCAAGGTGACTTCTCTGCTCGACCCTCAACTATCCCCATGGTGCTAGTCAAACTGTCATTCGTAAGATCTTTTTACATAAAGATTATGAACGTGTGTCTGGCAAGAAAACCTTCTCTAGGAAGGTAGAGTAGTGTTTGTGGTATTAATTGGAATTAAGGTTTCTTTTTTCCTTTGTTGTCAAAAAATATTATACTTGATTTTAAGAATAAAATTAAATTCTTCTAAGGCAATATTAAAAAGCAAAACAAATAAAAACAAAAACAAAAGTAAACCTTAATATGAGTATATGTTAAAGGAGGGAAATTATATTGAATAGGTATTCTTTGTTATTACAGACAATCTTAATCTAGATATTCGTTCAGAGATCCTGAGGTTTTTTTCAAATACTATTCTTATTTACATAGAATTTAAAAGAAAATATTAGTCTATTAAGTAGAAATATTTTATAATAGAAAATAAGTTTATGAAAAAGTATATTCCTATAAAATAGGAATATATGGGAAAATATTCATTCATGTAAAAATTTCACTCATGTAAAAGTTGGCACATTTATGTCAAATTGTCTCAATAGAGAGTGAAAAAGATTGCTTCAAGATTGCTTGTTTATAATGCTTTTTGCAAAAATTTATTCAACAACAGTTAGTTAAATGCCTATTATTCCTTGGCTCTTAATTTTTTTTTTTCTTTAGAAGAATGGAGATTGTTGTTAGGGATGTTACATTCAGAAATAAAGTTCTGTATTTCATAGAGCCCTTATTCTCTGCCTCTTCTTTAAATTCTAATGTGTTTTTTGGCGAGGGATGGGTACTACCTAAATTTAGTTTACAAATTTAGTTACAAAAGGAAGAAGGAATGGACAAAGAAGTCTGCAACGTGTGACATTGCTTTAAGAAAATATAAAAACAATTTTCAATGAGACCCTTCAAACACGAGCCATCCCATTCTCGGAGCTTTTGATTTCCGTATTGCGGACAGCTCCACACCACTTCAAGGAGTTTCCACACATCTCTCTTCGCTTTTCTGGCTTCTTCTGTCTAGCATGGGCTGATATATTTCGGCTACTATACAGTAACTAGTGTGAGGTGTTAGAGCTTCAAGTTCAACAACTCCATGAGCTCCTTCATATACCTTTTGCTCCTGTGAACAGGGGAAAATAAAAGAGATGATAAATGGTTTTCAATAAGTCACTGACTTGTTCTATTTTTGATAAAACCTATAAGTTGTTTCTGGTCACAGTGGCCGACGGGCTGTATGGCCTCTTCTCACATCCTTCTTCTCCAGAGTCCTGGAATGCAGACTGGGAAAGACGCAGGTTGCGTGGCTTTGTAGGTACTACATGAGGGCTGCTGATTGATTGACTCAGTGGTCAGTGTCTTGTTTAAGAATTTGAACTCTGCAGTGATGAGAACGGAGTAAATTTGGAGACAGCTGTACACACGCAACATGTGGTCACGGCGAGGCAGAGTGGGATTTTTTTAAGACTTGGTTCTCCATTTCTCCTTCCCAGTCACTATAAAAGCCTGGCAGCAATTTATTTTTTGCTTCTGGCTGTCCATAAGATTGCTTGTTATCTCCTGATAAAACTCCCCCCTCTCCTCCTCTTTCCTTTTTGAACCAGTTTGAATGGAGTTCTGTTTCTTATAGCCAAAGGAACCCTGTCTTAGATGGACATCCAAAAAGAAATATTAACTACCAAACCAAGATAAAAGGCCCTGACAGTGAATTAGAATAACATAGCAAAACTAGCACAAATATATAATGCTCTGATCCAAAAGCCACTTTAAAATAAGGTGTGGAAAGTCTATAAAAATGAATATTTGTGGCAGTCAAATGAAATTAAATATTGTTAATACCAATCTTTATAAAGGGAAGATTAAGTGGAGACAGATTGAGTGACTGAACAGAGGCACACACACACACACGCACGCTCTCTCTCTCTCTCTCTCTCTCTCTCTCTCTCTCTCTCTCTCTCTCTCTCTCATGGTAATGCCAAGTACTAATTGCTAATCAGTGAGAGTGAATGTGAGAAGGAACTTTAAAAAGATAAGGAAAAATAAGAGTGGAGCAAGAAAGTGGCTACTCATATGGCTAAAATGTTAGTCAAAAGAACAAAATAAAAATACATGAAATGAACAAAAGAAAAGAAAGCAGTCTATCTGAACTTACCTTTTCTAGGGAATTGTTAATTATAAAGACTCGGTATACCAGCTCATAGTAATTTTCCATTGATACATTTTTTCCTTTCTGGTTTCTGTATGGCATGTTTGGAGCGTGGAGAATCACCAGCAAAGAGCCATTTACCTGAGTTATATTCATGGCTGGAGGATCTATTTTTGCTGGAGAAAAAATAGGAAATTTTGACAAATAATTCAAAAATATATTTCACACGGACACATTATGCATAACGACAAGTCATTAAATTCAGAAATCTGGCAAGACTCATTATGAAAAGATACTGCTGACACCTAAAATGTAAATATTTAAGAAGTTTCTTCGAAGATAATTTTTTATTTGCAAAAACTAATAAATTCTGTTTCAGTTTTAAGAAGACATTTATCAATCATTTCCATAGCCTGCAGTGATTATTTTGGAAAATGAAGTTTAAAAAGTTATTTGAGAGAGAGCTTAGGGTAAGGCAAATATTTCATAGGTTCTTAAATATGTGTAAAATTTCAAAGCAGCTCTAAAACCACTTGAATACTTATTGCTATAAAATTAGTTCAACAGGTTTATGTTATATACTGTGAGACAGCACAGGAAAGATCAAGAGAGAATTTTTGGTCCTTGCATTTTAGTATCAATAATCAAATCATTATTAATTAGGAAAGAAAATCGTATAAATTAATAGTCACTTTAATTTTCCCCAGCTTAACGATAGTAATTCTAGGTGCATTTAGTTCTTTTATGAATTTTGTTGTTCTTTTCTTGTTTCTATTCATTGTATATTTTCAGTTTGAAGATTCATATCTTTTATAATTCTTGAAAATTAGTTATGATCAATTGATATATAGATAGGTAGATCAATGAAGGGGGGAAGGAAGAGAGAGAGAGAGAGAGACTGGGGGAGAGAGAGAGAGAGAGACTGAGAGAGAGAGAGAGAGACTGAGAGAGAGAGAGAGAGAGAGAAAGAGAGAGGGAGAGAGAGAGAGAGAGACTGAGAGAGAGAGAAATGAATGCTAGATAGACGCTTTCCTTCTGGAATTTTGATCAACATCTGTTAGAATTTCTTATTTGATTCTACATGTATTAACTTCTCTTATATTTTTCTTTTTTTCTCAACAGAGTATTCCGAATGGTTTCTTCAGACCTGTCTTCCAGTCTAGCAATTTACTATTTAGTAACGTATAAAATGATTGTAACCCCCCCAATTTTATTTTAATCTCAATGATTATATATATATATATATATATATATATATATATATATATTTTATTCTAAGAATCTATTTAGGTTTTTTTCAATCTACTTGTTCTTTGAAAAAAAAAATCTTTGTCCTTTGATTATGTTTTTATTCTGTTATATCTATAAACTTATTTATTTTATTATCTGCTTTCAACATTACAATACTTGAAGTGCTGGTCTGGGCAGTGCTTGTCTTTTCCAAACTCGCTTAGTCAGTCTGCTTCCTTATGTTTTTATTGTGAGCACATATTTAAAGGTTGATACTTTCTTTTTTGTTGCTCTGGCTTGATTTTTTATTTTAAATAAACTTTTCAATGACCTTTAAGATATATACAGACAAATAAGTAAATCATAAAGATACAACTCAACAAATCTTTACAAATAGATGCTCTTGTATAGCTACCACCCAGATCAAGAAATAGGACATTACCAGCACCCAGAAACTTCCTTTATGTCCCCTCCAATTACTTAATCCTGGAAGATAACCACAATTATCCTTACTTCTATTTCCATATACATTAGTTTTTAGAATTTATAATATAGACTCTTTGTGTCTCGCTTCTTTCCCTTTTATTTATATATATAATTATGGGCTGAATTGTGTCACCCCCAAATTCATAAGTTGAATTCCTAACCCCAAGTACCTCAGCATGTGACTGTATTTGGAAACAGGGCTTTTAAAGAGATAATTAAGGTAAAATGAAGTCACATGGATGGTATGAATGGGCCATAATCCAAAATGACTGGTGTTCTTATAAGAAGATGTGGACATGTGTGAGCACAGAGGGATGACCATGTGACCACAGCAAGAAGGCAGCCATCTATAAGCCAAGGAGAGAGACCGCAGAAGAAACCAACGCTGCTGGCGCCTTGATCTTGGACTTCTAGCCTTCAAAACTGAGGGAAAGTAAATTTCTGTTGTTTAAGACACCTGGTCTGTGGTAATTTGCTATGGCAGCCCTATAAACTAATGTATATGTGTGTGTGTGTGTGTGTGTGTGTGTGTACATTCATGTTGTGTGTATCAATGGTTTGTTCTCTTGATTGCTGTTTAATTGTATGAGTTTCACAGTTTACCTATTGTGTTATTTACAGACTTTTAGGTTGTTTCTAGTTTTGGGATATTATGAGTAAAGTTGCTATGAACATCCTCATACATATGTCATTTGGGAAATATGCATTCTGTTGAGAATACAAGAATGGAATTGCTGGGTGATAGATAGATAGATATTGCTAGTTTTCCACAGTGGATACATCAATTTATATTCTCTTCAGTAGTATATGGAAGTTCTCATTTTTCACATTCAAACACTGTCATTAGTATTTCAAAAAATTTTAATTTTAGCCATTCTAATAAATGTATATAGCAATTCATTATATTTTTCAGTTGCTTTTCCCTAATGACTACTGTAATTTCATTTGTTAATTGCTCATGTGGATGTTCTCTTTTGTAAAGAGCCTATTCACAACTTTTGCCCATTTTTTAACTGGTTGTCTTTTTTATTATTATTATTGATTTGTGAGTTTGTTGTACATTCTAGACATAGTCCTTTGTCAAATACATGCATTGAAAATATCTTCTCTCTGTGGCTTGCATTTTCATTATTTTGATGGTATATTTTGATAAGTAGAAGTTCTTAATTTTAGTGTAGTCTAGTTTATCAGTTATTTCCTTCAACATTAGTACTTTTGGGGGTTTACCTACTCCAAAGCCATGCAAATATTTTCCCATGTTACGTTATAGAATACTAGTCTGCAAACGTTTTCTGTAAAGGGCAGATAAATATTTTAGGCTTTGTGGACCGTATATTTCTCTGTTGTAACTACACTAAGACTTTGCCATTGTAGTGCATGTGAAAGCCATCATAGACAAAATGTAAAGGAATGGTTGTGTGACTATGCTCCAATAAAATTTTATTTATAAAACAAATGTAGGTCAAATTTGATCCTTGGCTATAGTTGCCAAGCTTTATTATTTTTACCCATCCAGACTTGGTTTTGTAAATGGGTGATATAAGGGCCCAAGATTTATTGTTTCCCATTTGATCCAGTCTCATATATTTAAAAGACCATAGTTACTATGCTGGACATAGATCAAATGACCGTTTATGTATTGTGTTGCCTCTGAATGCTGGGTTAAGTATTTCACTTTGCATCTGCAAGGTGTCCTATGGCACTGTCAGCTTGGCACAACCTCAAGTTGGTGTTTTCTAAAAACGTGAAAGTTGTATGTATTTGAATCTCAGACCTTTATGAATTTAAGAAATAATCGATTCCTAACAGAATCAAGACTGAAAGAAACATGAGCCCTTTTTTGTTTCTTCTCTTTCATGTAAAGGCTTTCCTGAGTCTGCTCTTTAATTGAGAGTGTAGCCCTTTGAGGGCCAAGATTTTATGGGGTACTAGTTGTAACTCCCCAACTTGTGCTGGATTAGTACCCTGTCCTCTGCCCCAGCCGGAGTCTGGTTACCAAGTTGGGCAAACATCCTCAAGCAGTGGAACTTTGCTCTGCTTATCCTCTGGTTTCCCCAGCTACTTTGTTTTGGCCCCTGGAGATGTTCCTTATTTTCTTTAATGCTCCTCTGTAGTGTTAAGAGAATGTGTTATATTTTATCCAGAATTTCTAAGCATTTTAGAAAAGGAGCTCTGACTCCACCTCATCCTTCCTCTGGCTATTTAATCTGAAACCAGAAGTTGTTAATTTACTTTTCAACTATGTGGAAATTTTTGCCTAATCGTTTAAATGAAAAAGGAATTTCCCTTTATTTACACTTTAATCCTGCAGAGTGTTTGATATATAATCTTGTTACCATTTTTCCATCCTCAAAAAGCGAGAAGAATGAGTCACTGTTCAATTTTGTAAACTAGTATGATGTATAATTAATTTTCTCTCAGATAATGAACATAATTCTAACATTCTTGTCCTGGATCTGGATAAATATTTCCCTCAGGTGTCTGAAAAGCATCTTAAACTCAACGTATTTAAAATTGAACTTGTGATCTCAATTACCCTGCACCCCATTTCTCTGGTCTTTTCCCTTCAAACCTCATCAAAAACATTTCAGTAATTCATCTAGCTATCCAAGCCAGAGGTTATCCTTGGCATATTCTTCTCCCTTATCATTATATTCAACCCATTACCAAGCCTTGTCAGTTTTTCCTTCCCAATGCCCTCCAACAATAAAATTTCTATACCCCTTTTCATTATCCTAATTCAGGCCAACTTCTGTCTCCTGTAGATTATTACAGCAATCTACTATTTCACTTACCTATATCCAATCTGTTATTTTTCTGTTCTGTACTCCCAAATATAGCTAAAGTCTCTTTTCAATACACAAAACTGATCATGTGGCCCCCTGATTAAAATCACACTTTTGTCTATGGCCATGCCACCCTGAACAAGCCCGATCCCACCTGATCTCGAAACCTAAGCAGGGTCGGGCCTGGTTAGTAGTTGGATGGGAGACCACCTAGGAAGACCAGGTGCTATAGGTGTAAAAAATAAGGGATCGTAAGCCGACAAGGTCCTTGCAATCTGTGAGGTCAACAAGGATTGCTCCACCCAAAAATAAAAATTTTTTTTAAATGTAAAATTACACTTTCTTTGCGGAAGTCATAACTCCATAATGGAAAATGCCCATTCATGACCAATCTCTCCATTTCCAACCCATTTCATATTTTTTTCCTGTCTGCTCTTCTTCCCTATACCAGTGGTCTTTCAGTCTCTTGTATTTGCCATGCTTCCTTCTGCTAGAAGAGCTTTGCCAATGCTCTTCCCTTTGCCTGAAATGCTCTACTGTACCATCTTTACCTAGTTAACCCCTATTCATCTTTCAGTATCAGCTCAAGCATCATTTCCCCAGAAATGCTTTTCCAGACCTCCCTGATCAGGTCCTTGCTTAACTAGGCTCTAATAGCACTGTGCATATTTTTTGTACCACCTGTCATTAGTATTATTTTATGTTTGTTTGCATGATTGTTTTTTAATGCTGGCTTCCTCCTTAAACAGAAAGCTCTATGAGGAAAGAGACTTATCTGTGTCTGCTGTGCTTACTATTTATTCCCTAGCACTTTGTATAATACCTGGAACTTAGTAAGTGCCTTACAAATATTTACTAAATAAAGAGACAAAGCAATGGTTTAATCTGAACTTAGCTCACTCCATTAGAAAATCGGGCCTATTCCAAAACACTACAACTATTTTTAATCCAAGAAATTGTGGGGTTAGATAATGTTGAAATCTTATTGAACCTCAAATGCCGCTTTTGACTTAAGTTATTTTTTTAAAAAAAAATCTTGCTTTATCTCTAAATAGACACCAGGAACCAGAATCTTTTTACCTGAAATAACACCTGCTGCTCAGAAATAGTTCCTAGGTGAGTCAATGTATTCAGTTGGCTCATTAGGCCCATATCACAAACTTTAAGATCATGCTGTCCCAAAACATGTTCTTCAGGAAGGCTCAGGATCTGTGGCAGGAGAGGGCAAAGCTGTAGGGCTCTTCACTATTGCTTCCATTAGAGTAGCTCCAATTTTACTGCTTTATAAACTTTCTTGCTCTTTTACCTAAAAGGTCCTGGCATAAGGCTTTTTTGGTTGTTGTTTGTCTTAATGAGATGGTCATATAGAAATAACACAAATTATTCTTAACTCAATATTATTTCGATTTAAATTGAGGCAAAGCCTCACTTCATCTTGGCCAATGTGTTTGGCTAATCTTACCAACTGTCCTAATGCGCCATGATCAAGAAGGTTTTGTTTGATGAGTAAATTTAAACTTGACCCCATTTCTAGGCTTGAATATAATAATTATATTACTTTGAAAATTCTCCTCACTGTTGTGTATCAGCTTAGTTATTCGAGCTCCTTTTCCTCACCTAGAGAATTGTTGGTGAAGTGGATTGAGTTTGAATTTCAAGTTATTCCCAGAAACAATGTGCTGGATACCATGGATTGGTTTGCTCAATTATCATTCCACTCCCCTGCTTGTTGAAGAGTTAGAAAATTAAAAATGATTTTTTTCTCAATTCCATTGCATCTAGCATTTTGGACATGATCCAATTTGTTTGGATTTAATTGGACATTGCATCAGTTAGATCATTAGAGTGAGATTTTGAAGACAAGTGAAGTAATAATGCTACAAGTTTTAAGAAAAATCTTCTTTTATCCTTCCTCACAGGGTAACTGCAAGCTGGAGAAAGGTAAAAACAGACCCTTTGGCCAATAATGAACCCTGATTCTAGGTTGATGATAATCTGTGGGGACTCAGAATGTGCTGCGGGTTCTTCTAGGTGTTAAGTAATAAAAGTAAATTCAATAACATATACACAACTGTCAGAATCCATTTCCATTTTGGTTCTCTGAGCTGTGGCGTGAAAGTTATTATGGGATGAAAGGCCAAGTTGAAGTCCCTAGAATTTCTCCTTTGGATAAGATAGAAAATCAAGAGTACTACTGTATCCCTGGGGAAGGTACTGAGATTAGTGTATCAAATCTCCTTGAATGATGCAGATGTAGTAAGATATATCACGTCTGCATTTAACTCATTTATTTGATGTATACCCTCCCCCCAGAAAAGGTGGGTCTTAAATAATAAAATGAGAAACTAAACAATTCAGGTGGGGACCTTGGCATAAATAGTATTCATTATAGTGTCTGTGTTCTAGAGTCCAATCAACACAGCCTTGGATATAATTTAGAGAATAACATTGTCCAATAATTAGAAAGCATCAGAACAGTTTTATTTCACTTGGTTTTCATTGTCATCCTGACTCTCTGTCATATATTGCCTACAGAATCTTTGATCCTTTCACAGGATATCATGTTGGACCACTAAATCGACAACACGATACTCATTGAATTTGGTGTATCTGAATTACTAGTCACTATAGATAGTCACTGTAGATAGTACTAGTCACTATAGATAGTACTTTAGTAAGATAGATGGAAGCAGAATGCTGGTGTTAAATTTCCTCTGGGGTTAGTTGAGATGTTTCCTCTCAAGTTAAACATAAGTTGCTTTATTTTGCATCCGCTAGTACTAAGAAACATTCACTGGGCTTGTTAGGCCTCTTTGAATTTTGGAAGGAACACATATCACATTTAGTAGTGCTACCATTTGCAAAGTATCACATAAGATTTTGAGCTTTGAGAGGCACCCAGACTAAGAGACAAACTTCTCAGCTAGTCTGTGTTGCAAATAGGGAGCCCTGCCACTTGTACTTTATGATCAAGAAGATCCAACAATTTTTCAAACATCTGCGTCAGATCAGGATGCTATATAGAGACAACGACAATTCCAGGCCCCTGAATTTTTGGAAAAAAGTTATATCTTATTTAGCAAATGACTAACTTTCTTTAAAAAAAAAAGAAAAGAAAAGATAAAGAAAAAGAAAAGAAAGGCTCCAGACTTCCTTGTAACTGGGCCTTGATAGAAACTGAACACCTGACCTTTGGATATCAAGGAACCGTGTGAGCTGAGCTTCTTATCATACATCGAGTTCTGATACGGCAAGTCATAAAATGCACAGAAACTTGTCGACATCAACTAAAAAAGGATTATATGAGTCCAGCCTCTAGCTGGTCTTAACATCAAATTAATTTGCAAAGGTAGGTGGCTCCCAGTGCATCTACACCTACTGTCTCATCATTTCTTCCTCTTGAGGAGTTCCTATGACCAATTAACTTAAGGGGGGAAAAAAAACAGAGCCTGTTCCCAGAAGATTCTACATGACATGATGGCACCAGCCAGAAGTGGACTGCTGTAGCATTTTATACTACTCAGGTGGTCAAAGGAGGTCTGGAGAAGCGGTATGTGCATGGACTCCTAAGCAAATACTTCTGCATCCACGTTAACACAAAACGAAAAGGCGCCTATAAAATGGGAGTTCTTAAAAATCTAGGTGAATGTGGAATTGCAAGGGATTCAGAATAACCAAACAATCTTGAAAAAGAACAAAGCGGGAAGACTCACACTTCCCAATTTCAAAACTTACTGCAAAGCAGTATTAATCATGATGGTGTGAGAGTGACACAAGAATAGATATATCTATAAATGGAATTGAATTGAGAGCCCAGAAATAACCCCAAAGGTCTATGGCCACCAAATTTTCAACAAGAGTTCCAAGATCTTTCAATGGGGAAAGAATAATCTTTTCAACAAATGATGCTGGGACAACTAGATAACAAAACACCCAAGAATTGGACTGTTACCTCGTCCCATATACATAAAAGAACCCAAAATGACAGGTATAATTAAATAGTCAGGTAAGTACTGCTAAGGATGTGGAGAATGAGAACCCCCACGCACTGCCGATGGGAATGTAAAATGGTGCAGCTGCTTTAGAAAACAGTCTGGCAGTTCATCAAATGATTAAACATAGAGCCTCCTGTTTGAAGCTCTTGGTGCCATTTAACCAATGAGGGGAGAATGAAGTCCTTGTGTTGTCTAGGATGATTGATTCTGATTATCAAGGGGACATAGAACTGTTATATATACAATAAGGTCAGGTAGGCATATGCTTGGTATCCTCTGAGGTGCCTCTGAGAACTCTATATTCGATAATAAAAATTAATGTGAGATTATGTCGAGTTTATACGGGGAAGACCAAAAGGACTCGAACTCCTCAAGAATGAAGAGCTGAGGTGCTAGCTGAAAAAAAAGTGAGTGTCGAGTTAACAATGATAGAAGCAGTTATAAATGTTAACTACAGCTTCGTGACTATTGCAATTATTAGGATTGTAAGAAATATCCATATTTTCCTTCCTGTTTTGTCACACTTATCTTTGTACATAGACATTAAACACCCTTTTTTCTCTTTGTCTTTCGTCTACTATTTTATTTAAGGTCTGTTGGTAATGGTTTACTTTATAATTTACATCTTAGATTATAATATTATTATTCTAGGATTATGACTAAATTAGAAAAAGAATAAACATCATGGAGAAATTGATAGAGAGTAAACTTTCGGTCTCCCCCAACGGAGGTAATAAAAAGTATTAATTTCCTCAACAGAAAATTTTTCTAATGAGTATTTTCAAGAGCTTAACCCCTATGCTTAAGAGGGGTCTATGGCAGTACAATTCCTTTCTTGCTATCTAAAAATAAGTTTTAAAAAATTGTCCCTTGGAAGGTAACAATTTGGCAGAGGGATAGAGTTTCAGTTCTGTAGTCAGACGCAGCAGAATTTGAAACTCGATGAGGGTTAAAGGGTGTAAGACCTGGGAGACTGCTGAAGCCTCTGTGCCTTAATTTCCTGGGCTGTAAAATAAGGATAGTAAAAACCATCTTCTAAGGGTGTTCTGAGAATTAGGTCAAGTGAGATGATGGTGTGGACCTCAGCAAAGCACAGGGCCTGGTAACTAGCCACACTCTATGCGGGCTATTCAAAAGCAAGAAAAGCAAAGGCAAAGAAGCTCCAGGGAACTCACTTTCCCACCAGGGAGAGAAACGCTGCGTCATGGTCCAGCCCGAGGGGATCCCAGCTGAGGCCGTCCTCACCCTTCCGTAATAAGCCTCCTGTGCTTCTGAGGTTTCATTGGTAAGGTCGCAAAAGAATTCTTGAATACCCCAACAGTCCTCTTTATTTCTCCATTGTCTCTGTCCATACCTATAGAAGGGAAAAGACAAATATCTGAGTTTCTTTTTTCCACTGAAGGAGTCTGCAGTTTTTTTTCAGTCTATTAATGTTTTAGACTGGTTGAATATTGTCCTCCAATATTAGTACCACTGCGAAAGCTTACGGCTACTCTTAAGTATCCTTAAAAAGACTGCTTCCTGTTATCCAAAATGCTGTCTTGCTGAATGATAAACTCAAGCCTGACTGATGCCTTCCGTATCACTAGCATAGGGGTTTGGGTTCTTTAAATACTGAATGAAGTTTTTCTTCTGGTGTATGGACCAACTTCCATTTCTGAGTACTAGTTCCCTACATTCTTAATGCGTCTGGGGTTTCAACTCTGTGGTTTTCTTCACTTCTCATCAGTTTGCTGCTGAGTAATGTGGCTGATTCTGAGAAGTGGCTACCACTTTTCATCTCAAAGTGATGCTTACCCAACACGTATGGTTATTTTCTTTATTGAAAATTAAATGGGGATTGTAGCGAGGCTAATATAAAGAGTCCTATAATGAGGGGCTGGAAGAGAGGGAGAGAAACCCATAAAAAACAAAAGGTAGTGAGACAGAGGCTGATAGGTTGATTCATCTTAAGACTATGGGATGGTGTAACAGTCCAAGGGAAGATTAATGCTCTTTTTCTTACCAGTCACAAATCAGAGAAAATGCAGTAAGATGATGGTGGGGACAGAGCAGGCTGGGGAGAAAGGCTTCCAAAATATTCGATGAAGGACTTGAAATCTATGACTTTCTAGCCACATAATGAGAATTATTACTGGTGTCTGTACTTTGTAAACTATATGACAGCAGTTTCATTATACCAGAAGATACCATTAAAGCAGAACCAACAACATATGTGAAGCACAACTTAATGTTTTGGTTTTTTGTTAATTGTTGTTTATTGATGAGACATTGTCTTTGCTGGCTGAATTTAGCTTTAATATGGCACCTTATATTTTGTCCTATCCTAAATGGAACTGACATTAACTTTAGACTCATGTGAACTGGATAGAACGAAAATGAAAGATTTCAAAAATATAAATTTGCATTGTGCTGTTGAAAATACCACATAGCTAGGAATAGATCCAGGTATTCTGAATTTTATGCACATTTGGAAACCCTCTTTAAGAAAAAGAATTACGAATATAAAATGCTTCCATGTTGTGCTAAAGTTAAATCATCATTAGTATCACGATAATAGGACCACTTTGGACTTATCTACAGTGCCTAACAGGGTGGGGTGGGGGACAAAAAGAGCCCCAATCCTACTTTCTATATACTGGAAGCATCTCCAACTATGTACAAATATATTTTTGGAATGGAGAAATCTTTTATTTTAAAGATTTGTAAATTTTGCAATTGCTATACAAAGCGTGTTGAGAAAATCAGCATCAGTTAAAGACAGATAAACTTTTAGAAATATTCCTTCTGAAGTTAATGAGAGGTTAACTCACGGGAAAAAATCTGACCTTGGACCTGCCCCATGCTAGAGAAATATCAATGAATTTATGGAATAAAAATGGCTATTTTGGCCCATAGCTGCAATTGATTTTCTGAATTTCTAATGAAAAACGATGAAAGGTAAACTGTAATATCTCCTGTCTACTCAGCCAGCATTTCAAACTATGCGAGAGTAGGAAGAGGCTCAAAAAAAATCCCCAGGAAATGTGTAAGCGGGAAACCCCGCCATTTGCAAATCAGGAGCTTCTGTTTCCTGGCCTCAGTCCAGGAAAGGTGTTGATTGCATGTGAGTTCTGGCTACAATCCACCAGAGCTAGCCGGGTGACAACGGGAGAGGCACATGCAGCAGCGCGTTCCGATTCGTGTTCATACTTACAGGAGTCATTAGTTTTTGAAAAGAATTTTTCAAATAGTAAACCTATTCTTAAAAAAATGACTTCTAAATTAAAAATATATATTTCACACATCAACCTCCAGGTGTCCCACAATGTGTTCGAGTATCAATAGTGTCAACTTGATTGAGTACCTACTACATGCTAAGCATATTGGCTTCCAACATTCACTTGGCAAATATGTGTTGACAGCCCACCACGTGCCAGGCTTCGTTGTGATGCCAAAGGCTGAACCTTTAAGCTCTTGGGGCTGGGTCTCCATGGGATGACGATATGTCCCCAACAGACTGCACATCATCATGCATTTTGTGTCATCGGACAGCCTTTGGGGAGATGAGACACTCCTGTCCCTACCGGCCAGAGAAAGCTTAAATTACTTACACTTTATACTGCACAAAGTAGGTACTGCTGTTGTTGGCACAAGCCCTCCCAGGCTGCCAGTGCAAAATGTTATAAAAATTTCGTGATTGAAAATGTACTGTCTGAGGCTTCAGAGACTCCTGGGCAGGCTGAGTTTCTAAAATGACAAGAAAAGGAACAAACACCAAACATTGATACGAGCACCACTGCTATTAGCAATAGGTTTCAATGTAATACCTTCACCAGAATTCCCTGAAGTGATTGCTATAAGCACGCATGGTAGAAGCGGAGCCCAGAAATGAACATTTTGCATCTTCAATGTGATGACTTCTATGTATGCTAAAGTTTCAGAACAATTGTGTTCCAGATTATACATATGTGAGAGATTTCCTCCCATCTCATTCTCAAACTGCAGAGGAAAGAAATAACGCTGAAAAAAATAAGATCCTTAGTCCCTTCCCTGATGACAATGGAAGGTAATGGCTGAGATGAAAGACCCATACCAAGGCCACTGACTCATGTTCCTGGGAGCCGTGTGTTACTGCTACTCTGAGGCAAAATTTTGCCTGGGATCAATTTTGGCTCCAGGACCTCAACCCAACATTCATTTCTCCTTTGTCAGCTTCCTGCATAACCTCTGGGTCCTGCCTCAGGGTCCTCCACTTCTCCCAGCTGATCTGGCTTTATTCCAGGTAGGTCGGCCTTTGTTGTCCCACTCCTGAATGGCTGCACTTACCTGCCTGCATCCTGGCTCCCAGTACTCAAACATAACTGCTCAGATAAACATGTCTGTGTTATCGAGGGTGACTGCCCAAGACCTTGCCATTGGGCCTGCTGTTCCTGAGAAGGGATTCAATAGCAATCACAGAAGGAAAGGGATGACATTGCACTGGCATGGCTTCTGCTGTTTTCCTTAGGTCATGTAACACGGGTGGCCCAACGTCACCTGCACTTAGTTCCATGGAAGCAAGAGACTTTTGACAAAATTTTATTCTAGAGTCTGAAGAACACCAGAATATATCACTCCAAAATATGCCTCTTTGACATAAAAGTTATTTTGAGCTGAAGACAATTAAGTGGCAAATGCAGAAAAAGCTCTGTCTCTCTCCCTTCCCTTTTCTGGCTAAAGGCAGGATATAAATTTCTCTTTTATTGAAAACAGAGCCTTATCAACCCAGAGATGGCACCAGAAAAATCTGCAAACAAAATTTGCTCCATTGATTTCTTCTCATACTTATTTTCCAGAGTTTGCCACCCTTGGAAACCTAAAATTGCTTTCATTTGTACTCTCATGTCTCTACAAATGTATTGTTCTTTGCTGAAGATGCTATACAAGCTGGGTCTCTAACTTACCATTTGAGTTACTCTTCGTTTAGGTGCGTTGCAAGCATGAATAAACTTTGATTCTTAATGTCAGCTCTGAACATGCAAGATTTGTTATTTTTTAATGAATGAGGCTGTTTCCTTAGGTGTTTATTTTTACCAAGTAGTGTTAATATTGTTGTTTGTTTTTTGTTTGCTTTTGTTTTTATTTTCTGGACCTCCTTCAGTGCATCAAATGGTAGTATGTACTTGTAAAATTCTATTGCCCCTGTTGGTTTTGCTCACCAAAATCACTACCTGCTCAATCATAAAATTTGGGGACATAAAAATTCCAGAGGTTTTCAGGAGATAACAAGCACAATTTCCTAAGCTCCTGCCTAGACCTGACTTGCTGCTGTGAAGAGAGATGGCTCAATGACCTTTAGCATCTGTCTATGAATTTCTTCTCTTGTTTTTATAATACCACTATTGCTACTGCCATCACAGAGAATAGCAAATCACTCTGTGCCAGACACTGAGGGACTTTTACCTGTGTTCATTCATTTCTGTGCCCAGCTCTTCTATGAAAAGGGTATTATTGAGTTCTTTCTCTTACAAACTAAAAAATTAAGCCCTGGAGAGCTGAAGGAACTTTCACAGCAGCAAATGGTGAAGCTGATTTTGTACCTGGGCACTCTTACTTGAGACCCTGCCTGTCATCTACCACAGAAAACTAAGAGCGAAGCCTTGGAAGAGTGGAACTAATGGAGGAAAGAGAATAACTGGAGGCTGGAGATATCCTTCCTTTTCTCCTCCTTCCACAGGCATTCACTGAACATTAAACATTTATCAGCCACAGTGCTCAACGCTTTACATCTTACTTCATTCATGTGACCTCCAAATAAGGCAGGTATTTTTACTATTATAGTTTACAATAGAGAAGCTGAGACTTAAATAAGTTGCATATCTTGCCCAAGTTTATAGGCCTGGTAAGGTACAGAGCCAGAATCATTTTGGTAGCATGCGAATTCCTGCCATATTTTGCTAATTGAGTCCTTGGTATTACCAAGGACCTAAAGCGTACATAGTTTCCACAAATTCACACATTTCTGGGAGATGGAGACTGAATTGTTTTTATGTTATCGCTGGGCAACCATACAGTCTTGGGAAAGTTACTTGAGCCACTTAGACTGAGAGATACCCATCTGTTAACTGGGGGTTCTAATAACCTTGCTCGGAGGTAAGCTGGAGTGATAAGATGCTCTCTGCTCTTGAAGAGCCCTCTATGAATACCCAGAGCGAATTCTCACGTGCTTTATACAGTCTAAATTCTGTGCCAGGCATCGCTCAAGACATTCGGCATATGTTAATTCATTTGATCCTCACAATATGTACAATTCCCATTCTATAGATGAGAAAATTGAGGCACAATTAAGTCAATTACCGAAGTTTTCCTAAAAAGTAAGTGGGAGAACTGAGATCCAGACTCGGTCTGGCTTAGGAGACTGACTGCTGGTACCCACTGTGCTAGGAGCCTCCTACAGGCAAAAGAAGTGCTAAGGAGACAGAGAGATGGATATACACTTGTCCTATATAAAGTTTTTTGCACCCACTAGAGTGCCTCCTCTTTGGTAGCTATTCAATGTGTCCACGTGGAGTCATTCACACTGCAGATAGAAACTGACTGCATATCTGTTCTGACCATTTCATGACAGAAGAAAGCTAAAATTTTTACAAAGCCCAGAAAAGCGCCAGTGCCATTTCTAACAGTCCCTCGAGCACACTCAGATGACGAAAACGTAAGCAATTAAAAAGAAATGAAGCACTTACCTACTACATCAGTCAGGAAGAAACTGATGAGGAAGCCTAGAAAGCAATGTTTAGGCATCATGGTTGCAAGCGTGACTGGTCAGGCAACCAATGTTCCCCTCAACGAGAACGCTTCTCTGGACAGAAAAGGAAGCTAGAATCCTCACGCTGAGCATCCATCCTCTTGAGTTTTACGACAGTTCCTTAAAGGAAATTAGATTTCATTTGCTAATACATTTTATTATTTTGGGAAGATTATGAAAGTAGAATTGCTTCAAAAATCATTTGCTGTAAGTTACTTTGATGGGGAAGCTCGATTTTGTTGGGACTGGGGCATCCTTAGCTATGAAAAGGCAAAAAACACTGAGGGCTGGCGGACTGGAGGGCAGGGTTAGGCAGGAATTGTGCAAGGTGCTCACAGGTGAGTGAGATCTTAAGGGAATTGGCCCGTGGAGCCAAAGAGCCTGCCAGTGACCAGAATTTGGCTGATTGGGTGGTACTGAGTGATATATGTTTAGCAGTTCTAATTATCAGGACTCCTGGCAGTGGTTCAAAGCAGGTGGGGTCTCTGATTAATTTTTTATTTTCCTCTCTTCTTGGAAACTCCTGACTAACCTCCCTGGTACACCTCATACCCTCCACACCCTCTGGATCTCCGCGCTGCTCCCCGCCACACTCGTCTGTCTTCCCAGTCACGGGGGCCCTGAGCCCCACTCTGCTTCTGCCTCTTCCTTTTCCATTCCCACCTTCAGTTCCCAGCAATCTGATAAGGATTTGGAGTGTGTCAAACCAAATAAGCCCTTGAAAGGATGAATCCTTGAGCTACATTAGATTTTTTGCATGTCATCTTGGAAATCTGATCAAATTAGGTCATCTGTTCTTAGTCCATGACTCATTATACCATCTTTCTCACCCAAAAAAAAAAAAAAAATTATTACCACATGTTTTTAGAGGCACTACAATGCTATATTAAAGTACAAGAAAATCATAAAGATTTTTTTTTTTAAAGGAGGCTCTTTAGGTCAAAAGAGGAAATATATTCTGGGTTCTTTTGCTTCTTGCGTAGTCTTTCTCAGGTTCTTGGTAGAACAGCCTCTTTAGTAAAGAATAGTGATGGCTGCCGAGCAGTACTCATTCATTCATTCATTCATTCACATTCAACATTCTCTGTACTACCGTGTACTAGGCATTGTTCTCTGCAGCAAGGATACACGGCAACAAATAAGACAGGCACCGCCCCTGCCTTCTCAAAGCCTACTTCTCGAAGGGCAAGTCGACATACTACCGGAGCAGAATAGAGGGCCTTGTGAAAATAACACCAAGTTTTCTGGTGCCTCCATCCTGTACCATACTTCCGAAGCCAGGCTCCTTATCTCTTCCAAGTGAAGTTTCCGTTGCTTATAAATTAACTTAGGTTTTCAAAGAAGAAACTTGCAGTATATCTTAGGTCCTCTTTGCACCATCTTGTTGCTCCTTGTCTTCCTGCCTTCTCGGCATCACCCTTCACTTCCTTGCTGATCCTACCCACTGAACTCTGGGCTTTGCATTAGTCTTGGTTTTTAAAGGGGAGATGATAATCTGGGTTTTAACTATTGATGTTTAATCTCTTCAGTACCGATAGCTCTTGTTTTGAAGCAATCAAATTGCTCCAAATTCCAGTTAAGAAAAAAAGAAAAATATTTTAAGTCAAGGCTTAATAAGCAGAACAGCAGAGAATGAAATTGGGGTTTCCACTAGGTTACCGACTTCGTAGAACAAATAAGAGGAAATTAGTGGGGAAAGGGAGAAGAGCTTAGAATATACTAAAAACTGAATTCTCTCAAAGGCATGTGAGCTTTTGTGCTATGTTAAATTTCAAAAACCAACCTAGTCCTCTAACCATTCAATAAGCTCTCTAATTGTGTGATATCATAATCTGAATTAAAAGCCAACACTGCCAACAGCGCTTCAAGGTAGATGAAAAGATAAAATTAAATTCTAAAATCCCATCCATTTGGAAGCAGAAGCATTTGTACAGAATTTTTTCAAATGAAATGACATTGGCTTTGAAAAGCAAAAAGATTAAAGATAATGGAGACTTCTGCTCTACTTTGCCTTAGCCATGAAAGACTGACTTCAAACTCATTCCCTACCTTCTCCCCCACGTCTCTCACTGCCCACCCCAAACCTCAGCAGGAAGAGTCCACCTTGACAGTGAAAGTGGATGTCTCTCTTGTGTTGGATCTGGAAAGAATTTGCCTAAGCCCCTGCTTTGGACAGACTTGATTCTCTTCTTTTCTCCTGGTGGCTTCCAGCAGGCCAATAATTCATCTAATTAATGAATGATTATTAATTATTTTTAAGTATGATATGGACTTTTGGTTATTATTATTAATTATTATTATTATTTTAGAGATACATATTGAAGTATTAACAGCTGACATAACATGATGTCTTGTATTTGCTTCAAAATAATCTGAGGAGCTGGGGAAGTGGACTCTGAGCTGGATATTGAGTACATGGAGGTTCATGGAGCTCTCTACTTTTGTATATACATTTGAAACTTTTTATAACAAATGAAAGACATTTTAAAGTGTATAAAGATGCCATTTTTATAAGACATCTTATGGTAATGTTAATGCCATTTTGGTACCAATGGTAAGATCTAATAATAGGAGCACCGGGTTAATTTATTTTCATGTATTATCTTAGTGAATCCTCACTAAAATCCTAGGAGGTTGGTATTATTATCCCCCTATCACAAATTAAGAAACTGAGACAGAGGGAGGCCGAGAAAACCTGATCAGCTCTATAGCACGTGCAGTAACAAAGCGAGCGGTGAAATCTGGTCCGGCTGACCTCGACCTGAGGCCTGTTATAAAATCACTGCGCATTTTTCTCCACTTATAATATTCGTTTCATAAAGGGATAGAATGATGTCAAAGATTTGGTCATTCATTTTTTTAATTGTTCATTCACTCAAGCAAACGTTTACCAAGCATGCACTGTATGCCAGGTACCACGCGGTAATGAGTAAGATGGCAAAGCCTGTGCTCACGAGCCAACATCATTTCCTTCAGCCAGGTCTTGGTAGCCAAGGGCCACATGTTCCTTATTCTCCTTTAGAAAAGTTTTTAAAAACTCGTGTTCCAGACCATTTCACTGTGGTTTATTCGAGGGGTCAGATGGCTTCCTTAGGCTTCTGCTCTGGGCCCTTTCCCTTATTCCGTAATTCAGTAAGCAGCAGGATAACTTCATAAAGTTCTGTATTGAATTATAAGTTGAACATCACCCTTCTCTCCCTCAGACTTACAGAAAACCATATACCGCTAATACCAATAACTGGGAAACTATCTGTTCTTTTTAATCTGCTGGACCCTCAGTAACTCCGCTGAGTAATACCTATGACCTTTAAGCAGTTCTGCATTCTGGAAATACTTGTCATACATTTCAAAATAGTTTATGGACTTGAACTTAAAAAAAAAGGGAACTTCATTGTCAAATGCAGGCAATGAGCACAATGAGCAATGTGATCGAGTTTAATTTTGACTATTTTTGGGCTGTGAACACTAATACATTATTTAAAATCTCTATTCATAGGACTTAGGGCTTCATTAAAATAACTTTTTCTCCTCTTGAATCATGTTATTCTGGGTAAAATATGCTGTAAATATTGCTTTGTTGTGCTTGACCAAGGTCTTTGACTGACCTTGAAAGCCTTACTGGATATGGTTAATCAGTATGTCCATACACTAGCATATGGCTGTATACCATTTCCACTCTAGAAGGATTTTCATGGCATAACCAGAATCCAACCAGCTGTCACCCCTTCAACTGCAACTACTTGGGTTCCCGCTGCTATCATCTTTTGCCTGGTTTGCGGCACAGCCTTCTTTCTGCTCTCCCTGCCTTTGTCACTGTCCTCTGCATCAGAAGAAGTGTTTTCTCAAATTCAGATCAGAACCCTTGCTCAGAACCCTCCAATGTCTCCCCATCTGTCTCAGAATGAAAGTCCAATTTTTTACAGGCGCCTATGAGGCCCTATATAATCCAGCCTCGTTAACTCTAAATTCATCTTTTCTAACCCGCGTGCTCTAGCTTGGATGGTCCTTTTGCTGTTTCTCAAGCATGTGCGCATCCCCATGCTATGACCTTTTTGCTAGCTGTCCTCTCATCTTGAATGCTCTTCCTGAGATGTCCAGGCTTACTCCCTCACCTCCTTCATGTCTTGGCTCAGATATTATCTTATTAGTGAATTCTTCCATGACCACTAAATACTCCATCCCTACCATCCGTCCCATCCCTTTATCTGCTTAATTTTTCTCCATCATAATCCTCATCATTTGCTAGACTATGTTTAATTTAATCCTTACTGTCTATTTCCCCCACTAGATTATAAAGTCCATGAGGTCAGGGATGTTGTATGTTTTGTTCACCCCTGAGGATGATGCTGGGCACATAGTAAGCACTTAATGTATATGTAGTGAATTGGTGAAAAGGACTATGACATTAGCTGTGGATATGAATTTACAAGATCTAGGCTATCTCTTCTAGGTTGTTTCTGTAAATTATATTGTTTTTAGAAGAGTGTCCATTTCATTCATACTTTTAAATTCATTTGCACAGAGTCTAGAAAATTATTCCCTTATGATGTATTCAATTTCCTGTTTCTGTGATTTCCTTTCTATGATTTTCTATTTTGAATAATGATATTTTCTTCCTTGCTTTCTTATTTTTTCTAAGTTCAGTTAGCTAATTATTTATCTTTATTTTTTTTGAGAGAATAAGATTTTATAAGTAATTTTCTACTTTAAAAATTTTTCATGTCTCATTTATATCTTTTTATTTTTTTTAAATTCCTTTTGTCTTCTCTTTGTTGTTAAGAAATCTTCGAGTCAGATGTTTATTTCATTTGTTTTATTCATTACTTTATATCAATACAAGTATTCATACCGGGAATTTACTCTGAAATGTATCCCACAGGCTCCCCCTTTGGCTCTGAAGTGAGATGTTTTCCTTATTTTTTTCCTTAACAATTTGTAATTTAGAATACTTTTTCTGATCCAAGGGTTTTAGAAAAGAAAATTGAAAGCAAGATTTACAAATAGAAACACTTCTTAATTTGAATTGTCATTGTTGGTTTTGCATGATTTCCAGAGAAGAAAACTAGGCTGACTTACGCAACCATGCACAATTTGGAAACCAGCTCTCATTGTGGGAGTCGAAGGGCCAAAGAGATGGATTAGTATTAATTTATTATTTATGAACAAAGATAAACATGGCCAGACAATTGTTTAGGTATCATCAGTCCAATAGCATACTGAGCTTCCAAGCAAAATTTTAAAATCCTCATGAAACTCAGAGTAAGGAAAATACCTTTTTCATTTTAAAGTAATAACTCTGTCTTATTTTACTGTAGCATCATATGTAAGCACCATAAGTTACTTATTAGAGTATATTTCCAGCTTCACACAAGGCAATTTCTGGAGGTAGCTGCTAAGTTGTCAAAGTGAAAACATGCTATATAGTCAAACATTAGAAGGTTTAATGACCCTTTTTATACAGAAAGCTAGAGGCATCAGACCTATGTGGAAAAATGCCTATATTTTGGCGATAGGTAAAGCCCGAATTCAAATTTCTCAAAATAGACTTCTCTGAGCTTCATTCACTTGCAATGGGGTCCCTATCCTGGGACTCGAAGGCCTGCAGAGTGCCATTTCGTATCTCCCATCTCTACCCCCAAATGCCCAGACAAACCCAGAGCACTAAGTTCATTTGATTTCTGGGGTCTCTAGACTCTTTATCTGAATCAATTTAAAAATCCCATATTCAAAAGATATAAACTTACAGTTGTAAAACAGGTAAGTTGTGGGGAAGTAATATACAACATGGTGACTAGAGTTAATACAACAGTGTTTTATATTTGAAAGTTGCTGAGAGAGTAGATCTTACAAGTTCTCATCAGAAGAAAAAATTGTGACTATGTGTGGTGACAAATGTTAAGTAAACTTATTTTGGTGACTATATTGCAATACGTACAAATATCAAACCATTATGTTGTACACAAGAAACTAATGTTTTATGCCAATTATATTTAAATTTTTTAAAATCCCATATTCCTTTAAGTATAAGCTGTACCTTAATCTTCTACCTACCTTCTCCCCACCCCATATTCTTCCCAAAGCCAGGCACAGAACCCAGCCTATACGTGGCAATACTTTCTGGGGTGAGTCTTGACTCTGCTTTATGAAACTGCTGAGCTGTGAGAATGAAAGAACAGTTTGAAATGGAAGAGAAAACAATGGACTTAAAGATATCCTTACGTATATTAAAATACGGAAAATTTTTTTGCAGCTCAGGATCCTACATTCATTGCTCCTTAGCTTTGAAAATTCCTTTGCAACTCACTCTCCCTGAGCCCATCGTCCAATTTGTGCTTAAATGCCACTTCCTCAAGAGTCTGACCTGATCCCCACTCTCAATCGAGTCCCCTTGTAATGCTCCAGTTGCACCCTGTGTTCTTCCCTTATTACATTTGTCAGTTTTGTAATGATGAATTTGATGATTTAATCGATTCCTTCCCATGCTTACGGTAACTCATTTTTATTAAGTGATTGCCATAGGCCAAGAATTGTGCTGAGGGCTCCATGCGATTATCTTATAATCATACTAGGTGTGAACTACTGTCATTATCTCTGCTTCATAGTAAACTGAGGCAAAGAGAAGTGAAGTAACTGGCTCCAAATCATTCAGTTGGGCTTCTAACTCAAGGATCTGACTTCAGAGTTCTTGTTTTTAATTAACTACTACTTTACACATATTTGGGACTAGGGTATCAGCAGTGTGTTGACTCTGAGTGGGTGCTGAATAAATGTTGACTGAAAGAGAAGATTTATTAGACTATATAATCATTTGAAATTCATTTTTGAGATTTTGAATTGAAAGCTCTTTCTGCAGCCATAATTTCTAAGCCATTGTGTGTTAGTATCAGTGACGCCTTCTTATGAAGGCCCACGCACTTCACCCTGCCCATGTGTGCAATATGACATTTTTGACCTTTAGCCAGGAGGAGAAAAGGGCCAAGTCCACCCTCCATTCTCAGTGCTCTGGATTCTCTCCTTCCTGGAGCTTCTCATCTGGCAATCCCTGATCATTCTCCTAATTTTGAAAAAGGACCTTGGCACTGACCAGCTACTTGACAAGATGGAAGTTACTCTTCCTCTTCGAGCCTTAGTTTCTTCACTTAGAAAAAAACAGGTAATGTGGAGTTTTAGCAATGAGATAGCACAAGTGAAGCACTCAGCATAGTGCCTGGCACAGAGCAAACACTCAATAAATGTTAGTGTTTATATTCCAGCTCTGGAGTTGCAGAGCTTTCTAAAGAATCTCAAAGTATCTCTGAAATCTAAGCATGAATCTTTAATGAGGAACTCATTGCAAACCTGCTATCCTTCCATCTCATTGTTGGCATCATCATCAATGTCTATCTCTGGATTTATCTTCCTCTAAGCAGTTAATTCCTCCCATTCTCCTTTAGATTTTTAACTATCATTAAAATATTTCTACTTTTACAGTCTTTTAACACAGCTTAAGCATCCCAGAAAACATTCTGTAAGATCTCTCTACCACCAAACATGCAAATAACCACCAGCAAGCAGCAGAGTGGGAAAAAGTGTGGGAGGCATAATCTTCTTTCCTCCAGCGCCCTGGGCAAGCTATGTAACTTGCTCAGTCATAGTTTCATCATCTTAAATGAGAATTGCAGTTCCTCCTCATGACATGTTGTAAAGATGAGATGAGATTGTGTTATTTTTGAAAACAGTTGAATAATTATACATTCATTCTTTTGTTTATTCATTCATTCCTGATTGGTAGCTCTCATAGAATGCAGCCCAAAAGTCCAGGCTCCAGAATGTAGAGGCATACAGGCGGAAATGTAGAGCAAATATTGGGCCACATAGATGAAGCTAACTAACCACCCTGCAGATGGACCTGGAGTTTATTATTTAAGTTATCCATTTATATTCTTCTTAGACATAAACACCAGCCAGTAATCTTAGATAATTTAACTTGGCATGAAATGATGATGCAATTAACACTAATTTTGATAACCAGTAATAATTTAGAAAAAAAAATTAAGAAGCAGAACTGTGTCAGGAAGTGGATCCCCTTATTAGTTAACTTAAGTTGAAACATTGACTCTTAGAGCCAAAAAGTAGTTAATCCAACTCCCACGAGGCTGAGTTACCCCAGTCACCAGCTTTTGACCAATTAAGTGGGTATAATGCTCTAGGGAAATAAAGAGCCTCAAAAGTTAAACTATAGACCAGTATAAAGCTAAAATAATTAAAAGTGTAATACAGACGCAAGATGGAACAATGAAAGTCCCAGGAGTACTGAGAATTTAGCATATGATGTGACATTTTGAAATCAGCACAGAAAAGTGGGATGATTTAGTAGTACTGGGACAACTCATTTATCAGGTGAAATTTGAGTTGAATTGTGTCCTCTCAGAAGGTATGTTGGGGTCCTAACCCCTGGTACCGATAAACATGTTCCTATTTGGAAAGTGTCTTTACAGATTTGATCAAACGATGAGGTCATGTGTGGCCCTAATCCAATGACTAGTGTCTTTACAGAGAGGATTTGGACAGAGACACACAGGGAAGAACGCTATGTGACAAAGATTGGAATGATGCAGCTACAAGTCAAGGAAGACCAAGCAACCAGCAACCACCAGCAGGTAAAAAGAGGCAAAGAAGGATCTTCATCTACAGCCTTCAAACAGAATCTGGCCCTGATTTTGAACTGTGAGAGAATAAACTTCTGTTGTTTTTAGCCACCCAAGTTTGTGGTAATATTTGGCAGCTTAGAAAACAATATAATAAAGCTGCATCCCTATCTCACTCCTTATGTGGAGGGAGGGGGGAATCTAGGTGAATAAAAGAATTAATGTAAAAATGAAACAAACAAAAAACATGGATGAAATTTTGTATTTTCTTGGGAAAAGATTAAGAATGAAAGGAAAAGGTGAATAAATTTGACTTTATAACCATTTTAAACTGTGTGGTAAGAGACTTAGTCACAGACAAGAAATTACAATGACAAAAGATGCAGTCAAATAAGATATAAACGGCCCAGAAAGAGGCAAAGGACAAGATTAGTCAAGTCACAGAAAATACCTAATATATAAAATACGCTCGGCTTTCCTAATTATTAAAGAAATGCGAAAGCATTAAAATGGTTTACCTATAAGACTGGAAGAGATTAAAAAGACCAGTATCTGTAAGAATCAGCTAGTGTAGAAAAGCAGGTACTGCATTTACATCTGGCAGTACACCTGAGTACAATCCTTTGAGAGAGCAGTAATTTTTGCTTTTTTCCCATTCTAATGTGTGCTTTTTCATTGGTCTTAAGGATTTGTTTTTAATAATTTTTCCACAAAGGATTAAATTCTGTAAAGGATGTATATTTTTATGGAATGTGGTATGTATTGGTACATCAGTTAAAAAAGCAATTCATAAGACATTGTTCTCCAAATAAGTAAATATGAAACCTCACCAGTATTTGATACTTTCTTCCCCACTAACAGACTAGCACCTCATTTTAGTTTGCACTGTTAAGTGAGGAGCAATATTTATCCATGGTTTGTTATTCATCTGATATTTAAATTTTTCTCAATTAATTTGAACCTTAAATCCTCTTAGTAATTCCCAAGAACTCATTGTGTGATGTAGACATTAACTGTGGGTTTGCCTCTCTTCGGGGATTCTCTCTCCCACCACATGCTTCCCAGGGTCCTCTCACCCACTTCTGTGGCTCCGAGCACCACTCTTCCGCTAGAGACTCCGCAGTCCACACGCTCTGGATAAATTTGATCTTTTCTCTATACACTAGGTGCTAAATATTGAAAGACAGACATAAAAGGACCATTTTTAAACATTAGACTACTTTTAGAACTGTTTTAAAGACTAGATGTGAATAATTAGAAAATGATTCTATACCATCAATGTAAGGGAACAAACAAATGGAAGAAAAATATTCTAGTTAACTGCTTGAATACAAAATTAATTTTTAAAATTCTTTATTTAAAAATCTCTTAATGCAATGTTCCATAAAAAATATATACATGTTTCTATTTACATACTTTTATTAATTTTGAGTTTGAATTTGATTTTAAATTCAACTTGAAAAGATTTCAGAATTTCTTCTGAAAGTAAGCACTTAAAAATACTCTAAATTTATCAAAAAAAAAAAAATCCAAAAAACAAAAAACATATAAAAGCACAGATAAGAAAACAAATCCTTTATATCGCTTGATATGGTTAGAAAAGACCCTGGGTGTCATGTATTATCATTGGAAGTAGGGTTAATAGAGAGTGTTCACTATTATATGGAAAGGTTCAGATGTGACAAGTTCATTTTTCAAAAGAGTCTTTGAGGTTTCCAGACCACACGTGACAGTGCCAAGCTGGCTCTTTACACTTTTATCTAAATCAAGGTCCTTCATCTGATTACTATCCATAAAGGTACACTATCTGAAATCATGATCTTTTCATGAAATCAAAGCAGAAAAACTGTTCAGGACAAGGAGATCCTTCCACGTTGGTCCATGTTGGCCGATCTCATGAAATCTCTTTGGAATCTGCTGTGACTCTATAACCAATCAAGGACTCTTTACCACCTTCGTCTACAAGCAGATCCACCAACACGTGTGGTTTATCGTAACCAAAGGAGGTGGTAGTGTTTCTGAGCATTGTGGACTCCTGTCCTCCTGTCTTTATTTCAGTTTTATTATTTGGAGGAAATTCTGAGTCAGATAAGAAAGTGTCCGATTCTACAACGCCACTATCAGAACCACTTCTGGAGTGATAAGAGTTTAAAGCAACGCTGCAGGGTTCAGACTGGTTGCTACTTGAATGGACAGAATCATCTCTCTTCACTGGGGTCAGAGGGCTACCAGGGGCCGTGTCAAGGGTATTCTCTTCGATGGTCACCACGTCCGTTTCACTAGAAAAATCTTCTCTGTGCTCTGCTTTTGCTAGATCGTCCTCGGTATGTGAGCTTGAAATTACTGCTGGAGACAACTGCTCTTCCACCTTCTCATGTTCAGGGACGATGGGTTCGTAGGTGACAGGCGATATATATTTCGATTCAGATTTTGTCTCAGAAGAGGCATTTTTCACCACAGATAGCTAAGGGAAGATAAACCAATGATTAAAAATAATAAATTACTAAACTTAAGTGCCTACCCTCCCTCCCAAAAACAAACAAACAAAAAACACACAGTCTAAGGGTAATGGACATTGAAATTTACCACTAAATGGCATATTTAGGATAATAGCATAATAAAATCTGGTGGTTGCCTTTTCTTTCTTTCAAATGAAAGTATACTATGTTAAGATTAAAAACAAGGATTTTTAAATAGTTACTATCTCACTAATATACATCGCTTTTTGTGAACTGCCTTTCACACGTATGCACGTTACACTTACAATGGGAGTACAGCTCCTTATATTTTTACCATATGCCTTCATAATTATCATTTTCATTATCATTTTCATGGGCTCATATAATTTCTTACACTGATGATTAAATAATTTCTCTAACAGTAGATGTTAAAGTGTTTCTAGTTTTACTATTTAAAGAATATGTTGAAATAAACAATCTTACAGATCTTTTTATTTATGAAATTAGAATAAATTCCGAAGGGTAGAATTACTAAGTCTGACGGTGTGGCATGTTTAAGGAACTATGACACTGCATATCCATTGCATGCTTACCTTCCCACCAGGGCTGTAAGACTTTTTACCAGTCTATACCAGTTCTACTACTATCGGTACTCCCGGATATTCAGGTTTCTTTTTCCTTCTCTAGTGGGTGTAAAATGGTATACTACAAACTTGCTTTTTGCTTAATTACTACTAAGGATGAGTATTATAATTCATACATGAATTGTCCTTTGTTGATAGTTCTTATCTACTTGACTGAAATGTAGCAGATTCATAATGAATTTAAATGTGCCCTCTGCCTATCAGACATTATTCCTGCCGTATTTGATTCAAAAAGTTACCGTTCTATTACCCTTTAACTATTCTTTTCACCATACAAAGACTTTTAAATGTAGACATTAAAATGTCAAACTTCTAGTTTAGTCTCACTTTTGGTCATCTTTCCTACTACACTCCAATCATAATGAAGTGTTTTTATATTTGCAGTTTTTCAAAAGCCAGGCTTTCTTGATGCTGGGCCTTAGCACGTACTGTCTCTTAGTACCTGAATAAACTCCTATTTGTTCCTCAAGACTGCTCAGGCATCACTGCCTCTGGAAAAGCTACAATTAACCCCCACCCCCAAAAAGTCAACAAAGTCTTCACTCACATGTATATAAACCTCTATTTTTGAACCTATCACACTGTAAACCCGTACACCCACTGAATACTTATCCTTTTATCCCACTAGACTTTAAGTTCTTTAACAGACTTGTCTAATTTTTGCCACAGGCATCAAAAAGTACCTGGTGCGTAGTGAAAAACACATGGTTTTGGATATGTGGTAGATCGAGTGATTTATGGTAGCTGACCTACTGCTGAGTATCATTCTACTTTTAAAAAGATTTTTCAGGAACTATCGAAGAGGTTCAAATTAACATTTTAGTATACATAATTAAAGAAAAATATTTAAATACATTACCAAGGACTTGGGTAACATGATGCTTCCTTTCTTACATGGATTTATCTTCTTAATGTGAAAACATACAGCTAGCAGGATAACTACTACAAAGACTAGGAGAGCAGCGACAACTGGAATCCAAAATGAATCTAAAAAAAGAGAAAAAAATCACAAATTGGAATTGAGATGAAAGACTGCTATATCCATCGATTAGTTATAAAGTCTTAGAGCTATTCTTTAATAGATTTACACATCGGGTAATTAATAAGGAAATGGTGTTAAGGAACACTGACACGGAAGTCAGGAGAGATGAGCAAAAAATTAGGTCCCTGTCCCAGAGAGCAACATGACTCTTTGCAATTCCACAATTCTAAACTTTCTGCAACTACACTTTCATGACAAAATATGTTTAAAATAGCTTTTTCACAACAATTGCCTTATGGCCCCAAATAAAAGGTGTTTTGAGAGTTCTGCTTTTTCTTTCATTTAAAGAGGGAAAAGAAGAATTTAAAAAATATAGCTCATTAGAAATAAATTCTAGTAATGTTCAGAAGTCTTAAAATGAGTTAGTCTCACTCCTCAGAATTTAGTTACATTTTATATTTCAAGAATGCGAATACTTATAAAGATATACAAATGTACACATATGCACACACATATATAGGAGAAGTCGCACAGAAATAAAGTCCCAAATCAGATAGAAAGAATATAAAATAGAG
Source organism: Rousettus aegyptiacus (assembly GCF_014176215.1). Taxonomy (NCBI): domain Eukaryota; kingdom Metazoa; phylum Chordata; class Mammalia; order Chiroptera; family Pteropodidae; genus Rousettus; species Rousettus aegyptiacus. The sequence continues at coordinate 164,747,381 of NW_023416284.1, forward strand.
AAGATTTGTTTCGGAGCACATGACATCTATAGTCGCTGTTGTGCATTTTTCTCTAACGCTGTGTTTATTTTCACAGCACCATCTTCAGTGTTCTTTTTCACAGTTCTCTCTTCCAAATCAATAGTGCTCTACATGGTATGGTAGTGTTTGGCTTCCTTCATGCCATTTCATTACCTTTAATCTCCATTCCAGTTACTTCTTTGGAATAGTAATTCTGGAAGTTACTACTAAATGAATGCTTGTATCACACCTATTACAGGATGTGAAAACAAATTATAACAGAAAAAGATAAAAATAACTACATAACTGAAGTAGGCCAGCACTGGGTTAGGAGCGCTTATCAGGCAGATGGGGAAGGCTGCTAGGAGCCACTGTCTGCCACCATGTGGCCACAACATTCGTCCAATTTATAATTCAGGATGTTCTTTAAAATTAAATTTGGGGTATTTGCATTATTTTTGAATTTTGTAAGTAAGATTTTATTTTTCAAATAGCATAAAGAAAATGGGAATAAAATGCACTCCATTATTTTAAGTCATCTATTTGAAACTCTAGTATAATGGCCTAAAAGTTATTAGTATTCGATTTTAAGTATTTGGCTTGATTCTTCAGCCTAATTTCCATTCTTCAAAAAGATATTTGTATCATAACATTTTTGTACATTTTTAACCTAGGAAATATATTCTAAAAACATCCTAACAATTGAAAAAATATATAAAACAAAGATAGTCATCAATGCATGATTTATCATAGAGAAAAGCTATAAATAATCTAAAAGTCCAAAAATTGGGAAACATTAAATATAATATAATCTACATGATGAAATATTCTACATACATTAAAAATAATATTAATAAATTATGTGAAATAATATGGAAAATATTTATACTATATGCTTAAATATTTATAATACATGCAGTATAGAAAATTATATATACTATATGATATGGTCATGGCCTTTAGAAAAAGAGAAAAACAGGATAGGAAAAGAACCCACCGAACTGTGAGTAACCAAGAATTTGTTTAGATGGTAGAACTACAGATAATTTTGTTTTCTTCTGGCTTTTTATATTTTTTAAATTACCTATAATGAACATTTAAATTTGAAAACGTCAAAGGCCCAAATTTTTGTTACCATACCTGACACTTGAGAATGCCAGTTCTAAAGTTCTATTATATATGTATCTCCCACACACAATGAAAAGATGAAACAAAAATTATTTTAAAATGTTATGTGACCCATAATCCACTATTTAAATGAACCTATATTTATTTTTGAATATTAATTTCTAGGGCTTATCCAGTTTACATTACACAATTTTAACCAACGCTCCTGCTATTTGGTTTTTACTGTCCCCATAAAGAACATCTTAATGAATATATAACATCTTGCTTTATTAAAGTAATAAATTGACTTAGATTGTTGTGCATAATCCTGAAATGCAGACGTTTATGCACATAATTTTATACTTACGCGTTTATTATACTTCTTTCTTTCCTGTGTCATGGCTTCCCAAATTGGTTGTTTTATATTTTTTAGCCTGAGAAGTGGACTTATTTTTAAAAGAGCAGAGAGTTACTAAAATTGCAAACTGCCTCTTTTCACATTAACCTATGTTAGTTATCACTTCTTATATTTAGGGGAAAATAGCATGAACTTACTTATTTTGCTCTTATGGTCGGAAATGGTGATACAAAGTTCTTCGGATTTTTTGGTTGTCACGGCCCACATATCTGAGACTCCTTCAGCTGCAATACAGTACCTAGAATTCAGTGAGGACACTGGAATACTTAGGTGGCACTGAGTCTCATTGCAATCATCTTCCTTCTGTATGTACATTCTAGTTGTGGTCTGCATGGAAAAAAATGAACAAACAAACAAACAATGAAAATGCGTAGCTCCTTTTAATCTGTCCCCCTCCCCCAAATCACCATGCTTATATCAGTCAAACACCCGGAGAAAACACATATATGATAAATGTTGAACAAGTCTAAAAATAGTATTAATATCAAATAACAAGTCGGTTTGTTACTTTGACACAGCATGATGCTATGTATCCATTAAAATGTTCTTTATAGAAGTTACAAATTTAAAAACTCAAAGAGCAGGAATGTTCACTGTTAGTTGTTAAGTTAACAAATGTCATTAGTCCTATTTCTATAGTGCTAGAAACTTAGCTGATGAGAGATAAAAGCATCTTTTATGAAGAATAATAAGGGTATTATGTAGAATCTCTTGGCAGTAACACATAGAAGGGATTGAAGCAGTCTCTAGGAGTTCATCATTTGTTCAACCAGCCAAGTTCGTGGACCACCTGTGTTAGGGCCTGAAGACCACAAAGGCAGGACAGTGGTGCCTGACCTCAAATAACTGACCACAAGTTATAGAAGAGAGATATGAAAGAAATGTAAGGGAGTAATGAGTATGGCAAAAGCACTCCTATATGGAACTAGGAATCACCAGACAGTAGATGATGAAATAGTCTACAGTGTCAGAGAAGATATCAAAGGGGAGATGATACACCAATTGAATACTGAAGAATGAGCAGAAATTTGCCAGAAGAAAAAGGTGGAGTAGGAGGAGGACATTCGTTACTTGCAGGGAACTGCAAGCAGTTCACCAAAGAATGAATGAAAATAAGGTTGGAAGGAATGGGCAGACAGGTAGCTGGGAAGGATGCAAAGGCCAAACCATGAAGGTCTTGTAGGCCATGCCATGAAAGAGAATTTAGATATTATTTTGCAGCTGATGGGGATTTGTTACAGGGTTTTAAGCAGTGAAGTACTGTGGTTAGATTTGCACTTTAGAACAACTCTACTAGCAACCAACGTGATGTTTTAAAACCTAAATCAGATGTCACTCTTCTGTTTAAATCTTTCCAGATGTACAACATCTCACTTGGAATAAAAGCCAAGTTCCCCCAATGCCCGAAGACACGTGGCCCCCAATGATCTCTGTGACCTCAGCTACTTCCACACTTTGTGCAGCCTTACCGCTCCCTTTACCTGTCTGGTGTCCTTTTGCTAGGGTCTTTCCCTGAAACACTCTCCTTCATTACCCACAGAGCTCACCTCCTCTAGCCCTGGCTCCAGTAAAATCTTCCCCATGAGGCCTGCTCTGACCACCATACTGAAAATCACTACTGCCTCTTGCCCTGCTGCCTGTACCTCTGCCCTGCTTTGCTCTTCTCTATAGCAAATATCACTAGAGATTTGTCTGTACTGTCCACTGCTTTCTCCTGGTGCCAAAAGGCACAGAGCACATGCTCGACAAGTAGTTAAATGAAGGAATGGCAGCACTGCGGAGAACGGATGGAACAGAACAATTCCAATCAGAGTGTGGTCTGCATACCAGTGTCAGAATTTAATTATATCTCCATAGTAGTGCTGTTAAGCTTTTTCTTTCAAAAACAATGACTCCAATTAGAGCTTCATATTGTTTATCATTACTACCAATGAGGAAGAAAAGATTAAAATTATCCTTATCTTACCAGTGGAAAAATGAAAACATTACAGGTTAAAATCCTAGATTAGGGCTGTGCTGTTAAACAAGGTAAAGAAGAAATTTAAATGTGTTCACTTGGCCAGTGTTATGTGATCAACTCCAACACCAATTCCCTTCAAAAGCATTCACATATTTCTTTTTTCTTACCAAAACCTAGGACCCACAAGTCTTGCCTGAATAGTCAGAAGCATTCTACTTTTTTATACTATAAACACAAACAACTTGCACTAGTGATAGAAAAATTTCCATTTTGAAAAAGATGATATAGAAACACATACCTCATTTCCATTTATTCTCACATACACATCGTACGTGAATGCATGACAAGTACTTTCATCATACATGGCTCCCAGGTCTTCTCCATTTACAATAACTAAAGGATGATGTATATCAATAATGATATGGTCTTCTTTCCGTCTGATATCCAGTTTAGGTGGTCCAACTTCCCCTAAGTTGGCGGTGAAGAAGACAAAAAAGAAGTAAATCAGTACTAGCCCTGGAATTTTAGAGTACACTATATAAAATTACTGGAATAAATCAACCTACTATTTTTGTTTTTGTTCTAAAGCAGAACCACATTTAAACCATTTCAAAAAGATCTAGAAGACATTTTGTGTCCTTAATAAAGAGATGTTTAATAAATCTCCTCAGGAAAGAAGTATTCTTATCTAAACTCCTTTTTAACAGTATAAATTCATTTCTAGTGCTAAAAAAAAATAGTTCGTCATGTAAAAAACCTCATTATTTTTTTCTTTTATCTTTGTTCTGTAGATTTTTTAAAAATGGTTTTCTAAGAAAACCATTTCAGGAAAGGCATTTATCTTTGAATCCTCACCGAAACTTTTTGTATCTCCAACACCTTTGGATGTCTGGCATGAAGGCTACATAAAAGCTTGCTAAATATATTCATTTTTCATTGTGAAAATCAGAACTAGATATTCATTCAGTCAACAAATATTTATTATGTGTCTGATGTTTGGCACTTTGCTGATGAACCATTTATCTACTCTTCACATATTTACTGCACATCTACCAAGTGCCAGGAAGGTCTGCTTTTACTCACCAATGTGTCCCCAGGGGCTAACATACTTTCTAGTATATAGTATGCCTTTGACAAATCTATGTGGGAAAAGTCTGACATACAGATGGTATAAGTATCAGATGACAAAGGCGTAAACTCTAGGGAATAAAACTATTTCAAAGGCAAGTAGAGAAAGGGCTATGGAAGGGACCAAGTAGGCTCAACCTGAAAAGCAGGAGGAGAACAAGGCAGTGGTTGAATTAATGAAGCATGAAGCTGAATAAGGAAGGAAATGAAGCTGGAAGACAAAGCACAGAAGCATTAGAAGTCTAGGGAGGAGTCAAGTAACTAAAGGATTCTTTTTCCCAGGAATGAGGGTTTGAGAGCTACAAGGTAGGATGTTAGTCAGAAAAGAGGGATCGGCACTGAAGATCCTACAGCTTGAAGTAATAACAAAGATCAAGTATACATGGGAATGGGATGCCGGAAGTACACAAAGCTGAAAATCACTGGGGCTGAAGAGATTACGGAATTCTAGAATTGTTTTAATGTAGGAAGTTAGTATTAAAATTCCCACAGGTCTTGAAGATTTAGGGCAGAGAGGAAGAATGAGAGCAGCTGCCAAAGTCCTTACTGAATGTAACTCAGAAAGGAAGAACAGAGAAGACAGGGAGAAGGGTGCTGCAGAGTCTAGCTGGGCAGCACTGATCCGTATTTGTGTGGAGTAAAAGAGTAATGGTTCAGTAGGGGACGAGCGACGGGCACCTCTGAGTCCTACTTTGTGGGGCTTGGGAGACAAGGAAGACATGAACTCCCTAAATTCCTGCAAATGTTTCTTGGATATTGTAATAATTTTTAGGAACTGTTAATAAAAGCAAATATATGCAAAAGACGTGTAAGTATTTTTGAGTTTCAAATTTAGACATGTATATATTCTACTAACCTTGTTTGCACAAAATAAATTCTTTGGACTCCACATAGGCTGATTCTTTTTGTCCAATCCTAGCTTTAACTCTGGCCCATAAAGGATGTGATGGATTATTAATCATGTAAAAGATATTACAGTAATGATCAGAGGTATTGCAGACATCAGTCCACGTTGTCTCCCTAAAATGAGGAGGAATAAAGAAACATAAAGGTAACTTTTATTAATATATAAACTTCAACCATCTCTGTCTATGCTTTGCTTTTGATTCACAGTATGGAGCTGGTAGAAAGAGCCAAATAAGAACAGGATGGAGAAGCTAGGTTAAGTAGGGAACCCTTACTCTTTGGTGAGAAGTACTACAAATTCCTTTATAATAAAGAGGTTCAATTCAAATGATAAGACCTGTACAAACCACATTCCACATCTGCTCTTTAAGCAACTTCAGATTGCATTAACATGATCATTACTTAATTACAGAATCCAACACATTACATATACACTACAGGAAGACACGATTACTTACTTAATACAGAACTCTAAGCTTTATTAGTTGTGCCTTAACATCTCGGAAGTTAGTGATACTTGTCTACTTCAATTCTGGCAGGAAAAAACTAAGTGGCAGGAAATATTCTGAAAAGAACTAATTTGCATCCTTAGTGTGTGTCTAAGCATCTATAAGCAGTTCAGGAAGTTTTGCCACATGCGAAGGAAGGGTGACAGACGGCAACAACGAGCGTTATGGAATGTGCAAAGACCTAAACAAAAACAGAATAAAAAGTATAAGAGAGTAATACTCACCCGTAGATCTTTACCTGGACAATAAAAACAGGCGTCTGCAGCATTGACGAGTAGTCCCAGCGTAGTTCAGTATTAAAGTTGTAGGCCTTAACACTAACATTGGTTGGTCGAGGCACTGTAAGAGATTCCAAAAGTATAATGGATGACCGTAAGAAATTAACATTAACACTAGAAAATCTTATTATAAGAAGCCATGTTAACCAAACATATATTTCGAAGGAAAACAAAAATTCACTAGACTAGATAATAAAATTATTTCAATTGGGAGATTTCTAAAAATTAATTTTATTGGAAAATGTGTAGAGGAGTTCTGATTCATTTTAAATTAGTGCAACAACACTGTGATAGAAAGGAAACACAAGTATGAGGCAATAAATTCTTATAATGTTTTAGGAATTTCTAAAATAAATGCACTGTATGTTACAATAATCCTTAATTCATTTAATCGCTAGGATTTTCCATATTTGATAACACCAATTGTATTCAATGTCTAGGGAAGAACTGGCTAAAAAAGGGGTGGCCAATTTTACTCTAAAATACTAGCCAGTCTCTCAACCCTACACCCCGCAGAACTATACATCTTTTAAAACCTCTTCTATTGCACAGGAATAGATGCCAAACGATTGACTGAAGGAACCACTGACCAGTTATATCAACGCTTTGCTGGCATATGCGGGACTTTTTACAAAACATACCTAATATTTCTTCTTGCCTTTGCTCTTTTAAATCATTTCAGAAAAACGTTTGTTGATGTGAGCCACATGAGGGAACGGGCAGAAGTCACTTTAACACCTTGTCATCAGACATTATCAAAACCGTAATCTAGTTATTAAAAGTGGCCATACCCCCCGCCTTCTGTTCAGTGTAAAAGTCGTTGTCCATCACCCCTTGGAAAATTAAACACACGCGCCCATCTCCTCCCTTCTTCTTTCCTTCTCCCTCTCTCCTCCCCCCTTCCTTCCCTTCTTTATGAATGAACATGAAGGTAGAGATAATAATAAAACCGAAAATGGAAAACTCCATTTAATATGATTTACTTACAAAATTAAAATAAATAAATGAATGGCAATGTGGCCACAGTTCAGCGGCTTCCAAACATAACTTACCATCCTCCTCAAAAATTCTGAGAGAGTCCAAAGTATATTTTTAAAGCACCCTAGATGATAATGATGATCACTCAGTAGACTGCTCTTATAAGAAAAATATCCTGTCTATGGCCATGCTACCCTAAACAAGCCCTATCCTGTCTGATCTTGCTCGGAAGCTAAGCAGGGTCGGGTCTGGTTAGTACTTGGACCACCTAGGAAGACCAGGTGCTGTAGGCATAAAAATAAAAAAATAAGGGATTGTAAACTGACAAGGTCCTTGCAATCTGTGAGGTCAACCAACGGTTGCCTCGCCTAAAAATAAATAAATAAATAAATGATTTGAAAAACTATTTAAAAAAAAAAATTTAAAATAAAGTAAAAGAAAAATATTACCTGGGTCGGATATTTAAAAATCTGGGTTCTTTCTTGGCTATACTATTAAATATTTCCTCCAGATTTCCTCATCTGTTAAGTGAGGTGTTAATTTCACACATATAAGATATTTGCTTACTGTTAAAGGAAACACCTACTACACAGGGTACAGCGAGGTAGACTGAGGCTTGCTTAATAGGGCTCCTTTTTCTATGGTAGGTTTGTACTTGGACTATCTGAAACAACGTAGTCTCAAATAGCTTGAAATTTACGGCTGAGGTGGAAATAAAAGGCACCCCTCCCCAGTTCGATTCAACCTTAATATCAAATAATGATCACACATATAAACGGAACTTTACAACCAGATAAAAGTGGTAGTTGATATATGGAAAACTCATATAATGAAACTGAACTTCCTTCAGAAGCCTCTTCTTAATTTTAGCATCTTTTGCTTTTCCAGAGGCTGAGAATTTTCAAACCAGCAGGTCCTGGTTTCTTTTTAACAATCATTCCCTTGGTTACTCTCTCTAGTCTTGCATTTACTAGAAGCAAGAAGAAAAACCACAGAACACCTTCAACACTTTGAGTGGAAACTTCCTTAGCTAGGTCATGCAGGTCACCAGATACATTTCTTGGTGCAGCCATGCTTTCTGCCACTACATGACAAGAATCCGCCTTCCTCCAATTTCCAATAATGACAAGTGCTTCCCTTCATTTTAAAAAATGATTCCCAATAGAATAGACATTTTAACTGTATATACTCAATCTGAAATTCCTGTATTTGAGGAAATGGCATATAGAAGTCAATCTAAATACTGGAATATCAAAGTGCATTTATATTTGAGAGGACTGAATCATGTATTATAAAACCACAAACAATAGAAGATATGCACAACATTAGATTAATTTTTAATGTGAATTAAAGCATATTTCCCATAATTTAAGTAAAAGCTTGACATGGTTAAACTAAGACAAGGACTTAAATAGTAGCTTTCAAAGTAATCAAGACAGACAGGTGTCAGGAGAAAGAGGTTTTGATGGATTATTACAGACAGAAATTACTACAAGATTAAAGGAGAAACTTTTAAATATTTACACCAAAGGATATAACTTGTGGTTTTCATGTTACCAGACGAGAAACCATGTGGTTATTAGAACTGCCTTTGTCATCTTGCCAAAATGACATAACAGACGTGAGTAGTTTCTCATTAAATGTCAGAATTTTGTAACCTAAGTTTAAATTGTTATATATTCAGATTAAAATAACTAGGGCTTACAGCAAACTTACATTCATAATAAATTTACCTTATATAAATGAAAACAGATGTATAAACAGTAAGAGAGTATTATGTATGGAGTTTAAAGAAAGATCCTACTAGAGTACCTCACAAAATAAAATAATCTTACAGATCTCCCCATCTCTTTAAAATGCCCAGATAGTTTTCTGTAACTCATGTTGTCTTTGGAAATGAGTTCAGAGTTATTTGGTGCATTATATTTGTATACTACCTAGAGAAAACTTTAGCTATTTTAAGATCTGCTTCCCAGAACTCCTCAGAACAGCTGAGGATTTGACAAAACTAAACACAGGAGAAAAAAAATCAGTTTTTCATAACATTCCATTATAATGCAGGAAAAAAAAGTGTTTCTGGTTACAGCCAACTGTTTCCTGGTGATAAACTGGAAGACACAGAATATAAGAAAAAGAGCAAAGGAGGGGACAGAAAATACCCACGAAGATCAGCAAGTACTGAAGCAGTATACTTGATAGAGCAATGAGGATGTCACAAAAGATCAAAACACAGCAGCAAGAACAGCTCCGCAATAATTCCTGGAGAGGGGAGAGTGAAGGGGCACACCAACGACTACCGACATTTTCAGATTTCCTCTGCGTGGATGCTGAAAGAAGTAAGGGCTACGACCTGTGCTCCATCTTGTCACTGCCAAAAGCACCTGTGCCTCTACTGAAAGAGTGACAGCCACAGGAGGTCTTCGCTGATTGTAACACAACAGCACAAAAAGACCGTCTGGACTATGTGTCCACTTATGGCAGAAAAGAGCTCATCGTACTCTGTAGACGACATTGGACAATCTGCCTATCAATCTCTCCATGAGAAGGGCTAACTGAGGAGCAAAAAAGAACTATAAAGGGCTAGAAATTAAGTTGTTTTTGTGGATTTCGAGTCACCTGACATAGCCCCAAAACAAATGCTCCAAGTTAAAGCATCCAGACCCTTTCCTGAATGAACAACTCTTAAAAGAGATCTAACACCCTCTTCATGTTAAAGATGCAAGGCCATGGATATATTCACAAACGTTTCTTCTTATACTGCAAACTGCGAAATGTCATGAGAAATCCAGATGGATAAAGTGAAAAATATCATATTAGACTTTTGCATTTTTTTTTTCAGAATATATTTATGGTCGCGATCTCTACCTCTTGAATAGTTTCATAGTGTAGACAAAATGGCTATTTTTCTTACTGCTTTTCAACTTTTTCTCTTAGCAAGTAGTAGTGTCCTATAGATTTAAGAGAATTCTTACACATGATGTTTCAAGTGTTCATAAAAGTTTTTTCATTGAAACTTTCCTATATTTCAGGGTTCTGAAATTCAGGAATCACATATCCATTGTTTTGTGGAAGAACAGTCTATTTTCTACTTCTTTATTTTCTTTTCTAAATTTTATTTCATTTAATTGGCATATAATTTACAGCATGGTATAAGTTTAAGGTGTATAGCATAATCACTTGACTTATATACACTGCAAAATAACCAAAATAAGTGTAGTTACTATTCATCATCTCATATAGATATAAGAAAAAAAAGAGAAAACAAATTTTCTTTTTCCTTGTACTGAGAACTTCTGGGATCTACCTTCTTAGCATCATGTGAATATACCATCTAGCAATATTATAGTCATCACATTATATGTTATATCCCCATACTATGTTCTTACACCTGCAGAAAAAGATAGTTCCAAAACTAAGGGTTTGAGTGAGGACATCTAAAATGCTTCAAGTCTATTTTACCTTCCAAATAATAGTTCCTCAACTGGGTCAAAACCCCAAGTGTCCCTGCAGGCTTCTCTCATCCCTGTCTGTCTTTGGGACCTATTCTGGTTTATCACTCACTCTCTTAAAATGTGGAGCCCAGAAGCGATGCAACGGATGTGAATGAAATATTTTCTTTCTTCTCTTATTTTAAGAGATGGGCATATGGAATAGTGGCTTATACTGAACTTATAATTAACAAAATCCCCCAGATCTTTCACTCGAACCACCACCAACTTAGGGCTTATCCCATAAATACCTGCTCAACCAATTTCCTAACATAAAATGCAGGATTTTATTCTTGCTCCTGTTTATCCAATTTCATCTAGCTGGGTTTGCATGGCATGCCAATAAATTCTAACTGGACCAGTAATCATTTCTCAAGACTAACACCCCTTTGGACTGAGTCATTCTAAGTTGAGAAATACTTTAGGAACTGAAAAAATAAAAAAAGGCCTTTTCAGTCTGTGGAAGGAAAAAGATGAAAGAATAGGTTAGGTGCTAAGTCTATTTAAATTTCTCATATAGATGAGTTTTTTTAAGGCAACACAAATTTCTCATCTATAATTAAAATAATTTAATATTATAAAACATTTGTTAAAATAATGATGCACATAATTGAATGTCAATCACTAGCATACATTACACGTTTACTACAGGACAAGGAATGTGCTCAACTTTTTTACACATTATCTCAGTTAAGCACCACATCCGTCCTATGAGGGATGTAATATTATTATACATATTTTTACTGGTGATAACAAAGGCTTAGAAAAGTTATCTAAAGACTTGACAATATGTAAAGTTTTGTTGGTTTTAATTACGAAAAGCTGCTTAAGTGTCATTTTTGGGATTGTTTAATAAAATATGGGAAAAACAACCTCCATATGTAAATAGGAATTGGTGATAATTGTTTTCTGATGACTTCATAAGCGCCTGCTTCAAGTAATTTTGCCTGATTTATTATACCGTCACAATTAAATGATGGTCACTGCAAAATATGAACAATGTATTTAAGTAAATCATTTCTTTAGAATGGACAAGACTAAAATGAATACCTCATATTAGGGTTACTATGTATTATGATAAGCCAAAATAAAGACATTCTCTTACTAAGAAAATGACAAGTAAACTGATTCCTTCTTGTCAAGAATTCATTTAATTCTGGTTCAACTATTATTCTGATTGTCTGTCTAATTAAAATGGAACCGATAATTACTCATCTAGTTCACACAACAACTGCACTATTGCTGTGTGCTGCCAAATTTAGAAGATAGCTCTTTAAATGGGTTACTTTTCACTTCAATTCTTTAGGTAGTCTTTTACATAGAAATGAAATGTGGAACTTGCTTCAAGGATGAGCAGCAAATTGTGCAGTCACAAGAGGCGCCATGCTTAGGAGGGCCCTGTACTCAAAAGGAAGAGCCTGACATTTGGTTTAATGTCCTGCCTGAATGAGGAACCTGAGTCATCCTCTTCCTCTCTTCCACATCAAGTTACCTCATCAACTCCTCCCAGACTTAAACAGCGACCTGATTAACCTCCCTAGTTGATTCTACCCCCATATTATTTTATAAGATGAATGGTCTTTCTAAATAGCAATTCTGACCCTACATAAAATCATTTCTCCTCTTAAAATAATCCAGTGGCTGCCCACTGACTTGAGCAAGGTACAGTGAGCATATTATTTTGTTGACACAGCACCTGTACTTTCAGGTACCTTATTTCTCTTCTAGGAACTCTCCTACCGCCATCCCCTGCAACAATGTCCTTCCCATGTGACCTGGCACCTGACCCAACATGGACAAATCAGAGCTTTTCTCTGGGATTAAGACAGAAGAAGCTGCAAGATGTCAAAATCAAAGCTGTCAACATCCACGATTCCTCCCAACTAGAGAAAGCTGTCAGTGCTCAGAGTTAGTATTAAAAAATAGAGAGTCTTGGCAGTTTGACTTCCTAGTTGAGCTTCCTGAGGCCCAGCTGGCATCTCTACCTTTCTATTGAACTCCTGCTTAGACTCTCTGAGCTGACTAATCAATTCCTCTTTTTGCCTAAGTCAGCCAAAGCTATGTTTCTATCCTTTGCTGTTATACATGACCGTAACAAGGCACTTCATTAATTGGTTCCTACCTCTCTACCCTTCCGAGCTGCCCCTGCATCCTCACACACACATTCTACAGTAAAATGCTTAATATTCCACTCATTCAACATGCTGTTTCACACCTCTCTTCCTATGCACACACAAGTCTCTCTGCATCTCCAGTTCCAACTATGGGGTCACCTTCTCATCTTTCTGACTCCCCCGGTCAGAGCCAGGCACCCCTATCTTGCTTTCCAGTAAGTAGCCTGTGCAGTAAATTCAAGCTCTTATCACAATGTACTACAACTGCCCTTGTGGATGACTAACTTGTCCTAGGGAATGGCAGTTTGCAGAGTTGTTAAGAACTTGGGACTCTGGAGCCCAACTCCCAGGCTGCCCACTGAGTACCCAATTTGAGACTTCTCTACAAATTGGGCAGACTTCCATATGCCTCACTTCTTCATCCATTAATGGAGATACCAATAGCACCTAGTTTATAGGGTCGTTGTGAAAATGAGATGTGATCAGAACTTACGACAGTGCCCAGCACTTAATAACTGTTAGCTATATAATTATGATCCTTGAAAGCAGAAACCGAGTAACTCCAATTTTTCTATATCCAACACCTGGTACAATGTCTGTCCCAGGAAATGAGTGTTTGCTTGACTTTTAAAGAACAAGCCTGAGAGCTGGATAGGAAGGGAACACACCTAACAGAAGCTCATGGAGGAAGGCATAATATAGAGCTTCAGACTGTTTGTCAAGGGTGATGGAAGTTGGGCCTCCCTGATCCCTTCCAGGCGGTTGCTAGCTGTGGATACTGAGGAGATACTGAAGATTGAAGGGGTTTCTGATAATTTAGGTTTATCCCTCTTGCAGAAGAGATTTACTGATTTTATTGGAGCTCCGAATCATCATTACACCAAACTTTAGAAAAGCGTAATCTCGGCATCTATTTTCTGGGAAATTTCAATCAGCAGTCAGAAATACCAGAAGCTACGTAAAGAGACCTACCACCTGACACACAGGCTCGCAAGTGCATGAGCACCGCTTCCAGATATATGTAAAATGGCCAATTACTGCCACTTAATTCACAGATGGCGAAAGAATGACTTCTCTTCCATCCTAAGGATTTGCCCTTCGTCCCCAAGAGTTTAGTATTTAAATCTTGAGCTGTGGCCACAGTGTACAAATGCTGAGGAAACTGGCTTATTTAAAAAAATTAAACATTAAAAGAACTGGAGAACCGAGAGGCTTGTTTTGTTGTTTTGGCAGCAACAAAAGAGGAGAAGGAAAGGAAACGTGAAGGATGCAAACCGCAGAGACCCGGAGTCGCCTTCCCGGGGGCCAACCGCACAGTGCTTGCTGCCCCGGGGCGTCCGAGAAGCGGGACATCCCGGGCGAATGCGGGTGCGGCCGCGCCGGGCGGGGCTTCCTAGCCGAGGCGGTTTCCTCCCCAACCCCAACCCCCGCCCCCCCTCACCCCCGGTTCCCACCCGGCCGCGACCCTGCCGCAAGCGACAGTACCCGAGGACAGCTCCGGATCCGCGGCGCTCGTCTCCGCCCTGCTCGCGGCCTGCGTGATGAAAACGAGAAGGAGAAGGCGAGCCATTCTGCTCTGCATATTTTCGGGGTGCGACCCTGAGCGGCAGCGAGGGACCCGACGAGCGCGGCCCTCGGGCTTGGGCCTCGCGTCACTTCCGCCAACTCAGACCTTAAGCGGAGGTGAGGCGTGGGCAGTGAAGCCCGGACCAAAAGCCGGCGGCGCGGACCACGCCCAGGAGGCGGGGCCAGAACGGGGAGGCGGGGCCAGAACGGGGAGGCGGGGCCGGGCGGCGCCACCCGGACAGAGTGGGGACCGCGCGTGAGCCGAGAGGTGTGCTCACAACCGGGATCCAAAGGCCAGGAGAGGCCAGTTTCGAGGAAGTACGGCGTTACGGGCATGACAATCTGGGTTTGTGACCTGGGCTCACGGGTTTGTGAGGGACTTGGATCCAAAGGTTACGTTCTTTTTGCTTGACACCACCTTCCGGGATTCTTCTTCCTATTTTTTTCAGTGTTCGTGATTGCAGAACTCCACCCGAGGCAACGGCCCAGCCACAATCATTTTACCCTGTTAGACTTCGCCATCCAGGCAGGCATTTGGAAACCCGAGAGTTTAGAACAGAAATAACTGTTAAGTGCCTTCTCTAATTCCTACATTTGTATTTATTAAGCAGCCTCATCATGAGATCTACCCACTTTCTTTGTGACCACATCTATTATTCTGTGTCTCTCCCATTCCGCTTTGGCTGCGTTGGATATGCATATAGCTAACGACGTCACCTGCTTCAAGTTTCTGCATATCATGGCCTTTTGCAAAATTTTGAAATTGCAGCCCATCTTCTCTTTCTCATTAACTTGCCTACTATTTTTTCATGGCACTTATCACCTTCCCTCACACCCTACAACTGGCATATTGATGTTAATTTCCTCCTCCCTCTAGAATGCAAACTGAAATCCTCGGCATTCAATTAGTTTTTGTTGAATGAAAGAATGCATGGTTACACTAGAGTTAAGCAAAATTTTAGAGAGAAAAACCTTATGAAAATACTGCACAAACTCCAGTGGAATTATTAGCTGGATCATTTTATTTATATTTATAAATCCCTTAGCTAGTACTTCTCCGCCTTCAATGTACAGGTGAACCACCTGAACATTTTGTTAAAATTCAGATTCAGATTCAATAGGTATGATTCAGATTGGGGCTTGAGATGCCACCTTTCTAACAAGATACACAAAGAATGCCAATGCCACTGGCTCTAGGACTGCACTTTAAATACGAACGCTTTAGCTCCTTCTAGACCAAGTTCTGGAGACTATTTTGTTTGATGGCTGTAGATGCCCACTATATTAGTACATTCAGGCTGCTATTACAATGTGTCATGGATTGGATGGCTTATGAAAAACAATTTTATTTCTCACAGTTCTAAAGGCTACAAGTCTGAGATCAGGACTGGTAAGCAGAGGGAGAAGTTGATCTGTGATGCCATTGCAACAAAGTCTTCAATGACCCCTTAGGACTGGGATGGCCTTTTAGAGGTGTCTTGGGTTTGTATGAATGTCTCAGCCTTCAACTGCCAGCATTGAGTAATCATTCGATGCGAACCACTCTTGGAAAGGGACATGATGCTGTCCATTTATTTAACTGAGGCATTCTCCAAAGACTAATGAGAACGGAGAGTTTCTGCCAACAGCACTCCCAGTAGTGGGGAGGACGTGGGACTAAGTCTTCTATTCCTGAAGGAGGAATCTGGGCAGAGCTTCACAATCAGTGCCCACCACAGTGGACAATCCGCTTGAGGCGCTGTGTTAGTCACTTGGTAACTAAAGCTATTTATTAATTCATGAAATGTTATTGAGTGCCACTGTGTTCCCAGCACTGCTGTATGCACTGAGATATAGATCTGAGCAAGACAGAATGGCCTCTGCCTTCGTGGAGCTTACTGAGGGATTAAACAAGCATTAATCAAGCTATTACACAAATAAGTACCAAAACTGTGGTCATTGTTATCAAAGAGAGCAATGGATTTACAAGAGAGCAATGGATTTAAAAGAGAGCAATAGATTTACAGGAGCATAAAGAGAAACTTAGTCTAAGTTTTAAGGAAATTTTTTCTTAAGACAGTTGTTATGAGGTGAAGGATAAGGAAGAATTAGCCTCCATAAAACCTGGGAGGTGGGGGGTTACAGGCTAGTAAGAGAAGTAGGAGAAATATCAGTATAATATATTGTAAAATTCAATATAAAGATCTTATATGGCCACACAGAAGGCAAACGAGAAGTGCTAGTTTCCAATGCCTAATGGCTTGAGAATAACCAAGTATATGTTGGTCCCAACATACCCTCTGGCGAATTTTTAAAACCAAGAAAACCTATGTGAGGGGTGGAGAATTCCAGAGCCAAGTGCCAACTGAAGTGCTTCTCAGGAGCAAGAATACAGTTTGTCAGCTACACTCAACACAGCCCAGAGGAAGGAAGTTAATGTGCCAAATGAAATAATTTAAGAAGTTAGAACTATGATTGAATGAGAACGGAGACAGAGTATGCAGCATAAACTGTATATTTTTGTCTCCTGGCACTGTGCATTTACTTCCCTTTTCTCTAGAACAAAAATGCCTGCCAGTTTCCCTTCAAAGGGAGAAGATCGAAAAGCTTTCGGCTAAAGTATTTAGTCCTGAATTCTTACTATTCTGTAAGTTATAGCCAATACTTCCCTACCCTCTCTACGCATGCCGCCACAGTTCCTTTTACTTAACTACGCTTTTGCCATTAACAGTTATTACCATTTACTAATACATAAATACTGGAATTGTGGTAAGCATTACCCAAAGAGAACAATTACACTTGGACAAGTGCCGATCATTCCATTAATATTGAATAAGTATTCAATATTTTCAAAAATCTTCTAGTAGATGACGTCTCAGAGTACTGCCTAAGATATGAGTATATGCCACATGCAAGATGGTGACTGTGATAGACACTTTTCATTAGCTAACTACTAATAAACTTTCTCGATATCTTTCTTCCATGTTGCCTTCCTACTACAGAGGCTATAAAAGCATAATACTCACTTTCTCAACTTTCATGGCAGCTAAGTGTAGTCATATGACACAGTTCCAGTCAATAAGAAATAAGCAGAAGTCTGCAAGTGTGTGTGTGTGTATGGAACAGATACAACGGGAGAGCTTGCTGGCCTTGACCTTTCTCCAGTCTTCTTGCTTTAAATGTAGAAATGTGTTGCCCAGATCTGTAGCAGCCATCTTGCAATCAAGAGGCCACATGGTTGGTGATGAGAAACCAATAGCTAAATGGAAGAACAGAAAGAAAGCCTGAGGTGTCATTATTAGCACTGAGCGACTGATACGACCACCTACGTCTGGACTCTTGTTACAGGACAAAAGGTAAAGCCCTATTTATTTAAACCACAGCCAGTTTAATTTTCTGTTAATTGAGCTGAAATTTTTTCTCATTCAATGCCAGGACAACTTAAATACTCTTTCAGAGATCTGGAATGTAAACCACAATGGAAGGGTGGATGGCTGAAGGGGAAAGGGGCAAGGCAAAAAGAAGAAACGACAAACTCAAGGACAGAAAGAATACTAGAATATTAAGCAGAGAAGATCCCTGTTGAGGGAAGAAGAAGAGGCCCAAGTCTTGGAGTTGCAGCAGCGGCCAGAGGCTTGGTAGCACTATGTGTATCTGACCAGTACTCCCTCACTACGGCCTCTGAAGTCCAGCTCACTGCTGACTGTTTCCTCTTCTGACTTTTCCAAACATCTTCACTGGAATCACTTGTCACTAAAGGTAATCTGAGTGTCTCTAACCTTGGCAACTAAAAAACCCACCTAACATAACTTCTAGCCATGTGTGGTCAGTCTCATAAAGGACAGCTACCATGTTCTTTTAGAAAATATTTCTCAACATCACACAAAACACAAATCTAGGTAACTGTTGCTGAAAAAGAATCGAGTAACATAAAGAAGCATGCGATTTGTCCTCAGTGCTTTGCACTTCCTTTTGCAAAACTTCTTCCTCTCCAAGTGTTTTCTTCTACCACGCCAATGCCCAGTGCCCTCTTGCTGCTTTTTCAGATACTCGGAGACCTCCTACTTTGAGAACCTAGAACTGTCCTGCTTCACAAGGCTTCACCTTAAGGCTTCTCTCCACGTTAATCTTCGATCAACATTTAGGTAAACGGTTCTATAATTTGTAGGCAGATGCAAAAGGAGATTGATCTGGGTTCTTAACCTTTGGGCTGTGAATAAATTTCTCCACAGGGCAGGCAAGACTAGAGTATCCAGCCTTACATTCCAGGAGATGTCTCCATTGTCCTGGGGGGGCGGGGGTGGTCCACTACTCCTTGACATGAAAAAACACGCAGCTATGGAGAAATAAATCTCTCTGGAACTCAAATGCCTATTACATCATTCTTTCATTAAAATTAACCTTTAAAGACAGCTTGCCACCATGCTACCACAATCGATATTTTGATCAAAGAATATATATGTGCTGCTATCCAATGTGCTTCATTTGTGTGAATGAAGAATTTATAAGGGTCCCATTCTCATGACCCAGTCACCGCTCAAAGGCCCCACACCCAAATACCGTCATATTGGGAGTTAGGATTTAATGTATGGATTTGAGGGATACAGATATTCAGTCTATAGCAAGTAGTAAGAAATTATCTTTTTGTTTCAATTTGATTTCTAGTCCAAAAAATGATATCGTAACAGTATTCTGTGACAGCAGTGAACAAAGTTACTACTCCAAGTTATGGAGAGAAAAATTTTACCTGCATGGAAATTTTTCATGTGGATAAGTGTGCCAATCTTGTTACAGAATTCTAACTAGTGATTAGGATAGAGCAAGACTCTTTTTTAGTCAGTCTGTCATCAGACAGGCAGGATAGTACAATAATCAAGCATGAAGCTTCTAAAGCTAGACCACTGGGCTTTAATGCTTCCATCGCCATCGACTAGCCATGTGATCTTGGGCAAGTTACCTGACTTCTCTGTGCTTTGGTTTCATTACCTATAAAATAGAGATAGAATAATGTATACCACACAGGATCATTGTGAAGGTTAGATGAGATGATTGTGAACAGTGCCTAGCCCCAATGCCTGACAGGTAAGTAGATAAAAGTTAGCTTTGTATTATTATTTGCTAGATACCCCTTGCCACACTGATTTAAGGAAAAAATAAGCTATCATTCCTTCTCCGAAGGAATTTATCCTAAGAGAGGGAGAAACTAAAAATGACATTGCAGCTTTATCTGACTTGCATTAGAAGATGTGTCAGCTTAGGGAGCGGTCAGTTCTCCTGAGACAGGTGGAGAGTAATCAGGAAATTCTTTACAAGAGGAGAGGACCTTCGAACTATATCTCGAAACCAATTTCTACTCTCACCTTGGACTCCTAGCAATTACCAAATAGTGGTGAAGCTACTAAAATAAAAAATTCAACAGCATGTATTTTCTTATAGATAAAAAATGAAATGACTATATCTTTGACCGAAAAAAAAATGCTTACTACCATAGGTTTCAATGATTGCAAGTAACAAATCTATCAGCAGCAGCAGCTTGCGTTCCCCAATTTTTGCCTTTTATAGCTCCTGCATGTGCAGACCCACCAACTCCGCATCTCTACCACCCTCATTCCTTAGTCCTTCATGTCAAGTTTAAGTGCAACAGCAGTCTGGTGGAAGACCATAGTGAGAGCTTGCTTTTTTAAAAAATTGAGATATAATTGATATATAACACTATTAGTTTCAAGCGTACAACATAATGATTCAACAGTTGTATAAATTGTGAAATTATCACAATTAATCTAGTTAATATCCATCCTCATACTGTTGCAAAGTTTTTCTTTTGATAGAACTCTTGAGATCTGCTCTCTCAGCAACCTTCAAAGGTACAGTACCCTGTTATTAACTGTAGTCACCACACTGCACACTGCATCCCAGTGATTTATTCATTTTAAACTAGAAGTTTGTACCTTTTGACCCCTTCACCCATTTTGCCTAACCCCTACCCCCGAACTCCATCAGTCACCAAACTATTCCCTGTATCTATAAAGGAACTTGCTTATTAAAAATCAAGATATAATAAGGCCAACACTATCACTCAGGCCAAAAGAGGGAGGACAGGTTAATCATGACCTAAGTGGAGACATTAGCATATATATATCTATATATATATATCTATCTCTCTATATAGATAGATATATATAGATATAGATATATAGATGTATATTTAAATGCATCAAGAGAAGAAGAATGGTTATAATGGAAACAGAAAAAACATGGAGCTTAGCAATCTGAAATTGTTCAGTGTATCCCCAGCAGAGTTCCAGAGAGGATATCCTTTCCTAATTAATCACACACCTAGTTCCTTTGCAAGAGAACATAAGGGTTAATTAAGGGTGTGGGAAAGCAGACTGCTAGATTCAAATCCATCCCCAGCATTTAATAGCTTTGCGACCTCGGGTAAGTCCTTATATCTCTGTATGCCTCACTTTCCTCATCTGCGAAACGTGGATAATAGTCATACTCACCTCAAAGGGCAGATGTGAGAATTCCATGAGCGCATGTAAGAATATAGTGCAGTGCCCGGCACAGAGAAAGTGCCTAAGAAATCATGGCCAACGTCTCTCTTTTCTCAGCATCAGCTGCTTACAGTTTCATCTTCTTTCCTTTGGCCCTCAGTCCCAACACACTCTATACACTGCCCACCCCATTATTACATTTCTGAAATTAACTCTGGTTATTTTGTGGTTATTTATTAAGCCGAAACTCTCGCTGGTGGTGTTAGGTGGAACCACCCGCTGTGGTTTCTCAGAGCGTGCGAAACAAACAAACTTAGGATGGTCGCAGAATACTGGGGACTTGCTGACTGTCATAAAATGTTCGGAAGTCTTAAACAGGTGCTGAGCCACATCCTCTAACTTAAACGGGACTGAGAACCTCTTGAGATGACCTTGAACCCTGCCTGCAATTGGGACTTGGGAACATAGACACTGGTATGAGAAACTGCAGGGAAAAACAGCAGGCCTCTGGGAGAAAATCTCCATGAATGGGAAGACTGGTTGGGTGGCAAAGCCAGTTGGCTGAGATCGAACAGCACCTGAAAGAGGGGGGGTGAAGCCTAAGGGAAAAAAGAGAAGACAGAAAAGATCTTTCTGGGACGGCATACAGTCAGAGCTGCAGCCCCAAGTTTATTTAACATAGCCTTTTTATGTGATTTTTGAATACCATAATCAATCACCACGTTACCATAGCAAGCACACCATACATATCTAAAACAATGCTTGTCAATTACTTAAGATCCTACACGTTCTTGTTTCCATGGTAGTATAACATTCCATCACCTTGGTAAGCCTCATAAAGTCGCGGCTTACCAAGGTGACTATTGTATTAAACTCATCAGCCATACCATGGCTTTTAGCTACGTGATTTCTTCAGTGCCTCATAATGGCTTCTCAAAATGGCTCCCGACAGTTGGGGACCCATCGTAGGCAGCAGGGCCAGGCCATAAGTGGAGGCCTCATTCAGTCAGTCGAGAGTCACAATAGAACAATGATTGAGCTCCCCTACAAAAAGGAATTCTATTGGCAGGCAGCCTTTGGACTTGAACTGAAACATCAACTCTTCCTTGGATCTCCAGGCTGCCGACTGTCCTGCAGATTTTAGATTTGCCAGGCTTCATAATCACATGAGCCAATTCCTTAGAATCAATCTCTCTCTCTTGCTCTCGATCATGTTTCTATGGAGTTTCCTGACTTACACAGTCAATCTTAGTGTTTCACAAGTTTAGTTGGTGATTTAAAAGACTGTGATGCTAACTCTTTCTCACCAAGTATCTACTCTGAACATTTGGTTTATGATATAGGCAGAATCGGATGTTCCTATTGCAGTTTGGGGGTGGGGTACTTGTCTCTCAGCGGGCTGAGCATGGAGGTGGAAACCGGCACAGAACATAGTTCTCAAAAGCAGGCCTGGGAGACTAAGAAAAGACCTGGCTACCTAGCCACGCAGCTTAACTTAGCCCTAATGAGAGAGGAGAGGAGGCGACTGAAAAAATGGAAAGGAAGGGGCTTGCAGAAGTAACTGACTCAGCCCATTAAAACTGCTCTCTCCCCTCCATGCTGCCCAGTGCTCTCCAGCTAACATGTTTTCCCATAGCTACCAACCCCACCTCAAGGATTCTCCAGCTCACATCTGTTGATTCATAGCTTACTATCAGACTAATGTTCTTATTTTTGTAGCTGTGTAGGAAAAACAAGTCTGTGTAAAACTGCTTGTTATGTTACAATTAATGCTCAGCCTTTGGATAGAAATCTACTGAGCAGGTGCCAGTATCGATAAGTGCTGCTCCATGCTTATAGCCTAGCAGTGCCATCTCTCTGTTCAAGAACCCTTTAATGGTGCTGATAATGCCAAGATCACGGGTTCTACAAAACAAACAACCTGTAAGACCAGTGGTCTAGAAATTCCTCCCCCCTTGCAGCCTCCCACCTAAAGCTCCTCCTCCCCATCCTGAGTCATGAAGCACATGTGAAACCTCAGACAAAGGAATCATGCACCCCTTGCATAGACACTGCAAGGGTATATAAGCTATAAGAAATCTAACCAGGGGCAGACCACTGTCTGTTGAATGCCGCACGCTCTCTGCTAGCATTAAATTCTCCTTCCTCTAACAAAGTTGTCTGAGCATCTAATTTCCTCTGTTAGGTGTCGCTTCCTGCAACACCAATGACCTCTGAAAGCAAAACATCCAACGAAAGGCAAATTAGTATTATCTACTTCAGGAAGAAGACAGTTAGTGTCCAGTACTACACTCATACTCTAGGTGTGGTATCTCAGGAAAATTGGAAATCTGAGACAGGGGAGATATTAGAGATGTGAATGGTATCTTGATCTTACCTTGCAGAACATGGGCACCATTCCTGACTGGGTAACTAACTATGAAAAAAAACAACATCCCAATCCTTAAGACATTGTTGGCTGTGCTCAGCCTCACAGGGAAACGAATTTTGAATTTGTGTCTTATTGTCTTAAAATTTTTAAATAAAGTGAAGTTTCTTTATAAAATGGTAATTGTAATACAATCGTCCTATATTTAAGTTATCTTTATATTTCTTTTAGGAAAATGAATGAAAAGACAGAAATAATAATCTTTGATGGTAAACGGTATTCTTATTTTCTCTGCCAAAAAAAAAAACCGAAGAGGTTTTCAATTAGAGCCTAAAAGTTTAAATAGCTATAGCTGTAAGTTTCCTTTTTAGAAGGTGTTAAATTCTAATCATCACCTCATTATCACCTCAAAAGATTTGTTTTTTTTTTCGACTCTGTGGTTTAAAATACATGTGTTAACATCTCAGTGGTGAAGAGGAGGTAGGGCTTTTGTTGAACTATAATTGTAGTTTTTAGCTAGAACACTCACTGTAAACATTGCTTTAGTCCAAATTTATGTGAACAACATTTTCTCTTTTAAATGGAAGATTTTGAAACAAAAAAGGAACTGGGCATACGATCAATTTTTAAAAGATGTAGATTTGAATTTAAAGATCTGTAAACCCAGTCTGATTTGGAGATTAGGAAATGAAAAGGACAGACTTGCCACTAGTTGCATATGGCCACTGACCACTTTCAGCATGGCTAGTTCAAGTAGAGGCATATCGTTAAGTGCGAAATACATGTTGGATCTGGAAGCCTTAATGTTCAAAAACAGGAAATATATCAATAATGTTTTTTAACATTGATTACATATTGAACGGTCATATTTTGCATATAGTGGGTTAAATAAAATATATTATCAAAATTAATTTTACTGTTCATACCTTTTTATATTTAGTTAATGTGGCTTCTAGAAAAATTTGAAATGACATATGTGACTTGCATTAAAATCTACTGACTAGAAGATGCTGTCCTTCATTTCTGCCATTTTCTCTACATAGGTGTGGTCACCATGCGGGTCTCAGGCTCTTTTTCGGTACTGCAACAGCCTGTCATCCACCACCACGTTCATTCCCACCTCACTCCATTGTAGGAGGAGAAGAGTAAGTTACATTCTATGCTTCTAAGTTTTTCTGGCAGATCTAATAATCAAATTGACTTGAGACAGATTAACAGGAGAAAATAACCAAATTTATTAGGTATGTACATACAAGGGCCCCTAAGAATACCGGATCTGAGGACAAATCAGGCCTATATGCCATTCTGGACCAAGCAGAGGGAAGCAGGGGTCTGAGACTTCAAAGGGAAATTAGGCAATTCACAGGTAGATGAGAATAAGCAAACATGTGGTAAACAAAACCTAGAAACAATGGGACACAGGGGAGTTAGAATCTTCCCTGTCCGCCACACTGAGTTTACATTAGGATGGTGACAGCTTCTTTCCTCCCTAGCAGATTTTTCTAACTGAATTTCTTTAAACAGGAAAGGGGGAGTTTCAAAGATTTTTTTTCTGAGTCTTTTGTTTCTTAAAAATAATGAGCTTAAAACAATCAGTATCCCAAAAGGAATATTTTTAGGAGGAAAAAACTCTGCTTCCCCTCAGAGGCCACTGGATGGCTTCTGCTGTTTACCTACGAGTCTATTTCAGCTATAGGTGGAAGATGACACCTGTTACAATCTGATTCTAAGATGTAGATATCTAGCTTCGGATGTGGTCTAGCAACTGCATCTAATACTTTTAATCTTTCACACTGCAGTTAGCCTGAGCATATCGGTCATCTCTTACTACTGACTAACTGATGTAACAGTAGTAACAGGAACTTACCATTGTTTGCTTTATAGCTAAGGAAGCATTTTTAAACAACCATTATATTATTGGATCCCCACAATTGTAAGCTGGAGATAACACCATTATCGGTTATTATCTTTTTTGTATATGTGGTAACAGAGGTGTAACAGACCAACTACTTGACTTTCCCAAAGTCCCAAGCCAGATGACTTGGTTGGCTCATCCTAAAGGCTAGGCTCTTGACCAAGCAACCGGGAGAGTCTTTCCACTCTTACACGCTTTCTGCTACTGTCTTTCTTCAGGAAAATTTTCCTAACTCTGACCTCTGAAAGAAAACGTTATCTTTAAAAGTTACCGAATAACCTGGTCTGCTTTCTATCAAAGGCTCCTTGGACTGTGGGAAGAGGAAAGTGGTGAGCTTTGCTAAATAGATGAGTCATTGTTTCAAGATTGAGGAAGCAAAGATGTTATCTTGGGGACTTTTCAGGAGAATGAGAATTTCTTGATGTTAAAAACAAATAAGCAGCAGAAGAAAGGAAAATAGACAATAAGTTTTTATTTTCCCTTCTCCCTTCCGATGCACATATTTCCTAGTACATTTCCCACTGGCCATGTTTCTCACTAATATTAACAACCTTTTGTTAAAAGGAATCCTCACCAGTTAAAATGTATTTTTAATTCCCAACACTATGGTTTGCTTTCTATTCCATGTTCTCAACTGGCTACATCTATATAGGTGTTGATACATACGCTTCCCCAAGTAGTTTTTCAAGAAACTTTTTTGATAATACTCAGGCGTGGCCTTACTTGTCTCTTTTCTTCCTTTTCTGTTTGTCAGTCCTCATTCTCCTCCAGCATTTTATCCACTTGCAAGAAAAAGTTTCATAAGGTGTCCTTAGATCTTTGCCAGGAAGGAGAGAGTAATGAATTTCATCACCAGTAGACACACATAGGTGAGTCACATTCATAGCATAACTCTTTCCTGTGTATGTATGTTCCTTAAACATTTTCTTGCCAGTCTTTAACTGCTTTAGAGGTATTTAATATTTGAAAATCTGAAGGACTAGATAGTATTAAGGCCTAAACAGTTAGTTTTTTACTTGATTGCTTGCTGTAGTGGGATGAATTAAGTTCTCTAATGAGAAACTAAGTTAATTGGACAATATTATGTTCACACATAGTTTTGTGAAGATGTCTAGGATTTTTAAAATATCCAATTTTGCTCTTTCTGGAGAAGAACTGTAATTAAAAAAATACTTATAGAGGATTACAATATACACTCAGAAAAGTATATATAGGAAAGCATAATTATTCATTAAAAAAACTGAACATGCCTAAGTAATTAGCACTCAGAAAAAATGTTACCAGCACCCCAGAATTCCCCTCATGCTGTCTGCCTGAAAGAAGAAAGGAAAGAAATGGTTTAGAAGTGAATTTAGAAATGGTATTTTCTAAGATATGGAAGATTATACATATCATTACAGATTAAATCTTTGGTTAAAAATGGTTCACTTTTTTGGTTGTTCACTCCATTCACTTATCATTCAGAGATTTGGGGGTTCTTAGAATATCTAAATGCTCACTCATTCCAGGACTCATTCATTTCTAGCCTTAGTCTTTCAATGTCCCCTACAGATTGTCACCAATGAAGACTAGCCACCTACGTATAGGGAACTACTGAGATTTTTGGCTATTTCTTCCCAATTCTTTTCATATGAAATATTTCAAATATTTGCATGGCTAAGATGTACTGAATATTCAACTTTGAATCTTGCCTTATTTTGGCATTTCTTTTCTGTTGATGACTTTTCATAAATATCATTTTTAAAGGCCAAGTATTGTCATTCTATAAATAACCTGTCATGTGATTGCTTATCCTTCTCAGGATGAACATTTAGAGGGTTCCCAATTCCTTGCCAAACAGTAAATGTGTGGTTGACCTTTAAATATGTAAAGTTTTTCCTGCACTTCTCATTATTTACTAGGTGGTATATAAATGCAAAATTACTTGTCAAAATGTCTAAACATTTTAGATGCTCTTGGTAAGTATTTCCAAAAATATTTTCAGAAATATTGTACCATTTTATATTCCCAACAGCAACATATAAGACTGCACCTCTGTAACATCCTTACTAGTACTGCTTCTATATCACTGGTTTAATGGGAAAAAAAATTGAATCCACTCAACCTTCAAGTGAGGTTGAATATTTTCTCACATGTTTACTTCCCATTTGTATTTTTTCTGTAGCAAATATCAATTCATTTTCTTTGTCTCATCGTATGATTCATAAACCATGATTTACATATTTGTCTTATTTTTTTACTACACTAATTTGGAAGGGGGGCACTGTCTCTACCTAGAGACTGAAGGAACAGGTACAGCATAGGAAACAATGGGTAACCGTCAGGGAACAAAGGTGACTAGACTTAAATCTGTAGCTGATCTTAAAAGACTAAGGCTAGTAATAAAAAGTGATTCCAAGAATAGGCATTCAGAAATTCTAAGAGGCCCAAAGCATCTGGATAATAAGTGGAATCAAAGGAAAGAAACATCATTTTTAACCAAAGATTTAATTTGTAATAATACAACCTTCCATACCGTGGGTGGTACCATTTCTCAAGGCATTTACTGATGTTTAGAGCAGGGGTCCCTAACCCAACCCCATGTGTGGCCTGTTAGGAACCTGGCTGCACAGCAGGAGGTGAGCGACAGGCCAGTTGGCGAAGCTTCATCTGTATTTGCAGCCGCTCCCCAGTGCTGGCATCACCGCCTCAGCTCCACCTCAGATCTCCGGGCATTAGATTCTCATAGGAGCACCTGTCCCTGGTGCCAAAAAGACTGCTGATTTGGAGTATTATGCTGCCAGCACCTTTCAGTGTGTTCTTTTTCTTATCTCACATTTGCTTGGCTGCTGTTATTTTTTAAGCTTGGTCCTAACTGAGACATCTTTCATACACTACACTTTGGAACCACAAAAGACCTTCTTTTGTACTTCAACTTAATATACCAGAAGTTTGCCACATAAAACACTGATTAATTAATGGCAGTTTTCTTTAAAGTTTGCTTTTTTTGCTGCTGCTGCTGAAACTCACTAAAGTTTGCTTTTAATGATTCTGCATAGAGAAATCTAACCTTGAATGACCAGTTTTGAACTTCTAGTTTAAATAACGTGAACATAAAATTCTACAGTTATATGTGAAGGTAAACTTGTTCTGTGTTCTTTTATACTCCCAATCAATTTGAAAAATGTTTTGTATTCTGTTTTCTTTTTTATTTTATATCTCTGTTATCTCAACCAGAAATGCATATGGCTTCTTAATCCTTGTTTATGTTTAAGACATTAACCTTTACTCTCTGCTCCAGACTATAAAAGAAATTTGAAATAAAATGTTTAATAAATTTGGGCTCTAGGATGGGCTACATACTATTTCCAGAATTTTTGTATGAGAAAATCTAAAGAATGTTCAGACTAAAATCTAGAATTAGATCTTCATTTTTCCCCCCTCTGCCTCTTTTTGTCCTTTCTCTTTTTTCCATTCTTTTTCTTTCCTTTCTTTCTTCTTTCCTCTTTTCTTGTTTAGTTTTATCATTTCTATCTTCTTTCCGTCTATAAATATTTATTATGTGGCAGTTATGGTTCTAGATGCTAGGGATAAAGCAGTAAATAAAACAAAGTGCTCGCCCTCACATAACTTTCCAAAATCAGGTTTGTTGTGGTATTATTTGCATGCAGTAAAATTCACAACTTTAAGGTATATAGTCCTATGCTTTTGACAAATCTATGCAATCTTAAAACTACTCCCATAATCAAGTTACAGTACATTTTCCAGCGTTCCCCTCAGGCCCCTTCGTAGTCTCATACTCTCCAACCACCGCCAGCCCCTGTAAATACTGATGTGTTCTGTTTCTATAGCCCTTTCCCAAATGTCATATAAATGGAATCATTTATATCATTCAGTATGCAGCCTTTGGTGTCAGGCTTTTTGCACTTAGCGTATGCTTTTTGAGATTCATTCATGTCGTTGCATATATCAGGACTCTCATCCCTTTTATTCCTTTGTAGGATTCAGTTTTTTGAATAAACAACAATTTGTTTATCTGTTCACCATTTGATAGTCATTTGGGTTGGTTCTAAGTTTTGGGTGATTATAAGTAAAACTGCATTAATATTCAGTTACAGGTTTTGTTGTTGTTGTTGTTGTTGTTGTTTGTGCAGACATATGCTTTAGTGTATTTTAGGAAAATACCCAAGAGTGAGACTCCTGGGTCATGTTAAATATTTGTTTAAATTTATGAGAAACTGACAAATTATTTTCCAAAGTGGCCAGACTGTTCTTGCATTTCTGCCAGCAGTGAATGAGAGTTACAGCTGTTCCTTGTCCTTACCAGTATGATATTTGATACTATAAGTTTTTTCTTGTTTCTTGTATTCTTTTTTAATTTAATTATTTTAGCAGGTTTGTGAGCTTATATTCAATTGGAAAACATCAGTCCTTTGTCCAATTTAATCAGTGTGAGTATTTTCCAATCTCCCATGCTTCCTTTTAAATTAAGAGACTGAATTAGTCCATCAAATCATGGGAAACAGAGGGGCCCAATCATTCACCTTACAGCTCTAATTGTGGGTTCTTTCTGTGGAGTTCAGAAAGACCTTTGCTGCTCACAAGTGCATAGGTATATATTGTGAATCAGGAGATCATAGTTGTGCACTGGACCGGCCAAGTGGGTGAGAGAAGCCTCTTATTAGCATGTTTCTGAGGAAAGCCAAAGTGATTGGGAAATTCCTGAGGAAAGCTTTGTTCTATGATGACTAATCTGAATGGATTGCTGGCGAGGAGCCTAGAAACCAGGAAACAGTTTAGAAGGGTATTCAGTAGTCCAATTTTGAGAAAACAGGGGCTCGAATTAGGGTGTACTATTGGTAAGGGCAGAATATGATTTTTTAAAAAAATCAAGGATGAATATAATAAAAGGATATTCTAAATCAGTAGCTGAATATTTGTGTGAGGATGAACAAACAGTTGATATGCTTGAAGTTTTGCATTTGAATGATAAGGAGAAGGATCTCGATAAAGTGAAACATTTTACAAAATCCCCAACTGCTAAATCCATGTAATTCTCAGCTGTATGTTACTTATCAGTAATATTGACATAAGTCAATTGATACATCAGACACTCCCTTTTTTCTCCTCCTAACCTGAGGATACTATTCCTTGAGTCTCCTTTGTAACAACCTGCTTCTTCTCATTCTTCTTTGCAGGTTCCTCCTCATCTCCTCTGCCTCTAACTATTTATATCTCTAGCCTAAACCTCTTTCTTGAACCCCAGATTTGCAGCTCTAACTATGTACCCAGCACCTCCACTCTGGTGTCTACTAGGCATCTCAAACTCAACATATCCACAGATAAACTTCTGGTCCCTCTAATCCCAAGCCTGTCTTCCTCTCTTCTTCAAAATGCTCAGGCCCTGAACCTTGAGATCATCTCATTTGTAGGGCCCAGTATAAGATTAAAATGTGGGCCTCTTTGTTAGAATTCTTATTAATAATTCCAAGATGTCGACTGCAGAGCATTCGACAAAATTCATGGCCCTTCTTAGCTCAGGCCGACCACCCTGTGGGCTGGCCCTGCTCTGACCTCATCTTTTCTTGCTCTTTTGCTTGCTTACTTGGCTTCTACTATAATGGCTTCTGTGAATTTCTTCAACATGCCAGTTAGGCTCGACTTCATGTTCTATTTCCTCTGCTTGACTCACTCATCCCTAAAGACCTATGCTGCTCATTTCTCCTCTGCTCAAATGTCCATTCATAGACACAGGCAAATTAGGAAAGGGTGGTTTAGAGAATAATATGATGGAGTTTTGTCCTATATGTAGAATCATAGAACTATACAGTTTATGCTTTGGGGATCAATTAAATGTACTTCTTTCCAGGATTAAAAACAAACAAACAAACAAAAAACAGGACAAAAGAGATTAAATGCTTATCTAAACTTGTGTAATTCCCTGCAATCAGTGAAGAGTGTGATATTCAGAATAGAAACCTCCATTTGGAAGTTAAGGATACAGAGAGGAGCAGTGTGGGATATATCAGATCTTACCGGATTGCAAAATCTTACAAGTAGGAAATGGGCTGATTCTCAGATACTCGTTTGGGAGGAATGCTTTTAAAGGCAATAGTTAAAATCAATAAAAGAATATATAGAGGAAAGAACAGAGGCCTTTGGACCTGTTCTTTTGAGAATACCTGTAGTAATGAAGAAAGAAAATTTAGTTAAAAAAATTAAAAAAATAAATAGAAGCATTAATTTTGGAATCAGGCAGTTATGGTTTTGATTCTTGGCTGATTCATTCATTAGCTATGCAATCTACTCTTTAAGCCTTACTTTTCTCACCGGTAAAAAGAGGGTAGTGATAATGATGTCTTTTCATAGAATTTTTGGAAGAATAAATGAAATAACCCACATAAAGCAATACAGTGTCTTGTAAGTACTGAATGACTATTATTATTTATTATTTCTATAACTTACAGAAAGAAGAATTCCATATTGGAAAATATATAAAGCTATATTTGAAAAAATTTTCTCTTTCCAATAGCCCCAACTTTGAATCTATTCTTTTCAGTTGCTCCTTTTTAAGGATGTGACTGTTTATGCTGAGACTGTGGTTTATTTAAGGGGAAGTTGCACAATGTACTTTATGCTGACCATTTGAGAAATTTCTCTGTTGTCACAGGAGTCGAACATTTCTGAATAACCTAAGGCATGGTTTAAAAATGGGAATTTCTGGGTTTTGAGAATAACTAGCATGTTTCTGAATTGCTGTTCAGCTGTTCTTTCTGTTTACAATAGAATGAGAATGCTTTGGATTGGCAGCCCATTCCAATGATCAAGACTACAACATGCAATATTTCTTGTCACCTTTTCTTTGCCTCTAATGTGAGACCTTTAATTCTTACTCTGCATGTTTTTTTTTATCAAAAATTGCAAGATGGTTTTATTCTCTATTATTTGACAGAGAGACCTTTAGGGAGAACTTCTTTTTTCTTTTCTTTCTTTTTTAATCAGACATAGTTATCTAGAAAGAGAGGTGATAAATGCTCTTATTCAAACTTCCATAACTTTCTTATTCCAAAAGACATAAGGTTTAGATTCTGAAAGAATGCCCCAAATAAATGTTGTGTCAACTGCTAAAGAAGTCTTTATTATTGACTTATTATTCCTAGGAGATGGGTTGTTTTTCTGGTGATAACTTAAAAACAAACAAACAAAAAAGAATGTTCATTAACCTGACCTTTTTTTTCAGGACTCCTTGTGAAAACTGACCACCTATTAGAAGCAGCTGATCGGGATACGTGAGACAGACTGTAGCCACTGAAAGTGAGGCTAGCTAGCAATCAAAGAGCTCCAAATCCAGCTGGCGATAACAATGTGGGATTGTGTTCTTATACTAAGTAGTGTGCATGAGTCAAACATTTGAGGGAACAGTCCATAGAATTATGTTGGTTTCTTAGAATTTCTTTTTGTTTGTAGATTGTCCTGATGGACTGTGACAATTGCTATCAATTTGTGTTTGCTAGAATTTACCAGCTAAGTGCTGGGAATATGCGTATATTGAAATGAGTATGCTAAAACTCATTGTGCCTTGGTTCATGGTTCAATCAAGGAGTCATTATGTAAGAGCTAAGATATACATAAGAAAAAAGTTCTGCCTTTTTTTCTGTCATCTGTTTGTAAGGAAATCACAAAACTTTAAGCATGAGCATGATTAGTCACTATGATTAAAAAATATAATTTGAACAAGAATCCAAGAAATATAAATACTTAAGTATAATTAATGTCCTCTTCCCTATTTCATAAATTTGGTTCTCCATTCTTCATTTCTGCATTATAAAAAATACTTCTGTAATTTCTCATTAAGTCTTAGTACTTCATTCCCCAAACTATCCCATATTATGGATAGTTTCAGGGCTTTGAGAATTCTACTCAGTTTGTGGGCAAACATCCTAACATTTTTCTTGCAGCTTTCTGACTGTCGAATATTGAAATTCTTGCCAATTTTTCCAGCCCTCCCTAAAGGCTTGTCTCTAAGATAATTCTCAGAGGTTTTCATTTCTTCTCGTTGAACTTGTTTTCCTTCTTCCATAGGACAGTAAAAGAGAGATTGTATCTGTCCTTGAAGGGCTTTACAGTTTCCTGGATAAAACCCTATAGATATTGTTTAACGAATCAGGGAATACTTTCTTCTCTCAACTTCAGCTCCAGCTTTACTTTTTTTTCTAATGTATATCGAATATTCTTTTCACAGCCACCTTTCTCAAAGATTAGATTTACAGAAAATATAGTTATAACAAATCCCAACTTTAAAAAGTATATTTAAGCACTACTTACAATTTTTAACAAAATAAGATTCGAAACACGTATAAGGGTTAGCCACATACTGTCCCGTTTTATCACATAAAGTCAATTACAATACTACAATACTACATATTTTACTAATTATTTATGATTGTCTTTCCTCCTTTCAGTTTTATTCATTTTATTAACTTCTGTATTCTGGGTACCTAGAACAGTACCTGACACATAAAAGACATGAACATATTTGTTGTCTGAACGAGTTCATGTTTTTTCTTTTCTTTGTAGCTCCTATGATATTAAAGGGTCCTACAATATTGTGTTCTGTTCAAAAGATTCCAACGAATGAGAATTAAGAGGTTCCAAACACGACACTGATATGTTTTAGCTATATTCACGAAAAGATACAATTGAATAACATACACATTTTTTCCTCTGAAAATTCTGCATAGGAAACCTGAATAAGGTATATTTATTTAATATCTCATACAAATATAAAAGTTTGTCACACCCACACAAAAATTGAAATGATGCAAGGGTTAGAAGTTCGAGATTCCAGTCCCAGCTCTCCCTTTAACTATGTCTGGGACCATAACCAAATTTACCTTCATCTTTCTAGACTTAGTTCTGTAAATAGGGCTCACCAGTTTGGATTAATATTTCCATTATCATCACTCTGCCATGTTCCATTTCACTCTGGCCATACTCTATGTTTCTCCCACCTATCACATTATTTTGAAAATATATACTTATATGTCTTCTCTCATTAGATTTAGGAAATTTGGACTCTACTTCATACAAATAATTGCTACCTTTTTTTTGAGTACTTTCAAGTGGCATATTGTACTTAACTGAATATTTTTAAGAACATTAAGTAAATACAACTAACTTTATTTTTTCAGAAGAAATTTAAAACTTTGGGAACACAACAAATATGCCCAAGGTCTGTATACATCTGGAATTCCAACCTCTACTCTGACCCCCAAATCTCTGTGCTTAATCGCCTTACACTAGATTTTACTGCCTCTCTAAAAGAGGACCACCATGTACTGAATGCCTACAAAGTGTCACATACTTATATATCAGTTGTAATCATGAAAACAACCTTGCAAGATAGATATAATTATCCTCAGCTTGCAGCCTATAGACCAAGTAACTGATGCTTAGAGATGACATTCTCCTCCCGAACCATGCAACTAGTACATGCTGAGTAGTCTGGTACTTCTTTCTGCAAATTATCACAAGGCTAATCGATATTTATACTTTCTTTCATCCTCTACCCATCTGTGTTCCCTTTGCCCTTAGCTATCACCTTCGGTGGGTAATTGGAATTCTTATGTAGTTGGGTGATTTTTTACTTAGTTGAGTTTTTCAAACTTTCATTCCTGAACAATCTTTAGTGATCTTACCTCTATTGAGTTGTTCTAGCCTTCTGCAAAATTTATCACTGAATATGAAGTCCTGACAGATGCTCCCTGCCCCCAGTGATTTGCTGGGGCTAAGTTGAGTCAATTTGCTCCCTAAAAGAGACCAGATTTGTAAAAATACTTTAACTTGGAGTTGTCCCACATGTGATTACATTTATGATGATTAACAGTTAATTCTGCAAGGCCCATGTATCTCCTTCACAGACTAGACAAGTGAATTAAGTGGCGTTGTCATAGGAGTTATGCTCCAATCCCTACATTTTCCAAGTCTTTGATGAAAGGTGGTACTGATGTCTGTGATTCCCTTAGGGAAGTGCAATTGTTTTTAGTTGATATTTTGGAAGAAGAGGCAGTTAGAGAGATTCCCATTTAGCCTTTTCTAACATAATATCCCTTACTCCATAGTTGAAGGGGTTTTTTTGTTTTGTTTTGTTTTGTTTTGTTTTGTTTTGTTTTCCAACTCTTCCAATTACAGACTCTGGAACTGGAGAAACAGTCACAAGTTGAGTTTGCAGACTATTTGAGAAAAATTCAGGCTAACGCTTCATTTCCATCTGCCCTCCACACTCCTGACCTCCATCATTAGGCCCCACTCTGACAGATGAACCAGAATAGGATTCTGGTTCCAAGGGGATTAGGGTCAGCTCAGATCCAGTGTCTAATAATACCCCTAAAGTCTGGGGGTTTCCTTTTCCCCAGTGCTTTGTCACCCTGGTAAAGGACCACATGTTCCTTTAGTGAAGATTTAAGAAGAAGATTTATGGTTCATACTTATAGCAGTGATGAATGGGCCCTTCCCAAAGAAACTCGTGGCCTATAACTGGCTCAGATCTGAGAGCTAGATGAGAAACCATGATTCTCATAGTGGTTCAAGTTACATTCCTGTTTACTAGTTTCTTTGTTTTGCTTTGATTTTAACACATGTAGATGTATAGATACGCCTATCATGCAAAAAATACTTTGCTGATTGTGTATAAATATTTTTATTTTATTTAAATAGTGTCATGTTAGAGATCTTTTTTCTTTATACTTAAAACTAAATATTCTGTTGTTAAGATTGCATCCATCTTCCTTCTGACTGCTGTATAACATTCATAACAGAAACATACAGATTTTATTCATGTTTTTCTCCAACAGTAGTCACCCGGAACACCTTTAGCTTCCTTCCTTCTCTATGCAGGTGTTTCTATGGGCAGGTTGCATTCTGTGAACTTCTGTGGAGGCCATTCTAGTAATATACTCAGAAGTAGGATTGCCTGTTCATGGCCTGTTTTTTGGCTGAGGATGACCCATGTACTCTCCTGAATTGCTAAAACACTAATTACCACTTATGGTGCATAATCATTCCCATTTCCCCCTGTGTTTACTAAAACTTAACTTTTTTTGATTAAGTAATTTTTATCTATCTGGTGTTTATCTACCTAAATTTACCTAAAGTTTAATCTTGTTTAGTTTGCATTTCTCCAAATAATAGTATGTCTGAGCATCTATTTATATACCTGTTAGCATTCTGTATTTCCCCATCTAAAAATTGCATAACATCCTTTGTTGATTTTCTATTGTGTTTCCTGACTTTGTTAATTTATAAATACTTCTCCTCTATTGTAGGCATAAATTCCTTTTGAACTTTAAGTATCACAAACATTTTCTCTCAATCTCTCATCAATGAGTTTGTCTTGCCTGTGCTATTTGTTAAATGGAAATTTGGAATTTTAATGTAAATTAATCTTTTTTTTCTTTATAACTTTTAGTATTTGGGTCTCATTAAAAATATTCCTTCCTATCTTAAGTCTGCAAAATATTCTCCTAAAGTTTTCTTCTGTGAACTTTATAGTAAAACCAAAGTGGTGAGAAGTAGTAATATGTAGGAAGTAGAACCAGAAGGAGATATTAGTGGCTTGAGAGACAAAAATAAACATAAACACAGATATGCATCTCAGGAAATAGGGGGTGCTCACTTGATAAATTTTAAAATGTATAAATTTTGACAAGGAAGTTTGAACTATCTCATGAAAAGTCTAAAAGGAAAAAAAAAGAAACAGAAAGCATGGCCAACAGAAAATGTGTAATACAATCACAGAAAAAAACCCTAATATAATAGCAATTACATTCCATTAAAAAAGCTCAAACTTATCAAAATCCACATATTTTGTGGGGGGGAAAAAGAATACAGAAAAATCGAAAGGGGTAAATGGGAAGAGATAAACCAGGAAAACGTGAACCCAAAAGAAGCTGAGGTAGCAATTTTAGGTTCAGTAAGATAGAATTCAAGGCAACAAACACCCTAAGTATCAAAAGAGGGACATTACACATGGGAAAAAGAAATGTCAGCTCAAGGAGATGTGCAACTATACATCCACCAACCAATTTAGCAGTCGAGATACATAAGAGAACAATTGATCACATGGGGAGAAGTTCATAAGGCTCATCAGCCCCGTTATTATTTATTTGCCCTTTGCTGATGTGTGCACCTCTGAGAAGGAACAAAGCCTCAGCTCCTAGTTTCGGCCTTCCAAGTGCATTTAAGGAGTGAGCATAGTGGGTATTTCCCTCGGCGTGGAGGAAAGTTCCGGTTCTACTTACTGCATACTTCTGATGTGAGGTCCTGTTTATTGTGTCCCCAACTCCCATTATCCAATCTCCCAGGGGACCTCCTTGAACCTCAGCTCAGCGCTGCCTTTCCCCAAAAGCTGCCTCCCTGGGCTGTCATCTTCTGGCTTCGAGGGGTGACCTGGACAAGGATCGGGATGCAGTTTGTGAGCCTGTGCCAGCTGTCTTTCATCCCCATGGCGACTTGTTCCTCGACTGTCCTGATGTGACACCACAGCCCCTGACAAGTGCTGCGGACCCTGACTGGCAATGATCCAGCCAAGGAACATGGGTCAGAGAACAGGGCACCACAGGAAAGCTCCTAGCAGGCAGTCCTCCGCTTGCGGCGCTGGCTCCGACGCTAGGATCCAGCTCCTTTGGTTTCACCCGGTTTCTCAGAGTCTCTGGTACTGATTTATTCAATTTCTTTTCACTATGGCCTGTCCGGGCTCAGTTTAGGGAGGAGTGCTGGCATTCGACATTAGTTCATCATCTTGTGAGGAACTAGAATACTTTATGCATCTTTATTTCCTTACAGATAATAGACACTTCAGATATGTTTGTAG
Organism: Rousettus aegyptiacus; assembly: GCF_014176215.1. Taxonomy (NCBI): domain Eukaryota; kingdom Metazoa; phylum Chordata; class Mammalia; order Chiroptera; family Pteropodidae; genus Rousettus; species Rousettus aegyptiacus. Next base: position 164,785,442 of record NW_023416284.1, read on the forward strand.
CAACATTGATCTGAACTGCCTCACCTACCTTCCCAGTTCGTTATGAGGAACAACTATATTTAAAGTATAAATATAGATATATAATACACCGTACTTAAAATAGTATAACTTAGCATATGATAATTACTTAGCAAATAACCACTAAATTAACATTAATTTAGAGGAGCAGAAAAGTTTACATGCCACTATAACAGCCTTATTCCCTGTTACTATAGCTGTTACACTTTGTTTAGAAAGAAAAGGTGACTTCAGGTCAATTTTGATCAAATCTTTTAACACATTTACAAGTAGCTTGGGATTTGTCATTTCAAAAATATGTTAACTTCTCAATTTTGACCCAAATACCACAAATTATTTGTGAGTGAGCTTTGAAAAATTGAATGCAGAAGTTTTGACCATGAGGCAAAAATTCTCTCACCCTATTTAAAAAAAAAAATCTACATGTCCTTCTGGGTGATATTATAGAAAGAAAAAGGAGAAGTGCTCTCTGGGAGTGAATTTTCACTACCACCATTTTCTACTTCCTTGCAAGAGTGGAACAAGTCCTTATTTATTTGACAAACAAAATGCACTCCACAATTTCCAAATAAGAAGTGAAATTTGCCATGTACAGAGATGGTACCTTATCTCTGTGGATCTAGTCTCATTTGTCAATAAAACATATTTTTATACTATGAAGTCACCAAAAGTTCAATTTTGAGTTGACCTAATTAACTCATGCAAAAAATGCAATTGAGATAAGTGATATTTGACAACAGTGTAAGTAAAATATTGACCATTCACCTTTGTCAGATTTCAATTCTATCCCTTTATCATATTGTAACACCATAAATTAAACTATCTGGTCTGAACTAGAGTAACTCTCACTAAAATTGAAATTGCCTTTACTAATGTAACCTAATATTACTGTCTTTGGCATTCTTGAATGTTGATGTAAGAAATGGTCGTGGGGAATTAAAATTTCTGCGCCTTTTTAGATGTCTTTTTTTGCAAAGATTAATAACCTAGCATGAGCTACCATTCATAGGGTACACGGTCTGTTCCAGACACATGCTTTACTGAATTTATCTCAGTGTAATCTTGCTAAATCAATGTTATAATCCTCCCTTTATAGATGAGGAAACTCAGGCCAACTGAAGCAACTTGTCCATAGCTAAATAGTTCAAATCACAGAATTTAAACCCAGGTCTGTTTGACCTCAAAGTTTGTGACCTTAACTCCTGTTTTACATTGTTATTATGTTGCTACTCAGTTTCTTCTAGATAAGGATTCCAGTAATCAAGTTTCCTTATAACATGGCAAGATGTGATCTGCAGAACAAAGGAGCTGCACTCTAGATCCAGAAGTCGGATTGAGGTGGCAAGTTACAATGATCTGTGCACATGTAAGCTTGCCTAGAAATCCCGATTCCTTTTGCTAGGCAGCTCGAAAAAAAAAACTGGACTTTGGTCAGCCTAGCATGCTGGTCACATGGACGTTAAAGGAAAACGTCGTTTCACAGGTCAAGATACCTGCGACACTGGGGTGACACATACTCACAGGAATTTACCTTTGATTTCAGGGCCTTCAGTGAACCACTGATTAAGAACTCCCAATCTAAACCTTGCTTATTTCCCAGTTTTCTTGGCTTTAAAGAAACCTAGTATCAAATGAATCCTCAATTCTAATATTCCCCCAAATAGTCTTATGAGCTTCCCACTCTCTAAGTCCGTAGGTTTCAAGTGATGTTCCGTGTAGCTCTAGGAGTTCCACAATCTCTCTCAAGGGATGCCCTCTTGCTTAGTGAGAAGAAGGCAAGGTGGAGCTCTGGCTGAGCATCCCACATCTCAATTGAAATAGTTCCTTAGACACAGCTATAAAGAACATAAGTCCAATTCCACTGTCTAGTGGCTTGATTTCTTTGTGCCTCAGTGTCCTCATCTGTAAAAAGGTGCAACAATCTTACTTTGTAAGTTTCAAGTAATGATTAAATGACTTTTAGTAATGATTAAATGACAATATGTATATGACACTTAGAGCACAGCCTGACAAAGAATAAGCGCTCGTAATTCTTAGTTATTACTATTGCTTAATTATGATTTTGTCTATAATTTTCTTATAATCGAGAATGCTGAAAAAAAGTTTTTAAATCACTTTCTCTATGATCACCTTAACTTCTTTGTATTTAAACTGTCTTTTCTATTTAATTTTTATTTATATTATGTATCATTTTCACAGTATATGGTAACTAACTTATTTCCACAATACCACTTTTGAGCCAGCAAACTGCTCTTCCTAAAAATGACCCTGACTTTTCCCAGGGAAAAACTTGGAAATTTGCCTTTATTTCTTGGCTAGATGATCTGATAAATGAGACTGTGACAATTTAATATATTTGGCCGTCCTTTCTGTAATTGAGAGAAAATAGAAGTAAAAGAGTTAGCTAGCCTATTATTGATTATTTCAATATATCCTCATTTTTATGTTTGAAATATCTTTAATTTTTCAATGAGAAAAAATATTGTTTTATTGTGTTTTTCCCCATTATTGAGCTGTAAAATAGATCATGCATACACACATTTGTATAAAGAACATAAATGTATTGATGTAAAAGGAGAATGAAATGAGCCCCATTGTGCAGACACCTCTGGTTTGCCCTTCACTTTGAGCCCCTCCTTCACTCTGTGTCACATGATCTATGCTCTGGGAAGCTGAACTGTATGGTCTCCAACTACAGCTTCCTTCGCCTTCCTACTTCCAGTTAGCTTTGGCCAATGGAACGCTGCATTAACTTACTTTTCTACACACACTGCCCTTTCCTTTGTAAGGATCCCTTTGATAACCTCCCTTCAAATTACTTTTAGTGGGCCATCTGTTTCCTTTAAGGACCCAAACAACTCCTCAGGGAGGACTCTCTGACACCTTTGAAAAATACATACCAGTCTAATCTTTGTGTTAATCATGCCCTCGATTTTTAAAAAATGTAATTTCACCATATATGTATGTAAAAACATTTATTGTTTAGTTGACTTTTTTGACTTATGTAAATGCTTTGATTTGAGGTCTCCCCTCAGCCACATTTCATTTTTTTCCTCTGTTAATTTGGAAATTATACATTCTATTTCTGTATATTTAGTAACTATTCTAGATATTTTAATATTCATATTTAACTTAAGAAGTTTCAACTGAATCAAACCTTTACCTTCTTTCTCAATACCAGGCCCTTAGAATGCTTCACCTCTTCCAATTCCTTTGCCAACTTCAGTCTTATTTTTACCTAGTATTTCGGTTCTGCTTTATTTCATTACTCACAAAAAATAGTTGTTATTGTTATTTTATGTAATCAGAGAGAGTCTCTAGCGTTAGCTATGTGTGTATCATTTTCTTCACTCACCATTCCATCTTGCATCTGAGATCTTCCTTCTGGTATCATTTTCTTATTTCTGGAAGAACATAGAAATTCTTTAGTGAGAGTCTGTTGCTAGTAAACTTGGACTTTATGTGCAAATGTCTAGTTTACCTTTGTTCTTGAAACATAGCTTTACTGAGTATGTATTCTCTTAGCACTTTGAAGGGATCACAGCCTTTGGCTTCCATTCCTAGTTGAGACACAGCTGTCAATCTAATTGTTGATCCTTCGGAGGTAATTATCTTTTTTGTGGGGAGGGGCTACTTTTATATCTTTTTGGTGTCCTTTCGTTTCAATATGCTTTCTATAGATGTAGATTTATTTTTATTAATCTTGATGGATGTTCCTTAGACTCATTGAATCTGAGAATTGTTATTTCCCATCAGTTCCAAAAACTTCTTAACCATTATCTCTTCAAACTCCTTTCTCTCTCATTTTATTGGCCCATTCTGGAAAACTGATTATATATCCTTTACATTTTCTCATTCTGTGACCCTAAACTTTCAACCTCTCTTTCCTAATTTTCATCTCATCTTTTTCTGGCTGCTTTTGAGTAATTTCCTCTTCAATTGTGTCTAATCTGCTGTTCAATCATCCACTGAATTTGTAACTTTAAATATTACTTTTTCATTTTCTATTTGATTATTTTCAAATTTGCCTAGTCATTTTTGATAGCCTCTTATTTCTTCATCTTACTTTCAATTCCTTCTCTTGTTTCTTTAAAACATAGTAAACACACTATATTTGCTCATTTATTTTGTGTCTCATTCCACAGTTTATTTTTCCTACTGACTTTTGCTTTTGATGGCTTGGTTTCTTGATAACTTGAGGTCACGACAGTGAAATCATACCCTTTGGAAAATTTTTTTGTAGAATTTGTTGATATCTGGATTTAAAGTACACTTTCATAGAGCATATTTATACTTAGTTCTGCTAAGCACTTTAGTATACTATCGACCTAGAGATTTTTAACTAAATTTTCAACTTAGGTTACTAGGAACATAGCTAATTTGAATTTTGATTCCGCAATTCACATAAATATCTATTTATGGTAGGAATTCTCTGAAAAGATTCTTTCCTCTTTCCTTCCCCTGATTTTCCCCTCTCACTTTTCATCTTGTCTTCCTACATGCTCTCTCTCTTAATTTCACTATATCTTTAACCCTTCCTTCCTTCCTTCCTTCCTTCCTTCCTTCCTTCCTCCCTCCCTCCCTCCCTCCCTCCCTCCCTCTTTCCTTCCTTCCTTCCTTCCTTCCTTCCTTCCTTCCTTCCTTCCTTCCTTCCTTCCTTCCTTCCTTCCTTCCTTCCTTCCTTTGTTTTTATTCCTGCTCCAAGGCTACAACTGGTATCTAGCCCTAGCACCTACCTCCGAAAAATGGGTTTTTATTGCCCCAGTTATCCTCCCTTATGCTATACTTAGGAGGCTTCGGTCTGACTGAATCCAAGCCCAGACTACGGACCCAGGGCCACCAAGATTAAGAATGTGCTCTCAGCATAAATACCACCTTAACTCTGTTGTTTGGGACCTCTAAACTTGCATTACTATACCACAAGTTTAACCATGTGTTTAAAAAGATTTTTTAAATGTAATTTTAATATAAGTGTTTTGCAGTGGGAGGTTTTGTTTCGTTTTGTTTGTCTCTTTTCTATATAGTAAAGGGGAGCAGAATATGCTATCTCAAAACAAGACTCTGGTATAAAGATTATCTTGAGCTGGTTATTTTTAAGAAACAGCAGACCCAGAAGAATCTCTGCAAACTGTATAGAAATTATTCTTTCATTAAGAGAAATTTACATTTATAAGGAAATTTCCATTTGTAAGGATGACTCACTCTCTGTATCTAGAAGAGGATGACTAAAACTCTGAAAACTCTTATCAATGAAGAAGACTTAAATCCGCATGACCATATCCTCAATTCTGTGCTTGTCCTGGTACCTGACCATAACAGGGTACTCCTACTCCACAACATCTTGTCATTAGCTGGAGATGATATTTAAAGTAGTGGCTTTGAAGAAGGGTCAGTTTGGGACCCCCGTAGTAAAGGCCTCACAGCGTCCCTGGCCTCACCTTTCCTCACCTTATAGCTTAAGGATAGATTGTTTCCAGCGGCTTGACCCAGAGCTTGGAATGTCCCCTGCGTAGAAAGTTGCCCTGAAACTTATGATTAATGCCTTTATTTTTACTGATTACAATCTTTCCTGCCTAGCACTCTTTCCAGACTGCTCACATCTTTGTTCCTGGGCTGTTGACAACATGAGAGGACCACATTGCCAGAGAAACGGCCCTGTGAAGCTCAACGGACCATCCCCTACCCCCCAGAACTGTCACATAGCCCCTGAAATAATGTGTAGATCTTCCCTTAAAAACCCTAAGCTGGACTGAGAAAGAAAGGCAGTTGTGAAGGTGTAAACCTACTGCCATCTCAGATCACTGGTGCTCGGAAGATAAATGCTTATTCCAAATATCCCAACTCTTGTGTAGGCACAGGCAACGAGAGCCCCAGACTCTGTTGCCCTCCAGTTATAACTTGGGGCATTTCAGGGAGTTACTCAGTTTTCCTGGAAGCCACTGGTGTGTGCAGGAGGTATACATGTTTTTAAACTTCTGCTTGTTTTTGTCCTGTTAACCTATCTTTTGTTGTCAGCGGTTGAGGATGGAGGGTCCTCTCTTACCAAGACCCTAGAAGGGTAGAGAAAAAATTATTTTTCCTTCACTACATAGGCAATACACTATTTGGCCAACAATGAGAGTGGAATAAATAATGCAGTATTTTGAAAACTTTAGTAAAAGTAATGAAATGAAAGAAATGAAAAACTTTGGTTTAAATATTATGATTTAATATTTGAAAAACACATTTTATCTTTTTTTTTTTTTTTTTTGCGGTGCAATAAAGAATATGTCTTCAAATACCCACTTTTATCTATTGTAGTTAGAAGCAATTGCCCCGTTGATGTCAGTTATTTGGAAAAGAGAGCAGATTTATACTTGCACAGAATTTAGGGATCAAGGCCTGTGCGAGTCAATCATCTGGGAAAATTATTTCTCTAGTACCATCTTCCTAAAACTGCACTGAATTAGTAGCAAAATTCTCTGAGGTGAACGTTCTCATAGCCTGTGATGTTGATGGGCTCACTTCCCACATTTTGTTCCCTAAATCTTAATGACAGTGCCTCTGAGAATGGAAGCTGAAACAAAAATCGTTGGGAACATAACGCTCTGTACCCCAGCTTGCACAACAGACCTGTGGGTTGACAGTTAGTAAAAAGAAGAAAAATAGACTTGTGTGTTCAAACAGGACGAAGAATAGGGGTTCAGGGCTTAAAAACCCTGTACCTCTACATTTCGGAGCTGCTTGATTTAGGGTCTGCATACCCCTGGTAGACCCAGCTGGCTGAATAAAGAGTGTGTTTCCTATAACTTACTCATTTCTGGTGGTCCGTGTGTGTCTATCGGGGGCTGGTGGCTACAACACTCCCATGTTCTCAACTTTAAGGTTCTTTTCAGCAAAAGAGCAAATAATTAGTAAATCTAATTTTCTGTTTAACTGGGTGTATCTAAGTTAGTGACACAAAATCACAAAACTTCACATATTATTACTCTATTTGGAAAAACTGACAGATTCATTTTTCTTGACTGTTTTGCATTGCTTTACAATTTTCTTTAAAAAGAGGTCATAAATCCATCAGAGTATTAAAAGAGTGTACTTCATTTGTAATAACAACTGAAGGTACTTTATGTATAGTTTTCTTATAACTCTACAGGATAGGTATTATTATATTCAGGAACTGTGGATCAAAAAGGTTAAGTCATTTGCTCAAGTAGCTCTTAAGTAGCAGAACTTAGATGTGAACTTGTCATAATTTGTTCTATTTTTTATTGTACCACACCAATGCCTCTATAACCACACACAAAAGTCGTTTCTTTAATATAGTGTTTATTTTCTCTGATTCAAGCCAGTTTTGCCCAGATAATGGCATCTGACTCACTTGCTTTTTCCATCTTTATCCTTCCACCTGTATATACCGCCTACTTCTTTAACCATTAAGCCTTAGGACATAAGATTAACTGAACCTCTGGTCTGTAATCATGAGGACAAATAGGTTTCGGTTGAACTTTAAGGATAACATCTGGGCTTTAGATGTGTCTGAGCCCCAGGCACATCGAGGCAGAACAACTCCACCAGGCCACCAGACCAAGCTAGGCGACCAGACCAGACGGGATGATGTCATGGCTGATTCTAGAACCGGAGGGACAAGATGATCAATTACCCCAGCCTTGTCCAATCAGTAGAGCCCAAGACCCCCAATTCTCTTAGTTTTTATGACTACTGATTTTTTCTCCGTATAATCTGGACTCTTGAGACATCTGGGAAGCCAGGACTTTGAAAGGCAGCTCACCTGTGCCTCTAGATCTTGCAACTCTCTAAAATAAATCCTTGCTTTCCTTGCTGCGAAACTGTATGTATCTGATTGACTTAGATGCACACAGACAGACGGACCCCTTTTGCTCTGGTAACATCTCTTCAAATCTTAAAGATCTGAACCCATATAAATGTAGAAATCTTAAAGCGGGGAGGAACTTCTCCAACAGTCCTATGATCTAACCTCCTAATTTTACAAATCAAGAAATTGAGACCCAGAGAAGTTAAGTGAGTAACCAAGATCCCACAAAATAATTAGAACCTAGATTTGGATTTTTGGGCCTCTGATTATTTCTCTATATAAATCTGTAATTTAAAATTCATGAACAGTGAATGAAAAACATTTAAATAAATGTTTTAAAAAATCCAAACTTTGGATGCTGTTTTAATGTAAGAATATTTGCCAACCAGTACTGATATTAATGTCGTCGTTATAGGAGCAAAGGGGTTTGTCTGCCTGTACGCACCTAAGTCAATGAGGTAAGTAAAGGTCTTGCAGCAAAGAATGTAAGGGTTTATTAAAGAGCTGCAAGTCCCAGAGACACAGGTGAGCTATTCTCTGAGAAACCTGGCTCTCCAGGTATCTGGAGGGAAAAGATTATACAGGGGAAAAATCATTAGTCATGGAAAGAGAGGGAGTTGAGGTTGTGGGTGCAACTGAATGGACCAGGCTATTGTAATTGATCATAGTGTCTCTCTGGCTCTGGAATCAGCCCTGAAGTCATTCCGCCTGGTCCCAGGGTCATGAAGCTGTTCTGCCATGAGGGGCCTGGGCTGAAACACATTTAAAACCAAGATGTTATTCTTAGGATAATCTAAGCTATTTTTCGCATGATCAGATAGATCTGAGTCTTCATTCTTAAAGGATTTGACTTGGGAACCTTAAGTCCTGAGGCTTAGTGGTTAAGGGAGTAGGCATTCAAAGCTGGAAACAAGTGAGTCATAATATCATTATACTAGGCAAAGCTGAGTGTAATACATCAGAGGAAAAGCTATCTTAAGAAAATTGAAGTTCGGTTACATTATGAAAGAGTGGGGAAGTGGTGATGGAGAATAAAGAAGGGTGAGGCCTTGACCTTCTTCCCTGGAGGCCAACCTGCTCCAGGAGAGGATGTCAATCATTCCTTCTTTCCTTTTCTATCTTGGCTCAGGGCCTTTGCAGGTACCGTTTCTTCTGCCTGGCATGCTTTCCCACTTGTCTCACTTGGTTAGCGTCCATTCTTCCTTCAGAGCTCAGCTCAATGCATCATTTGAATGTATCATTTGACATCTTGAACTTCCCTGGTTAGGGAAATGCCCTTATTAGGCATTCATAAACCCACACCGTGCCTTTGGACAAATCACAACTGTAACTATACTTGCATCTATAGTGTTTTGATGAATATCTGTGCAGCCCGTAGTAACCTGGAAGTTTCGAGAGAGCAGGGTTTGTTCATATTTGGCGTCCTGTCGTACTCCTGCTCTCTCACTATGTGTAGAGGAGGCACTTTAATATCTATTTGTGGAATGAATGAGTAAAGGAACTCAACAAATATTTACTGAGCCCACTAAGAGCTTTGTAAGAGGCCGTATGTCAACCTACAAGGGCCTATTATAAAGGTCCTCTGCCTTAAGTGGTTTACTGCATAGTGAGGGAGAAAAAGAAACACAATGCACTGCTGGAAGTTACACACACACACACACACACACACACACACACACCACACACACAGGTCGGGGAGACATTGCTTAGGGGAGAAATGGCTTTCAGATGATGAGATTAGGGGAAGTTTATGGAAGAAGCTTCTGTGCTGGGCATAAAGGACGTATTTCAAAATCTGCCTTTGAAAACTCTACTGTTAATTACCTAAGATGACATTTGCAGTAAGTGCAGAAGTAGTTATTTAAAATTGAGATATAACTGACATACAACATTATATTAGTTTCAGGTGTTCAACAAAATGATTTGATATTTGTGTAATTGAGAAATGATCACCATAATAAATCTAGCTAACAACTATCATCACACACAGCTACATTTTTTTTTCTTGTGACGAAAACTTTTAAGATCTAGTCTCTTAGCAATATATATATATATAATGGTATTGTTAACTATAGTCACCATTCTGTACATTACATTCCCAGGACTTGTTTTGTTTTGTTTTGCCTTGTCATTTTTTCCCATAGCATTTAAATCCTTTCACCATGATTTAATTGCACAATGTATGAGTAATTGCTCAGAAAGAACAAATTCAAGGGAGCAGATGTAATCCTTAATTAGCTTCAGATAGTCTCTCCATAATTTCAACTTCAAATGTTTTAATTGAGTAAATCTAGGAGGGTGTGTTAGACTTAGAGGGACGTCTCTGACTGTTCGTACGCGTCTTGCCTGTTCCTTCGCAGAATCTTTTGTGACCTCATCTTCTTCCTCTTCGTTTTTATCTTCTATGCTATCCTTTGAGGTGTTTTTGATTACCATCGTTTAATTTCTTAATTTGAAACTTGCATTCTGGATACATTTTAAATACAAAGAACATATACCTTTAATAATAATAATAATAGAATGTTATCTCGTATTCAAATGAATACATCTTGAGACTTGAATCCCAGCTCTACCATTTGTAAGCATTGTGTTCTTGGGAAATTAAGTTACTTAACCTCTCTAAGTATTAGATTTTTCAGCTGTAAAATGTGATGCAACACACACCACAGGACTGTTGCAAAGATTAAATTCAATAATAGATATAAAGACCTCCTCACCATTCCTATGACTTAAGAAGCAATAACCGATAGACGTTACTATGCTGAGTATAGCTTCAACGATGCCTATTTATTGGCTCCAATCCAGGGCTCTCTGCTGAACTTCAAGCATAGATTTATGACTGCCAATGGGCCACAGGCACCCAGTGGCTCGGCCTGTTCACAGTCAAGCTTTTCCTATCTTAGCGATGTTGCCACCCTCTTACATTCAAACAGAAACCTTTCCCTCTCTCTGTAAGCAAACTGATAACCAAGTTCTGGGGATTTTATCCACCTAGTTATGCCTCGTTAGCACCTCTAGCATGTGACTTCTCTCCCTCTACTGTAAATTCTGTCATTGCTGACACAGTTTCCTCTTACCACCCAGACTTCTCTCGGGTGCATGACTTGCAGAGTGTCCTTTCTGAGGTGCAAATCTAATCAGGTTGCTTCTTTGCTAGAAACCCTTCAGGGCGTCCTCATTGCAGCGTGGAATACAGACTCCCTCCCAGAGTTGCCCCTGCCTTGCTTCTAGAGCACTCTTCTCCCCTCCCTTCCTCTCTTTACTTCCATTCTGACCCAAAAGAGGGAAATGACTGCAGTTTCCTGACTCAGCCATGTCCAGAATCTGGCTCAGGCAAATATCTGCCCCCAATGCCACCCTCCTCCTTTATATTCCCGGAGCCACCCTATCCTCACCTTCTTCACCTGGCGGACACCTACTTACTCTTCAAGACATAGTTAACCATCACCTCCTGCTCGTGAATCTTACCCTCAGGATAGACGTAACCATAGTAACTATCATGCCCTTCACACTTCTGTCAGGACACTGATAATGCTTTACAGCTCTGGTGGTACTGCTAAGCTGTGATTAGATTTTCCATCTCTGCATCCAGAAGGAGTGGTTTGGAATAGAAGGCAGTTTTTACATGAATGCTTTATAAAATAATAATAATAATAATACAATAAAATCTCTGAAAACTATTCAATTCATATTGAAACTCTGATTAGGAAATAGGTAGTATATATTTATAGTTTCTCTGAACAGAAGGTTCTCCATTGCACGTATAGATATAGTTATAATGCAACTGACTCTGTTTACACTGTACGAAATAAAAGTTCCACTGCGCTCGTGAAGCTGTCCACTATCTTTTATACATCACATTGTACATATTCATTTAACTCATGCAATGGGCTAGGTACTTGTGGGTTTTTAATAAGTATCTGGTCGTTTTCTGTGCTCTCAGAGAGAACAAAGTCTAGGCTAGGTGTTGGCATCCCTGGATGCGTCAAGAGAACCTACCTTCCTGCCTTGTACTAAGATCTCCAGGGGCCTGAGAAACCCCTCCTCACTCCAATCGTGCTCCTCAGAGTAAAGCCAGCGCCCAGGACGCACACCCTCTCCACCCGGGGGCCAGTGATAATGTCCCTCCCTCTCTGCTGCACTGGGCTTCCCCCCAGCACCACCAAACCCCAGCATCCCGGCACTAAGAAGTCCCCCAACTAAACACGTTTTCTTTCTGTACGAACACCATCCCTTCCTAAATCCACTATAACCATTTCCTTTTGGTGCGCTAACAAATTGCTACAAACACAGCAGCTTAAAACAGCACACGTTTATTACCTTACGGTTCTGGAGGTCAGAAGTCTGAAATGGGTCTCAGTGGGTTAAACCGGAGGGGAAAGCAGGCTGTGCTCGCTCCTTTTTAGAGGCTCCAAGGGAGAACCGTTCCCCTGCCTTTCCAGCTTTTACATGCCACCCGCATTCTTTGGCTTGTGTCCTTTTCCCTCTTCTGCCAGCAACTGAAGGGTGAATCCTTCTCACATTTTACTACTTGGACCTTCTCTTCTGTTTCCTTCTTCCACTTTTGAGGATTACATTGTGATTCCATTGGCCCACCCGCATAACCCATAATAGTCTCCCTTTCTCAAAATCCTTAACTTTGTTATCATCATCTGCAAAGTCCCTTTTGCCATGCAAGGTAACATATCATAGGCTCTGAGCATTAGGATGTGTACATCTTGGGATGGGGACATCATACTGCTTACTCACCACATCCGCCATTTCCACGAGTATTGCCATTTTGCACCAAAATATACATAGCAATCTGATTATTCTCCATCTTTTATCAATTAATTCATTAACTTAATAGATACTTATTGACTGCTTTCGTTACAAAAATACAGAGTTAAAATATCTCTGTTCACCATCTAATAGAAATGTACACACCTAAGCAAATAATTACAAAACGATAGCAAACGAATTTCAGAATACACAGGATCAGAGAGGGAACAGCGGTCTAGTTTTCCCTGATTCGGACAGGAAATGGAGAAGTTAAGGGAAGGCCCCTGAGGGCAGCCTTCTTCAGACAGCATCTTGAAGAACGTGTGAAATTTTCCAAATGGATGTCAGAGAGAAGATGCTGGATAGAAAGCACAGCAGCGCAAAGGCGGAGGCCGTGAGAAAATGTGTGGGGTTTGGGGAACTGCAACTCGTTTGGAATTTCTAGAGCAGCATTGTCCAACAGCACTTCCTACTGTGGTGGAAATAGTCTCCATCTGTGATGCCCATCATGGCTGCCCCCGGCCACCAGGGCTCTTGAGCACTTGAGATGTGGCTAGTTGCCAGCAGGACTGAATTTTTACTTTTATTTAATTTTAATTAATTTAAATCTAAAGAGTCACATGAGACTAGTGATACCATGGTGTCCGCACAGCTACAGAGCGTAAGGTATCTCTGGGGGATTGATGGGAGGAGATGAAGCTGGCGAGGTGAGTGGGGGTTAGGTTACTGGAGGCCTTTTTTTCTATGCAGGTAATTATAAATTTATCGTTTAAAGGTGTGCCTTTCACATTGCTTTCCATAGAGACCAGGAGTTATGTGATTACTCGGAGCTGCTGCCAGGGTTAAGGGGAGAGGTGGGAGGAGATCCAGCAAGGCCGAGTGGGTGCCTAGGGGTCTGTTCCTCCTCTTCCTATAAACCCATCTCATGAGTCTCCTCCTTTACCTGAGCAGCCCTTGTTTTACTGCTTTAATATATTAGGGTTTTGTATATAGTGTTATGAGCAGGGGGGTGACTGCTTTAGGGAATGGTGCAAAATAGGATGACAGGTTTGCATTTCTAATATTACTCTGGCTAGAGGTTGGATTTTAACTGTGAGGAAGGGAGTGCAGGCAGAGAGAAAAATTAGAAGTTGATCTTAATAGTCCGGACAAGAAGTGGGGCTGCCCAAACTAGGCAGCTGCAGCAGCAATGGAAAGTAGGGGCAGATTTAAAGGGAACTTTAAAGAGAAATGAGTAGAGCGAATAGAAGTGCCCAGGGAGTACAGGAGGAAAAAGAGTTAAGAGAACTTAGATGGTGATAATGCAGGACCTTGTCCCCGTATACCTCAGATAACTTGCTACCTGAGTCCACTTTTATATGGCTACTAAACTGAGAGCTCAAGCCACACAGACTACTGAATACAAATTGACCCTTGGCAGGCTGAGTTGTGGACAGCACTCTGCTGTAAGAGGGAAGGCACAGAAATGACTTTGAGGACATCTTATGGACACTTTGGACGGCCTGATGCTACCCAAACCAGCAGTGCTTTTCAGGTGGCCTGTGGATCTTCGACATTAGAAATTTAATTCAGGGACCTGGGTGGGGTTCAAAAGTCTGCATTTTCCGCTCGTGGGATGATTCTTATGCACCCTGAGACTAGGAACTCACATCTCCAGAATTTATTTGCATAACTTCCTGCCCTTAGAACGAGATAGAAACTCAAGATCAGTGTAGAGATTTTGAGAATCAAATATCAGGATAAGTTCAGGTACCTGGTGATCCCCAACTCCTGTATTTACTGGGGAAGTAGCCACAGGGATCTTTCTGAGCTCAGGGAGGCAGAAAAACAAACCTGAGCCCCAGAGCAGTGAGGAGAAGGGGCAGTGCCCTCTATCTAGTAAGGGGAACTAATTCGTTTGCAAGTTAGCATATGTGAGAAACACCTAGAGGCATGTGGGGGAGGCTGACTTTACAGGAAGACTAAATCCTGCATGAGCTGAAGGGGACAACTGCCAAAAAAGTATGTGTCATTATTGTTAATGTGACCTCATCTGCCTGCCCAGCTGGTAAGGTCTGAAGGAAGTTATGTCACAAGTATAGAGGACTGTAACACCGGAGCCTTACGCCTGGAACTTGCACCTGGACTTTGGATATTCCGGAAAAACCACCAGGAGGACCAGAGGGGTGAGACATGCCATTTATCACTCACGATACAGAGAAGGTTCAACACCTGATTGGTTGATGCTGCCGGAAAAGGCTTCAGGCCAAAGGCAAGCAATGTTTTATTCTCAAGCAGGGGGTGAGTCATTACCTCATAGGGGGAGCAGCTGCCTTCTCCTGTGGATTGGAGCAAGGTGTTCTGCTTAGTTATAGAAGCAGATAACATCCATGAAAACAGTGGACCAGCCACCTTCTTGAATGGAGAAAGCAGATAATGTCCATGGGAACAGCTAAAAACAAACTTGGGAACAAGCCCTGCAGAGAACTCTGTACATTGTTTTCCTTATAGCTGCAGGCCAGGCAGCCTTCTGTCTTCTGAGTTCGGGCAGGGGTTATGTTCTGAGTTAACCCTACAATGAGGAAGCTGAGGTTCACAAACCATAGGTTCTAGGTTCGTTTTTATATGGTCTAAGATAACCTAGCTGCTGAGTGGAATTCTAAGGCAGGTCTGCCTAACTTCAGAACTGGAGGTTTTGCCATTGTGCTTCCGTGTGATAAATAGGTTCAAAGTTCTAATGGTTTTGAAAATAGAGAGTGGGACATTCAAGTTCGAACTCATTGTTTTGTTGATTCTTGGCAAAGCTTCCACTGACGTAACTCAGGAAGCTTCTACAGCTGAGTTCAGAGTATTTTTCAAAAGGGATAGGCAAGAAGCTTATTCATTATTAATGTAGAATTAGGCATGAATACACTTTGCTTACATTCCCGTTCTAATTTTTCTCACAGTACTCTTGAAATCATTTATTAATGCCATTTTTATGTAAAAAGAAAAGGTAGACCAAAAAAATACAGGGCCAGGAAGTCAAATCATATTTTCCCCCCAACTTCATAAAATTTAAATGCTCAAATGTAGAGCTACTATATAGGTTTGCAAAGTAGCCTGGGTAATCTTAAAAGAAAGGAAAGCCTGGAGTTTTAACTGATGAGAAACCAAAGCCCCTTTTCAAGTCTATGTAAATAATTGACCACTTCCCTGGAAAAATTTTAAGATTTCTCTAGAGACAGGTGAATCATAACAAGTAACCTGAATACATTTTAGTTTTGAATAAGCAAATAATGCAAGGCAAAGTGGTGGTTTTCCTAAAGTGAAAAAAGAAGATGTTTAGACGGAGGCTTATCAAGAAATCGTCCAGAGCTAATGGGTACAGACTTTCTTTTGGTGGTTATGAAAATGTTCTGAAATTAGACATTCTGAAATTAGATGGTTGCATAACTCTATGGATCTCCTTAAAATCACTGAGTTTTACATTTTAACAGGACAAGTTTTATGTTATGTGAATTATATCTCAGTAAAGCTGTTATTAAATAAAATAGTAATAAAAACATAAGCAGATTCAGTCATCACACACACACACACACACACACACACACACACACACGTCACAAAAGTTTCTGGAACTAAAAGGCTTTTAATTAAGAAGTAAAAGATAAGATGGTCACTGTTGGAACCCAGATTAGTTACCTGAGAAATTTTTTAGCAATCGTAAAAGACACTGAAAATATATGAAGGAAAGGAAATCGTTACTGAGAAAAAAATCAACAACTTGTAAGATAGAACTAAAAACAATGCATAAATAACACATTTCCAGAAGAACAAAATATATGGATTTTAAAATTCACATGGAAATAAATGCAAGAGACCCAGAATAGCCAAATAACTTTGAAGAAAAGAACAAAGTTGGGGGATTTATATTTACTTCAAAACTTATCTCAAAGCTACAGTAATCAAGATAGTGTTTTTTTATTGGCCTAAGGAAGAACACAATTAAGAGTCCAAAATTAAGCCTATACATTTATGGTTAATTGACTTCAGCAGAGTGTCAAGACAGTTTAATGAGGGAAAGAATAGTCTTTCCAAAAATGGCTCTGAGACAACTGAATATCTACATGCAAAAAAATGAACTTTGACCTCTATTTCATGTCATATACAAAAATTAACTCAAAAAAGATCATAAGCCTAAATGAAAGTGCTTAAACCATAAAACTCTTAAAAGAAGACACAGAATTAAATCTTTGTGACTTTGGGCTAATCAATGATTTCTTAACTATGACATAAAAAGCACAGCAACCAGGAACAAAAAATAAACTGAATTACATCAGAATTAAACACTTTTATGCTGCCAATGATGCCATCAAGAAAGTGAAAAGACAGCCCACAGAATGGAGAAAATATTTACAAATCATATATCTGAGAAGGGACTGTTATCCAGAATACATAAAGCACTCTAATAACTCAATAATAAAGTCAACCCAATTTTATATCGTTTTTATTTTTTAGGGAAGGCAACCCTTGGTTGACCTCACAAATTGCAAGGACCTTGTCAGTTTACAAACCTTTATTTGATGTTTTTAACACCTACAGCACCTGGTCTTCCTAGGTGGTCTCCCATCCAAGTACTAACCAGGCTGTAGCTGCTTAGTTTCTGAGATCAGACAGCTGAGATCAGACAGGATCGCGCTTGTTCAGGGTGGCATGATCTTAGACTAAACAGCCCAACTTTAAAAAGCCAAAGGATTTGAATAGACTTTGCTCCAAAGAAAATATGCAAATGGGTAATAAACACATCAAAAGATGTTCAACATTATTAGTCATTAGGGAACTACAACTTAAAACCACATTTACTGAGATAGCTTTAAAGAAAGAACAGTAACACGTGGTGAAGGTGTGGAGAAATGAGAACCCTCATACACTGCTGGTGGGGATGCAAAGTAATGCAGCCACTTCGGAAAGCAAGTCGTCTTTTGGCGGTTCCTCATAAAGTTAAACGTAGTTCCCGTGCTATCCAGAAATTTCACCTTGAGGAATATATACCTCAAGAAAAATTCCACACACACAAAATTATATATCCATATTCATAGCAGCATTATTTATAATAGCTGAAAATTAGAAATGACACAAGTGTCCATCAACTGAAGAATGGATAAACAAAATGCGGGGTAACTATACAATGGAATAGTATTTGGCAATTAAAGGAATGAATACCGATACATCCTATGACATGGATAAACCCTGAAAACATCATGCTAAATGAAAGAAGACCACATATTGTGCTGTATGATTTCATTTATATAAAATGTTCAGAATAGACAAATCTATAGATACGGAAAACAGATTAGTGGGTGCCCAGGGCCAAGGTGGAGCAGAATGGAGAGAGTGATTACAAATGAGTAGAGGGTTTTATTTTTGGTTTTTGTTTTTTTGTTTTTTTAAGGAGAGGGCAATGAAAATATTCTAAAGTTAGATTGTAAAGGTAGTTGCATGAATCTGTGAATTTATTTTAAAATATCGAATTTACATTTTATATAATCCTAACTTCAAAAATACTTTGAAATTTTATGGTGTGTGACATATCAATGAAGATGACAAAAAAAAAATGAACAGTAATACAAATTATGCAGTCATTTCACTTTCCAGAAGCCTATTAATTGAAACTCCTATAACTTGTTAATTCTCTAGACTCATAGGGCAGATGATAATAAACCTGTGCTTAACTAGGAATTTTCTAGACACACTCAAGATGAGAACTCTTTAGCTTGGTGGGAAGCCATAGAAACTCTGTGCTGTCTTTTGATCAACAAAATTGGTCAGAATAATTAACTATTTAGAGATACAGGCTTTCTGCTCAACAGACTTTTTCAAAACTTATATTAATTGGGGAAACTAATAACTGTGATTTTTGGCAGTGGAAGCAAGGCTTGCAGGAGATAGTACTAGAGCATGCATATATTTGGTGGGCACTAATTAAGCACCTACTGTTTGCTAGAAGTTATTAGGCACTGGAAAGAAATGTTTAGAGGCTGGGTCCCTGTCCCACAGCAGCTTACAGTCTAGAGGAAGAAACAAACACATTTAAGATTCTATGTCAGTGCTGTGGGGAGAATGTGCAAAGAAATGGAGGCCGCAGGAGGATCAGCCACGGGCTGTGTGAGCAGAGCAGGCTCTTCAGAGGATTTTCTGAGAATGAATCAGGATTGGGGCAAGTGAGGCTGCCAAGTGCAGGCTCCTGGGATATGCTTGTCAGGGAGAAGAAAGGCCCTGTGGACAGGAAGAGCCAATGTCTGAAAAGCCCCGCAGAAGATTATTCTCTGACGTGATGTTTTAAGTTTGCTTGAGGAAGGAATTACCTTGAGAGGCAAAGAATCTGAGCTTGAGAAGGAAATGGCTTTGACTTAGTGTGATTTCCTCTTTAAATATCATCTCAGAGAACTGCTAAAATATGTCTACTGGAGGAGAAGCAACATTGGTCTTCATTTTCTCTTCTTTTCTCACCTCTTTTAACATTTAGGTAAATTTTTTTAAAAAAGGTTCTTCATCATAAGAGCAACTATAGATATAGATACAGACATTTTCCAACCACACAAATTTTTGTATTTCCTTTAAAAAATCTTTTTATTTCAAACATACACAGGGAGAGCAGTGTAATGAAACCCCATATTCCTGCCAAAAAGAGGAAAACACTATTTATACACCTATTTCTCTTTTTCTTTCTCTCTCAATATATAAAATGATATATGTATGTTCTATATTAGTATTCGTTTTCCTCTTCTTAAGTTGAATTTCTATTTACTATGACCACCATTATATTTATTTCATGTATTTGCACAGTCCTTTAAATATTTCTGACAAATTTACTTTACTTCCCTCAGTTTTCATAGCTGAAAAATTACTGGATTAGACTAGAGATGATCTTTAAACTGTCAGCTGTAACATTGTTCTAACTAAAAATATAGAGCTGTCTTTCCTCTTGTAATAACGCTTTAATCCACCAGATGTCAATGCAACATAGCAACCTATTTTTGATTATTTAAGCCTCTTAGATACTAGACTTTAAAAATAAGAATGATAGCAATAGTAGCTTTTATTTATGTTATTTATTTTTATTAGAACAGTTAAAGGTAAAATAGTGTTGTTAAAAGGCAAAGACTATAAGTGTAACTCCATAATGGTTAATATTTTTCAAAGGTATCATCTCATTGTTTAAGTTAAAAAAAAATCATTTTTTTTTCTTCTAAAATCAACACTTAGACTCCTATCAGGTAAGGAAGTGGCTTAAAAAAAGTAAATTATTCGGTCACTAAATAACATTTAAAATTTTGGGCTTTTTAGGAGAAATAATATTCAATATAACCAGAGATAATGGTCTTCCCAAAATAATACAATGTTTAAATTATATATTAAACATGAAACTATTAAATTATTAATTTAATAGTCTGCATCATGAGAGATTTAAAATCCCTTATAATATAGTAATATTTATTGTGCAGATAAAAGTGAATATATTATTTTCCTCCTTGAAAAAAGGGATGATAATGTACTTTTTAAAATTAACTATAAGTTTTGATATAGATTGATGTCATACTTAAATCAGAATGTTAATGTTATTTTTTTCATTAAAATTTCAAGTGTAGTGAGTGAGAAAATTATTTCTGTTGCAGTTGTTTAGTTTTAAAAATTCTACCAGTGTACCATTATAAATATTATTTTCTACATGTTTGAATGTCAAGCAAACACACACACACGGCATATAGTTTTTCCTAATTAAGAACTGTGTAAACTAGAAAAAGCACAACATTAGAAAGAATAATGCTAGTTATTTTTCTGTCCCCTAAACCAGTAACGCTCAAGGTTGCAATAGAAGTTGAAGTGAATAAATTAAGATAACTGTTGACAATTCAAATAAAACATTCATTTTGCATTAATTATCTGAACTATTTGAGTTAATATAGAGCTCAATCTCAGCTCTAAACTACCAATAAGAAAGTCTTTAATTTAGAATTAGTTATTTCCAGTAAAGTTCAGAATAGTAATCTATACTCAGTGAGATTACTTTCTATCTGTTTCAACAAACCTAAATTTATATTTCACACTCTTTTCTTTGTGAAATTTTTGCTAAAATATTCACCAATTTAACAAAATGACATATTTAATATAGAGACAGTTTTAGGCAGCAAATACATTGTGGAAAGCTTCATTCTTCCTGATAAAGAACATAATATATAACATTCCTGGGAATTTTCCATCACATTCTTGTACTTATCTTTTATGGGATTTTAGTAAGTCACTGAAAGATTCAGAGGTGTAGGCCTTCTCTTAAAAGTATATAATCTCTATACAGTTTTACTTTATTTTTTTTCAGATACACTTTGAATAAGTTAACGGTGTAATATTGACAATCTCTAACTAACCCTAACACAAAAAAGGGAAGATACATGTGCTTTAGTGATTTCCTTCCTCAGAAAATTCCTCCTCTTAACAAGGTTTACAAAGGCTTTTCCGTGGTTGTGAATATTTGCATTTCGGGGAGAAAGCAACCTGAGAGGCAGGCCTGGCAGTGGTCTTACAGGTCCCGCTGCTGAACTCGGGGCTGGAGCTGCTATTGAGAACAATCGAGGCCAAATAAAAGTTCAGTTAAAATGAAAATTACTGTGAAACCCTGGAATAGTATCAGGTCTATGTAATAGTAGTATTTATTCATATCCTGCTTGTTTGCAAAGAATTCGAAGCATCAAAAGAAGAAAAAGGAACAGAGTAGAATGACGGTTATTGGGGGCTGCTAGCTCAGGGAGTTGGGGAGATGTTGGTCAAAGGGTACACTTGAAGTTAGAAGATGAATAATTTCTGGAGACCTAATGAACAACATTGTGATTATAGTCAACGTACGGTATTACATACTTCAAAGGTGCTAAGAGACTAGATCCTAAATGTTCTCCCCAAAAGACAATGATAGTTATGTGATGTGATAGGGGAGTTAGCTAAGCTAGGTGGTAGTCATATTGCAATAGATAAATTTATCAAATCAACATGTTGTACACCTTAAACATACACAATGTTATATGTAAATTATATCTCAAATTTTATAAATAATAAAAAAAGAACAGTAGGGAGAAAGTTAGTAGAGAACTAAACTAGTATTAAGCTTTATGAAAACTCATTTTATACAAGGGGAAAAGCAATGGCCATCCTCAGCTCCAAATTACATTATAACAGAAAATGAATGTGAACATGTGAATATTATTTAAACTTGATTTACTGTAACTGTTTATTGTGATATTTTGATATATACATACATATATGTATAATAGCAACATATTTATTTCTATATCTGTATCTGTTTATCTTCTATCTAGCTATATCATCTTCTTACCCTGATAATTTCAATGTATAAAGTTGTTATATCTTTAAGAAAATGTAAAGGAATTTTACACGTGTGCAAAAAATATATTTCATTGCAGGACTTTTGGAAAATATACAAAGAAAATTAAAATTATATTTAAGCTTACCACTATTTTGGTTTATTTCTATTTTTAAGTATTTTAATAATTATACAAATATAAGTTTGAGTCTTGAATTTTTGTTTAACATTTTATCATTAAAATTTCTGTCTTTATGCTTTGGAAGCATCATTATAATGACTGCATAATATTCTATCAAATTTTTGAATTTTAAATAATAATTCATTTTGCTATTTATCGACTGTTGGATATTTTGATTATTGCTAATGTTTTACCATTATAAATAACATGGCAGTGAACATCTTTCATATACATATGTGAACCTATCTTTGATTATTTCTTTAGAAGTAGAATTACTGATTTAAGAACTATGACTATTTTTAAGATAATTGTCAGTTTGCTCTCTTAAAATTAATATCAACTTACATTCTTACAAATAATGTATGAGTATCTATTACAGTAAACATTGAAAGTTAACATTAAAAGTGTATTTTGCCAATTGTACAGATTATAAATAGTATCTTATTGTGGCTTTATTGTATGTTATGCTAGTAATGAGTTTGGTAATTTTTTAATGTATTTGTTGCAATCCCAGTCAAGAATTGTCTGTTCCTGTTTTTTATTAGAATATTAGTGATTTTAAAAGGCTTTTATTATTTATTAAGGATAGCTATCTCTTGTCAAAACTATTTCTACCCAATTAAATATTTACTTTTATATTTTGTTTATGGTTCTGTGCGTGTTTTTTTTAATGCAAATATGTTTTATTTTATAATTTTTTCTTTGTAATCTCTTTCATTGTCTTTATCTTAGAAAATCATTTTTTACCTTCATACCAGTTTAAAAATATGCATCTGTTTTCATCTAGTATTTTAGAATTTCATTGTTTACACTAAAATCTTTACTAAATCCATTAATAAGATGAAAGTTAAATGTTTATCTTAATTATTCTACAAATAGGTATCTTCCAAGAGTCTTTGCTGAATAAATAATCCATCTCTTTTGTATTTATTTAAGATGCTTCTTTACAATACATCTATTTTATTTATATTAGGATTTTTTTCCAACAGTTTTGCTCTAGTAATTTATGTTTTAAATCTTATATCAATATTGGACCACTTATTTTGAAATATGATAATACTTTTACACACATCAGCCTTTTCTTGTTTTGGTGCAAGTAATACTAGGCTATTCTTGCTTGAAAATTCTTCCAGAATCATTTTGGGAAGTGTCTCCTATCTTAGATAAAATCTCATTGTCTGTTACTTTTATTTGGTTTCCATTAACATATAAGAATTAATTTAAGAAGAGTTATAGTCATTCATTTTCCTATCCACAAATATGAAGTGTTTCTAATATTTCCAGCTTACTTTTTATTATTCCTTTGTAAAACTTTATAGTTTTTTCTATATGGCTCATAGCTTGCAGGGTTATTTCTAGGCATTGTACATCATCCCATATGTAAGAAAAAAATCTATGCTGATAAGTTTACAATCAAAACAAAACGTTCTTCAAGGTGACTTTTATAATAAATTTGCTTTTAAAAAATAGTTTGATATATTTACTTATAGACCATTTACTAGATCCATTTCAATTTTTCTTTTAATACACATTCATACCTGAAAGAAATTTGTATTATTGTGCAAAATTGATATTTTCTACCAAAAATGACAAAATACTAAGTGCTACATTTAATTAATATTATCCTAAGGGCAAGTTATTGGAGTTCATTGAGAAAAAATTTACCAAGCACTTAAATTCTGAATGAACAATATTCAGAGAGATTTTTAAATAAACTGCTGCAGGAGGGCATATATTAATAAATTATTTTGTATTATTTCTTGATGAACTATGTAAGATAGAGATCTCTAATAAAATGATAACAATAATTCTAGATGCATGTGTATGAAAACAAATTCGAATGATTCAAATAGTAATTTCAGAATTAATATTTCTGCATGTTTCAATAATGTAAAAATGACAGCTTGATTCTTATCCTTCTGATTGCTTAATCCTTAAACTTTTTGTAACAAAAATGTTTTCATGAGCATTGACATCTTATTTTGTAACTTAAACAGTGTCAGTAAAATTTGTTGTTTACTTAAAATAAAATATGTAAACATTTCTATATTTGTATATTTCTGGTACAGAATATATTTTTTACATTTCTGATAAAGTATGTACAGGGATTTTCAGTCTTTGGTTATTGGAGTTTTGGACACTGAGATCACTCAATTTACTAGGTCTAACCCCACCCCCAAACAAACAAACAAACAAATAAAAAAAACCTCTGCATTCATCATCCTCTCAATAAAATAAAGCCATGTACTTATTTGCACAAAACACAGAGCCAATTAATTTGTGTTCAGTTGGAGATACTTTACAAAACTGTAAATCTCACAGGTAAACAACATTGGTGTTATATTTCACACTAAATAGTTTTAGCAATTATTATTAGCATATAATAGGTAATTTTAAGTTATTTTAATTTTGGATAGTGTATGTTAATGTACATTTTATATATAACATATTACATATAATAATAGCATTGAGATATAGTGAGATAAAATTTATTTTACAATGTAGAGCAAAAATTTTAAAAACTCCTATTATATTATATATGTAAATAGCCAAAGTTCTTATTTTAATTAAAATTCATTCAGTGTGTGAAATGAAACATAAAACTGCTCTGATTACATTTAAATTCTTAGCATGGATTTTACATTCATACCATGGAATTTAAATTCATACCATGGATTTAAATGCTTGTCACTATATTTAAGATTTATTTTCCAGAGGTTTAAGTTAATATGAAAAGTTTTTATAACCATTATATTCATAATGAGTTGGGAATAAAATAAGAACATAAGTAAATTATTTTTAAAGCAACATGTTCTTAATTTAATCTATAGTTCAAGAATTTAAAAATTATTTATTTATTGTATCTTCCATTTAAATTCATTTTATAAGAATTTGTTTATTTGCTTGTTTTTCTTTATGTATGTTTTGTTTATCTGTTTGTAAGTAGTTTTTATTCATGGGCTTATTAGAAATATAGTGAACTCTACTTACCACTTAATTTATAACAATACATGATGTTTAATAAATTAAACAACAAAAAAATCATATGCAGAGTAGTGCTGTAGAAAGAGATTAACCCTTCAGAAGAGAGATCTGAGTTCTAGATTGGCTGAGAGACTTTGGATAAATTATTTAATCTGAGCCTACACACACACACACACACACACACACACACACACACACACTCGATGGTAGACAATTATTAAGATAATGTCTATATACAATTCTACAATTTTTAAAAGATTATTGACCTGTTCTTGAAAAAAATTGTAGCTTGAGCTAATATCATTTCTTCTTTTATTGAAAATTTTGAAATAATGCCCATTTCAGGAGTATGCCTTTAGCTGAGGGTCTGTAGTTACTCCTAGAAGAAATTTGAAGGATTTTACAGTTGGAAGGCTTGCTACAAGCTCAATTTATCAACCTATTCGCTAAAGGATCCTGGAGCTCTGGAATTATCCATGGATTGGAGGGTTTTTAGAGTACTTAAGAGTTACCAAGAGAGAATGTTAGGAAGAGAAAGGTCGATAGTGCTTGGTTAGCCTCAGGACTAAATTGTCTGATTAGAGTCCACATGAACAAGAATCAATTAAAAAGTTATAGAATCTTTGTGGGAAAAATAAGGCTAATTCTATCTGGAAGGAAATTTGAGCCTGTTAGTGTAAGTGGTGTAATGTATAATAGCAGC
This sequence comes from Rousettus aegyptiacus, assembly GCF_014176215.1. NCBI lineage: Eukaryota > Metazoa > Chordata > Mammalia > Chiroptera > Pteropodidae > Rousettus > Rousettus aegyptiacus. The sequence goes on from NW_023416284.1 coordinate 164,811,237, forward strand.
ATGTTGAGATATAGTGAGATAAAATTTATCTTACAATGTAAAAAAGCAGGATACACAAAACTTAAACCTCTGTTTAGATTGATAGATGTGTTTATATTGCAACTTAGTATTATTTGATAACTTTCTGGTTGGACTTGTTTTGGTATGCTGAAGAGCTAGGATTTGGATCCATTAAATTAATGTTTCTATCTATGGTCTTCCAAACCTAACAGCCTGTGAGTAGAATAGATAATGTTTTCCCATAAAATCAGCCATGAATTTTAAACAAATTAACCCTTAAGCCTCCCCACATCTCCAAAATTCTACAGAGAATTCTAAGGAATATTGCCCATCATTGCCTGTGTAAAACACACAGTTCCCTTGAGGAAAACTAAATTTCAACTCCTGTAGAAATTTCAGATCATTTTTGTTTTAATAAAGAGGCATCGACTTTTAGAAATTACTATACTCTATAATTTCTTTCTCTCTTAAAAACAATTTCTTATATTAATTTGGAGAATGCCTGATTGGATTTTACCTATTTCCCCTGCTGCGATATCCCTCTCAAGTACAAATTATGTCTCAGATAGTTCTTGTTCCACAATGATCATGGACTTCAGCTTTCCAGAACGTGTTTTAGAAAAGTCACCAAATGGAGTTTTTCGTATATAGACTTAAAATGCATGTTCAGGACATGCAAATGAATTGTAGTCCAATTAACTACCGGTAAAAAAAAAAAAAAAAAAAAAACCAGCTCTAAATATCCTGTTAATGAACTATATTCAGGCATTAAAAAGACATTCCATCATGATGGTATTATAAAGATCCTGCCCTTAATTATGAGTTGTAAAAGCCACTTTCAGGTAGAAATAAAGAGGGTAACAGTTGCTCAATTAGAGGTGAACATTCATCTAGGAGGGAAAAAAAAGCTTTTCTGTGATAAGACCCAGAAATCTTGTTTTTCTGCTAATGCGATTTCATACATTTTTGTTGCACGGTGGGCTGAGCAGCATTCCTGGTCTGTTGCCTCGGATGGGAATTGTTCAGCGCCATGTCACACATAGCCATGCCCGGAGTCCTCATGCTGAGCGGTGAACTGATCCCATGGTTGCAGTGACAGTTGCTGGAGAAAGCCGATGCATGCTGATTCATTCTCAGTCTCCCCTGCCCCTCTCTGTCTCCAGCCCAGCATCCTTTTCAGGTTTATTCATGAGCTCATCACTGGAGAAGAAAACACTATTTGCATTTTAACATTAGATTTAAAAGCCATAAATTATGCAGAGCTATAAATACTACCCCTTGGTAAACACTACCTCTCATAAAATCTGTGTGCGTGCGCGTGTGCGTGTGTGTGTGTGTGTGTGTGGTTGTGTATGCACACGTGTGAATATGGTCTTTGGACTTTCTCCCTACTCCTCTATGACTCTAGTCAATATTCTACATTCTGAAGCATAGCAGTTGAAACAGTGATAATTTTGCTTTACTCTATTTAAATGGAAAGGGAAGAATTTGGACGTGTTTAAAACAAGCTGTGACTCCATGTGAAGCATGGCACCAAGCTCACTCCAATTGGAGGCTGTCATCATTCTACAACAAAAGTATTATTGCAATATAATGTATCTGGAAAGTTAAAAAACAGAAGAACATTTTTGTTCTGTACTGTTCCACACAGGCATAGGCAACTGAACTGATAAATAAATTTTCATCAGCCTTGCTGACCTAGAATATTTGTCAAGTGCTTAATACCCAGGCCAAACTTTAAATCATCAAAATAATAACTACTATGGGTCGAATATTTTCAGAAATTAAAGACTTGATAATTTGAGGAGAAGCTTAGGCTTCTCAGGTTGCACAAGAATATTCATGATTCTATTTCTCTCCTCTCACTGTAAAAAATGAAATCTGGTACATCATCTGTTACTCACACACGCACACAAACTTGAACTTGCAAAGAATCTTCATGTCCTTTGCATCCAGTGACCCAGGCCCTGGAGGTGCCGCTGTGCAGGAGTCAGAGGTTGGCTTGTGGATTATTGTCTTTGAAGCAGCCTGAGTCTGGGGTGGGGGTGTGAGTGACCCAAAGTGGGGCTGGCCCAAACTTCTTTTTCCTGGGTGAAATACATGTTGTATACTGGCTTCATTTATTAATTCTAACTTATTATGAACCAAAACGTGAACCCAACTTCAGGAAGATTATAGGTCAATCTTCTCTCTAAAAAATAACATAATCATATCCTTTTTCTGGTATTGTTTTTATACTCCAGAAAATCTCCCCTCAAGTCCAGCTGGAATCCTTCCTACCCTGTTTAAACCTATTTCTTCTTGCCTGGTCCCAAGTGAAAGTCAATAATTAATTCAAATTACTCATATTATGTCCTTCTTAAACCCAAACATTTGTAATAAAGTGCTCATCAGTTTATATTTTGAAGAAGGGGAGGTGTAGTTATATACCCCCAGTCTACAACAAGCATATAGGAAGCTTATCTGTAATTGAAACAGATTTTATTTAAAATGCCTCATCCCTTTGCATGGTAGAAAGTCAATTTAATCCATTTAGGGCGTCCTCAATTTCCTTTGGTGTTGTGCCACATCTTGCTTTTCTTTAGCATCCTGAGAGCAGGAAATCTTTTCTTCCCTTTCTGTACCCACTATTCATACCACATTGGGTCTGGGCGTAAATGTGGCCGTCCCAGGGCTGTTCTACAGACTCACCGCACAGACCATTCTCCTGTTCCTGCATCTTTCTAGCCTAGGGCCTGATACTCCACCCCTGGGCTTTGCTGAGGCAAGGCATAGGTCCTTCCAACCTTGGAATTTCCACACCTACCCAAGGGTGGAGTGGCCAGTGCCCCCCATCATCTAATCACTAATGCCCTGGCATCTCTCCCCTTCCCTTGACCCAGGAATCTTCTTGGAGTCTCTTCAGGACCTGAGTATTTGAGACTCAAAAGCCAAACATCTGCTCTGTTATCCCTTCCAAGAATCAGTCAGAAAGTCAGGCACCTTTAAGTTAATTAAATGAAGAAGACGGGATAAAACAAAATGCAGAGAAACGATTATTCTGCCACTTTTTGGTAAACTAAAAAAAAAATAATAATCAATTCTTTCTGTCTTTTCTCTCAAAGTCCTCTTTCCAAAAAAATTATCATTTGATTGCTCTCAGTGCCTTTCCTAATGAGTTCAGAATGAAGCAAGGGTGGTGAGGTGGTGAGGCAGGTGGTGGGGAGGGGATATGCACTTACCAAGAAGAAGGAACGGTATGTGAAAAATACAGAGAAGACACAGTCAGAGACCCTCCTGGGAGCAACTGTGTGCCCAACGTGGAGTGTGATGAAGGTGAGGTCAACACATGGGCCAGAGGCAGCCACTGAAGAGCCTGCAGGAAGGAGTTCCAAAACTGTCTGAAAGGTGACGGGGCCAGTAAAGAATGGAAGCAGGAAGGGGAATGATGAGCTTTGTGGTTGGAAATTCCAGTTTGGCCATTGTGCAGGTTGGTGAGGTTGGGGGCAAAATAGGGGGCAGTTAGAAATCCTTCATGGGACATTAATTGATCTAAGACTGTGAAGGTTGGAATGGAGGTGAGGGGACAATTTGAGAGATGAGGTGAAGGAGGAAATGCATTGAGTGAAGTAGAGGAGGACTTAAACACTTAAGTTCTTCTGGGAACTTTTCTGGTCGAGTGGAGCGTGAGATAGCAAGACTGGTCCTTGGGGGACAGGGCTGAGAGCTCCTGGAGACACAAAAACCAGGTGCAATGGAATCCTGCACTGAGGGACCTGAGAGGGGATTTTATTCCATGCTTCTCTCTTACCTTGGACACATTGTACTTCCTCCATTGTTAGTGGTATCTGTTGTCACAGGGGAAGAACGATACAGCTAAAATAAAGCATTTGAACTCTGAAAGCTCTTGACTCTCAACAGTTTAAACCTAGTCTGTCCTAGGACACCGAGTTTATTCACCAACATTAGATTTAGACCAATGTTTGATGACGGAAGCCATCCCTGACTCTGGTGTAGTTACAAAGGGATAAGAACCAAGCACAGAGTTCATCAAACATGACAAAACAAACAAACAAACAAACAACAACAACAACAAAAAAACAAAGTAACTGGAGACAATGAGATAGAGATTAATAAGAAGGAAGACAGAAGAGGCCAGTGAAATTCCCAGAGGTGCCGTAGCTCGAGTCCTCCAGCATGTGTTGAGCGATGGGGCAGTTCAGAAGCTTCCACTTCTGGTTTGTGTGACAGGAGAACATGGTGGGGGCCCTGGAAAAGTCCAACAGGCAGAGCCGATATGTAGGAGAGAAAACAAGTTCAGTCTGGACATTTTGAATGACACGAGTCAATTTTGGACACACTGAATTTGAAGAGTCAAGTCGGGCTGGCCTGTGGTATTGTATTCTAGCCATCCAACAGAATTATATAGTAGTTAGAAATGAATCAGAGAAACAAGTATTAACATGGAAGGCTCTCCAAAATATTATGCTGAGCCAAAAAAAAAAAAACAAAAAATGAAAAACCCAAACCATGGAAATAGAGGTCATTAAAGTTAAAAACATATAAAACAATACTATATTATTTAATAATACATATGTATGTAGTGAAAATTTCCTTAAGAATGATAAAATACTAAATGATTGTTATGGGGAGGGAGGAAAAGAAATGGAAGTGGGAATAAATAGCAAGATTCTATTTCTTTATGGAAAATCTCCAGCAAATATGATGAAACGTTGAAATGATAAACGTGGCTAATAATACATCATGTTCACATTTTAATTATTCTCCATACTTTCCAATATGTTTGAAACAGCTTATAATAAAAATGATCATTTAATAATTTTTCTGTATAGAAAATGGGAATAATAGTATTGATTTTGCTTGCTTCTTTGGTTGTTATAAAAATGAATTTGGACACTACATGTGAATACATTACAAAGGGTTCTACAAATATTGCTATTCTTATATGACTCGTCAGTAAAATCATGATTCAAAAATAAAATTCAATTGATATCAAGATGAGCCCTATTTTTTTTACTGTATTAAAAAAAGTAAGGGTAGCAATAATCACTGAAATTAATAAGTTTAGTAATGACCACTAAGTAACACATTTGTTTGAGGCTAATGTGGCTATGGGTAATATTTTAATAGGATCCAGTGCTTCCTACAGGGCTATGAATTATACTGTGATTGACTGCTCCACATGTTAGAAAAACGTCCACTTTATTCTATTACATCTCAAACCGTACTCTGACACTGATTTCTGCTTTCTGAGATTGCCTCCTCTCTCTTCTATTCCTGGGTATGAATGAAGCTTGTCGTGCAAGTGTATTTTTATATCCTTATGGTTACATGATTACATTGTGAAAGTGAAAAGCTGAGTTCTAAGAATTAGCCAGAGATCTTCTTGTAAGTCTTTATGCAAATGTTACTTGCTAAATGAGTCAGTCAAGTTAGAATTGAGTCTACAAGCAGAAGAGTAGACATTCAAAGGAAATACAGTGAACTTTGTCGAATGTAGTGTTTCTAGCTGGGTTTTTTTGAGATTATACAGTTTTGTTTTTGCATATAAAAGCTTTAAATTTACTTCTTTTTTATGTAACCAACCCTAAAGGTGGACAAGTGATTAATGAAGATACAGTTTCTTTGATGGAGGAATTTAAAGGTAAAAAAAAGGGAACTAACTGTATAACTTGATATCCACATTCAAAAGAATAAAGGCAAATGCCTAACCTCTCAACACACATAAAACTAAACTCAAAATGGTTCAAAGACTTAAACGTAAGAGCTAAAACTATAAAATTCTTAGAAGAAAACATAAGTATAAATTTTTGTGACCTTGCATTAGGCAATGATTTTTAAAGCCCAAGCAACAAAGGGGAAAAATACATAAATTAGATTTCATCTAAATAATCTTTTTTTCTATTTCAAAAAGCACTACTAATAAAGTGAAAAGAAAATCAACAGAATGAAAGAAAATCAACAGAATGAAAGAAAATATTTGCAAATCATATATCTGATACGGGACTTTTATTCAGAATATATAAAGAACTCTTTCAACTTAACAATAAAAGGACATATAACCTAGTTAGAAAATGGGCAAAGTATTTTGAATAGATATTTCTCCAATGAAGATATACAAATGGTCAATAAGCACATGAAAAATTGTTCTCCATCATTAGTCATTAGAGAAATGCAAATCTAAATCATAATGAGATATGACTTCACACACATTAGGAAGGCTATAACAATTTTTCTGAAGGGAGACAATAACGTGTGTTGGCAAGGATGAGGAAAAATTGGGAATGTAAAATGAAGCTACTTTTGAAAACAGTATGGCAACTCCTTATGATGTTAAACATAGTTACCATATGTCTTAGCAATTCTACTTCTAGGAGTATACACAAGAGCACTGAAAACATGTCTACACAACAATTTCAACATGAATGTTCATAGCAGTATTATTCATAATATCAAAAAAATGAAAACAACCCAAATGTCCATCAGTGAATGAATAAATAAAATGTAGTATTTCCATATGGTGGAATATTATTCAGCCATAAAAAGTAATGAAGTATTGAGACATGCTACAACATAGATGAACCTTGAAAGCATTATCTTAAGTCAAAGAAGCCAGACACAAAAGGCCACATAATGTATGATTCTATTTACATGAAATGTCCAGAGAAAATGGATGAGTGGTTGCCAGGGACTAGGAGGAGCAGAGAATGGGAAAAGACTGCTAACAAGTATGAGCTTTATTTTGGGGGTGATGAAATGGTCTGGAGTTAGATAGCAGTGATTGTTGTATAACCTTGTGAATATGCTACAAACCAATGAATAGTGCATTTCAAAACGGAGAGGACAGGAAGGAAGAGAGAGACAGGAAGAGTTACATGGTGTAATCAGCCAAGGAACTGCTTTTGAAAGATAAGAGATATCTGATACTCAATTGCAAATTGTGTTTTTCTGATGTTAAAATCTCTTCATTTCGCCAACCTTCAGGCAAGTCTGTCTCCATTCTCTCTTCCCACTTCCTTCTCCCCTACACTAGAAAGATTAATGAGGACATAGATTTTATCTACTCTATCTCAGCACCCAGAAATGGGTCTGGTATGTAGTAGGCACTTGATAAAAATGTGCCGAAGGAACAGATAAATAAATACCTGTATGAAGAGGTTTGATTAGTTCCACAATGACCACAGTGGTTTCGATCACTTATACGGTTTTGAAAGTGCAGAAATATTAGATTTATTACACTCCACCTACTCAATACATCTAGTAGCTCTGTTCTGAAAATCATGCTTTTAAGTACTACGCTAATTTGTGAGAAGTGTCAGTGCTTACATAATTAATTTGTGGAGACTCCTGAGAGTAAAACAAGGGTCCATGAAAGTGAAATAGGCATCCAATTTCTAGCTAAGAAGGAATAATTAGAAAAAACTTAAAAGAAGTATAAGATGCATTGAAGTAACAGGTATAAGAGAATCTCCCTTCGACTAACTACTAAAATGCAACACTAGATTTTGGACAGCTGAAGAATGTGATTGAAGAGAATTACTTATCAGAGCAGGTTAGTATTAGTAGCGGACGTCCTCTAGAAACGTTTTTAAAAGAGATATGCTTTTAAAAAATATTTATATAAAATTTAAATTATATAATGTCTATAAGTATATAATCTTAATATACACTTTAAATACTTAAAAAATATGTTTAAGTTATACTTAGTGCTATTTCAGTAGTGCCCCAGTAATTTATCTCTCAGGAACTTTTTTAATTTTGCCAATTCTGTTGAGCTATCTACAGTCCATTTTTGTAATATTACCCTGGAGGAAGGCAAATGATTACTTAAGTTATTATTCCCTGTCTGGAGAGGTTGACAAAAGAAAAAAATTAATAATGTCAAAATAATTAGAAAAAATGCTACCTGTCCGAATGGAGTTCTGAAGAAGGCACTGAAAGAGTCTGTGTTATATCTGTCTTCCGCATGAAGACTGCTAATCCTGGTGAGTACAAGGACAAGGTCAGCCTGGTTTAGTCTCAGATGCCCAGAGACTAAACGAAGTGATCAAAATGAAAAAAAGTGGCTACATTACTAAATGAAAATGTCTAATCGAAAGGTGGAAAGAAAAAAACATTATACTGCTATTCATTCAGAATATATTGAGGACCTACTGTGTGCCAAGCTTTGCTCAGAAATGAACTAAATAGACAAAATCCTGCCCTCATGGAGTTTCCTGGTTGGCAGGCTCCCTCCCGCTACACAATTATTACCAAAACTATGAGGGAGGAATGGGAGAAAGTGAGAATAAAATCCAGCTGATCTGAACCAGCCATTACTGGCTAATGGAGGGAGAACGGTCGGGCTGGGAGGGAAGGGGGAGGAGAGAAGGAAGTGCCCTGTCTTGGAAAATGTGCAGGGTAATCTTAAATTGGCTGGCTAACTGGGAAAGGTGACCTTCCTTACTAAGCAAAATACCCATTTGCGAGCCCAGGGGATAAGATTAAATTCCTGCCATTGTCTCTCCCTTCCTATTCCCAACAAAACATAAAACAAAAATAAAAGGGGAATGAGCAGCCTCCCTCTCTCTCTGTCAAGAGCTTTCACAAGGGCTGAGTTTTAGGGCAGTCGTGGTGGAAGGCACCTGAAAGGAAGTAACAGGAGACTTGGGTTCTGGTGTAAATTCACTCACTGACTAACCATTTATTGGTGTGTAAAATGAGAAGTTTAGCTTACATGATCGCTCAAGTTTCTTTCAGCCTAAACTACCTATGGTTGTATTGCTCACTAGAAGCAGGAATAAAGGTGATCCCTGGTTTGTTAACACATATTCCTTCATCCAAACTCAAATCTTTACATAATGGTGACTAATACAATAAACAGCTAAGGCACAAAACCTCCTATGCATAAGAGAATGCGTGATAGTCCTATATATCAGAATATACATAAGAATATAAGTTGAAATACCATAGTTAAAATTTCATCATTAATACTGGAACTTTATGGTATGATAATTTGTTTTTAACCGTTTAAAAGATTCTATTGTTGAAAACATACTGCCTGATAAAGGCCTTCCGGTAAACGATGAACGACCTACTAGGCAAATTCAAAAAGAGCTATAAGCACTACTCACAATAATTTTTAACATAAAACCAATCCACCAATTACCAATTTTTCATTCATGTAACAACCATGACTTGCTTGCCTACTGAAACTCTATTTGTCTTAGATCATGTCTGAACTGTTAACTTACCTGTGAAGTTCCTAATATCCTTAGTCAGAATGAATTTTTCTTTTCTCTCAACACTGATTTACCCCTCTTGAATCACTTGGTATACTCTGACTGATATCAGGGGTGTGTGTGTGTGTGTGTACTCACACTCACATAATTCTCACGGGTTATGAGTTCTTTGAGAGTAGAACTTGTATCTTACTCATCTTTCTGTCCAAATGACACAGCACCTTGCACGAAGTAAATGGCCAATCGGTGGCTGTCGAACGGCATTTTTCTGTCCTCTGACACGCTTTGTCAACCATCCTAGCTTATACAACTTCTCAACTATCTCAGTTCCTAGGAAACTCAGCTAATAGAGGTGAAAACCCACAGATAGCAGAAAGAATATGAGGTAAAACCACAGATTGTTCGAGGCTTGGAAAGGACATATTACAGATGGAATTGATATTGGCAAAACACCAAATAACATAAAAATGTGTTAGAATTGATTGATTCTACCCAATAAATAAACAAAGTCAATTTACCTTCCCAGTTAGTCATGGACCTACTACTTCTAGCCCAGGCAGGGAGGGAGGCTTCCAGACTCCTCAGGTCATAGGGTAGAACCATTTGACCTGAAAGGCCCAGACAGGGCTTTCTTGAAGGTATTCGATACCATCTAAAACAATCCAGCTTACAGAACAGACAAGACAGGCCCCATCTGGGAAAGTTCCAATGTTTCTGTCTTGAGAGAGAGAAAGGAAACACCCTCCTTTTGCTTCTGTTTTTATTTATACTTTTTTATTAGGAAGGGGAACACAGGCCAATGGTAGGAAATTGATCTTATCTCCAGATATCATGGGTGGTCTTTTTCACTTAAGGAAAGGAGGCTTTCAAAGGCAGCCAAGCCGAATGTGCCCTTGGTTTTAGGTCCACTGTTTATCTTTCTAACACCAGGATTCATTCCTTAGTAAATGGCTCTTTGGTATAAATTCTAAGCCAGCTCAGGTCATTGCAAAACACTTTTATTTTTTTGTAGGCTTTTTAACAAGATGACGGGAAAAGGATGGTTGGTGCAAAGTGAAGGGAATAAAAGACTAAATGAGTAAAAAATAATTCTTATCTTCGAAGCTGGTTAGAGTTCAGAAAAAAATTGACGTGTCCACACTAGAAAGGGAAGTGGTTTGTGTGGGCTGGATATACGATTTAAGCAACTTCTAACTTCTACATTTACATAGTCCTCTGTTCTTTTCCTTCTGATATTTGCTCCACCAGTCACTAACGGGTTCTTCATAAGCAGGTGTAACCACACACAAAGGATAAAGTTATTTTTTTAAGGCACTTGTAAACATCTTTTGGAGAAAAAAACTGACTTCATGAAACAGAAATCATATAAAATAGTCTTAAGGGCTATGTTATAATATAGTAACACTAAAGGTAATAGAGAATTTTACATACAAAGAAAACCTTGGTGTCGGCTTGAGTAATGGGAGATATCGTGGAGGAGACAGGACCTGAGGTGGACCTGGGAGGAAGTAAGGGCTTACTGAAGGCAGAGGATGCCAAGAGACAGCCGACCCACTAATATTATAATCATATTGTGCGAAGTCTTTTCTGCCTTATATGTTCACAAATGTTTGATAAAATATTGATTTTAATGGAATGTTTGGGTAAAAGGGACCTAGAAAGTTTCAGAAGCCCCTTTATTTTTCCTGCAGAAAATTCAATTGTAAGAATTTTATAGATACGTATTTTGCTATAACAAACTAAAATAAAGTGGTTAATCGAAACTTAGAAAACAATAATCTAATGTTACAGAGAATGATAGAAACAGCACTTTAAGACCAAAACAAAGTCAAGGACTTTCTAGATAACTATTATCTGTAATTCATTTTTTTTTTTTTTTTTGGTAAAATCCTAAATTGGCATAACCTGGTTTTTGAAAAAACACAAGATTAAAGCAAACCGTAGCATAGCTCTCGCACCTCAACTAGCTCGTAGCCACTCAAACAAGGAGCTGTGTGTTTCTCAGGGACTCAGTGCCAATACCTGGCCAAGCTCACATTCTAACCAATGAGCATGGGATGAACTTAACGCAATTCGTCAATGGAATTATATCTAATTCTCATTATCAAAATTTAAGCTGTCGGGGAAGCGCCATGTCTCAATGGCAGCCTTAACCTTTCTAGTTTTCTAAGTGCTTTCAGACATATCCCTTCATTTAATATGTTCCTATTCACATACCTGCGTGTGATAGGCAGACTTCCAAGATGATCCCCAATGATCCCCACTTCCTGATAGTCACATTTTATGTAATCCACCCCTATCAACTATGAGCTGCATCTATAGACTTGCCTTTAACCAATAAAATGTGACAAAGGTCATGGGATGTCACTGAGGGAGAACAGTTTTGTAACCCCAAAATATGCCTGTTGGGATATTGATTTTAAGCTGATTATTTTAAGAAACAAAGATTCAGAAAGAAACTTTAGCCTTCTGCCTTACTTACCTAAATGAATTCAGATGGAAAAATCTGCTTAAAGGAAGGGAGCTATCCCCTTAGCATAGCATGAACTAAGTGCGGCAGATGGGACAATCTGGCAACTTCTGTTTGTTAGACTCCTTGCATGTCCCATCCATTCTGGGTGGCCACAAGAATTTGTTTATCAAACATTTGCTCTTCTCCTCTACCTGTGAATTGCCTAATTTCCCTTTGAAGTCCCAGACCCCAGCCTTCTTCTCCTTAGTCCAGAATGGCATATCATCCTCAGTAGCTGATTTGCCCTTAAGTCCTGTATTCTTAGGAAACCCTCACATGCACATAGGTAATAAACTTGGTTATTTTCCCCTATTAATTGATCTCATGTCAATTTGATTATTAAACCAGCCCGAAGACCTTAAAAAGATAGAAGGAAATTTATTTTTTCCTTTCCTACTGATGGCAAATTGTGAGTAGGCAAATAATAGTATATAAGGGCTAGTTAGGTTTGTTCCATAGATTCCTTTGGTGCCTGATAAGAGTTAGAGTTGTCTCCAGTGATTAACATCTGTTCTTCCTGGTAAAGAAGGAAGAGGAGACACCTTTATAAATTTATGCCTTGCTTTTAGGCAAATAGGGAGAGGGCAGAGAGTTTTTATTGTATCTGCTTCTTTTCAATTACCTTCAGCTCAAAATAATCCTTATGGCAAAGTGAAATATTTTGAGGTAGCATATCCTGTTATCCTTCAACAGCAACAGGTAACTAATATATTCTGTAAGGTGATAGGGGTTGGTGATATCTCCACTTTACAACCACACAAGTGTGGCTCAGAGACGTTAGGTAACTACTGTTCGGTAAACACAGAGTGGCCAAGCTAGGAGGATTGTGAATCTCACTGAGCTGAGTGTCATCGATCCCTCACATGATGCCTTTCCACATTAAGGGTGACACATATGGACTGTCCCACAGTGTCAATCTCTCTTGTCACTTCTTCTTTCTTATATGTCTATTAGTGCTCGGCTTGAGCCAATTTCCACTGACATCTTTCTCTGTCCCACATTACAATCTGTAATTGCGAGGAGTATTAGAAAATTCTGGGATGATGTATTTGGATCTAGCTCACCACACTTTGGTTGGTGGTAGCCAAGCATCATACATTTGTGCAATCAGGAGAGAGTGGGGAGATGGGAGTGTTAAGACCATAGGTTCTGGCATCTAGCACACCTGGGCTTAAATATTAGCTATACCATTTAATGGTTATTTGAAATGTTATTAAATGCCTCTATACATAAGTTTTCACACCTGGGAAACAGAGATAATAAAAACCTCTATTGCGAAATGTTATGATGTTTAAGTCAGATAACACATAAAGCCCTGATACACAAATATTAAAATGTTAGTCTTTCTTTACCCCCTGTCTGCCTTCAATGTAGCAAGGGGTGCCCATGTATCTAGTTCTTCTGAGAAGCACATGCATATTAGACAAGCTTGATCATTATAAAAGTCATAATTAAAAAATTTTAACTTACATCTCTTCTAAGTTCATCTTTTATCCCCAAATAATAATTTCTCAAGGCAGGTGAAACTGGATACATAACTAATGGGCCAAAATCTCTAACATTCAAGGAAGGTTTGCAATGGTAAATCCTATTGAGAATAAAGATCTTACTTTAAGTAAGAGTATAGAACATACTGAGTAATGATACGAGTTCTGAAGTCAGATTCCTAGATTGAATTCTCTCTGCCAAATTCTCACTTTGTGACCTTGAGTTTTGTCATTTGAAAAGTGAATTTAATAATGATATTTATCCGTAGAGGGAGTGTGACGAAGATTAAATGAATTCAACCTTGTTATGTGTTCCTAAAAAGCAAAATTCAACAGAGCAAATTTTAAAGATCTTATTGGCTTTATTCAATGATTCATGAATCAGGCAGCATCTAATCTGGTGGGGAGAAAAGAGCTCTGAGAAGCTGTACAAAATGAAAGACTTCTATAGGTAGAAGGGAGCAGGAACAAGAAAGTTATATTAGGCAAAAAAGCAGGTTGTTTATTGCAAGGTTACTTTTTTTTAAGAGTATAGCAGGAGTCCGTCAGGCAGTTTACCTAACTAATGCTCATCAGGCGATTCCTGGTTTATGATCCCTTTTGAGGACATCCAGAACCATAATTAAGTTATGTAAGTTATGTCACAGTTTGGTGAGATGGGCCTTAGCATAAGAAACTCCATTTGGGGCCTGTTTTTTTGTTTTTAGCAGTGTTTAGTATAGAATCTTTAGCATAGAAAGCATTTTATAAATATTAGGTCTTACTAGTTTTGCTAAGGATTTTGGAGGAGGGAATAGAGAAGTAATTTCTGACATTATCTAAGGTGGAAACACACTTGTGAAAGAAAGTTTAGTTTTTTTAAATGTTTTTCAATTATAATTGACATATAATCTTATGCTAATTTCAGATGTGCAACATAGTGATTCAACATTTATATATATTAAGAAGTGATCGCCCAGATAAATCTAGTACCAAAAGTAGTTTAGTTTTATAACGGATATTCAGGACAGACATTTTGCATGGAAGTAAATTAATTTATCTAGGCAGACTTGAACGCGTCTTGCTCAAAGCTTCAGAACTACAAATAGGATAGGACTAATTACCGTTAAGTCCTCGATGCAATCATACTTTATTTTGAATAGATTTAAGAATTGAATTAATCAAAACCTTGCCCATGAGCTGCTAATTCCTATATAACTAACCAACCTCACCAAAACCATGTAAGTTTTACAGGTCCAATTTGCAAAAGATAGCTCTTTTTCAGTTTTCCTTGCTCTCTGAGAGACATGGGAGAGAATCTCTGAGAAAAGGATTACTTTAATCATGGAAAAGAAATGTCGAGTTATTCCTCTCAATCCCCACCCCCGACTACTGATTTTTGTAGCTCAGGGAAGTATGCTGTAGCTTTTCCTGAGAAGCAGGCCCGCCCAGAAGAGAGAGTAAAATAGATAAGCCTGTATGTAGTTCAGTCTCCTTTGTCAAGAGCCAGCCCCCGGGCTTGGGAATTTTCTGGCGGCAGTTTGCAAATGTCTGTGCTTGGAGGAAGCCTGCCGTTCCTTTTGTCCCTGAACCACAGGAGGCCTGATAGGGAAGCTGGAGTGTGTCATACCTTATTACTCTAGTTTCCAAGCAGGAATATGATGGGGAATTTTTCAGACAATACCAAATGTAAACATTCAGAGTATAACCTATTTTTCTAGGTACAGATAATAATAGTTCTATAGGCTTTCCTACAAACCTACGGCTCAAAAAGCCAAGTGGAAACACAGATATTTGACTACGTTTGAAGTCTGAGTTTCTGCAGGGTATGAGTAAGAGTTTCTATTCCTCTTTTGGGTCATCCTCCACCACTCCTAGTCTACCATCAAATTTTTACCCCTCATTACTAGCTGTCTACAAACATTACGGAAAGTGATCAGATCAAAACTGATCATTTTCACTCTTATCCTAAATGACTAGAAATTATAGACTTTTTCTGCCAAATTGTTTCATACGCGTGTTTTCTTCTGTCTAGAGGCTTAGGAAATACACTACGGAAAAAGAGAGAAATCTATTTCCCATCGGTGAAATCAGTTTCATACGATAAGATACCATCTTTTACAGAGAGTAGGGTTCATTGAATTATTCCTGTCACTTTGGAGGCGGTTGGTCTCTAGGGTGAGTAGCATTGGTAGTCTTTCCAGGCTTGTGTGGTTTGGAGGATCAAAGTTAGAACTTAATTGTTGGGCAGGACTCAGTTTCTGCAAATTGATTCTGGCTCCTGATTCAATAGAGCTACCTGGCTATACCAGAGTGTAGCAGACAAATGACTGTAGTAACATGGCTACTTTGGAAGATAGTTCTCTGTGGATCTCTCATGTTTCTTGGGACTTGCAAGCAGAGCCACTGAGAGCTCTCGTTCTTGGTCTGGATTATCTTTTCAAGAATGTTTGTATAGAAAACAGCTTTGGAAGATGGTAAAAGTTGTTTACAGAGCAGAGGAAAGATGTGTTTGCTGTCTGGTATAAGAATATATCTCTCTGGGGCAAAGTTTGGGCAGGTTTGTTTATAGTACATGAAAAAAGTTGGGTTTCCTAAGCTTGAGATTCTTCACCTGTGATGTGAACCCACTCCATGTGCAACACGCCCCAGGACCACCTTTATCATCCCAGTGAGGCTTAGAGGAATGTGAGGTAAACATGAAAATTCATGCTGCCTGTCATGCTTGGAGTAATAGAGTCCTTTATCTCTAACCCAGAGTCTCACATCTTTTGCCATCATCCATTAAACTGTGGCAAGCTAAATTGTTAGCTGCATGTTGGGTGAAAATCCCAGACCCTTTATGGTTCTTGACAGGCAGGATATTGGAGCAAGACCTCACTCAACCTGCAGCAGGATCATCACAAGGGGGCCTTTGACTAACACACTTGGAGTTGGGCATTGTCCAGGTGGAATGGACTTGATGATTTCCCCCACCGCCTGGCATATATTGATAAGAAACCTGACAAATTTCTGTCACTCGCATTTCTCAAGAAATCGTTGTCCTTGAAAACAATTACACAAGGGGACTATAATTTTATTTACAGTATATAAAAGTTGAAAAACATAGGGACATAAACTAAAGGTCTAATTATATCCTATTTGAATTCTTTTTGGACTAGATTTTTCATTCACTTTCATTCAAAGTTTAAATGATCAGATAAAAAATAAGGTGATTATTTAGATGCATGTAAATTTGTCATTTTGTATTTTATATTATCAGGCGAAAGGCTAAAATTGAGCTTGGGCCTGAGAGCTGTTGAAAGCAGATTTCCCTTTAACATTAGTAGCCGTCGTAAGTACACCAAGGAAAATATGAGACACTGGAATTTATGAGACTTGGCTTGAATTGCTGCGATTTTCCTTGGGAGAAATTCCAGTCTTACAAGAGAGATGGAATGAAATAAACCTTAGTTAGTTTACTTAAGAGGCATCATAATATTTGCAGTTAGTGTAGGGATAATGGAGGTAAGTTGTCTGCATTTGAATTCTGGCTCTATCACTCATTAGCTGTGCAATCTTAAGCAAATTACTTGACCTTTCTATGCCTCGGTTTCCTCATCTGATGGGGATAATAGTACTTACCTCATAGGGTTTTTGCGAGAATTAACTGAGAACACACACACACACACACACACACACACACACACGTAATTGTGCCTAGAACAGTGACCTGGCACATGTACATTCTATTGGTATTATTATACACTTATATTATTGATGCATAAACTAAGACCAGTAATCCATATCATACTACGGAGAATAAGACCTAAAATAATCATTACTTGAATTTTTTCCCTTTCTCACTAAAATATTACTAATTTGCTTACAAATAAATAGCAGTGTGGAATCTGCTGCATATGCTGTAGTCATTAGTCTAATTATTCCATGCTGGATAGGTTGGACCAAATAGAAAAAATAATAGTTAGCCGTCCTATGCAGAGTTGAGGGTTTTTAACCCTAATAATCTATTATTCAATACATTTTTACTGAGTACCTACCTATGTGAAAAATTACACACTGGACATTTTTAGCTCAAAAAGATTGTTCCTACTAACTCCAAATCTAGCAGAAATCTTCTGTAAAAATTTTAATTGGCCATTGGCCATGAAGGCATAAAGGCTGTTGATTTGATAGTGTAAGTAATTATTTCAGAATTCATTATTATAGGCTTTTTTGGTCCAGTTCCCCCTGTAGTTTAAGACTACCTAATGCTTTATCTTTAGCTGGTGGATTAAGAGTCAGCATGTTCTTATTTATTTTTAGGAGTTGAGGAACACTGCAACCAAAAACCTTGTTGTTTTTTTTTTGTTTTTTGTTTTTTTTCTTTTTTGATTTTGCAACCTAACTTCCTCTTTGAGTCTTGTGTGGCATAATCTATTTTCTAACACTGATTTCCTCTCCTTCTGCAATATAGTGTCTGACTTTCAGGAGGCTGGACAATAAATGTTGTTAACTGATTGGTAATCTATGATTTCAGTTATTTTGCATCAAACTTAGAACTACCTGCACTTATAGAGCCTCCACAATAGAACTGACATGAAAATGCTAATGGTCCTTTTAAAAAAAATACACATATTTATTAAATTGTTAGGAATCAAAAGCTATTAAGAAGCTTAATTGTCAAACCCAAGAATTATGAGTATTACATATTATGTGTTATGCTGGCTTAAGTCTAAAGTCCTATGTTTATTGCTTACCCGAACATTTCCCCGGAGGAAAAGTGTAGCAACTCAGACTAAACTGTAAAGTTTAATTCTGTTTGCACATGAAGCTAAGACTAAGGCGTTAAATATTTGGAATTTATATTCACAGAAAAAAGCCACAGGAAATTACATTTCTCAGCCATTTTTTTACACTTTAATTATGTCAAAAATAATTTTAACCAATTTTTTTTCTCATAAGAAAAGGAATATATCTGTGGTTTAAAAAGAGTATATTCTCTATCTCAATGTCAATGTCAATATATAAAAGGACATGACATACACCAGCTTTCCCATAGTTCCCATAGCACCTTTTACAGTCCAGGTTATAAGTTTACTCCCTTATGTCCTGTGGGACTGGAAGGGTCTGTTTCATGATTTTCAAGCTTCAAGGTGTTTTGAAATTCATCAAGGTGTTTTGAAATCCATTCTTGCTTTACAGATGGTGAAAGGAAGTCCCAGAGAGATGAAATTAACCCAATAGAAGTCTTTGAAGGATAGGAAAGAATAGTGTTAAATCACACTGCTAGAAAAGATCTTCCTTCATAATTAATTTGCAAATTCCATGTCTAATCTGGAACTAAATATATTCTGTAAAAGAAAATTCCTTGAATACCATGGATAATGCATTCTAATATCTAACAACCTTTCTAGTCAGAAGTGTCATTCTTGAGTGTAATAACCTCTTTTCATGCAAATTAAGCTTATTTCCACTTGTTAGATGTTTAATAGAGATGGATGATAGTCACTTTAATAATTACAATCATGCACATGTATTAAAATATTTTTTAGTATTAACTTATTCTCCATTATTTTCTTTGCACCCCTTAATAGAATCCAACACCTTTCATTTTTGAACATAAGTCATTGCTTCCTTCTCCATTTGCTAAGCCAGAAATCTGGATATCATAATTCACTCCTCTATTTTTTTTCACTTTCACTTACATTTAATTATTAAGGTATTTTAGTTTTACTTTCTAAATAGCTCTATGTCCTCTCAACCTCAATATCACTGCTATAGTTGATGCTACAATTATTCCTTATCTGGATTATTGCAACATTTTACCTGATTGATTAGTTAACAATTATTGTGACGAATAAACAATCCACAAATTTTAATCGTTTAACAAAACATTCATCTCTTGCTCATATTACATGAAGACTATAGCTTGACCTTGACCTTGGCTGGGCTTGGCTGAGCTTGATTGGACTCCACAGTGCCTTTCCCATTCTGGGACCTAGATAAAGGAACAGCCTCTATCTGGGATTTATTAGTCTTATGGCCAATGGCAGAAGCTAAAGGGGGATAGAGCCTTATCATGCCCACTTAAAACATTGCTTCTCCATTGCTTGGAGGTGGCATGTGGCATGTCCTCTAAGATTCTGTTAGCCAAAGCGAGTCTCTCAGGTGAGCTCAAAGTCATTGGGATAGGGAAATGTACAATGCCCACAGGTGAAGGTGGCAAAGGTAGAGAAGGCATAAACAATTACGAACTCAGCAACCTGCCTATAGTTATGTTCCTTTCACTATACAAGATCACACAGCACTCAGTAGCCTCAAGATTATTATGGACTTGAGTGAGGGAAGAATAAGTGACCTCTTCAGAGAAATGAGTCCTGAGAGATAAATAGAATATTCTAGGAGAGGAGAGGAAAAGAACATCTTTGACCTTGAGCTTTCCAGAGAACAAAAATGAAAACATACATCCTTCTGAATAACTAGTTTCTTATTTCTCTAAATCTTAGAATTATGCAGTTAGCTTTTCATTAGAATGTCTCAATTTTAGTTCAACAATTTATTTTATTGTCATCTCTACCTTGTCCCTGTACAACAGTGAACTTCGTGATGGCAGGAACCATCTCTCTTTCATCTTTGACTACCCAGCACCTAGCACAGTGCCTTGAACATAGTAGGCACTCAAAATGCTTGAGGGGCACATGCCTATGTTCAAAACAGTATGATTTAAATGATTGGGTCTTCTCAACCATTCTGCCGGTCTGAGACCGATGGATGCCAACTGGAAAATAGGCTGTCATTACCTAAATCCCATGGCATGCGTGGTCTGTTAGCAATTCTTTAAGTGTGCTTACTTATTTCCTCTCCTCTTTTGTCTTGTCTTATGCCTTTGTAAACATCTCTTCTCCAATTCATCAAGGCATAGAAAATGCTGGCTGGCTTTCCTGATCTGGCAGCATCTGCGAACCTAAAGGAACTCTATTCAGTCCTTCATATAAATACTTAATACCATGTCAGAGGTTGGCCTTTAACTTGCACACTAGATATACACTTTCATCCAGCTTTAGAACTTAATCCACATTTTCTCCATTTCCTACAAGATAAAGGTTGAGTCCCTTACTAAGATTTTCATTCTAGAACCCTCACACCCTGTCCCTCCTTATGCTCCTTACGTTTGTCGCAACCCCTCCCCACGCCTCCCTTCGCAGACCACAAGCCTCGGCCAGTTATGGCTTCTTGCCATTCTCCAAGCTCACCTGCTCTTCCACATCTCAGGGCTTGGCTTTTCGTCGATCCCTTCACCAAGAAGCTCTCTCCCTTTGCCTCTTTGAGGAAAATCTTTTGTGAAGAGGTCACTAATTCTGTCTCTTTTTAATTGTCAAATGAATGAATGAATGATGTACTTGAGAGTTCAGATTTATTTCATCTTAATTTTCATCTTCTCTCTTCTATAAAGGATGTGACTTTATTTTTTAAAGTCGTCTCGATTTGATATATTTTGAATTAATCAATTCTATTTGTCCTCATATTCTAACTTGGGAGCAGTAATTCATTAGTCACTTTTTTCAATATTGTGATGAGGATTTAATAATATATTTCTTTGTAGATATTCTTTATTTTCCTCCATATATGGGCTGTTAGTTCAACCACTTTATAAGATAGTGCTGGCTGAGGCTGTAGTGTTTATTTTTGAGCATGTTTAGGTTTCCACCTTTTGAAATTCAAAACCTGAAACAAACATCATTCTCTCTGGCAAGTCTTAGTATGATAGATATGCCTGTTTTAATAGTGTGAATTTTAAGGAAATAGAAAATGCATTAAAAAATACAGATGGATTATTATTATGGAAAATAAGAGGGAAAAATAGAATTATATCTTTCTAGAAGATGGAATGAGGAAGAAATTATTATCTGACTTCCAGTTTATCAGACAGGCCCAATGACTTAGTGGGAAAGAGAGTGTATTAAGCACTCTCGGTTCTAGTAGAGATATCTTCTGCCTGGACTCGGATGTCCAGACCAAACTCTGATTCTCAGCTCCACTAACTTGGCTTGAGTAAGAGACTAAAGCTCCCGATGCCTCAGTTTTCTTATCTGTAAGATGGGGGTTAGTAGCAGTGTGCACACCACAGGGTTGTTACTAGGGCTAAATGGGTTATTCAATGCACTTAAATTGGTAATCGATAGTTGGGCACGAGGATGGGGAGCAAAGCACAGGGAATGCAGTTAGCATTAATATGACGGCTAAGTGGAGGGTCAGGGGAGGGAGGGAGCAATTGGAGGGATTGTTTAATAAATAATATAGATGTCTAACCAATGTACTGTATATTTGAAACTAATTTAAATAAATAAATTTATTTAAAAAAAAAACAGTGCTGGGCACATGGTTAAGTGCTATAAAGTGTTATTATTTCTGCTTTGAAATTTTTTCACTTCTTTTTTTTAAGTTGGAGAACAAAAACCAGTACTTTCACACTCTTGGGTTTCAGTGTGTGAAACCTTAGATTCCATCCTAGTCTCCTCCCTCCCCTCCACAGCCCTCACCCATTCGAGGATGCTGCCCTCTGGTGGTCACTCAGAACTGCTATATAGCTCAGTCAGTCTGACTCAGGCCAGGATTTTCTTTGTCTCTGCCTTCCTGTAACTTAAACGTTAATTTATCAAAAGTTAAAGTATTCCTTCTGGGTATTGCTTGAAACATAGCTGCTAAATCACAGAAACATATGTAGATTTCAAAAAAAATTAGAATGATAATTAAATATAATTTTACTTTAATGGTTAGAAACTATTAGATAATATATGCAATTATAAAATGTATTGTCTAAGTCTTTTTGTTGACATATTTGAAAATTAGATAAATAATAAACAAGTACTTGAGGGTCAAATAGATCTTTTTGATATTGATATTGATGTAGGCATTTTTTAGGTATTATATTTCATATTAAAAATTAAATTCTTATATTAAAATTTTTATTATTTGGGTAAAATGTTTTCCAAAATTGAGAAGACAAAAACTACAGTCATTAAAATGAGAACTTGTTCATCCGTATGAAGCCTATTAATATTATAGGTTTTTGAGTTTCATCATCAAGACATCTTCAGCCCCAACAACCCTATTTCTTCAGGAATCTCATATATAGACATTTATTTTCAAGTGAAATTATGAAAAATGAGTCTTCGCTAATTCTTTTGAAAACCTACGTAACTCTGGAATGTGGTTCAATGCAGACGGCTCACCTCTGCTGGGCCCACAGTAAGGTAATTCCCAGCACCAGAAAGGAAACATCAGAAGATCAGTGACTATTTATTTACACATTTGTTATCATTTCTACTCGAGAACAAAGAATGAGTTTTGAACTCTAAAAGCTGAGCCTGCAGGAATCCCCATCAGTCTCTCCACACTTCTGCTGTCATTCCTATTGTAAGGGAAACATTATTCAAACCACAGGCTCCAAACTCCCAGGTAACTGAAGCCAGCAGGAAGCTCTGTTTGATATCAAGTATGTTCTTTATCAACCTTTTTGTTGTGATGGGAAGAAATGAACTAACTTTACTTTTATCTTGCCCTGCTTTAGCATAACCCAGTAGGTGAATGCTTTATTGGTGTGCCTTGGGAGAACTCTTTGATATATACTGTCTTTGTGATCATAAATTTTCCATATAAAAAAAATAATAATGGTTTTTCATCAATCCATACCAACCGGAAAGTGTTTCATGTTCATATGTTTTTATTAAAAGTGTGTTCAAAATATCGCTTATAGGAGTTGCTACGTGGAAAATATAACTTGATTTTTCTTATTAGGGTCTTGGAGACAGAAGCCCCTTTGCCATCAGATAGAGAATCAAGCATAACAATGCAATCTTGAACTTTGGGGTCAACACTATAGAGTCTACTGAATGCTCAGTCTCAATACTTTTTTGTAGTAGATAGACTTGTATAAAATAGGAAAATTAAGTGTTTTTATTTTTTTTCCTACACAAGTTGTTGGTTTTCAATAAGCAAGCTAATGGTGCTTATATTGTGAAATATAATAAATTAACAAATATACTTCTAATGCTCATATTGTTTTTGACACACCATTAAACCACACATTAAATCTACTCTTTGTTCTTAGTAGAATATTATTTGTGTGATATCAGTGTTTTACAGGGAAGGAACAAATTTGGACCAAATATAGAAGCTTTAAGTAGAACACATATTTGAATAGTCTTAAACTCATGAGTTTATCTTTCCTGCATCATTTTCTGTGATGCATGGTCTATTTTTGCATGCCAAGACTGTTACAAATCCCGGAATCAAAATAACCTAAAGCAAGAAATTGAGACCCTAACAGAAAGAAAAAAAAAACATAAGAAAATTTTATGATTTTATTTTAGGCTAACATTTAAGATTTTATATTACCTTTGCAATTTAAAACTTATAAATAATTAGGACAACAACTATTCCAGGGCTGTCTTCATTTCAGTATTAGAGGTACTAAATATATTTAAACACTTAATTTTCTCACCCCAGAATCATTGTAATCTTCTCACAATTCAGAATTAGTGTACTGAGCAAACCTCCGCTTGGTATTACTGGAGAATATTTAAAGCGTTACTGAAAAAGAATTATTATAAGGAAAAGAGATTATTCTTATGATTGGATTTTTCATTTTAAATCACAGTGTCTCAATCTCTATGCTATTGGCATTTGGGGCTGGATAATTCTTTGTCGAAGGGGACTGTCCTGTGCATTGTACGGTATTTGACAGCATCCCTGGCCCTTACCCTAAGATGTCAGGAATGCTCCTTTCTCTACTGTCACAACCAAAAATGTCCCTAGTATTGCCCAATATCCCTTGAGCGATTAAATCTTCCTACCCCTGCCAGAATCAATGTTTTAAACCAGTCAACTATGCACCCCATTGATTTTCTTGCAGTATCTCCAGTTAGGACTTTGCCATTTTGTATGGTTTCCAAGACTAGATGTAGGGTATGTGGTCACAAGTTATATGTCTTCATATGTTTCTATTTTTCCCCCATTCCTCCTCTACCTGTAAAATACTTCCCCATAAATTCATACATGTGGTAGCTAAATCTTTATCTTATTATGGTGCCTCTCAGGGGGAGGAACATGGACTGACTGGGGTCATTTAAAGAGCATGGCTGGAAAGTCCAGCAGACAGACCTATGTTTGCTTTCTGGTTATTCTCCCTAAGCCTAAGTTAGTTCATCCTTAAAAGGATGACCACACCTAGTTTGTAGATTGTAGAACTGCAGAAGGAACTGAATTCAAAGGGAAATAATTTGTAGATCACCTTCTTTGTGACAGGCATCAAGTCGGTGCTGTATTTAGATTATATTACTATATACACCCAACATGAAGATCCCCATTTTATAAGGAAACTGGGGTTCTGAAAAAAAAAAAAAAAACCTTTTACACAGGTGTTAAGCCGAGAAGTTGTCTGAGCTTTCAAAGTACCTGACACATTTCACAGAGTTCTTGAAACTTCAAGGCAAGATCTCATTATTATTTATCCTCTTGTCTCAAGGAGAGCTAATGTATAGTTTGTTGAAGTTTTACTCCATCAAAAGACAAATCTAACAAAGTATTAACCCTGTCCATAATAACCCCAAATACTTGGTAAATTTAGAATTATTATTAGAGTCCCATTCCTTCTTATCTTCCTGGCAAAGTTCATATTAACCTTAATTCCATTAGTTGGAATTTTTTTGCTTACAGGAGTTAGTTAGACATATTTCCTGAAACATGTTCTTGTTTCTGTGGCTCCTGGCTACTCCCTTTCCCCTTAGTTGCTTTTACATTTGTGTTCCGTTTTTAATCACTAGCAGCATGTAGCACACAGATGCAAAAGTAGATTTGTGAGAGAATTCTTGAGCTGTTGGAAGTGGACTTTTGACATATCTGTTTTTGAAGGAAACAGGTATGAGTTGCTAAGAGTGTTGAAAGCAAATTCTTTTTTCCAATTAAAAAAAAATTTCATGTAGAAAGGAAGCCTGAATAGAAGAGTGAAATAAAACAAATGAACAAACTTTAAAGATAGCTGCATTTTTCTCAGAGAGATTTTTATTTTGATCATTTCTATTGGAACATGATATGGAAATTTCTTGGTATTGGAGGCCAAGCCCAGAGCAGAGAGAAAAGCTCTGTGGCCTTTCTTTTGGCAGGATTTCATGTTGGGACAATCCCTTACTGTGTGCCTCTTCACCTCCCCGCTGGCATTCTTCCTGGGCAGGAAGCCTCAGGAGGTCTCCGCCCTGGGTGTCTGTGGCCAGAGGGGGAGGTAGGATGGTCACTTCAGCAGCAAATGACAGAATCCGTGGAAGAATGGTGGAATGGTTTAAAGGACAAGATGGAGGCCACATTTTCCACTTGAGGTTTTTTTTCCTGCTATTCCATTTTGTCTCTCTGCATTCTTTCAGCTTTGAGAATGACAATTTTATCCCTCAAATGTCATCCCAGAGCTGGAAGGCTTCTATATCTAGAGATTAAAAAACAAAAACAAAAAAACCCACAACTCTTTAAAGTCCATGGAATCTTTGTCCTGGAGAAAAATCTTATGTGGAAAAGAACTGAAAATAGTGGTCTTACATGATCAAAGCCGGGTGCGCAGGGCTGCAGCTTGCTGATATGCCGCCCCAACACGCATCCACTCAGATACGTGCCCCTTGAATACCACGGGGGCTCCTGAGAACACTGCATCCAGACCTCAGCCGGAAGGAAGCCATTCCTGATGAGGAAGCTGCTGCTGGCAAGTCTGAGTAGGATGCTTGGGGCCATGTAGGTCTCCTGACCTGTACCTACCCCGCATTGAATCAGGTAGAGAAGGTCACCGGCCACCAGACCACCTCTGCCAGGATTTCAGACCTCCTCATACGGAGAGTATGAGGTGTCTGGGTTGTGAGGTATGCAAGAAGTTTTCTGGTGGTTTTCATAATCGTCACAGGGACTTCTAAAAATGCTTCTCAGAGGTTTGGTTATAGTCATAGCAAGACCCACCAAGTAGCTCTTAGAAATAGTTGGTGTTTTTCATCTTCAAAATGCTCTCTGTAATTTATCTAATTCTTATTGTTTCTGTGTGGCAATATTTGTAATCATATACCCATTACAGAGAAAGAAAGGCCAAGATATACAAGGATAAAAATCACCGACAAATGAAGGGTGTGTCAGATCATGAATCCCTGAATGATATTAAGTTCAAGTGATAGTTATGAACATTTTTAATTTATGAAAAACAATAATGCGGTAAGTTTACATTGGTAACTGTGGAGAACATACCAAGCAAGAGGCAAAAATGGTGTGAAAAATCTATTATAACAAACTGAGGCAGTAGGGTGTTATAAAGAACATTTATGTATACTCTAATGGAGCCTAATGAAATATGGACTCAACTTGCCAGAAATTTCAGATTTTTATAGAAAACCACATTGTAAATATTAAACTCCACTTTTATGTGTAGTTTATATGTGCCATTTTACTATAAATTTTAATATTTGTTGTCTTTGTTTTTCACTATCACTTATTTTATTTATATTTAAATTTCAGTGGCTACGAATGTGGAACCGTTGTCAGATTTCAAAAGTGCTGAATGAGTTTTCTTAATTTCAAATTAAACTTATCTCTATATATGAGATTTCTGGCAAGAAGTAAAAGACAGATACTGGTTCGCTTTCCAATGAAATAGTAATTCATCTGGTTTTTTAGCAGAAGCTTAAAGAATAACAATGTGAAGCAGTTCAATGCTTATGATACTATTTCTTATTTCTAATCTGTGGTTCTGAACTCCCTCCTGCTCACACATAAAGTGAGAGATATATTTCCTATAGCAGCAGTAACCACATACTTATAAGGACATTGCTGAAATCGAAGCACAGTGTGTTTGCGTGTTGTTGTTGTTGTTGTTGTTGTTGTTTTCCCCCTAACTTTAATATTATCCCAAACTTATCAGGGAGTTCGGAGAGACTGACAGAGCAAAACGCCATGAGCATCCTGTGGTGATGGCCAGCACACACTCTGAGAACCTGATAAACAGCTTGACCGGACAGCCTTTGGCACCCACAGTGAGTGGCTCTGGACACCGCTCTCAGGCATGAGACGTGGGTTCTTCCAAAAGCAAACAACCTTCGACCCATGGTCTTCATTTGGGCCCATCAGGTCAACAGTTGTTTCATAGAACATCAGCAATTGTCTTTCTCCTTGTGTCAGGAGCCTCTTGAAACATTATACGAGGATAATTAAGTGGTGAATAAGGGTCAATGTGGACAAATAAATCAAACTGATAGTTTGAACACAGACTGATTGAGCAAAAACAAGGCATTCTGCCATGCCTGTTACTGCAGGGCTTGATGTTAACTGACTTTGTTAACATTACGTCCAAAGGCAGCAAGTGGGAAAGCTTTGTTTGGAATCAAAAGCTGAGCAAAGAGACATGGGATTTAATTGTTCAGCTTTATTTTTGAAATAAAGACATGCAGCGCATCCATTTAGTTGACTTTAATGGAGCACAAAACCAAACCCATTCTTTAGCATGCTAATTGAGTTAGAAGATGCTTCCCTCTTGTAGAAGAGAGATGCAAGAAACACCAGTGGAATCGTCAGACTTTCAGAGCAAAAGTTTAGAGTTTAAAAATATAAGTCCCTGTCTCTGTTGAGATAGGTTAAATATTCTAGTAAATGTAATGTAATCTTATACACACTTTAAATTATGTGTTACAAATCTACTATTGGTAAATGCACAACAAGAAATCTTTGAAATCAAATAACGTAAGGAGAAGAGTTTGTTAGCAGAAGGGAGGCCTAGAAATCAGGGAAAGACAAGACAGAGGAAAAGAAAGCAGAGCCCTTAAAACGGCTGCTGTGTGTTTACAGAGTTCCTAAGGGGAAAAATTGTTAGCAAAAAGTGCAAAAAAGAAATCTATCTTTTAGTAAGAATAAAGAGGAGTTATTTTATTTTATTTTTACTACAAACATGAATCTAGATTGTTTTATTTGGATATTGAAATTCAACTTTTCCTAATGGTCAAAGATTCACTTCATAAAGTTTAAACTATTACTTTGTTATGTTAATTATCTCAATTGTTCTCTAACACTCTTGTCTCAACTTATCATGTGGAGTTTGTAACAGAAAGAGTAGGACACTGGATTCAATAACTATCACATATATATTCACATATGAATAACATCAAGTTTTTAGAGGGTGACAATTAATAGTCTCGTATATAAAATGAAAGAATTAAGTTTGAAATATGAGCTTATTAAAATATATATAATATTTTATTCTAATATTAATACTTTTTTAAATTGATTGATCGATTTTAAATGTTATTTTATTATTAGTTTCAAGTATACAGTATGTTGCTTAGACATTTATATGTTTATGAAACAATCGCCCTGATTGCTCTTTCTCTCCTCTGGCTCTCCACCTAGTCATTACAATATTTTGTTTATTATAATTACATCATATGCTTATGTGATTAATGAATTTTTCATAAAAAACATTATTTTACAACCTTAGATAATAGAAAAATGTATAGAGAGAAATGAGAAATTAATTACTTCCACTCTTCTGTGCATTTTCTATTTTATACTTAGATCACTTGAAGAAGTTAGCAATATGGTGAATAGTGTTTGCAAACAATAATTAATGAATTTAAAGACATTTAAATGACATTTGTTTGGAAGCATGGGTTACACACCCATTCTTATACCCGAGCATCTGTCTTCATTTTTTTAAATTTAAGTACAGTCATATATATACCAATATGATTAGATTGAGAGATGTGATTAGATTAACAACACACTTTTGGTTGTTAATATTGGTTTTGAACAGTGTTAATATAAAATAACCATCAAGGATAAGTTATGTGGGGGAAGGTGGTACTTACTGCGGTGCCCCTGGGTTTTCCCCCTCATAAATAATTCCACATAAAGAATCTAAGAGATGCTCATCCATGAGCTGCCTACCCTGAGAAAGTGGGCTGAGAAAGGTGTAATGGATTATGGAGGGAGATGAAGGCGAGCTTGCACCATATCCAATCAGGCTTTTTCTTAAAGGTCAGGACATTCTGTCTGGGTCCATTTGTGTTTTTGATTCTGCCGTTTCACTATTCAGGAGCACAATGTAACTGTCAGTCTCAACAACAGTTCCTGGCTCCACTGGCTCCACTGCTCTCGGGGTAACATACAATATTTCACATCCACAAAACAATTCGGCGTCTGCGTGGGCAAACCATATGATGACCACGGGGAGCAATATGGTCACACCCTACTGAGCACTCTTAAGGAGACTCTGTAAAGAACTACATCTAAAAAAGAATAAGGCTTTGCTCTTCTGGGCTTTTGCGTACTTGCCAAATAGCCTTTTAATGTTTCATTTTTATCAGCAGAAGTCAAATGCAAATGTTCGCCCCTCAGCTCCATCTGAGTAGATAAAGACAGCTTTACTGCTATGCAAAACATTTGCAGTCACTGAGTTAGGAGGGTGATAGATATTAGAAATAATTTAACACATTAATGATGGCCTTGTTGGATTCCTCCCCACCCCCACCCCCCATGTGTTTTGTTATTTTATTTCTCTTTCCAAACAAAACCAGACACCAGCTCAAATTTATAAGGGCAAACGAAGGATTCTGACAGTCTAGGAAGAGCAGAGAACCAACATCCTGTCTAACATAATTTTTAACCAGTGGGATCTGAACTGTGCTCTAGAGAATTAATGCATATGGTACATTTTCCAAGGATTTGGCTTGAGATACTACTTTTTTTTTTTTTTTTTTTTTTTACCAGTTGATTGAGTTAAGTTACAGTCCAGTCTGTTGCTTCACTCAGAGGAAAATGAAATAAAAAATAATAATATGCATAAAAGGACAGCAAAGAAAAGAAACAATAAAGAAAATAAAAAGTTTGTCTTATTAGACATACAGATCCGTCTTGCCCTCCTAGCTAATATTTATTTTTATGGCTGCATTTTCAATTTCTATTCTTTTTATCTAAGTTTCATCATGGATTCATTTTTTTCCCCATGAATTTATTTTCTCAAGATTTTAAAATCTTTCTTGAATTTTTCTAATTTTCTAACAACAAAAATATTTCAATGTATTTCCAAATGATGTGTTCCCTGGCCCTCCTTCTCAATATTTCACCTGTGTCTCTAAAGATTTCTTCACATTCATAACACTAAATTCACTGGAGACAATAATTCATTATTTAATGATTCCTCTAATTGCACTAAGTTTGAATTATGCTTAAAAACCTTATTTCTAGTTCTATGTTAATAACACACATGGTGCTTGTTTATATAGATATACCTATTTATATGAGAATATGATGATTATGTGGTTTTTCTTTCTGGGTTATTGCAATCTATGATAAGAAGGGCCAGTGAGACTTAAAAACCACAAATGATTTACCTTTGGCTCAAGAGTGCATTTTTGTGTTTTTGTTTTAGTATTCTGTCATCTGATGTTATGGGAATTTAGCATGCAAATTTTGTTTTTAATGAATCAATCAACAATACTGAATTATTAAAAGCTGACTTAGAAGAAGCTAGAACACTGTTCAATATTTGTCTCTTCTCTTGAAATTTTACTTTGTGCTTCTCTACAAAGGATACAACTGTTTCCTTAATATTGATAGAAAGTACCAATCTCAATCAATCTAGGCTTTTAAAATCTAAATTGACAACTAAATTCTTAGTAGATTGTAGTAAAGAATATTTATAAAGCAAAGGAAAAATTAGAAAAGTTAAACGAAAGAGAAAGCCACAGCTAGTTGTACAGAGGTAGTAAGTGTGTGAAAGGGTGAGTCCTGTGGAGAGTAACTACTCCACTTTCTACGACAGCATTTTTTGCCGTCACAATTAAAGTCGAACATTAGATTTGAGTGGATTGGTTCCATCTGGTATAACTCAGGGCTTAAAAGCTCAAAGGTATATAAAGACCAGGCCGGAGGAGCACGGATGCAAGAAAAGAGGTCGTGCTGGAGGAGACTGTGGTGAGCCCAGCATCCACCTTCCCTAGCTGAACACAGCTTGTTGCCAGGTAGAAATGACTGTCTTGTATTTTTATCAGAATTCTCATTTTTTTCCAAGAAAAGTTATATGTTATGCCATGCTAATGAACCATGTCTGAGATCTTCTTTCAACCTGCCAGTGTGGGATCTGGTATGTACACACACACACACACACACACACACACACACACACACACGTGACACTTCTGAGTTCTTAATGATATTATTTATATTATTAAATCTTGGGTTGGGGCTGCAAGTAATATGGCAAAATGGTGAATTATTTTGACATAGGACTTGATCACCTCTTCTAAGTTTAGAGGAATTTAACTTCTCTAGGAAGCAAGAAGGAAACGGGGCCGTTTAATAGTTTCTTCAAGGTCTTTACCATGGAGCGTCCTAAGCTGTTTAAAGTATACGCAGTGAATTATAATTTTCTTTAATTAATATCGACATGGTGCAGACTGCTGGTTACCTCCTCAATCCCCTTTCTCCTTTTTTTTTCCCCCTCTGGGTACATGATGGCGAAGCTGGAGTCTGCATTCCCCAGTCGCCCTTACAGTTAGATGTGACCAAGCTGTCTCTGATAGAATGTGAGAGGAAGTGACATGTGCCATGCCTGGGCCTGGAGCTTTAAGCATTGGGCTGTTTCATCCACATCCGCTTTCCTTTTCTAACTGGCTGAATTTAGATGTGGTGATGACCTAGCTTCAACCATGATGACCATGCACTAGGGTGATGAAGCAACATGGAAGGTCCCGAGTCTCCCAAACTGGCTTGGAGCAGGACTGTCGCATATACCCTGGATGACTCACTACAGATGTCTTATGAGAGAGAAATAAGCTTCTTTTTAGAATCATTGTATTTTGGAATCTCTTTGTTACAGTGGCTTAGCATTACTCCAAGGAACACATTCGAGTACAGTACTTTTACAGAAAATTACAAAAATATTTAACTGAAAGCCAAGATAGAAATAATTTATGGCTAATCCATATTTCTACTCTCCATCATCATACAAAATTAAAGCTGATTGTAGTCCATCA
The DNA here is from genome assembly GCF_014176215.1 of Rousettus aegyptiacus. Taxonomy (NCBI): domain Eukaryota; kingdom Metazoa; phylum Chordata; class Mammalia; order Chiroptera; family Pteropodidae; genus Rousettus; species Rousettus aegyptiacus. The sequence continues at coordinate 164,843,467 of NW_023416284.1, forward strand.
CGGAGGAGAAAATCTCACATGGGTGACTCTGGCAAAATTCAGAGCATCTAAACTAATATTTGTCAAATAGGACTCAAGAGTTTTCTTGTAACTTGCATGATACAGTAATATCTGTCTATCTTTTTTATTTCTAATGAAAATGAGGAATTTACTTAAACTATTTCTCCATGGGATTTGTTGAATAGAAACGTAGCATAAATCTACTCAGCTGGTTTCAGAAATTGTTTTTTTTTCCCCTGGCAAAAGCTGAAGGGTGGCTTCGCAATCTTTTTCTGGCTAGAACAGAGACTGCTCTTGTTCACCTCCGAGTAACGCAGGAATCAAGAAGACTAGAATCATTCTTCTTATGCCTTTGATCGCCACCAGGAGGAGTCAAAATGGGTACACATCAACTAAAATGGTAGCGCCCTTTACAGGTAATTTATGTTAGAATAAATGGAGACCTAGAGCTATAATCATGACTAAATCTCTCCCTAAAATGAAGACGCTTGAAGCGGTATCTCGTCCATCTCCTCCACTTCCCATCCACACAGCACCTTGTGTAAGCAGCAAATGTGCTTGTTATATGAAGAGGCCCAACAAATGCTGTGGGGAGGTACTTGGGGGAGGCAAGCAATGAGAGCATTTAACCATTGAATCAGTTGACTGTGTGTGATTAGGTACATGTGTGAGTCTGAGCAGAAAAAGCGCTGCCTAGATTTTATGCCACAGGCCCTCGTGGCCTGGCATAGGATGCTCCCTCTTTTCTAATCCCACCTTCAAACCTGTTTCCCACGGTAAACAAAATTTCCACTCTCTTGCTCATCATTAATAGTGTGAGCAGCAGGCTTACATTTATTGATCTTTAGCAAAGGCATCAATTAGGGCTGCTTTTCCTAGTCAGAATAGTTTGATGACCACAGGAGAGGATCAACTATTTTGTTTTGTTTTGTTTTGTTTTCAATATTGGAACCAGGAGGTAAAGAAACTCATTCCTTCTAGAATTTCTTGGAACTCCTTTTCAGACTGCTCTCTTTAAGTCCATGCTTCATCTCTGCAACCCATCAGAGGCTCCCAATTCTATCAGAGGCAGATCTTTTGCTACGTCCTCTACCCTTTTCATTGACATAAAGTTTCCAATTCCACACTTAAAACTATGAAAGAAAATACTGTAAGCCACTATTTTCATAAACGTTATAAGAAATAGATGTTTTCTCTACTTAAAAGTGAAACTGAAATAAGTCTACTCGGAGCAATAAATATATATCAATTAAACAAGTTATATCAACTCTGAAGGTGAAGGTTTTGACAAAATATGACCTTCAGGTTCAAAAAGGCCTAGTTCTAATTACCGCTCACCAGAGTTGTACACACAGTGGCCTTGCCCAGCCCTGCACAGGGACGTGAGAGAAAGAGAAAGAGGATGAGCTTGAGAGATGGGTAGCTCTAAGTTCAGACCTCTGTTATACAACCTACCAGGTGGGGATCTCAAAGAGCTCAATGAACCCCTACTCTTCTCAGCCTCCTTATCTATGAAAAGAGTGACAGTAATTCATATCTCGTGAAGTTGCCATGAGGCATGACTAAGATCCTTTAAGTCAAGTGCCCCAAACAGGTTCAAGTAATTAATACGAGAGCAATACATATTGTTTCCCATGTCATGCTAGATCAAGTAATGATCCTTGCTCGGCAGCATCTTTTTGAGATTGGTTATCTTTGGTCTTCTCATTTCACTATTGGAAGCACTGAGGTGTTTCTATTTCTTCTGTGTTATGCAGCAGATAACAATGAGAAGCTGAGGCTCAAAGTCAGAGCCCAGCTTTCCCCGATTTCTAACCCATGCTATTTCTAATCCTTTGGAAACTGCAGGTTATTGAAAAATACTTGTAGTCTACCTTCATATAATCTTCTGATAGGAACTGTTCACTGATGTCAGCTACCCAAGCTGCTCTGTTTATCATCTCTCATAAGACATTGAGCTTTCATTTTCTCCTTGCCTTTTGTTCATATACCCTGTTCGTCTAGAACGATTTTCCTTCTCTCTTTGCTTAGAACTGTCTTTCAGTTTGTAGCTCATATCTTGCTTCTTTTATAAAGTCCTCCTCAATACTGCACCTGGAGTGACCTCAAGTTCTTGTATGTTCCCAGAATACTTATGGCTCTTTATTACTCAGTTGACATTTAACATTTGGTGTCTTCTATTAAACTAGTGGAGTGTGACAGAAAAACCCTGGCCTAGGTGTCAGCAGACCTAAGCCTGGACCTGACACAGGATATCACTTGCTCATTAAACCTTGGTTTCCTTGTCTGTAAAATTGAGGTAATAATACTCAAGTGAATTGGTTTGACAACCAAAAGAAATGTTAAAACATTTATAAGCAATAAAGTGTTATACTATTACAAGCACATATGTTTTAGTGTTTTTCTTTCAAAATACTCAGCACAGTACTCTGAATATAATATCAATAAAACGAATAAATGAACCAACTAGGAGTCTGAAGACCTGAGTTCTGGAGCCTGTTCTGCCTGCTGCACGACTTTCCCTTTGGTCTCTGAATTCTATTTACTCTCTTGTAAAATGCGAGGATTTGTTTAGCCTGTAGACAAATGGGTCTCAACTCTGGTTGCCTGGGGAGATTTTTAAAAATGCACATGCCTAGGTCTCACTTCAAATAAATCTACATTCTCTGGAGGTGAGTCTCGTGCACAGGTATTAAAACCTTTTGTCTTTAATTTTGAAAAGTTACTAACTTACAGAAAAGTTGAAAATACATAATAAAAAACTTTGTTTCCCCTGAAACATTCACAGTAAGTTGCGGACCTAATGATCCATCATCTCTGAATGCTTTACTGTGAATTTCCTACAAACAAGGACATTTCCCAACGCAAATGCTACATAACCGTGAAATGGGATGGTTAACATGGATACAATCAAGATCCCATTCAAGTTTTGCCCATCGCCTCAAAAATGCTTCTGTCAAACTGTACCTGTAGAGAATCACATCTTGTGTGTAGTTCTCATGTCTCTCTAGGCTCGTTTAGATTGAAACATTTCCTTAGCCTTTTCTCTGCAAAAGTCGTGTTAAAACTTTTGAAGATTACAGTTCATTTATTTTGTAGAATGTCCTTCGATTTGTATTTATCTGATGCTTCCTCATGATTAGATTCAGGTTATACATGTTTGAAAAAAAATACCACAGAAGTGATGTTGGTTCTTCCTGTTGAGGTGCATAATTTCAGTATACACCATCACCGAAGAGGTTCGCTTTGATGGCTTGATTAAGATGATGTTGCCCAGCCTTCTAAATTATAAAGTTAATCCTTTCCTCCTTTGTAATGAATAAATATTTTGTGGGTAGATACTTTGAAATGATGTAATTATCAGGTACCTTATCAAACTTCAAATGTACTCATTTATTTATACACATATGTTTTCATAATTTTCAATTTTATTCAATGAATTTTAATATATTATTATCGTTATTTATTTTGATGCTTAAATTGTTCCCAGTTTGTTCCTGGGCCCTTTACACATGCCCCCATCATTCTTTGCATGCTGCCTGCTGTCTGACACAAGATGCTCTAGGCTCATCCGGTACTTTCCTCGCCCCAGCCCTGTAATTAGTGATCTCTCCAAGGAGCCCCGGCTTTTTTTTTTCTTTTTTTTTTTTTTTTTGGAGCAAATGGTATTGAAGCCAAACTCAAGGTGCTACATATACTCATCGTTATTGAGCCATCAAGTGGTTGCTAAGCCCTCTAGGTGGATAGAGGTAGAGAATGTGTGAAAGTGTGAGTGTGTGCATGCACATACTCTTACTGTATATTGACTTCTATCTCTACGAATATATTTTGAAACTGAGTCTAAACTAAATCCAATTCGAAACCTACAAGCTTTATCTTATTTTTATTTTCTCTTTTAATATTTGTAAATCCCTCTCATTTTCAGTTTAGGAATTTAAAACAAAAAAAATCCTCTTGAGATTTACTACACTTTCGTTGCCTGCCAAACCTAAAATAAAATCACAAAATTATTAAACAAAATCTCTCTTTTTTGTAGCTCTATCATGTTAAGTTTCTTTAAACACACACACACACACACACACACACACACACACACACACACACACAGGTTCATGTCCATACATTTTTTTAAGCTAGGAAAAGCTCATTTACCAGACATTTATCTATTGCCTTTATACAGCTTTATGGATTTTATGCCATCCTTTACAGCTATTCGATTGTAATTAACGTATTGTCTTCGTAGAACAATCTTAAAAAAAAAAAAAAAAGGAAAAATGACCTTTCTGAATTTCAAAGCCAGAATAAGGATACATAAATAGATTTGTCTCTTGTCAGGAGCAGTGGAGTGGAAGTCTTTCTACAAGATGGGAAAAGTTGTGCAGTCAGCAGTCCGTGACGAGCACACGTTGAGCCAGACAACACCGTGCTGGAACTCTGCCGGCCTGATGGACACCCAGACATGGGATTATTTGTATTGAGAAAGTTTGTATCGATCACAATGGATAGGAGGTAGCTACTATGAATGAAGATTGCCATTTGGGAATGTTCGTATCATATTAATCTCACTTTACTTCAATGCATTTTGTTTTCAATATTTCCATAGTTGGAAGATCATATTTCCATTCAGAGGCATCACATGTTTTGTTCACAATATATTTATGATCCACAGATTATAAGGAGAGTCAGGGATGTCCTAAATATTAACATTTTCTGTTGAAGTAGGTACATAATATCTTTGGGATGTTGACCTGCCAATGAAAATTGTAATCATAGTTGAAAAGTAAAAGGAAAATTAGAATTCACTCACATTGAATACTTTTAAACTGTTTTGATCATATATTTTTACTTGGATTGACAATTTGAGTTCATTCTTCATTACCTATATACTCTTTACCTCTTAATAATTTCATACCTCTTATCACTACAATTGTAAATGTTCAGTGTGGCTCATTTCCTTCTTATACTTGACCTTTGTTATAAGCAGATGAGTCTCTAAGGTATATGCCACACGGGTGTGTTCATAGTGGATACTATCTTAAGTAAATAATTATTGCTTTAGCTAATATGTCTTGGCTGGGCATTCAGTTATTCATTAATTACTAACCCACTATACCATTCAATTAATCATCCATCAATTACTTAGAGTATTTTTTAACATGTTAACTTGTCATTAGGTGGAAATCAGCCATTTCTTAGAATTTCTTTAACAGTTCTAACTGAATTTTTCTTTTTAAGGTGGAGGTCAAATAGTATAAAATAGCATTATTTTAAAGTAGATGATTATCGAATGACAAGGCCCTCAAATATCTATAAATTATACTATTAAGTTAGCATAATCCAATTGGTAATTAGTTGTATTGGCTTGTTTGCTTAAAATATCTGTATTTCTCTTGGTGGTTTAAGGAAGTAGAGATAGATGTTGAGTGATTGTTGTAGAAAATGAGTCATCAATAGTATGAAGCTATAAATTAGTAACTTTTCAAGAGATAGGGGTCACTAAAGACCAAACAAATTTTAAAGTGAATAATTGAAAAACGTGGGAAAGTATTTTACAAAATGAAAGAATAATAGTAGAATTTTCTCTGAAGGGAAAATATTTACTAAAAATAAAAGTAGAATATTACTGTTTAAGAGTATCTTTATGAAACAAACCATTTGTTGTTGATATCTAAAAATATGTAAAACAGTTTACTTTTCTTTCAAGTTGGTTGAATGATTTAAACTCTGTGAAATTATATCATTTTGTAGATGATCTGAGTTGTGATATTAGAACAAAGACAGCTAGTCTAAGACCTTAATATAGTTTAGAAATTTCCAACCATGCATTTGAATGAAACCTATTCAATTTGAAATAAGACAATGTTCTACTGGAGACTTGAAAAAAATGGATATTCCTACAAAATTTTTAAATATCCTAGGGATTGTCCTTTTTCTTGGGGTCTTTTTTTTGTCCTATTTAGAAAAGGAGGTGTGGTAAAAGTAGCTCTGTTTATAATAAAACTTCCTTATTTATTTATTTATTTATTTTAGTATAAAACCAGTTAAGTAGAGAACAGTGCATCATGCATGCGAGAATCCTCCCCTGGGTGCCTCTATAACTAACTACAGAGTACCATCAGCAGACTCTAACAGATGCCCAGCAGAGGAGTTCCAGGCCCTAACCTCCCTCTAGTCTCTTGTGTTAATGAGGACTCTTGATGCAGTTTAAGGCACACTAGTGAGCAGCTCTAAATCAGGGCTCGTCCTACAGAAGGAAACTTTACAATGGGTACCAAGGCCAGTCGGTTAGAATTCCAGATGTGAGGCCTGTACCCTGCCTCTGACCAGCATCCATTTCTGTGCTCCACAGCTGGTCCCTGTAAATGTGCCATATTGCCGCCCATCTGCTCAGAGAGTGCACAGTGGCACATCTCTCGCTGACAGTGGACCGTTTTATTGAATGCTATAAATATTGAAATTCATAGGCATGAAGCAGCAGATTTTTAATGTTACTTAGAGAGACATTTGAGCCACAACCTTTGGCAGAAGCGCACACTGTTAGTATCTCAGTACACTGTGCACCATTTGGTTCAGACTCATGAACAACTTTTCCAGGGATTTCATGGCTCTCCAATCCCAGGTAAAATGGAGTACAGACCCTGAGGGATGATATTTAGTGTGAATGTCACCCTGCATACAATGTGCATTTGGGATATGGACTTTCCAGCCCTGTGCTGTGTTAAACCATATGTTAATGTTTTTATACTCAGAAAAGATTAGTTTGGGGACCAATAAAGTTTCAAAACTACAAATAATAGGCTAACCATTACGAAACGTGAAGCATTCCTTCAGCTGAGTTTTTTCCAGTCTCTGTAATTTTTCGTTTTTGAAATGGCAGGGCTATATTTTGTTATAGGAAACTAGCTTATTCATATTTTATAAGCTAATATGTGCAAATTTTGGACCAGAAATTAAACATCCCCATTAATTTGAAATTACTGGCATGTGAGCTGGATAAGAAATAAAAGATTGCTTTGTGGTGTTTTCTCCTCTTGACCAAATAATCCTAAGCAAACTTTGAGGCAAAAAGGAAGTAGATAAAAACACAGAAATGAAAAAGGTACAGGTTACCTTGCAGGATTTTGGCTTTTGGGGTAATAGTCTTTGTTCTTAACGAACTTCATGAGCCAAGGCAAAGCTGTTTAAGACAAAAATGGACACCGTTTTTATATAAAGGCCCTTCTACTTTTCCTTCAGTTCTACTGTGCAAATGTTGAAAAACAGAAAATGCCCTTCGAGCAATTGTCAGGGATTTAACAGAAGTGAATCATTCATTTAGAACATTAAGCAGTTGGAAAAGGACATGACGATGCTCCCAGTTTGGCATTTGTTTACATCAGAGCTGTTCAACAAAGCTAATGTGACAACTATTAAAAAATAAAATACTTTTTCTGCCTAATTGATGTAAAGAATTGAACATGATCAAAATCCAAACTGAATATTAATTATTCTTCTGGCACGTACATTTCTCAAGACTGTGATGTTTTTAACTTTGCTTCATTATCATTTTCCAATTGCTCTGCAGTATGTGTATTTTTTTAGAATAGCAACTTGGATCTTTATTATCGAAGTCGTAACATTGCAACAATAAGCTGTGTCATTGCTCAAACATTTCCCTGAGTTCCCAATCAGCAGAGTTATGTAAGGTGGCAGGTTAATAAATGCGACACACTGAAATCATTTGTACCAGATTATCTCTCCTTCCAAACTCTGACAGATGCTAAGTCCAGCTGGTAAAAAAAGTTTATAGGCGAGTTGGATCTGGGGTCTTCACACACTCCACAATGTTGGCTACCGACGCTTGTTTTAATGAGTCACGGATTGCCTGTTTATCTTCTGCTCCCTGCTGTTTCTGCATTTTCTCTTCCAGAACAATCCTAGAAACACATGCTGCTACAGACGCTGGAGCAATGTGTGTAGACATTTGAGCCAAATTATTATAAAGAACTCTTTCTTCTCTGATATTAAAAAAAGGAGCGAGAATTGCACATTGCCCAGCAAATCGTTATCTCAGATGTTCACTGTGACATGCTCAATATGGCCTACCAGAAAAAGTTGGAGACATTTGAAACCTTAACAACTACACAAAATGACACTGTAATTGGCGGGTTTTGTTGTTCATGTTCTGGCTCAGCTAAAACTGCTCTAAACACTTTGTTTAATGATGTTACATTATGACAACACATGGCTTCTATACAGCAAGTCATCATGTTTAACATGTAACTACACAGGAAAAGTAGCAAGTGGCCAGGAAATGGTACCAGGAATTACTCTTCGAAGTTCTTGCCACAAACCAAAAACAATCAAGCGTGAAGTCGCCAAATAATGCTACTTTTCACGAAAGGCTCACTTAAGTCAAGTTCCCAGTCCCACTAGTTTAGGGTGACTTTTCCAGGGAAGCTGTTGGTGTGTGTGTGTGTGTGAGAGTGTGTGTGTGTGTTGGGGATGGAGGGGGTGTTGCCATCACAATATTTAATATTTAACTGAGATTTGGTAAAATAGCTTAAAAAAGGAAAGAAACACACAAGCAAGATCGTGCTTTAAGCAAATTGTTCACTGAAATACAGGTATTTTTCTTCGAATTTCAAAAAAAAAAACTTTTACTATAACAAGAAAGTACATATTCTCCTCCAAATAGATTTATTAGTATTGTATTCTTCTCTATTTGAATAAAGTTTTTAGTAATTTCTGGAATGTCTAGCTACTGCTGTCTTACAAATATGTAGTGAAAATTAATGGAGCCTATTTATAATAGCAGGAAGAGAAAATGGAAGTAAACAAATGTTACCCAGAAAACAAATGTTATACAGAAAAAAAAATACAGATGTGAAATAGTTTGATGGAAGAGTTCTGTTAAAGATTATGACGGCAGGTTGCAAAATGTTTGGCCTTAACATTGGTGGGAGAATTTCGTATTAGGATAATTAAATTTAAGAGAGGAAGAGTTGGACAAAGAAATATAAAATTATGTTTGGATGTTTGGGATACTTGAGGCAAAGCCTAGTGAGAACAGATGCTGAGTCTATGCATGAAGCAGGACAGTCTGACAAGCTGATCTCAATGTCTCAGGAAAGCTTTGGAGATCATTGTTAAAAATAATCATTTTGTCTAAAAGAAATTGGGAAACTGGTGTTTGGCATGAGGCAACCATTTTGTAAAAGATTTTGGAGGAGATAGAGCCGAAAGTTAGGAAATGTAAAGCCATATAGAATTTATATCATGCTTGAACATCACTTCAATATCTCAGGAGATATAATGGGAGATTTTTTTTTTTTTGCATATTACTCAATGTGCTTTATGATAGATTATCATTTACATTGCATTTCAGAAAATACTTCATTTCTTTAAATATATTTGTATTTTTATTTTAAATAATTAAGGATGTAACACAATGTATTCTATTGCCATTTTAGATATCAAATAACTTAGCACTCAATTGTTAAGATCCACTTGTGCATAAAGGGTCCGAGCTATTCTCTTCTTCCTGTCTCTATGAGATATTTCTGCCATGTTACTTTCGGAAGTAGAGAGGGTAAAAAGTGGAGAAGATACTCAGATTTCCCCATACTTTAGGATACTATACAAGAAAAATGTAGCTTCTTTATTAAAAATATTAATAATTTATCTCATTTTTATTACAATAACCTGATGGGTAGAGTGAAAAATAAGCTACATTTTAGCAAGCTCAGTCTGTTTTATTAATTTAAACAGTGAAACAGTGTTTAAGTGACTTAATTTCTTGAAGTAAATATTCAATATCTCGGAATCTCCTGGTGTTCCTCTCCACCATGGCACTTGTGTATTTGAGGAAGAGGGACTTATATGCCCTCGTGTTGAGATGGAAGGAGGTGTTTGCTTTTTCTCTGCTTGCCTTCTCCCGCTGCCCACCACTATCTCTGCCTTTGTCTGCTCTCCTGTGCGTCCTGGAAGACTGACCACTGTAGACTCTCATTCCTAGGCTTCTTGCTGGTTGGCTTCTGTTGGTTTGGTTAAAGGGAGGCACCAGGAGGAGATGCGCATTCGGAAGGTGAAAAGTGAGGGCATTTCTTCCCTGCTCTCTACTCTGGCTCTATATCTCTGGCTCTGTGCCTCACGATTCCAGGTTGGAACAATTCTCAATCTCATGGGCTCAGATTGATCCTTGCTGATCTCCTTAGCTCTAGGGAGAGGAAGAGCAACCTAGGGCGGGTAGTCTCTGGGTGCTTCGCTATCCATTGCTGCTCCCTCAACTTTGCACATGTCTCTGGAAGTAATATCTTCACCGAGAGCCTTCATTTGCTCCATCTCCCTTACTTACCAGGGCCTTGGCTGACTCAACAGTGTCCTTGCATTGACCTTTTTGCTTTCCTTCATGAGAGCCCCTGTTTCTTGGCTGCTGTTTCTCATCCCTCCCTGCATCCCCTAACCCTATTTGTTACTGAAACCTGGTGGACATAGAGATTGTTCTCTATGAACTTTCTCAGTGCCCGGTGGTCCTCCTTGTTGAACAAGGGCTATTAGGGCTCTTCTTTGCACTTTGGACTCCCACTTCTCTCATTTTCTTTATCCCTAGCTTCTGTTTCTAACCCCCTGAATCCCTAGAACTCACTGACCTCTGCCTGTGCAACCTATCTAACCCACTCCTTTTTTTCTAGAATTCCTGCTTTAAGAGGGGAGCTTGTAATACACATCTCATCATCTGCTTCTCCCTTTTCTTTCCATAATTCTACTAGACAAAAGAGATGGGTTCCCGTCTCCCCCTAATTTTATTGGAATTATCTTCAATGTTATATTCCTTTTCTCTTTCTCATAGTAGATATTGTCTTTCAATTTTCTTTGGGTTATAATGACAACATTCCTAATAGAGGTTATAGAAAAGAGGGTAAAACATACATTAATCAAAATTGTTAAGTGTTTGACTTTTTGGAAGATTTGACAGTAGACAAAGGAATTTAGTCAATGGACAAGAAGCAAAGATTCTAGTATTGTGACTGTGGCAAAGAAATATAGGTATTTCTGCTCAAATGCTCTGTATGTGTCCCTCAAAGCTTCATGTTCTGCAAAATTGCAAAACATATAATAAAAATCACAGGCTCTTGGAAAAAAGAGGATTGGGGCAGATTTTTTAATATCCATAGAATTTGTAATTAGAGCATTAGCAGAACCAGTAGTAATCTCAATAAGAATTCGAGTACAGTTAAATATCTACCATCATGTCACAGTTAGCTAGGCCTCTGTCATCTTAAATCTGGGTCTACTGCCTCCTCTTTAGAAATATCTCATTAAGATTAATAATCTGATCCAAAGTAGATTCCTTCATTGGTTAAAAACAAGTTTTGCTTTGTTTTGTTTTGTTTGTTTGTTTGTTTTTGTCACTGAGGGAACTTTTTCACAGCTATTTCATCTGTATGGTCAGCTTCCCAGATAGCTTTTGAATATAGATTTAAAAAAAAATTTATCATACATTTTTATTCACTTAAGTCCACAGTTTACACTAGAAGTCATTGTTTGTGTTGTATATTCTATGGGTTCTGACAAAGGTATAAAGACACGGATCCACCATTAAAGTATTACACAGAAAAACAGTTTCACTGATCTAAAAATCCTCTCTGCTTCACCTGTCCATTCCTCCCTTTCTCCACCTGAACTCCTGGCAACCACTGATCTTCTTACTGTCTGCATGGTTTTGGCTTTTCCAGAATGTCACATAATATGTAGCTTTTTCATATCGTCTTCTTCACTTAGCAATATGGATTTAAGTTGCTTCCATGTCTTTTCATGGTTTGATAGCTCATTCCTTTTTAGTACTTAATAAAACTTTCCAGTGTGTGGACATACTACAGTTTGTTGATTTCTCCATGCATTGAAAGACATCTTGGTTGCTTTGGCAATTATGAATAAAGCAAATTAAGCAGCTCTAAACTTTCATGTGTAGATAATGAAAAATACAGAAACTGAACCATCCTCTCTCTGTGCTGAGAAAGTGGCTTCTGTCAGCTTTATAACTTTTTTCTTATGACTCAAATACTGATAAAATACGAATTGTGAGCAAGTTTGTTCGAAATTTAAAATTTGGAAAAAAATTGCATATGAACGGACATGTTTTCTGCATTTTACTCACACCATGCTACAATTTGGATTTAAGGTGTTTTCATGCATAGGGGAAAGTTGTGTTGGAATTTTCATTCTTCCTATTCTCTCTCAATCTTTCCACAAGTAAGCATGTATCACCCCCATGTATTATGTAGACTATATGTAAAAACATTAGCAACCTTTTCCTCACTCAGTAGAAGGATTCTTCTTACCTTTTATCTTCCCTGACTCAACTAAATAGAGTAACAATCCCTGATTCCTTGAGTGATTTGATAGCTTCTATGCATGCAAGGCTCTCTGTGTTGAATTTTCTAAATTAAAAATTTCCTTTGTTACTCTTTGACCCAGACATCATTATCTTAACAGCTACTTAAAACAAACAAACAAACAAACACCCTTAATATTTCATTTTTCATTTTGACCATCTCGACAGACTTGAATTACTTGCCCACTTCAGGCATCTATAGCAGAAATAAAATGCTTTGCCTCTGAACTTGGAGATGGCCCTGATCTCCAGAAACAAATAGATCCCCATGGTCATCTGAACAGTAGGTGAGTGCAGGAACCTCACTCGTGCAGCACCTGAAACAGTGTAGCAGGCACTAGAACCAATTACAAATTATTATTGATTGCTATCTATGGAACATTTCCTCTGTCACCAAATCCATGTCATAAATTTCTTGTACTTTTTTTCTGATCCTTACAGCCATACCGAAGGATAGAAATTGTTCCAATTGTTTAGGAGAAAACCAACTCAGACAAGAAAGTCAGATGAATGCTAGACAACGACAGAGCTGGATTCTCTCTCAGGTCTGGCTGGTTCTAGCCACTGTCTTCTTTCCTCTGCCTGATTCATCTGAGAAGCCTTTCTGCCAGAACGATGCATGAGCACTGCGTCCAGGTAGGGCATGGGCCTGGCCAGGTCCTCCTTTGTCATGTGCCATCAGTTCTACAATGTGACCCCAGGACTGAGGATGGAAAGTTGGAGCCAGTGCACAATGTGGACCAGTGTCATGCCAGAGTGGCCTTCTTCCAGAGCCAGATTGTGTCTCATATAGCTGAGTAGCGTCAGCGGTTTGTTAAAAGCCGCTCGAATTCTTCATTTTCTTGTACTTTAGGACAGTTCCATAGCAGCTTCATCACTGGGTTACATCTTTCCACAGCATGGCTGTAAAAATATGGCCAAGTCCTTTCTTACACATAAAAGATGTGTGTGTTGTACACAAATGATGCATACTGTATAATAACTTTATATATATATATATATATATATATATATATATAAATAAAATGGTCTATCAAAATCAAAATGTCAAGAGTACTGCTCAATGAAGGTAGAATTTTGAGTGTTTATTTCCTGCTTTTCTATATTTTCACAATCAAACAGACAAAAATACCTGTGCTGATGTTTATTTGAGAAGCAGTAAGTTAAGGAATAATATGAACTTTGGGGTTGGGCAAATTGGGTTTAAAATCTTTGTGACAATAGAACAAGTTAGTAGAGTCTATAAACTTTAACTGTCTCAGCCTTACAAAGGAGAAAATGATCTAGTCCTTACAGGCTTTCTGAGAAGATTACAATTAATAATGTATGTAAAGCACTTAGCATAATGTTGATACGTAATAATCATAGCTGCCAACATTTACAGTGATTCTTAGGTGCCAGTCACTTAACTCATTTAATGCTCATGAGAATCCCTGTAGGGAACGTATAGTATCAGCCTCCTCTCTCAGGTTCGAAAACTAAAGAACAGAGAGGTTACATACCCCGCCTAAGGCCACACAGCGAGAAATGGTAGAGAAAAAATATTAACCCAGATAATTTGGTTCTGGAAGCTTCTCTCTTAGTCACCAAGTAACACTGTTCTCACTAAAACTGTTCTCAGTAACATTTCCTTGTAATCATAAACACCTAGTGAATGTTGGTGGTCATCTCCCCTTTGCTTATTTATCAAAATGCTCTGTTTTCATGGGCCATTTATTTTTAGTATAGTTGATATTTAAAAGTCATAGGAAAATACAAGATCTCCTTTAAATATTGACTTAAGCGTGACTTCTCTTATGAAAGAGTTGAAAGGTATCTATGTCATTATTCCTCCTTCTGTTTTTAACTATTTTCTTCAATTTCTTTTGTCACAGGTCTCCTATCTAAATAGGTGGCATCTGACCTTGATAGGAAGACATATAGACGTATCTTAACACAATTTTCATTGTAATTAAGCCCGGAATCATAATATTTAGTAAAAACATCATGCTGATTGGCAAGAAAATGAATCATTTGCTATTAATGAAAAAAATTTTTCTTTCGCACTGTTGGACCCACTTATAAAACCCACTTCCAGCCTACTGATGGATTCGCTGTGCTAGGATTTAATATGAAAAATAAAACGAGGAGCATTTTCAACGAACTTGCAATTATTTACAAGAAATTTAAATTTTATCTTCTTCCTTCGGCATGGGAAACTATGCACCATCCTGATACGTTTCAAAACATCAAATTTATGTCCATCCACACACATCCATGAGTGTCATACACTGTTTAAAAATATTTGACCAGGGAGGTAGTCTATCATCCTTATTGTGTATTTTGCTAACAGAAATCTTATTCTGGGTATATGATATCTTCTCTTTAAGGAGCCATCAACATTAATCTAGAAGTTGACCTTTTTCTCCACTACTTCTCTTACGAAAAAGCCTATGAGTTTCACATTAACACAAGAATAATTATTTATAGCGATTCCCAACGGCTGTGTTCTCATTTCTTTAGCTATTTAAAAAGTATGCTAATGACAGGAAGAAAACATCCCTATAAAATATTGTAAGCATCAGGACTTGCTAAGAGAGTAAGTCTAGCTTCTGACCATGAAACCTCATTCTGTGGTTGCCTTCTTAATGGCATCTCTTGAGGCCAGTGGCTTTGAATTCTCCCGATTGTATGGGGTCACTCTGGCAGCATTGACCAAGTAGAAAATATTCAGCCAGAGGAAACAATAGTAGAAGTCACCCTTTAAGTGTCTCGCCTTCTATATCACGCAATTGACTTCAAGGCTCCCCACTAAGATGTCACTGTTTGACCAGTTTGCTTTAAAACAGCTTAATTAGCTGAAAGGAAAGCTATGTCTGAGCATGTTTGTGAGAAAAAGAGAGAGAGAGAAAAAAATCTCTCCTTTCAGAAAGCTCATGCTCTCTCTTGTCAGAAATCTTTGGTTCTGAAACAAAATATTCCTTACGCACACAATCAAGGCCTTGACAACAATTTTTCCTGGATCAGGAAGTAAGTGGTCTAGAGTTGTCTCCATGTAGGCACTTGAGTTCAGGTTCTATATATCTGGGTCTATGTGGGACTCAGGCACAATCACCTATTGCTAGAAGAAATCTTGCCAGTAGCATGTGTTTATTTCCTTTCAGTGGCAACATCTAAAACGGACATTACTGCATAAAGACGTTCTGCTCAAAATCTAACTTTACTGTTGTGTCAGTAATGGCAAAGTAACTCAAGTGCTTACACTGAAAACCACCTCATATCATTTCATTCATTTGCTTCCAGTTTAAATGTTTTTTAAATTGTTTAAAAGAAACAACTCAAATTTCATTCCTAGGAGGATATGGCAAGAAAACCTTTATCGTAATACTTAAAAATATTCCTGATTCAACGCGGACCTCCTATGAATGCATGCATACCATCTGTTATCTCTGGATTTAGATTCCTGCAGTGAACTTGGTCAGGTGTATGTAGGGACCATCTTAAATTCCTGAACACAAGAAGAAATTCTCTGGCTAAGAGTGAATTACACTTCTTGTCCCTTTTTAGGCATGTATTTCTGTGGCTAAATCCATCTGAGAGACACAGGAAACCTGTGTTTTCATTTTTCAAAGCAAATTGACAAGGAATTGTTTTTTGTTTTTTGGTTTTTTTTTGATGGGGTCAGTGGAAATAGCTACAGAAAACGTGACTCCATGTAAAGTAGTCCCACAGGCAAGCCAGTGAATTGTTAAGGAAAAGGAAGAACCACCTGCCCCTTTACCACCCCATTCCAGAAAGCTTTGTGAATTTGACCATCTCGCAGTAAAAATTCCCATGGTCCAAACAATATCTAACTGTAAAAATCAAGTACTTCCAACAATTAACCACTGCAATGCAGCCTGATTGCTTATCCAATTTCTTCCATAGTCTCTCATCTCCGTAATAATCATCAGATAAACACATAAATTCCCAGGCAACTCCAGTATTTTCACAGCCTCTAAGTTAAAATGAACACAGAATTCCAACCAAAGTACAGTTGGTTTTTTATTATGCTGAGCTCCAGAGTTTCATATGACTGTAAATAGCAGGCTGTGTGTGTGTGTGTGTGTGTGTGTGTGTGTGTGTGTTTGGTGTGTTGTGCGTTTTGCCAGTTTAACTGGAGAAAGTCTAAACTGTGGTTTGCAAAACCCCTAAAGATGACACCCTTGCTAAAATAATGTTGGATTCTAATCTCAAACCATATCTCCACTTTTTCATGCTGAAGAGAATAACTAAATTAGAAAAAAAAAGTCTATAATTAGCAATATAAATCTTTCACTGATTTCAGGAGGTCACCAGATGAACTGATGCAGACTTCAGACACATCTGCTCTTTTGGCAACCACCGCCTCTTCCGAGCCTTCTCATTGGCTCACGCTAATCATATGCGAGGCCTCCTGGAAGCTTTTTGTGCCTCCCCTGGCTGGAGCCGGGCAGGGTCAGGAACGGAGCTGCGTTGCTCAGCTCCAAGTAATGACGGCAGCGCCGGGCGCAGAGCTGCGTGCCCACCTTCAAGAGGCCAACAGTTGGGCTGTGCAGCAAGAACGCGACGTAGCTGGGGGTGGGCGGTAGTAATAACCTTGTGAGACTCGGAGGAACACATTTCCCAGGCTGGAAAGGCTGGCAGCTCTTTAATGAGCTGGTGTTTTTAGAAAAGGGTTAGTGCCCACAAGGTGGCATCGTTGGCGCCAACTTCAGAAGGTGGCCCTTAGTTCATCTTTGGAGTCGAGATGCTGTGTGCATAGAGCCAGGAGAATCCTCGTGAACTAATTCAGACCTTAATGAAGTTGTTTCTTTTAACATGTGTAAACAACAGTGAGAAGAATGATCAAATAGTGTTGCTTTAACTCACTGGCTATTGTGCTGTCAGGCAGGAGGCCAAAGGCCAAGGGCCTTGGACAGAACTGGCCATGAATTAATAATAGACACTAGACACTGCACTGTCCAGTGCACTATTATATAAATGATTGCGATTGTAAACTATTGGCTTTTTCAATGGCTAATGATGTGATTCAAGTCCTAGGTTCCAGACTGAGCTTAGACCTCGTATCTGCAGATTCTGAACTGGGAATGAAATAATAAACTTCCTTTTTTTGAAAAGGCTGCAAAATATTGTTTGTATGTATCCACGCAGGGTTGAGAGGCAAAATGTAATCCAAGTGCAACATTCTCTGCATACACACTTGGTTTCTTGCCTTCTATATTCTGGTAAATTCCTTTCCCATTAAATAGTGAGTTTCACCTCATTTGTGAAAGTTTCTTCTGATCAGATGAGATCAGCCACCTCCCCGAGTGATTGCAGATACAGGATGTACACATATTCACCTGGTAAACAATTCCTTATATTTATAACGTACCCTAAAGTTAACAAAGCCCTTTGCTCTATGTTATTTTAATTTCGATAGCTAATCATTGTACATTTTATGCCATCTTGCATTTGAAGATTTACTTGTCCGTTTTATGGGGTTGCTGGCTCTTAACTGAAGCTGGTCACTTACCTCGCTGGTCTAGCTCTGACAGTAGAAGAGGCAGGGGTCACACTTCATCGCACACTGATTTGGGAGTGAGGCTGGGGAAGGGGTGCTGAGGAGGGGATAGAGGGCAATGGGGAAAGTTTGGAGCCCTCCGAGCAGTTAAGCCCCAGAGCAGACGTGATCCCTGGCCGGGCAGTCTGCTGAGTGAAGCCTGCAGAGCCTTTGTGCCTCGACACCATTCAAGAAAGGGAAAAAAGAGAGAGAATAAAAAAGATCTATTTTTGAAAGCTCCCCTCATATTTTACTATTTTACTTAACTCCTTTCCCACCTACTTTTATTTTCATGTCACCAAAAAAATAAAGAGTTGAGAAGACAATATAGCTACAACATGCTTCTTGTGTCCATATAGTCTAGTATCTCTTAAGGTCAAGAAAGTGACTAAGATACCAATGCTAAGAAGTGTATTTATGCAGCAATATTGCTGTCTTGGAGTCTTTCATGTACCAATAAAATGTTCTTTATTCTACTTTAGAAGTGTATAATCACTTTCTGGTGAGCTATCTTTTCAGATCCCAAAGTTAAACATTTTTAAAGGTAATATTATCTTTTTATGCTAAAGGTGCTTAATTATATACCCTAATCTCTGAGTTATAACATGCTCAAAAAATGATGTTTCAGTCTTTATTAGGTTTTAACTTCCATGCCCTCATTGAGAGTAGGTTCTCTCTTTACGCCTTTACCTGAGTTTGTTGTAAATAATTACAGAGAAAAATTAAAGAGACTATTAAGGAAATTGTAAAAGAAGGGGGAAGGATAAATATGCTCAGAATTTCTTTTGCTGGTATAATTTGGATGTTATTTATTTTACTGAGATTTCACTAATATGGTTTTATATGTAGAGAGATGTTTACCTCTTAGACTGTCTACTCTAAAAGAAACATAGAAAACTTATTTTTTTCCAGTTTTATTGAAATATAATTGACATACAGCACTATAGTAGTTAAGGTAGACAGCACAATGACCTGACATACATGTATTGTGAAATGATTAAAAAACTCAATCTTGACCCAGGAATACAAATGTATGACAGTTTAAAATTAAGTAACTAACTGTGACAATGATTGTATTTTTAAGGCAATTTTAAAAGATAGGTTTAACCAGCTGTTAATTTTGCTAAATTGGCATGACTGTGAAATGCATTCATGCCCACCTTTTCACCTGTAAAGATTTAGCTATAAGAAATAGATAGTAATGTACAGTGGTGACTACATTAGATGTTTGTGAAACATCTCTATAATATGACCTTAAATATTATTAACTTGCCAAAGACCAAGCTGAAAATAATTTACACTTTTTGATGTATCTGACCCGGTAATAATTTGTATAGAATATGTGTGATAGAGCGAATTGAGAAATTAAAAGGCTAAGTGCAAAGCTATAAGAATCGTGAATGTGCAGAGCAACCTATTTATGTGTGTTTATATATATATGTGTGTGTGTGTGTGTGTGTGTGTGTGTGTGTGTATAGTTACTTCCTTATTACCAATAAAACACTTATTTGATTACATTTTATTTAATTTTGGTAAAGAGACTCAGATTCTTATTTTATGGCCCTGCTGCTTATTTGAACTCCAAGTCGAATTCTCCAGATTTTTAGAGATTTTTCAAACCTGTGACAAAGCTCAATCATTTAGGGCAAAAATGATTTTTTTAAAAAATGAAACTTTTTTTCTTTGAGCAAGATACACCAAAAATGTGGTTGGGGTTAGCTGAGTGAGAAAATCAGGGTTTGGGGTAGCAGGACCCAGCTGTGTGTGGGGTACCTTGTACATAGCACCCAGTTAATTTTTGAGAGTCCTCAGAATCTGAGAGGTTGGGCAGTTTCTTTCCCAGGGGTACCTGGGGTCAATGGCCCAAGATTGAATGGAAGCAGCTCAGGTTCTAGTGTGAGAGCCTTCGCTTTCCAAAATTAGATTTTCCTGAGGCATCCCAGGCCCCTCTGCTAATGCCCCCAGGTAGCAGGTTGGCTCTTTCTACAATTTACAGAATGGTATCTCACTTTCTTGAGACCCTTCTTGTGTATAAATAGAGGAGGAAATCGATACCCAGATTCTCAAGCATTCTCTTTGGGATGGGACTGCATAGGCGATGGGTAACTAGTTTACCAACCTGAGAACACAATGGAGAATCAAGCAGGTATCAGGGGACTCCCCTCCATCTTTGGGGCACATGCCCTTTCTCTTCTGAATTGCCAGGGAATGATGAAAATACAATCTTCAACAATGCCTACGCATATGACACATATAATCCAAAGTCAAAAGGAACCAGAGAAAAAGTACAAGTAAAAAAGAAAAGAAAGCCACCAAAAGAACTTCCAAAGTATCAATTTCTTTCTGCTAAGATGTGTCACTCTTCATTATCCATAAGGCTTAAGGCATAGTGCTTGGCACAAATGAAAAGAGGAAGTGATTCTTCTCTTATGGAGTGGAGATGACATTAACTGTGCTGAAATGGCTTTGACAATACCTTCTGTATTTTATATAAAGGAAGGAATGGAAGATGAATCATCTGTGACATCCCTTTGTGGCAGAAAAAGAAGGTAAATTATTATCTTTTGATAAAAATCTACAGAAAGGCAAGAAAATAAATTTGAGGAAGAATAACCTGGAGCATACAAATCTAACAGCAGATTTCCCAAGCAGATTTCTAATGGATCTTTTTATGAAAATGTTTCTTTCATACCAGTGCAACCTCTCACAATAAGACACTATTTCTAGTCAAAATGAATGTCCACTGTGATGCTGACAGCTGCCCAGTGGGGTGGGGTCATATAACAGCACTGCAGGCATCCAAGGGACATCAGTTCTCGACCCCTGTGTCAACCTCCAGAGTTCCCAGGGTCGGGTCAGCATCCTAAGGATTCCTGTGGCCTCATTCGGGGACACCTCTGAGGTATCCCACAGAACATGGGCTTTCTTTGCCAAAAGCGTTCCCAGCCCCATTTTGTGGTTTGCTTTGCAGAGCGATACTGTGGAGCATGAAAACAAAAATGCCTGGGGAGTGGAGGTTGGAGCGGAGATTGTGAGATCATAGAGAAGCCCAGAAAAGACAGGCCTCCGCTCTGGCGTGGCTTTGATGGGAATTATGGATTCATACTGGAGGAGTTTGAGATAAAGAAAAGATGACGTCTTTATGCATTCCGTAAAATACGTGAGCCACACACATGGCACATTCATATCATAAATGTTTGTTTTTCGACCACTTGGCAAACATTGAGTTATAATCTTTAAGGAATACACAAACTATTACGTTAACACTTCACTCTTATAAGGTCGGATTAAAGGAAACCTTGTGCTCCAAGAGAGTATCAAAGTAAGTAAAAGATGCCACTGTCCCCAGTTTCTGCCAAAAATCCCTTAACCTAGAGTTACACACTGTAGTTCATTAGGAACTCACTCCAAGCCTTATGGTCTGTTAGTTTGGGTGTATTTTCCTGATCATAAGTAACACTGAAGAAGGAAATCTGAAGGGTGAGAACTGTTAAAGGAACAGGTGATGTGACAACTGAGATTCTGCTCAGAAGAAGGGGAAATTCAGGACAGAATTTTAATCCTGCATTAAAAAAAATACACTTATTTCTAAAGAAAATTCCAAATCACCAAAACAATAATATCACTATGTTCAATATCCTCTATTTTATCAGGCAGAAACATAAAATGTATATTTAAAGCAAATTTTCATGTAAAGTATGGGAGAAAGCAGCTTTTTGTGTAATTGGTGAAGTTTACATTATTGTATAACTTGCTTGTGTGGAACGTGTTAATCTTTAAAGACGGATAGTAAAACATTGCACTTGGATACATACAGATGGAAATTTTTAATAGCTTATTATGCTTAAAAATTTCTTCTCAGAATGTTAATATAAATAGTTACTAAAAATGATAGTAATCAGCCTAGTAAGTGGTATACAGATAACTTTGCCCTTATGAGATTTATTTATACAAAGCGAATAATGGAGTGTGTCATTTTTCTATGAGAATAAATGCTTTTCTTTTAAGGATGGCAGTGAATTTGCTTTCTTACTCATTGGAAGGCCTGTGAGAAGCCGTGTACCAATCTTACCATGTACAATCTTCCAGGATGAAAAGCATCACCCCCCAAAGCTAATTTCAATGTCTATTTCTGAAAACTTAGAAAAGTGTGCTATTTTAAAAATTAAATGGGAATAAAATCACTGTTTTAAAAAGATATCTGTACTCCCATATTCCCATATTCATTGTAACATTATTTACAATAGCCAGGACATGAAAATGAGCATCCATTGATGGTGGAATGTCCAAAGAAGTGTGGCGTGTATATGGAATATTATTATTCAGCCTAAAAGAAGGAAATCTTGGCATTCGTGACAACATGAATGAAAGTTGAAGGAATTATCCTAACGGAAATAAGTCAGACAGAGAAAGACAAATACTGTGTGATCTCACTTACATGAAGAATCTAAAAAAGAAAAAAAAAACCCAAATTCATAGATATAAAGAATAGCTAGATTGGTGGTTGCCTGAACTGGGGATGGGGGCGGGGTGGGTGAAATAAAAGAAGATGGTCAAAAGGTACAAAATTGCAGTTGTAAAATAAATAAGTCCTGGGGATATAATGTACAGCATGACAACTCGAGTTAATAATACTATACTGTACATTTGAAAGTTGCTAGGACAGTAAATCTTAAAATTTCTCATCACGAGAAAATATAATGTAACTATGTGAGGTGATGAAAGCTAACTAGACTTATTCTACTAATCATTTTGCAGTAAATATGTATATTTAATCATGTCATACACTTTAAACTAATGTCAATTATATCCTAATCTGAAAAATAAAAAGATTGCAAAGACCCGCCCCCCCCCAAAAAATAATAAAATGGTTAGAGAACTCAGTTAAGATATAAATCACTCTTCTATTACTCCAGCCTCTCATCAGCAATGACTAGTAGATGTAAAAGGAAACAATAACTTCCTCATAAATCTCAACCAACTATGCTTTACTTATGGAAGGATTATGGGGTGCAGGGTTATTTTGATCAGACTATAGTGCCTCTGCCATGAAGCATGACATGAAATTTGCCATATAGATCTCTTGAACTCTGTGCATACTATTGAACTAATAGTGCTCACCTACTGATGTTGGCTCATCTAACATACTTTTACTCTTTTAATTCCAAGAATTTCCGTAGGACTTTGGGAATCCATTTACCAGACTTGGTGCAATGTGTGTATTTATTCATGCAAAACGAAGATACATTGTCCTGCTGTTATGTCTCATCTGTCAGTGCCATCGGCTGGTTCCAGGTGTGGCTTGAAATGTGAACTCTGATTGCCACGCATGCTCCTAGATAATTTATGGGCCAATGGATGAGTCTAGGAATGACCTTTTATTTGAGACATCAACAATTCTAAGCCCCAAACTCTAAAAGTAATTAGAAAATGAAAATAATAAAAACAAGGTAGTATATAAACAAGCAAGCAGAATAAATAAACTAAACTCTGTATCTGCATGATATTTAACATGGAGACTTTTCATGGCAGATTCTTAGGTTTGCTTCAGATCCATCTAAGTTACCTTATTGGTTTGAATTTTTATCAGGTCTTCCCTCTTTCTGCTCAGCCTCATATTGATCATCAGAAGCAAGTCCTAAAACTTCCCCAAATACCTGTGTCAGATATCTTCTACATAGCTATAGTCTTATTTCTAGATGGTCTATGAATGTTCCTTCTTAACAAAAGCTTTCTTTGACTTCCTAACAGCCAACCCTGATTACAGTGAACCACATAGCATGGGCATCCATTTGCGATCTGAATATAATCTGAAGAGCTCATCTGCTGTGGATCTCTGCTTTGGAGGTATAAGATACACCCATTTTACAGAGGTAGTTAAGGCTCGGGGAGACAGAAAGGAAAAGAAAGCAGAGAGAGCACATACCATATTTTAGACCTTCTCTCTACACTTGTGTCAATATTGATTTGTTATAGATCTCTTTATTATCTTAGAGGTATTTTAAGATCTGCCCCTGGGGGTGATTTTTGTAAAATGAGAATAATAGTTATATCTGTCTGCCAGAGCTATAGCAAACCTTGAAAGAAAGGATATATGTAAAGCTATATATGCCCATTATTCTAATGTTATTACAGGATCATGAGCTATGCTTGTTGGGCAGAGAGAAACAGTGTCATTTAGCTATTTTTTTTAAAAAATACAAAGCATTTGAATAAGAAGAACCTTAAAGATAAAACCTCTTACCTCACTGTTTTATAGATGAATAAACTAAAGTTGAGAGCAGGAAAGTGACTTGCTAAGGGTACCCAGCTAGTTAAGGATGAGAATGACACCAGTATGCAAATTCCCTCATTCCTGGTTCAAATCTTCTTTCTATTATGTTACCGTGTGTTTGGTTTTTAATCCAGTGTATCTAGCTATGAAGACATACTCTTGGAAAACAAGTTGCATTTTTTTTAAGCTTTCTGGAACCACAGCACTTGATTTTGTAAAGTGCTTCTACAGGACAGTTAAGGGTGGCCACTGTTCTTTTTAACTTTGTCTGAGTGGGCCAGTGTGTCTCAGAGAACCCAGGGTGCACCTTCTCTGTGTCAAAGACTGCAGCCCCCAGCCTAACGCAGTCACTATTTCCTTACCCTTCAAAAAAAGCCCTTAACCATGAATAGTATGCATTTCATAGTGAAAACTAAAACAGCAACTCACAATTGTGTCTCTTCGTCACACAGTGAATCAAGCGTCTGGATTCTAGGAGTAGAAGAAGTCTGCTTGCATGTGGGTGAGAGTAGATATACTTGGGAAAGGGAAAATAAGCCATACAGAAGGGTGCGAGAAAATGAGCTCAGCTGATTCGATGAGAACATCTGCAGAAATTGTTAATTGGCACGGTGTCCAATTCAATCCATAGACATATGCATGCCAGTTATCTGTGGAACTGTGTTCTTCCGCACACTGCACCTGTTGCTGGCTGGGGTAGAATTGAATTTCATCACATATGAGGTCAAACGGTTTGAGGGAGAGGAATTCAAGGCTCCAGTCTGATTCACTTAGAGACAAGCATATCACCAGAGGGAGATAAGCACACTGAGGACTCAGATATAGACTGGAAGGCAGATACACTGAGACCTCACCACCAGTCTGGAGCGCCTCAATTCTAACCTAGAGAGTAGACCTCCGATGAGTTTGAGAAACAAATTAATACTGTGAACCAGATTTCAAAGAGAGCATTTGGCCTGTTTTATTGAAGGGCAAAATATTTACATTCGTATCAGTCTCTATTTGTATACAAATAACTGTTGTACAAACAACAAATGATCTTTGCACATCCAAACAAGCTTGTTTTTGGCCATTGTTACCTTGGTTATTCCACATTTGGTCAAGCATTAGTTTTTATCTAGCTCTGTCCCAAGCTGTTTCTTTGATAAATGGTCTCCACTAATTTAGGCATGGCATCTTCTCAATGCATAGGGTATTGGGGTCTACCCAGTCCATTGGGTTGCCAGTGGGTACAGGTTGCATTGAGAAAGCAGCAGGACACAGTGATTAATAATACAGGCCCAGGAGTCCGTTCCAGCCCCTCTACTTGCTGGCGAGATAACCCCTAAACTAGCTACTTCAACTCTTAGACTCAGATTCTTTATTTGCAAGGTGAAGATAACAATGGCATCTACCGCATATGGTTCTTGTGAGGTTTAAATGAAGCAATGCGTGTCAAGTGCTTAGAGTCGCCCTGGCACAATGGAAGTGCCCATCAATGTCAGATATTTTCATTCACTATTACTGAATGAGCTAATTCCAGCAGATATCAATTATAGCTCAGTGCTCAGGTTCGTCTTACGAAGAGAAACGCAAATTCAAAACTAAGCCTGAGGTCGAATAGTACTATTTTAAGACCTATATTATTTAGACTCACATTATGTATCTCAGTTCTACATACCGATAGTGATTTTATCATAACCATACCATGCCTCCCCCCCCGCCAACACACCACTCATAACACACATAGGTACATATCTACATGTTGGTGTCATCTGGTGAAATAAAAATTAGGCTGATTGACAGGACAGTTGTATTCTCGGCTATATTTTTCCACTAATTGTGTGAAAATGTGTATAGGCACTACTGCTTAATTAAGTTTTAAACCAATGATGTAACAAGGGAATATTTTTAAATCTAATATCTCTTACTCATGATCTAATGAGGAAATTTTAGGAAATAGATCCTTGCAGGAAAGATACAGAGAATAGGCAATAAGTGAGAATAGGAGATTCAGTTTCTTTATATCTAACTACTAATCCACACCATCCCCTTTCCTCATGCCCACGCATGCCACCCAGAGTGACATAATTAAGGTGAATGAAATCATAATGTGAAGCATTTTCTGGTCTTAGCAGGAAGTGTGGAATATAAGTCGAAGGATGCTGTGTG
Source organism: Rousettus aegyptiacus (assembly GCF_014176215.1). NCBI lineage: Eukaryota > Metazoa > Chordata > Mammalia > Chiroptera > Pteropodidae > Rousettus > Rousettus aegyptiacus. The sequence continues at coordinate 164,869,810 of NW_023416284.1, forward strand.
CATGGTGATGACCTTGCGGATGACTTCTGCAGTGACAATAAGGGCAAAGAGATATTTTGCAACAGAAGACACATAAGATTGCTATAATTGACATCGAACTCTCTATAGGACCTCTTAATGGATATTTTCCTATTTTATTGAGGTCTGAACTGTTTGTATGAAACACAATGTGCTATTCCCATGTACTTCAATTTTTATTTTCAATAAGTATTTAAAATTTTTATCCTTTCATTTAACATAATTTATTTATTTAGACTTATAAATAACATTCTATGATGTTTCGAATCAATATATTGTTCTACTTTTATGAGGCATTTAGAACATTTATAAAGTATGATTTAGAAAAAAAAAAACAGTACTAAACATCTAACATTTGCATTCACACTCACATCTCCTTCGTATCACATTTGAGAAATTTTTTCTCAAATTAGCCCCCATGGGGTAAAACTCTGTGTAAACAGATGGACTTTGCACCTTGTCCTAAAGGTCAGGTGGCTGGAGTGTGGCGAGTTTGGCAGCAAATCCCTTAGTAAGGGTCTTTCTCATAAGAAAAGCTTCATCTATTTTAATTCAAGTGACATGAAGGGACTTGGCTTCCTTCAGACACAAAGCACAGCTAGGTTTCCAAAGAATTCTGTTAGCAATGATGATGATGGTTGTGAGGGTGAGAAACATTATATTTTCAAGGACTTTCACATGCATTCTTACAATCGAAACTTATAACCTCATAGAGTAAGAAATGCATATGCAAAGTATTTCCTTCCAGGTTAAAAAAAAAAAAGATTTATAATTCAATCTGAGTTCTTTAATTTTTCATATCAGAAGAACTTTAAAATATCTTTGACTATATCTTGAAAGAATCCAATTTCAACATTTTTTGATATACAATCTAGACTAGTAATAATACCAGCAACTCTAGTTTGAGAGCCACAGAACTCACAAATCACTCAAATATGACATACTTTGCACCCCTTTACTGACTCTGCCGTAAGAAAAATCAGCAGGAAATATTATCCTTATAAATGTCCATTAGGCAGTGATACATGCTGCAGCTGCATCATTCTGGGGGAATCTGAGTTTCCCCCACAAGAAAACTCAGGAAAGTGGTTATTGCCCGTCTCCTTCTTCACTGTCTTGAATGGTACCCAATTTATGTTCTTAAGTGAAAATGTTTGCTTCACAGTGTTTGACAGAGCAAAATGTGTGTTTTGGAACCGAGTGTCTACTGGATCTGCTCTATGACCATTAGTAGTATAATTCAAAAGACCTTTGTTCAGGATTTAGCTGATTTTCTTCCCCTTCCTTCTTTCCTTCCTTCCTTCCTTCCTTCCTTCCTTCCTTCCTTCCTTCCTTCCTTCCTTCCTTCCTTCCTTCTTCTTCTTTTTCTTTCTTCTTTCTTTCTTTCTTTCTTTCTTTCTTTCTTTCTTTCTTTCTTCTTTCTTTCTTTCTTTCTTTCTTTCTTTTTCTTTCTTTCCTTCTTCCTTCCTTCCTTCCTTCCTTCCTTCCTTCCTTCCTTCCTTCCTTCCTTCCTTCCTTCTCTTTCTCCCTCTGTCCTTCCCTTTCTCTCTTCCACCTCTCTCTCTCTCTTTCTCCCTCTCTTGCTACACCACCGTTGGAATATTAAATGGCCATCTCTCTCATCTCTCAGATTGATGGCATCATCCAGGACTTCCCACACAGACAAGGTAAACGAAAGGCTTCCATGGACAGGTATGTAACCGTGGAGACAGCAGTACTGCAGACAAGGCCTCCTGATCAGAAAGAATGTCTGTCCCACAGTCAACTCTCTGGCTCTGCAGTCACCTTTGACATGACTTGCTGAATGGGAGTTTGTTTTCCAATTTCCATGGTTCAGCCATAGGCCACACAAAGTAAATACTAGTAAATGAGCAACAGTAGGTTCAAAGGAACGTAAGACTAGAATCCCTCCTCCCTTGAAAGACAGTTTTGGTAGTATTCATATGTGAATCAATCTGTTTGGGGTCTTTGAAGTGACTTTGATTAAGAGTTGTGGCCCAATAGTAGTGAAATAGGCGAGGCCATCAAAACAATTGGCAGTTCCAGCATAGACCCTTGGCCTGTGTACCACATCCAGAGAGAGCCCTAGGTGATGGGATGCATTTTATCTTTCAATTCAAGTCACTATAAAACCTGCATTTGTCTCTTTTATGTTTTCCATGTTAACTTAATATTTTCTTCACTTTCAAATAACCTTCACTCCCTATCGCTGTACACTGTAGAATTAACTTAATTCCCAAACACAGATTCATTTTGGAAGCCAAACAAAAGGCAACATTTGAGACTAACAGTATAGTTGGCATAGTGGAAAGAACATGGGCTTTGAAGTCGCAGAGAAATTAATAACTAAGTGACATGGGTCACTTGCTCACCTTCAGAGCCTTAGTTTCATCCTACGAAAAAGAGGAACGTAATACCTCTTGCTGAGTTACTACGAAAATCAGAGATAAAAAATAAAATAAAAAATGTGCACTGTAAACTACGCAGCTATTTGTTCAGAAATGGTCATTATTGTCAGATTTCTTAGGCCTATTTTCTGAGTTTCATCAGATCGGCTACCAGCCTCTTTTTTGGTTGGTGGTGTTTGTCTCTGGACAGCACTATATTTCATACACATATTTCCAGTTTTCACGGGACTTGAACCAAAAATGCATTCATACACAAGCAATTTTTAAATGAATATATATTTTAGGGTTGGCCATTTATATTAATAATTATGATGAATACATTCTAGAGCAATAATTTAAAATGGACATGAAAAGCAGATCTACATAATTATTGACTCATAGTATAATGAGGGCAAATACATTCTATTCTAACAAGAATACTTGAATTGTTATTCAATTTGGTACAGAAGGTGTAAGAACTATCTAGCTAGTGTGAGAAAACCCCAGTCTCTTTTTTTGTCTTGCAGATATCTGAAATTCTTTATAGTCTCCAGTCCTCCTGACAACTCCCGAAGCACCATTTCTGGCTGCGATTCTGATCTTCTTCATATATGATGTAAAAGGAACCAATGCTGCTATTCTTAGCAAATTTTATTTCCTAAAAAACTAAAAACTCTGTCCGCATTGTAAGAAAACAGATTGACCAATTGTTCAGTAATCTCCAGGAGATCCTGAAGGCCCCAGAGAAATACTACTAAAAAGCTGTATGGCTACCGAGCGAGTCTTATGTACTCATGTAACAAGCCACCTACCGCTGGATGCTAGATGCTTTGGTCCTTCTGTGTCTGAGACCTAGCAGAACTGGCGGCCAAGGACCCTTTGTGCCAGCTGTGTGAGTGAAACCTGAATCAAAGGGTTTGTCCAGGTTTACAGTGAATTTATGAAAGATCAGAGAAGTTAGGAAATTCGAGACTTTTCATAGACTGATGTGCCAAGTAAAGTCATGATGGCACTAGTGTGGGATGAGTGCTGCTCAAATCACTTCCCCAGATTTCAGCTCATCAGTTCGCCCTCGTCCATCCCAACCAATGCATGCAATCAAGAATATGGAAGCAGATTGTATCGAAGACTTATTATCTTCGGGCCTAACATTTCTCGCCTTCCAAAAATAAGTCTTTCCTATAAAGAATTAAAAATACCTCTGCAGTTCACAAAACACTCCCGCTAGCAGACGATTTTTAATTCATTAAAGATGAATTCTCTTATTTTCCTCCATCGTATCTCCATACTTCTACATGTTAAAACAAGTCTACTTTCTTCTACCCAAACGCCTCTTTTTAAAAAAGCAAAATATTCCAAGTTGCCATTAGAAGTTCATAAAAAAAGGATAAGACAATAAGGAGAACTCATCTTTTACATACTTTATTAATTAATGAGAAAAGAAATTTCAGTAAATTCTACTCTATTGGGCAGAGACCAGAGTTAGGGAGAGAGTCATGAAAACAGAATATTTAGAGAAAAAAGTGAAGCGAGGATCAGGAGAGACCCAGAAAAGTAATCATTCCTGAAAAAGACAAAAAAAGAGAATAAGAAAAGAGATTTTTTGGAGCGTGTGGCCTGCTGTCATCACCTAAAACCAAGAGAATGGGGAAAGTTCCTACGTAAAGAAAAAAAGAGGAGAGAGAGCGCCTTTGTTGGTGGAACTGCTTCCAACTGCCACCTTTAAAAAAGATGAAGCTGCGCTTTGTTTACGGGTGTTCTTCTGCTTCATTGGCTCCAAGAATATTTCTATTAGAGTTTCATTTGGCAATTAATTATGGTTTATAACTAGAAAGTATTCTTACTTAGTGGAAACCTAATTAATGTTTGCTATTAAAGCAGACATTATCATAAAGTAATCTCTGATTCTCGTGACCCTTGATAATTTTGGCCTTTATTGATAATGTTCAAATTTAAAATGTATGACTGTGACCTACATCTTGTAACATGTAGCGCTAATTACATTGGATTTAATTTTTGGTTCAGATGTGGCTCCACCTTAATTTGTAGAATACCTTTTAATAGTTCACGAAATGATCTTATGTGCATTACTTTAATTAGATGGATAATATGCTGATTTTATAGATAAGTAGACTGAGATCCAAAAGAAGTGACAAAGGCAGGACTAAAACCAGGCCTTCTGGCTCCAAACCTGATATCCCTTCCAATCAACTAGGATACAAACAAATGCACCAGGAATGATACATGTCTTCCATAGGTCTGCAAAAAGGTGTCATGGTGACTGTTATAGGTGTTGACTAGGCAGAGTTGCATAACACTCTCCATATGTCTTACTAAAATTTATCTTAAAAGCTACTTCAAGGATTGGAAGGGCCACTATCTTTCAAAACTGAATGATGTGACACCATTGATTGACACAAACCCAGCTCAGACCTCAGGAAGAGTGGGGGGAAGACAAGCCAAGTCACAATCCAAATTAGTGCAGCAGCTCCTGCAGCTCCAGGAGCACAATGTGGTCTTTGACTAACCTTTCAAAGCTCCGTGTAGCTTGAGCTCTGATGGAGCTTGTTAAAGAAGAGCAGGGCGGAGCTGAGCTGACAGCCTGGAACATGCTGCAACTGACGTGTAAATAACCCTGTGACTCGGGGTCTCGAACTTGAAAAAGGAAATGTCACCTCCAGATAACTTGGCACATCACATGTTCACGCAGAGTGGTCAAGTGACAAAATGCTGATGGAGGCAAGATTTCTGGAGTTTATTCCCAAGACTGGCTGTAGTTTTTAAAAACATTCCTTTTATCCAAAATTCAACACATTTTTTCCTTTTTAAAATGTCGCATATTTCTATATCCAGAGGATAGGGAGCAGAGAACATATCTATCAATGTATCAAATATATCAATATATGTTATACATATACGTATATATATACATATATATATATAGATGTTTCAATGTATCACTATACCAAATGTATCAATATGTTAATGTATCAATATATCACTGGCCAGGCTGAAATTCCTTTCTGTTGCCTTTGCAGCTGCCGCCCTCAGGGCTGTCTCTCCCCAGATCCTTGTTCTAACGTCCAGTGCCTACATGTTGGCCTCTTCCTCATGCAGGAGATTTGGCCAAGATATCATAGCATCATGAGATGTTCAACCTTTCCATGTAATTTGTGAATTGTCCATTCCTGTCCTTTTAGAAATTTCACTGATCATTACCTGTGAGTGAGAAAAATGAAACTAAAAGCTAGCCACACTTGATAATAACTCGGTAGTTCTTAAAAGTATTGACAGTTGTGAAGTCCAGATGTGTGTCTACATATATGGTAAAAAAGAACAAACTTCCAGTTGTAAAATAAATAAATAATAGGGATGTAATAGACAGCATGGTGACTATAGTTAATAATACTATGTTGTATGTTTGAAAGTTGCTAAGAGAGTAGATCTTTAAAGTTCTCATCAAACAAAAAATATTTGTAACTCTGAATGGTAATGGATGTTATCAGGCTTGTTGTGGTGGGCGTTTTGCATTATATACAAATATTGAATCATTCTGTCGCACATCTGAAACTAATATGTTATATGCCCATTATGTCTCAGTAAAAATATATGTCTAAAACGAAGCATTCTGTCTTCCCTAATTTTATTCCTCTTAACATGGTCAATCAATAGTTGTCTATATCAGTGATTGTTAAATGTGTACATTGATTTCCTAGGTATTTTTGATTCAGTAAGTCTAGGGAGGGGCTTGTGATTCTGCATTTTGAAGACATCCCCTCATGATGCTGATTTTGTTAGACCACGTACCATACTTTGAATATAAAGGCCCTGTATGTTACTTTACAGAAACTGGCAGAGGAGAAAGTAAGAGAGGGTGAGTATGATAGAGGCAAAGCAATTCAGATTCTTCTAATGATTCATAAATATCTAGTTAAAAAAAATAGCTTATACTACTGGAAACAATCATGTTGTAGGAATGCCTATCAGTTTAGAATCAATAGAAACAAACTAAGTTATAAGCTAAATTTTTGCTTTCCTTAGTTTGCAAGATACAGGTAATACTCCGTTCTCTTTGTGAACAAAGTACTAGGTTCTCTTAAAGCCAATTGGTTACTGAGAATAGAATTGTAAAGTAAAATTTAAAATAGAATTGTGAAAGAGTAGGAGCTATGTTGAGACCTAAGTCATCAAGAAACAGTATAGCTATGAGACTCTCATCACGCACTTAAAGGATCTCCCCCAAGACCACTCAGGCCAAATCAGCCTGCTCCCATCCTCAAGAGAGGATGAGCTGCTTCCTAACAGCCAGTATTATTTAGAATATTAAGGACACCTAAGATAAGAACTTACGTGGAAAGAAGAATGCCCATTGCTGCTGCAAAAAGCAATGTTTTTGGTTAAATAAAATCATCGTGTCAAATCATTTCTTAATATTATATTCAGTTTTCAGAGGCATATGTGGAATGTTTTGGAATTCAGATTATTCAACAAATATTTATATGACAGGCCATGTCACTAGGGGCTAGGTGTATAGGGCAAATAAGACAGACAAAATCCTTGCTTTCATTGGGATGTCAGTCTACATTTTTTTTTTTTGTATTGAATATGTCTTCCTATAATTTTGTAACCCCCTCCCCAAAAACTTCTTTATTTTTTAGGTACAAAGTTGAATCTTGAACTCTAATCCAAATTTTTTTTAAATATAGGTAATTGGAACATTTATACACGTTGCCACAGTTGGGAAGATCATGAATCTTGCACCTCCTTTTAGTATGTGTTTATCTAAATATACATTTAGATAATTATAAGCTATGGCTTCTGCCTGCACAATACTTTGCAGCTGCTTCCGATTTTCGTGTATGATATTGTACTGTAATTACTTACAAGTATGTCTCCTGAACTAGGCTGAAAACTTCTTGATGGAACAACCGCTATCCACTGAATTGCCAAGCAAGAAACTGGGCCTGTCTGGGTTCGCTAAATCATGTTGATTAAATTTTGTAAACAGTTTTCAAACCATCCCTTTTTGGATGCTTAAAATCTCATTCAGGCAATTACAATAGCCTCCTCACTTGCCTCTGCTTCGGGCCTCTCCTGACCTTCCATCTTATACTTCTAAGCTGACATCTACAGTCCCCAGAGGGAGCTCTCTGAAATGTTTATGGCTCATGTCACTCCTGGCTTCAATGAAGTCTCATTATGATCAGAATAAATCCAAAACAGTATACAACTTCCATGAACAAGCACATGCAGCACATGTTACATTCTATCTATCTCCTTTGATTCGCAAAATATTTTAGTATATAAAGGTTCTGAGAAGACCTGCAGTTAAATATCCTTCTCTAGTTTTGCTTAAGCCACAACGTCTCAAGCCCATTAACTGTGCATGTTTTTCCCCCTAGTAATTCCTATCAGCATCTTCCAAGCCAGCATTCTCTAGGACGTACTTTAGGGAGTTCACTTGGTGATTTCAGTACAAAGCTTCTCGCCTTGCACAGGATCCACAGTTCCCTTTCTGAGGGATCCTGAACCTGTCCTCCTCAAAAGTAGCTGCATTCAACTGCTGTGCTTGATCAAACACAGCTGGTTTAATTTAAGACTTTAAAGAGATTTTAGATTTTAGACTTTTAAAACATTAAGCACAATTACATAATTATGATTTTTCTAGCAGCCAGAAAAAGTAACAAGAAACAAATAAAATTAATTTGCATAATTTACTTTTTATAACTCAACATATCCAAATTATTATCATTTCAACACGCTATCAATACTAAAAACTATTAATGTGATATTTTACATTAAAGTCATCAAATTCTGGTAGTTTACACATAAAGCATAATTCAGTTCAAACTATCCACATTTCAAGTGCTCAGTAGCCATGTGTAGCTAGTAGCTATCATATTAAACAGCACAGAGATACAACATTTCCATTATTTCGGAAAGTTCTATTGGACAGCAATGATCTAGCATGGTGGTTCTTAACTGTGGGTGACTTTGCTCACCAGGAAATATCTGGGATATTTGTGATTGTCACAATGGAGGGGAGGATTGCTCCTGGCATCTGATGAGTAGAGTCCAGGGATGCTGTTAAACATCTTACCATACATGGAACATCACCCTGACTCCACAACAAAAAAATTGTCAGTCCCAAAATGTCAATAGCGCTGAGATGAGAATCCCTAGTCTGGAGAATTGATGAACTGATGAGAAATTACAGTCTATTTTTTTTATAAAGGCTCTCTTTCTCTCATTTATTCATTTAACAAATACTAATAGAGCTTCAAATACCACTGGTTACTGTGTTAGTACTTTAGTCATAAAGACACATCAAACTTCATCAAATGCAGTCAATGGATGCAATATGTGTTATACTGTGTAAGATACAAAGATGGAGCAAAGGAAGAAGTAATCAACATTGCTCATCTTTTTGTCCACTACAGGGTTAGCATCAGGTTTTACATATAGAAAAGTGGAAAGAGAAGATAAATGAAATGAAAATGAAATGAGGGGAAAACTATAGGAATCAGAAGGAAATGATATTTGAAAGAAAATAAAGATAAATAATATACTAAGTTGAAAGATTGGGAAGGAATTTGAAGGGTAAAGCAAAGTAAAATGGAATTTAAGTAATACATGGAGAAAAACAGGAGAAAGGCCAGTGTCATGAGCCACACCTGTCCATATTCCAATATCTTTTTGCTCAGTTTCCCCTCTCTATCCTCCATGGTCTTTCCTAAAGGAACCTCTTCGTGGCTACCTCCAATATTCAGTTTTCATTTTTCCCCCATTTGATAGTAAAAAAAGCTTATTTTCTGAAAAGACGTCAAGTTATTCTACACTGGGGTTGGAAGGCAGGCCGATTGGAGATACAACGGGGTCAGTGTCTGGACAGCAATCTGTCATGAAGCAAAGCCTGTCATAGACAGCCCCAGAGATGCAGACAAAGACACACCACCATTATTTTCCAGAGGAAGCCTTTAAAGCACCTTGGGGCTGCAGTTCTGCACGAGGCCTTGAGCTTCCATGTTGGACCACCTGCCAGGAACTGTGTGTTGGGCTGACCTCTCCCAACCCAATGTGAATAACTTCCTAGAGGTAGCCTCACATAAGGGCAGGGGCTGCAAGCGGGTAAAGAAAGAGAGGAGATTTATAGCTCTAGAATATCTATCCCTTTTGAAAATGAAATGGCACATTAGGGGGAAAATGGAGCTTGGTTGAAAGGGCTTGTCCCCAGGCATGACCAGTTCAACGTTCATTACCCAGTGCAAAAGCTTGGGTCAGTCCTGGCAAGTCTTCTGAGAAAAAAAAAAAAAAAGATTAGTGTGTTTAATAATAGACAAGCAGAGGCTCCCCTAAGACTTTTCCAATCCATTTTTGAAAAGCCTCATCCTCCATGATTTTTTTTTTTTTTTCCCCAGAAGACAGTGTTTGCTGGGAGTCTTGGAGGGGCTGTCCTCACAACAAAGGAGGACTCAGACTAGGATCTAGAAACATGTTAGGTTATAAACTAACATACACTGAAATCTGGGGAAAAAAACTCTGTTTGCCATTAAAAAGTTTCTCTAAATAAAAAAAGAAAGCTAGGTTTTGTGGGGGAGGGGGGTTAGTTATTTAGATTTTTCTAAGCTCTAAGAAATTTAGACTCTTAAAAATCCTGATGATTCTCTTAAACCCTGGTTATTTTTTTTTAACCACATATAAAGGACCAGCTCTTTCTAAAAATAAGATGATGGTGGCCTTCCTGATGTCATTTTCTTGGGGACATAGAGTTACTTAAACTCTTAAGCCATCTCTGCTTTTTGATGATAAACAGGAAAAGGAGGGAGTTTCACTATCAGAAAATATCACAATCTCAGAGAAAAATCTTTTCTCTGGAGTTTTGAGGGGCAAAGAGGAGCTCTGGGCAGAAAGACTGAGGTTTAATTTCAGAGTTCCACCACGGACATGTCAGGGGCTGTACCAGGGAAATCCATACACAATGCAAACACAGGCAAGGGAGATTTGCACAGCTTTTCACTTAGGTCAAAAAAACATGTAATTTGTTAAGTAAGAGGGCACTAACACGTGCCACGTCACGCTGGATTTTCTTGAAAAATAAAAAAAAATAACAAAGTTAAACTTTCAGTCAACCTGAAAATATTAGCTTTTTATGGGGGCAGGGCGGAACGAATGGAACAGCAGCACTTTTTTTTTTTTTTTTTTTTGATTGCCCATTTTCTGAGTCTTCTCAGAGAAAGAATGATAAGGGCGTGAAGCAGATGGGAAATATAAACTGGGGGAATAGTTAGAAAAGTATTAAAGATACAGCACAGGTAGTAAAGGTAGGCCTTTATGACTAGTGGCCAAAATATATGCCAGAGCACAATGATAAATGTTTCTCTGAGTTTCAAATTTGACATCTTTTAATTGAAGGAAGAAAAATGCAAATAAGTGGCATGTGGAATGTTAGAGACAATGCAGACCGAAGCGATATTTTATCACTTCTAGCTCTAGAGTGGCAAGTACCTTTCAAGAAATATAAACTGCACAGGTTTAGGAAAGAAGAGATTTTAATTACAGAAAAAAAAAATTCTTTTGCTCTTTAAACCGTAAAACAACATTTTGGAGAAAAGAAATAGAAGAGCTTGCCTACGAGCATAAAATCAAAGATCGGTATCAGTGGGCCAGAATCGCTTTCATTAACCATATTCTAACAGAAAGCAAGGTATATAAGATACTGTGAGAGATTTAGCAGTGAGTGTCATATCTCCATCTAGACATTCAGTGTTTATTAAATGGTTTCATTAAATTATTTTCTTCCTTTTATTAAATAAAAATTATACTATCAAACTTAAAAATTTTCCCCATCTGTTTTTAAATTATCTTGACTTCTTTCTTATCATTGAATATGAGTATTTTGTCCTAATAAGAAAGCTCTATTTCCTCTGACCTTTAGCCAACAATCTCGTGCTTTCTAAAATCTATTTTTAAATGATGATGATGATAATAAGATATTTAATGTCTTCTAAGGTCAGTAAATGTTAGTTTAAATCTGAAACAATCTCTAATCCTCTAATTAAATAAATCATCTTTATTTTGTTTATAATAATCAATTTATAAATAATTAATTAAATAAGTCTCTAAGAAAATTCTAATTTCTTACATTACAATTTCAAGTAGTCTATCTGGTCTTGGAACAGAAAAGTTGATAACAAGCAATGTCAGTTCTATTGACATCCTGGGTTTTATGTTGGGACATAAATGGTAGAATGCTGGACACATTTATAATCCTATACTTTTGCCCCAAGAAAAGTCCAGGGAGAGCTTACTGTACTGCTTCTCCTTCTCCTTCTCTCTCATGGTACAGGCATGAATGTGGAGGGAGCGCTGACCCTCAGCGTCCACACAAAGAGCTTTGGACAATAAAGAAGGTCGATTCTTTCTAGGCAGACCTGCCTTTGTGCTCCGTGTGGGGCTTGATCCTTACAGCCCGGGAGCTCAGTGGATGCCAGGGAGATAGATGTGAAGTGTTAGCCTCATCCAGGGCAGCAGCTGAGCCACTTTCACACAGGCAGGCAGGTACAGCAGAGCCTGGTAACAGATGAGGGCCCCTGGGGAGCCCTCGACTATGGAGAATGAAAAATCAAAAGAAACCATATTGGACACAGATACAAAGGGAGTCCCCTGCTCCTTTTCTTTCCTCCCTTGTTCTCTTTCTCCCCTTCCTTAGGAAACATCAATGAATGTGGAAAGCTGTCTTCCCCCTGGAAGCATCTGAGTGCACTGGGACTCCAGATGCTATTCTATGCAAATGGTTCCACCCTTTCCTGCCTGGGGAGATGTTCTTAAACCCATCTGCATATCCATTTTCTCTCTTTGCTGGAAAGGAAAGGCAAAATGAGAGATGAAAACACTTTCCAGACAACCGTTTTCCTCCACTTCACTTTGGCTGAGTGGAAACAGTGCAGTCAGGTTGTTGTGGCTGCTCATTTCCAGGTATTGATATTACCATTTTTTTAGGGGTGAGGTGGAGAAAAAGTTAGGGAGAAAGGCTCAGAAGGAAGTTAAGGAAGTACCAGTGAAAAGCTTTGGAAATACTAGGTGTTTTCCTCAAATTTGAAAGTAGGGAGTGAAAGTTTTGAAAAGACTTGGCACCAAAATTATGTAAGTATTTTTAACGTAATGTGATTTTATTTTATATGTCACTGTTAATCGTGACCCACATCTTCTCTCCCTATTTGCTTTCAAAGTCCTATAGTATGTTTTAAGGGATTTTTTTTTATTATTGTTGTTGTTTGTGTTATATTATCTCATTAATCATTCTAGTAGTATGACTTTGAAAAAATTTTTTAAGTACAAAGAATGGCAATCCATTATCAGGCCGCTGAAGGAATAAATTGCAATCGTGAGGTTAAAACACAATTAAAAAGTTATACATCTAAAGGATTCCAGAAGTTTTAGAGTTTGGCACCTCAGTGCTTCTCATCCCTTCAGCCCATATCAACATTAAATCAAACTTAGAACTAAAGGTCAGATAATTTTCAAATAAACTTGATATACACTAGAACATTTAAGGGATATTTTTAAAGTATTATATGGCTGTTGTGCATATTTTCCTCTATTAAATGTGAACCTAACATTTTGATGAAATGGAAAACATTTATATGACCTTTAAAAATTAAGTGTAGGATAATTATACTTTGTTTTGACATTCTAGTAGCATTATTGGTTTGTCGTTCTAGGCTGATGTTACTTAAAAAGAGTGAATAATTCATCATCGAGAAATAAATAAATACTTTAAAGGGGATCAGGGCTTCCTTTACCACATTTATCTTCAAAGACATGTGCACACATACAATATTTTAACTATGTCTCTAAAACAATATTCTAATAAGAAGTCTGTCATATGTAAAATTTCTTTGTCATAAGTCAAAACACAAATAATGTTTTTATTATGGACCAACCTCCACACATATATATGATTCCACACATACATATGATTCCAACTCCTAATCTATTTGTGCCTCAGGTTCTCTATTAGGGAAATGGTCACAAGAATCAGAGTCCTGTGTGAATACAGGGTTGTGAATTTCTAGAATAGATCATCAAGAGGTGATATACATCTTTGTTTTCTTTGGAAAGTAAAAGTAAGATGGATAATATCAACATAGGAGAGTGCATTAACTCTATCTAAGTTACATTCTGCATAATATCTGAAAACCTATCTATTTTTAGAATTCCATCCTGGCTGCCTCACCTCAAGAAACTGTTACTCATAATATCATTGGTAATCAAGATATATTAACATATCATAGATTTAATATAAGTAGAGTTTCATAGCCAAAGAATGCTTTTCTAAATACATTTATTGCATAAAGGTATTGTTGCATCTTTTATTCAATATCAATATCTTTCCAAAATATATTCTTCTATAAGTCAAAATATGACTACTCTACCTGCCACCTGAGATACTCTTCCTTTGCCCTCTTCATCTAGTTGGCCCTTGTCTTATTTGTCTTGACTGAAATGTCAAAACCCCAGAGAAGACTTTTCTTATTATCCAATCCAAAGTAAATTGCCAACACTCCTATTATTTTTCTTCACAGCATTCTATTCTTTTCCTCTATAACATCTACTACAATTAAAACAAAAAAAAAGGTACCTATCCATCCAACCATCCATCCATCCATCTAGTCAGATATCCACCTATTTATCATCTATCATATTTCTTCTTTCCTTCCTTCCTTCCTTCCTTCCTTCCTTCCTTCCTTCCTTCCTTCCTTCCTTCCTTCCTTCCTTCCTTCCGCCACCTTCTCTCTCTCTCTCTCTCCCCCCTACTTATTTAACAATGATCTTCGAGGAAAGGGTAGGTAATATATTACACACACACACACACACACACACACACATTTTGTATATTTTGTTGTTGTTGTTCAACACCTAAGACCCTGACATATTCTAGAAACTTTGATTGTAGATTTGAATCACTTATGCAGCTTTTTGAAAATCCCAATGCCTAGGTCAAACCTTGGAAGAATTCCATCAGACAGGAAAACCCAGGCATCTGAGTGCTTTAAAGCTCTATTTCAACGTGCGGCTAAGATTGAGGGAGAAACATCAATGTAAATGGCTACGGCAAGCTCGAGTTTCTTCGTGCTAAAATATGTTAAATATTTTAAACAGTAAATTACATAGCAACACTGTAAGCAGCAAAGAAACGCCATGGAAATATTGGGATGTAATTTAGAACCAACAAAAAGGAGTGGGGGTGTGTGGCACAGATATATTGACCGTTCAAAACAATGTTTTTGCTCTGTGTGCCTCATTGTTGTACTAGCCTATGAATAGACTGAATTCAGAAATAAAACACACCCTTTTTCAATGAGACTAGCAGTTTGCCAGTGATGAGTACAAAAGCTGGGGAAAGGTTTTATGCTCATTCACAATTGGAACTAAGCTGGTGGGATCATATCTCTCAAAAGTGTGGCTAGAGGCGACTAAAAAGAGGAAGATTTAAAGCTTGATGCCTCCTAGACATTAATTGGAAGTAAGTGGGTGAGTCAATGCAAATGCAGCCACCTGCTTGTAAGACCTGTATTTAGAGAAAGGATTTATGCAAATTGTCTGATTGTCTTTTGCTGTGGCTACTCACTGAGTTTCCAAAGCAAGGAACTGGTGAACTCTGAGTGGGCCGCCCAGAGCTTGGCCACAGTACTTTGTGCAGGAAGCAACTATTGGGGATTGGGGGACAGGGACTTGAGGTTAGAAGAGACAATTTGAGACATTGCTGTGTTACTTAACCCCTTGGTAACCATGGGCAAGTTACCCATCCTCTGGGTTTCGGTCTTGTCAATTTTATAACTAATAATACTTAACTAGAAGGACTGTTATGAGGCTCAGTGTTAAGGCCCTATATAAATGCTTATAGTTATTATTGCTATGTGCCTTATAGCAGTCATCACCCCGCACCTCCAATTTTCCTTTTATTCAATGAGACCCACCAGCCTTACTAGAATATTGTATAGATTGCTAGATAATATTATTCTGCTTTTTTTGTTTAAAAAAAAAGAAAAAGAAAAAAAGAAAGAAAAAGAAAAAAATAATTATGTTTTTTTCAGATTATTGAATAAAGATCATTTGTGATTGCATAAAAATCATAAAAAACAAACTAAGAAATCTGGGAAACAAGAAGGAGTATATCTCAGGTGGATCAAAAATTCTGAAGATTTCATAAAAATCCTCAGAAAACTAGAAAGTAAAATTGAATTCAAGGAGAAAGCAAAGACCAGAACATACATATGAAGGGATTAGCTCACAATATAAGAACGGACTTGATTACACTGCAAGCTTGTGCCTAGCAGGTATCAAAAGCCAAATGGGGACCCTTGGGTGGCTGGATGGGTATCACAATATAAGCAGCTGGGAAAACTGGTCTTTCTGTCTTTTGCTACCTGTTTCAAGAAGGAGGCAAGGGAGACACCATCCACAGTGGGATCAATGAATGTGGATACCTGTGCTAGAGGGATGAAGTGATGGCAAGGCCCAAGGTGGTTGGTAAAACTCATGGATTAGAAGCCCCCGCATCAAGGAGACCAACTTTTGGGCCAGCTCCTTCACCAAAATCACCCGAGGCTGGCTGAGATAGATATAGTGTTCATAGATACGGCATTCAGAGATGGACTCCACATACCAAGATGACCATACAGCTAAGACTCACTGAGCGACTGAATAAAACCTATACTAGGTAAAGGAAGTACCAGGCTTAGCAAATAATTAGTAAGTAATAAGGCAAACCAAACAAAATATTAGAATAAGTATGATTATAATCCCCCAAACTGATCTGAGAATGTTTAGTACACTTAAAAAAAGAAGCTAGATATTATGGGAATTAAATACTTGATTGTTAAAATTCACAGCTGATAGAAGGGCTAAAGAGCGGAACGGAAAGAGATGATTTAGTGAGTCAAAATTGAGATGATTGGCTCTTTCCAAATACTCTGCAAAAAGCAAACAAATGAATCATGTGAAAGAAATATTGAGAGATGAGTAGAATAGATCCGGAAGTTCTACCTAGTGTGCATTCTAGAAAACAGAAAAAATATAAAAAATAACAGAAAAATTTCTGTAGTTTAAGAAAAGGTTGAATTTTATTAAAAGGACCCATTGAGTGGAGGCTGGGGTATTTGGAGGCACAGGTATAGTGTTTGCGTCTGTAACATATAAAATATGTGTGTGTGTGTGTGTGTGCGTGCGCGCGCGCGCATGTGTGTGTGTGTATACGTGTGTGTATATATATATATATATGTGTATATATATTCACATATGTATAGTAAAAGTAGAAGTAAACTTAGAGAAAAGCTCAATCATTGTAGGAGTCTAGATGAGGCAAGGAGGGAATGTACATCATCAGGATTTTGTCTTCATGGATTTACACTCTCTAAGAAGGGAGGGCATCCATATATACAGAAATAACCACTAGTATTATCTTATCCTGGATAATGTCTTATTCTTATCTAAACCCATGCACTTCAAACTCCTATCACCTTATTTCCAATAGAAAAGAACCATTATTTTTGACTTAAGGAACTCAGTTTTTTAAAAGAAACTCCTTAATAATTCCGATTAAATTAATTCATGTTTCTAATTTAGAATATGATATGACAATGTGCATTAAGAACCAAACATTTCATTTCATTTGGCCTATTTATTCTAGTCTAATGAATCTCATTTAAGGCAATAATCATAAATTTCAAAAAATGTGTATGTATACCACTCAAAAATTAACTCAAAATAAATTAAAGACCTTAAATTATAAAACTCTTAGAAGAAAAGAGGAAAAAAATCTCCTCAATATTGATCTTGGTAATGATTTTTTGAGTGTGATGCCAGAAGCACAAAGAACAAAAGCAAGAATAAATAATTAGGACTACGTTAAATGAAAAAACTTCTGCACAGCAAAAGAAACAATCAACAAAATGAAAAAGAAACCTATAGAATGGGAAAAAATAGTGAATAATACATCTAATAAGGAGTTTATATCTAAGATATTTAAGGAATTCGTACAACTCAATAGCAAAACAAAACAAAACAAATCATCTGACTTAAAAATAGGCAAAGAACCTAAACACAGTTTTTCTAAGAGGTACAAAGAGCCAACAAAAAGGCACATGAAAAGGTGCTCGACATCACTAATTATCAGAGAAATACAGGTCCAAACCTCAATGAGTTATCACCTCACAATTGTTAAGATGACTGTTATCAAAAAGACAAGAGATAACACATATTGGTGAGGATGTGGATAAATGGCAACTCTTGTACACTGTTGATGAGAATGTAAATCAGTACAGTCCTTATGAAAAACAGTATGGAGGTTTCTCAAAAAATTAAAAATAGAACTCTCATAATCTACTTCTGGATATTTATCCAAAGAAATCCAAAATGCTAATTCAAAAAGATATATGCATCCCCCTGATGATTGCAGCATTATTGACAACAGGCAAGATATTGAAGGAACCTGTGTCCATCAACAGATGAATAAAGAAAGTGGGATATATATATATATACACACACATATATATGAAAATCTATATGTATAAGTAGAATATTATTCAGCTGTGAAAAGAAGGAAAGCCTGCCATTTGTGACAATATGGATGAAACTGGAAGGCATTATAATGCTAAATCTAATAAGCCAGACAGAAGCACAAATATTTTTGTATGAAAAAAAATTATATGTAGAATCTTAGAAGTTGAAGGCATAGAAACAGAGTAGAATGGTAGCTACCAGGGGCTGGAGAGTAAGGAAAACGGAGAGCTGTTGGTCAAAGGGTACAAACTTTCAATGAAGGTGAATAAGTTCTGGGGATGTAATGTACAGCATGGTGATGATAGTTACTTATACTGTATTTTATACTTGAAATTTGCTAAGAGAATATTTCTTGAGCATTCTCATCAAAAAAAAAGAAAAGAAAAGAAAATGTGCACGAGATATTCATCAAGATATTATTTGTATAGTGAAAATTTTATGATTAAATAAATGATGATATATTTGCATAGTAAAATACTATATAGTCAGTAAAATGTTTGTGAACAAGTTGAAATGACACAGAAAAATGTTTTCATAAAATGTTAAATGAGAAAAACAGGATAAAAAACTGTATATACGCTATGGTCCCAATAAAGTAAAAACAAATAAATAAATAATTGTAATAGCATTGAAAAACCACCAGACAGAAATATACTTAAATCATAGTTACTTTTTAAAATCTTTAGGTTTTTTGTTTTAATATTTTATTGCATTTTTAAAATTAGTATGTGCCACATTTATATTTTACAAATTCTTCCAAGCACTCGAAATAAAAGAACTATATTATCTTTGGAAGAAAAATATCACCCTACTTTAGTTATCACAAACTCTCACCAGAGACTCAATTTCTCTTTTACTCCTTTACTCACCTAATTAACTGAGTTACACAACACAGTTTTCTGAGCATCTCTTCCATATCTTTGAGGAACCGATACGCATGCTCCAGGTGCCTGAAACCTCATTGGGTCAGGTGGAATCTGTCTCCTGTACAGATCACCTTCATGGTACCATTATACAAATGTTGAGATGGTGAGCAAATGTCTGTCTCAGAGCAAAAGTTTTTAATATTTTTACTGCTCTCAATCACCTAATTTTATGTGTAAATGAAAACTTTCTAATTTTTTTTCCTCTTAAATCACATATGCCTTTGCCCAGGATCCATTTGCCTATAAAATTAGTGTCATTTGGAAACCCTAAATTAATAGCCTCCTGCTCCATCACAGCACTTTCCCCCTTTTGTCAGGTCCTATAACCCTGTGACTCATTGTTTTGTTGTAAGAGCACTGCAAGAGAGAATTGGGGACAGTGCTGTAATGCAGCTAATCTGGGGGAGAAGTTGTCTACTAAGATGGCTCATGCCTTTTTTGCACGGACAAACCAGAACCACAAAGAACACATGATTTCTGAAAGGCAACATTTTAACTCATAAAGCTTCCCTTGAGTATCCTTTGGAACAGGCACTCAGCACGTTTTCCCCATTTGGGTACCCGCTTATACCTCTTATGTAGCGTATCCAGTTATCCAAGCTCTGTGTCTCCCTCAGTCTACACACACATAATAATGGTCAGCTCCAGAAGGTGAAGCAGACGCTCCTGCTGTTTTCAAGATCTTGCTCGAGTATCACCAGGATGTCTAACATTCCCTCCTACATTCAAGGGAATTTGCATGTAGTAGCGCTTCTGTAACCGAACCAAGGGCCAGCCTCTTCTACAATGTTCTCCCAGCATAATTCCTTTACAATGGGCCCTTTGTCAGTTCTGATTATGAATTTAGTCCACATTAATCAGTTCCAGCATTTCAATAAGGATGGCTAGAAAGATGATGAGCACAACTGTCCTTGTCCTAGCCCAGTTGAGAACTCAGATCTGGCAGCCAATAAAATTATATTTTGTGTAATAATCTTATCCTTGGCTTTATCTTATTTTTCTACATCTATTTTCCTTTCATCTTGATTTACAATTCCATTTATGTTTAATATATTTTATAATTATTTATAACATACTTCACATCTTTTAGGGGAAAAGGAACGTAGATGAACATTTATTTATTGACATAAAGGTTTCATCTAAGTCACTGGACAGAAGCCAGAGCTTCATGGTACCATTTGTGATTATTGGCATCCAATTGTGGGGAAAAAAAATAGATTTTAGTTTCCGAGAGAAATAGCTTTGAATGCTATCTTTTCGAAATGTGAGTCTGAAAGCACCTTTTCTCTTTGAGGATTAGTAGACACAATATAATGCATGAGTAAAATAATGCATCTATGACTAAAAATAAATTTTGAAATATTTTTCTGTTGAGTTCCTAAAAATTTCCATGCTAATCTCAGCCTTCTCATCTCCACCTCCTACTGGCACTGAAGATGTTCTTCACTTCTTTTGGAGTAATATTGTGGCAAAATGGAAAGAGAAAACAGAGCATCAACTCTCAGCTTTTGAATTTAAAAATGAACTTTTGTAACTCATGGCAGAGGTAAAAGTGTGAGAGAAAGGATTTGAAAACATAAAACCTAAAGCCTTAGAGGGCCAGGACATAAATTTTTTTGCCATAAGTAATAAGTTAGGAAAATGTAGATGATGTGATCATGAATCTTTCCATTTCAGAAAAGACAAAGATCCTTAGGATTGGAGGAGAGAGAGAGCAGAAAGAGAAAGCAAGACTGAGACCATGGTAAACATACTTAATAGGAAATTATGAATCCTGTACTAGACGGACCACGGACCATGAGGAGGGAAATAGAGCTTCTATTTCTGAGATCCGAAGAGCCTAGAATGGTACACTTAGTAGAGTCCCTCCACATTGTCACTGTACTGTAGCAGTAGGAATGCTGTGTCGAGGCAGAGAGAGCCTGAGCGCGGCCCACTGAGAGCATTTGAAAGATTCCTACCCCCACTTGAGTGACTCATGAATAATGCACCTGGAAAAGTCTTTTGGCCAAGTTAGAGTTGATCTTTTCTTCTCTCTATATTGATTCCCAGGATTTACAAGTAATAATAAAAGGCTGTGTAGTGTAATGATTAGAAGAATGAGCATCTTTGGATCAGTCTGCCTGGACCAAATCTTAGCCCTGCCTTGTACTAGCTAGGAGACATTAGAAGACATTACATCTCTGTGCCTTGGCTTTCTCATCTATATAATGCAAAAGACAATAACGCCTAACTCATATAGGTGTTGAGAGAATTAAATAAGTTATCTAAAATCTTAGAACAGTGCTTGACCCAGAATAAGAACCTATGTGTTAACAAAAATAATAATTATTAGCACTACTATTATTAGTGCTATTATTTTGTATTCTCTATTATACAACCTCCTTGTCTTTCCTGCCTTTTTTACTTGATAAACTCCAAAGTATCCTTCCAAACTACAATTGTGTCCGCCCCTGATCGTAGCCCTCATCAGAGTCACATGACTAGAAGAGAAGCAAGTCTCTAAAAGAAGGGAGAGGCTGTTGTTTGGAGCAGACACAGTTTATAGTTGTGGTTCAAGGATAGGCTCAATTGACTCAAGCTGGGTCAGTTGGAGGATTTCTTTAAGTATAAAATGTTCATGGACTAAAAACATGATTTTTGGATATTTTATCAGCAAGAGCAGCTTTACTAGAGAAACAGCGATGGGGGCACAAACCAGGTTGTTTTGTGTTCAGGCTTAAATGGGAGGGAAGTGCGTGGAAACGGCACATACAGATTCTTTGTTCAAGACGTGTAGCTGTGAAGGGAAGGAGAGATTAGGTCCTTGCAACTGGGAAACGGAGGAATCGGGAAACTGATTTTAGATGGTGGGTTGTACACGTGGTTGTTAAATTTACCCTGGACAAAGAAAGGAGTCAAAGTCCTTGATGAATATGTGAAAATGACCAGGATGTCAGTGTTCCAACCAGATGAAAAAATCTGTAAAAGAGAAAGAATTTTTGTATAAAAACAAAGCAAGAGTGATGTGGAAGTAGCAGAGTTCACATTCAAGCGCTGGTTCCTGAGGTAGAGCTTCAAAGCTCCATTTGACTAGTTCAGTCAATCCAAGTGAGCAGGCATGGTGATATGGGGTGCACTGCGTGCTCCCCAAATTCATATGTTAATGCCATGGCCCCAAGGACCTCAGAATGTGACTATATTTGGAGATAAGACCTTTGAAGGGTGCAGTTAAGTTTAAAGGGTTTCTTAGTGTGGGCCCTATTCCAGTGTGATGAGTGTTCTCATAAGAAGAGAAGGTTGGAACACCAACAACAGACAGGGAGGGGGACAACCATCTGAGGACACAGTAGGAAGCCCACCCGAAAACCCAGGAGAGAGGCCTAAGAAGAAACCAAGCGTGCTGATACCTTGACATTGAACTTCTAGCTTCCTGGATTGTAAAAAAAATAAATTTCTATTGTTTAAACCACCCGGTCTGTGGTACTTTGTTATGGCAGCCTTATTGAGCTAATCCACATGGGTGGAGTTATCCATGGATAGGGAGTGTCATCAGGGCAGAAGGAATCAAGGACTATAATATTTATCTCATGGGGGAGCAGGCCCATACGAAAAACCACTCAAGAGGACTGTTGGTCCCAGGCCAGTCTTCTGTGTGCTCATGTCAAGGGAACATTTTATAGACAGGAGAGGAAGAGTCCTAGAAGCGATGAGCTGCTCTTCTGTAGAAAGCTGGTTCTTCGGGTGGCATTTCTGAGTATTTAAGGAAATATCTTCATTCCCAGGAGACACAGAATTACGTAATTAGTGAAGTCCCTTGAGGCTCAAAGTAAGAGATGGGATCCAAGAGGGAAGACTGAACTAGTGAGGAGAGAAGCCACAGTGAATGAGGAGACCCCGGAATCTTGCTGGAGCTGTGTTGGTTCCCACGGTTCCGCTTCCCTGGAATGCTGGTGACATCACATCATCGCCCGATGATAGACTTTGTCTGAGTTCTAAACTGTGACCAGAAATGTCCAGATACCCTGTAGTCATGAGCACCCATGCTACCTGATGCCGAGCCAAGTCTAGCGCTCCAACCCAGGCTGATACATAACTTAGTAAGAGTGGGTAACACTTCAGGAAACTTTTCTAAAGATCTAACCCAGATGACTTGCATGAGGCCATAGCCCTGTTTAATTTCCCTTCCCAGCACTCCTAGAAATACATACTAAATTAGGCATAAACTCCTTGAATTTCTCCTTTTATGTCACTCTAATGGAAAAAAAAAAAAACAGAAGAGAGCTTTAATTAATATAGGAAATGTAATTACCAGTGACGACAAGGTCTTACAAGTCTCCATGTCCCTGAGAGTACCTGTATCATTATAACACCACAGTCACAGGAGAGAAAGAAAGGGACATGAGAGATTTTCTGATGCCAAGACCTCTAGGCCTCTCCATCATTCTCAATTGATCATGACTTACTCCAAGCAGGTGTTTTAAGTATTTTTCTTCTGACAATTGCAACTCATTCTTATTTACTCTTGGTTGCTGGTTGAAAAACCTCTGTTTTTTTTCCCCACTGCCATCTTTTCCTGTACTTAATTTGGTTGAATTGTTTTAAACTTTCTCCATCAGTAAGATGGAGACATCGAAGAGTTTGTGTACTGATTTATATGCTCGTAATCTTTCAAATATTTCTATTCCATTAACTCAATAAATGATCAAAAGAGGATCAGATTTCTCTCTATTTTTACAAGAATATGTCCTTTTCAGTAAGATCAAAGTTAAACCACAATACAGCTTTTAAATTGTATAGAGTAAAATAGAACAGTTCTCCGTGATACTTTACTTTTTCTTCATCTCTGCTGATATCCCTTTATTTTACAGAATTTTGTAAAGGGATTAGGAGGAGATGTGAACCAGAGCTGCTGGTTGTGGTCACACTGCCTTGTTCATCTCCTCAACGTGGCTGAGACAGAAGGGAAATCAGGATCAGGGTGGAGATGACAGGAGAGGTGAGGAGAGACAGACAGAAACAGAGAGAGAGAATGAATGAAGAGAGAGTAAATACATAAGGGAGTAACATATGGGAAACAAGAGACAGAAAACTGGCATTAAAACTTTTATTTCATCTTATATATGCCTGGTAGAATATAAGTATAGAGATTAGGTGCTTTTGATGTGGAGAGAGAGTGGGGGGGGGGGGCCGGGGGGTGGGGAGGGGTACATCTGCTATTTTCAGCCAGGATAGATAAGTCCTTGGAGCACTTAGCAGCAGGCTAAACAAATTGCTTTAACTGCCTTGAATGCTCTGAGCAAACTTGCCATTTTTATTCATGGGCCTCTGAGCCATGGCTCCCAATGGATCCATGAAGATTAAATAAATTATGCCTCTAATCATTAGTGAGCCCCACTTTCTTTTTCATGACAAGGGTGGAGCCTGCTGTAATGCTGTGGACAGAATCTTAGCTTTACATTGGTCAAAAAAAGATTTCGTCTTCACCCCTATTTTGATGCATGGGAGCTAGCAGAGGATTGAAGATGGTGCCTGGACCCATCTCAGCCCATCAGCTGATGGGGCATGGCCCGGGAATGGAAAAGGATATGAGAGGCCATCTTGCCAGTTGAGGCCTTAGAGTTGGAAGGGTGACTACAAGCAGTAATGCTTACTCTCTTCTAGCAGCTAGGCTCTGCTTCAGCTGCAAAGGGAGGGAGAAGTGGAGGGGAGCTCTTCTGTGTCCTCATGGAACGTACTTTCCTACAGCATGAGATGAACAAAACCTGCCTAATGTTACTGGGAAAGATGTCCATCCCCTGCAAGGACCCGAAGTGCCTTTCCTTGCAGTGATCTGTGACTTCATTATATCACGACAGACCAAGGCCCTCTGTGCATTAGTCTCATCCCTTCGGTCTGGTGATGACCTCAAGCCTGGACCAACAATCGGGGTCAGCAGGGAAATGAGAAATCTATTCTAAAAACTGCTGTTTTCCTCAGTTCTCTCCCCCCACCTCCACCTCCATCCTCCTCCCAAAGGTTTGTTCCCCTGTTAGATGTCAAGTTGATGATTCTAACTCCCAGATGTGTCATGCTCAGTTAGTGAATAACAGACTGTCAAATAGAGCAATAAATCTTGCTCTGTGACTGCTGCACAGAGCCGCCATGCCATAGCACTCACATACCCACTAATTCTGTGTGATGAGTGAGCCTGGCGGCAGCGCCATATTCTCCTGGGACTGCTATCAAGGTGCAAACATATTGAGATGGGATGATTGCTGGATCAGTCCTGCTTTCCCGGCCTCTCAGTTCATGTCTGGAAATCCAAAGGCAATCTGCCATGTGAGCACTGCTAATTATGTTGGCTCAATGCCTTTTTGGAATCTCTCCTTCCTGAGACTCTGAGACTCTGACAACTTTTTCAGAGAATAGCATGGTCCTGACAAACTGGTGGTTTGGATTGCTGTGTGCGGTTGTTTTTAATGCTGGGATTCCTTAATTTTTCTTTATTAGGTAGTAAGAGGTAGAACTTTTCTATAATTTTCCCCAGGGATGAACCATCTAGAGCACTGGAATTTCTCTTCTCCTTTTAGGTTTGTCCCCTTAGCCACTCTTCTGGAGAGAAAGCGTTGGGTTAGCTTTCATAAGGACCAGGGAATAAAATAGAAAGGACTCATGGGATCCAGCCAAAAATACTGCTAGTTTCATAATCCTTCCGTAGTTGCATTTTTCTTTATGCTAGATCCTAAGATCATCTCCAGGGAATGAAGTAATTCATTCATTTATTCAATAATTCAGTGGTCAAGTAAGCATGCTTATTTAATGAGGTTACAAGGTTTAGGTTGAGTAAGGACCCAGGCTTGACCATATTTAATCAGGGTGAAAAGGCATTTTAAAATGTTTCATTTAGCAACATACATTTCCTAAGATCAGGACCTCAGATCTTTAGAAGCTACTTTAGTGAAGAGAATGACTTCTCCTTAATACCTGATATGTAAATTATTCCTTGTATTGGTTTCTTGGTATTCACAGTAAGATGAGTTCTCTTCTTGTCTCAAAACCAGGATCTTAACATAATAACAAAATATTTGAAGCACCATGAATGTCCACCAACAAGACAATAAATAAATAAATTGTGGTTTGTTGATATGGTGGAATACCGTAGAGCAGTTAAAAATTAAGGAACTGGATCAGCATTATCACCCAAAGATATGTTGAATGAATAAAGCAAGTTGCAGAATACTAGGCAAAGAAAAATACAATTCATATAAATATTTAAAAAGAAAAGGATATATAGTTATAGATAAATTTATGTTTATGGGTACGTAATTATTAGTAAAGAGAAAAAAACACATCTTGAAGGATATATACGCTAAAAATAAAACATCAAGGAAAGGCAGTGGCCAACTTTAGGAAACTGGTTGCTACTGGGGAGAGAAGAAGGAAAGTCACAGGGAATATTACAAATTGGGCCTTAATTATATTTCCAGTATGTTGTTTCCATAAAGAAAAGATTCGATGTACAAATAAATGTATAAACCAGAGACTTGAAATAAAAGTAATAATGTTTATAATAGTTTTTAGATTATTTTTGAAGATTTGTTTTATAGGAAGAAATAACACCCTATTTCTCTTAAAAGCTGCCATGTTCTGTTTTAGACATTTAAATTCTGGTTTAAGCCAAATGTTCCCTTCCAGCTTCTTTCATAACAGTTGTATGGGAACGTTTTGTTTCGCTTTCACTTTTTTTCTTTTGTTCCCTCTTGATTCTGGTATGTTCTCAAATCCTGACTTTTCTCCTTGGGTTCATTTTCACCTTGTGTTCATTTTCAGTGAATACAGATTTAGGTTTTATATTTGACTCTGGGCATAACTTATAGATGACCTGAGCTCTTACCTGCCATTGGAATCTTTACTTTTCCTTGTCCCTCAACTCATGCTCTCAGCTCCCACCTCCAGGGCCACAGAAGTCAAAGATTTCCCAGAATTTCCTATTCCTCATTCCCACGGATCTCTGCTAGGCCAGTAGCAATCTGTGTCAGAGTAGTTTGTGAATGGGGTAACTCCCAGAGATTATGTCCCAGGACATAAGCCACACATAAGAGAAGGGACACAGACCAATTTACAAGCTACTTGGAAAGAACGTGAATTAGAAGGAAAGAGAATTGTTAAAATTCCTCACAGTCAGACCTGCTTAACTTCTACAGTCTGCTTTTAGGAGACAATTAGGGAGAGGAAAGAAGTGACACAGGAGGAAAGCTGACCACCTTTGGATCTGAGAGATAATCAACGGCTAGAGAAAAATCCATTCAAAGCCACCTAGTAACAAGCTAACCAGAGCTCTGAGGCCAAAGATAAATCCAGAATATGAAATAAAAATTTTACAGTGGATTATTGCTATATATCATACTCAAAAAGGGATTTTTTAAAAAAAATCAAGACAAAATTGTACTAAGGAATTTGTACACACTATAGATTTTATTCTAAATTGCGTGTCATCTTTTAGACTACAATAATAGGTCATTAGCACATCTTTATACACAGGTACTTAAGTAAAGATTTCTATTGACTGGAACAAACTGCCAACACTGTGTCTGATGATTAATTGCTAAACTGATGATTCATTTAGCTGTTCAGTCCATAAGGACATCATCAAGGGGCAATGTCTGCTTGGTGGTAGTGTGCCCAGTTGTACATCAGCCTCATCAACACTGATACTCTTTATCAATTAAAACCAATAGCAAAATCAACAGAAACCTTTGACAACTCTCTTTAGAACTGAAATTGAAGAGCAAATGCCAGCTACTGGGGGTCACTAAACTACATTGACCATCACTGTCATTCTGAGCTACCACCTGGTCTAGCCAGTCTGCATCGTCTAAGAGATTGTTCATTCCATTTCAGTATGGCTAGAAGACACAGCAAATGCTAAGTCTTTATATATTTTAAAAATCAACCATCTGTTTTTAGCTTGACATCATCACTCCTGGGTTCTGGCTTGATTTTTCCTTTTTCTAGTCCACATTCATGCCTTCGTGCCTTTATGCCTTCATGCCTTCACTGGGACTTCCCAGCAGGTGCTTGCAATTCTTTGTAGCCCCAGTTTTTTCCATTCTACTTTATAAAGTGGTAATTGTGTATCAGTATCCTCTTCTAATTTTGTCATCTAGAACAAGTTGAGAATTCAGGGTGGTGGAGGAGCTCAGACCTCATTGAGAGTGAGTTGGGGTCTTCATCTCAATAACTATGTAATTTAAAAAGCAAGACCCAACTATGGGTTTCAACCTCTCCACTCGTCATGGAGGTGAAATTCCCTGTGTGTGTGTGTGTGTTTGCTTTCCCATCCCACCACAGTGCTCAGCCGCTTCATGATGTGGGATACTAGGCTGTCCCAATGTTGTGGCATCGTTAATTCCCACCCATTAGTGACATATATTTGCACTAGGGTCAGCAAGAATTTTTTTTAAAGGGAGTCAGCTTTTGAGGTGGCAAAAAATAAAAAAATAAAAAAATTGTGAACAAAAACCTCGTTTAAATTGAATCAGGGGGGCCTGGAGTGGGGAGCGCCTACGCCCTGTGTCTATTATGAAACACAACAAGGAGAACTCCTTGTAGCTTTCTCTTCCCCTCTAGAAGAGTTCCTCTTCTTAGTTTCAGCAAACTTGCACGTGCTTGCCATGGTTGCGTGTTCAAGATTGCAATTCTTTGCTGTTCCTGAATAAACCCATTTTGTGGGAGAAATATCTCACCGCCATTTTGTTTAAGGTAAACTGGTTGGTATATAGATTTTTAGGTTAAGATTTCATTCAGGTTTCAGCACATTTGTAAAGCCCAGAATGCTGTCAGCCTGTAATTCCATGTAAAAATCTCATGGACAAGTTTATAATATTAAATTAAGAAAAGATTTTAGGAGTTTAGAAGTCCACAGAGCACAATGTATATTTCTATTATTCGAATTTTTAAAATATGTTGAAATCAGAATCACTTTATTTTCCACATGTTTATTTCTTCAGAGTGTGGAAATAAGAGGAGAAAATCTCTATATACCCAATGCCATTCCCTAGGAAATTTAACTTAGAACTATACAATAGCCCACAAGTCACTCAATTTCAAATTCTGGTTTAATTTCAGCCTTGATGGCTTGCTCAGATTCGTACAATTTCTATTTTATTGATTCTTGTTTATTTGACATTGTGGCTTCTTCTTGTCTTTGGAGAAAATCAGAAGAAAAAGAAAGATGTGCTCACAAGAAGCAGTGAATTTAAATGGAAAAAGCAAAAACAGTTATCTTTCCAAATTTTTATTGTAAACAGTGTTTATAAGCTCCTCTCCCTTCAAGTCTATTATTAAATCTAAATATTGCAAAACTGGCTTGCTTAAGTTAAGTTTAATCTCCTCTTGGTTCCTCTGAATTTATAAGACACGTGGAATAAGAGAATTTATTCAAGTGTTTATTGTGAATGTAAATAATTAAAAGAGAAAAAACTTCCATTAAGAAGAAACTCATCATATAAACCCCTATTATTCAATGGTATCAAAAAATGAGACCTATGTCTGTGGGTTATAGCATGGAAGATGACTGTAATATATTTTCTACCTCTGACTTCATCTTCCAACATACTCTCCATTGCTCACAGTACTTTAGTCACACTAATCTTCTTTCAGTCCCTTAAATGTTCTATTTTTATTGTCATCTCAGGGCGTTTGCATGTGTTCGTCTCTCCGCGTGGGACATGCTTCCCTAAGATTGTCATCTGGTTGCTTCTTCTTCATCATTTCCGTATTTGCAGAAGTGGCCTCCTTAAAAGAGGCCTTCCCTAACCTCTTATGTAAAGTGTCTGTATACCTTCATCTCATGCCCAAAAAGGTCATTAACTTTCGATAATTTCTTCACAGCTTTTCCCATTCTGAGATTACTTTATATGTATGTTTATTTATAGACTGTATTATCTGTCTCTTGTCTTTAGAATTTCTTATCTGGGATCAGAACCTCAGGCACCTTTATCAGCCACTCTATCTCCAGTGCTTGGAAAAACAACCTGGCAGGGAGTAAGCAATTGATCAACACTTGTGAGTAAATTAATAAAAGGAATCAATGAATATCACCTTGGGGAGGTTGCTTAGGCTTCCTTAGTTTCCTCATTGGTAAGACAAAGATAAGAAGCACCTACTTTATGATGATGTTGTAAAAATTAAATAAGAAAATGGCCATGGAATCCGATACAGTACCCAGTACATAGCAGCGGATCGATAAATGTTAGTTTCTTCCCTATCATCGCTCCTAATTTCTCGGATAGATCTCTTTGCTTTGCGTGGAATAGAAGGGTTCCTTTCACCCGACAGTCCAAAATTACTCCTGTAGTAAATAAAAATTTCATCCCACAAGTTTAGATGTGCAAGGATATAAGGTATTTTTTATATTCAATTTAAGTTTTATTATAAGCCTGTATTTCTGCTGGGTAACGTAGAAATCATCCCAGTCTATTGATGTTTCAGTATTTATTTATTTATTTATTTTTAATGATTTATTAAACAGCTCATCTTCTTCCTGTTTATTCACAGTCTCTGAGCTCTCTTTTTGGTCCCATTGGTCTATTAGTCTGTTTTTCGGTCAGTAAGCATCATGATGTTTTTTTTATTTTTGTGGCTGTATAGTGTACCTTAGTATTTGACAAGACAAGTCTTACCACTTTACCCTTCTTTATAAAAGTTGATTTCACCATTTGTGAATCTTAATTTTTTTTTATGTCTTAGAATGGGTTGATTAAATCCCAGTGGAAGTTTTAAGCTCTTTTTTTCCCCCTGGGCTATGTATAAATTTTAAGGAACTTACAGAGTCCTAAAACTGGTAGGGGGCGATCAATTTCTGATGTTATCATTGTCCACCAAAGCATCGCTTTTCCATCTACTGTAAAGAAAGTGAGAAATTCGAGGGGCATTTAGGAAAGGGAACAGACTAGGCTTGCTAATAGATTTACATGAAGTGTTAAGGAAAAGGAAGAGTAAAGAGTGACTTCTAGTTATGTAGCTTGAGCAACTGGATGGAAGATGCTCTCTTTTGCTCTAATGGGGAAGAAAGAAGGAAGAAAATTAAGGAATTTAATTCTGGACATATTAAATTAGAAATGCTCATGTGACGGACAGGCAGATCTCTCTGGTAAGTGATTGGAGCTACACAATTAGAGTCTGGAACTCACAGTAAAAATCAGGGCTAGACAAACGCCACCTAAAGGAAACACATACACGAAAGAATAAACAACAAAGTCAATAGCGACAAGCACAATGTTTAGATGGCTTTTTAGAATAAATATTTGTGTGTTTTTTCAAATGATCCAAAGCAAGAAACCTACTCATATCCCACTTTATTTGCCTTATGCTACTAACTGGCAGCGCTCTGCCCAGCCTATGAAGTAGGCCTGTCTTTGCTTTTCCTGGAGATAAAGAACGGCCATCACTGAGCCCTGAAGCACGACCCACCTCCACGCATCTGGTAGGTGCTTCTCAACTCAAACTGAATCCTCGTGTCAGTGATTTACATTGTCTACAAATGTTCTGATACAAAAACAGAGTGCTCAAGGTCTTATGCTCTTTCCCAAGCCATGTGTCCCCTGCCCTGTTCTAGAAAAAGAATTTTACTGGGCTTACTCACAACAGGAGAGTGACCCTGGTTTGTACCCTGGAAAGTATTCTTCACACAAATGGAATTCTTGGGCCAAGAGTACATGGGTAGAAATTTTTCCTCTTTTTCTCCCACAAGGTCAACATAGGATGAAAATTATAATACATAAAAGACGAAATACATTGGTTTACAATCAATTCAGATGCAATCTGTTAGTATAAATGATGACAAAAATGTGGTAGGAAAGCCATCTGTCTGTCACTTTAAGGCAAATGTACAGTTGCTTTTAAGAAGAGAGGCTCACGAAGAAGAACTTTTATCTCAAGGATCTAAAGCTTGGAATGCATTTGAAAAGTAGCTGAGTTTTTCTCACACAGAGGATAAATTATGCTGTCATGATTCCAGGTTTCTGTTTTGTTTAGTTTTGCTATCACACAGTATCATTCAGTTTAGGACTTGCACCCTTGCGATTCTTCTGATTCCACCAGGATATTTCAGCAAGTATCATTTTTAGTGAGGCAGCATATGGCTAGGTACTTTGTTAGCTATTGTGTGCCTATGCAGATGTATGCCAGCCATATGTAATACACACATACACACACACACATATCTTTTTAGTTCTAAATCCAAACCTTCTGTAAATTAAGTGAGCCTTGAGAGTTGGAAAGACAACAGCAGCAAAAGGCTGGAGCTTGCAGCAACTGCTTACAGCCGCATATGACATAAAACTGGATTATAATGTCATTCACTAACTGACAAATCATTTAGTGTCTTGGAAGAGCCTGTTTTCACACTGCTGAAGCTCTCACAGGGGAATTCCATGTGGGCTTCTTATTGTCAGAGCTATTTTTCACCCAATTTGTTTCCAAATGATGTCTAACCTGAGGTCTTCCCACTGAGAGAGGTTTAAGCCATGATTAATGAGGAGTGTTTGGCCAGGCCCACCTGGGAAATGGCCCATCTGCAAACTCAGGTAAGATGGGGAGGCCTACAAGGCATCAGCTTGTGAACGGCAGGCAGCTTCCCATGGCTGGAGGCCTTCTCACAGCAGTGGCAAGGTGTTCGGTATTGGCAGCATCATGTTTCAGGAATGCTGAAGTTAAGTGTCACTCTTGCTGTTTTTTTCCTGAGATGTTCATGAGGGAAGTGCTCTCAGTCTTAGTATTAAAAAAAAATTTTCCTGTTCCTCAGGTTCATTTATTTTTCTAAAAGCTTTCACATACATGTATGACAATATAGATACGTACACAGAGATATGGCTTTCTCTCAAAGGACGAGATTGTTGAGTAAGCAGGACTTAGATATACTATACATAATACTGTGACCTACCTGGACGTGGTACGTGAACCTATGATCATTTTTTATTTCATGCACCTAAAATGAACTGTTCTTTATTAGATTCAAATGTACCTGGTACTTATTTTTAAATGAATCCTTTTCTCTGTGAAATAAATACTGGAACGTGTTTGTTTTTAGCAGGTCAATGAGTAGTATCAATCCTCTAATCTGAAGAATTTAGAATCTTTGAAAAGGAAGATCCTCTCACTAAAAGAATAGAATAATGACAGCATGCAGAATATGCAGCCACATTTGTCCTAAACAAATTATATAACCACTAATTGAATAAAGAATTCAAGATTCTTTTAAAATAGCTAGCTGAAAAAAAACGAGTTAGTGAGTGGAACATAACCTTCCTAACCAAGCTCATTCCATCTCTCATTCAGCATGCACATTCTCGGCTCTCTCTCTCTCTCAACTGTCATTAAATATGACATCCCACAATTCCGTCTGTCAGGACTAAAATCTAACAGATCCAACTGTCTCCAAATATAACAGATTGTTTGCTAGGAACATTTATGACCCATAAAGAGTGAGAGTTTATCCTGGCAAAACAATCCTTCTTGTAAACAACTAACATTCCCTGAATCTCCCCAGCTGACTTTACATCTATTTCTCACTTGGTGTTTGGCTTCATCCAAGGATTATTTGATGGCATTTTGTACCCAACTGTTGTGCAAAAGTCACTTTCCATTGAAGCGGTTCTACATTTAGATACCAAAACAATCCCATACTTTCTTTAACTACTTCTGTTGCCAGCAACATGTTTACTATGATTTAGATGTCTATTATACGCATGAACGACTTGTCTACTTAATTTCATCAAAAAATGAACCCTCATAAGTGGCACAGATGCTGGTATGATGGTAATCAAATTAGTTTTTGGACAGGTTTATGGCCACTTGCTGTCAGTTAAGCTCTCTTTGGCTATCTTCACTCCTAATACAGTTTTGATAGTGATTAATGGCTCCATTAATACGCAGTTTGTGTTATGATAGACCCAACATTACGGTCTCATTTTCTGACCACAGATAACAATATACTTGGTAAGATTCAGATCCACAATGTATTAGCTATACATCTAATGTCCGAGAGCTACTTCCTTGGGCCTAGTGTATATACATTTAAGCTCAACCAAGATGAGCATTCTATTTGTACCAAATTTTTTTTAGGTTAATATTTATTCTATGATTCTTTTTCTTTCCCTTTCTTTGTTGCAGCAATAGTATCCCCTTAAATTATTCTCAACCCAATGTCCTGTCCATATCCTTTTCAATCCTAGTTTTACTTGCTTCCATTTCTAAATTCTGTATATCTTAGAAATATGTAAACTTTTAGCATTTTTATTTAAAAATTTTACATTTTTTTGGCTGCCCAAAAGATTTTCAAAAATTCTCTAATTATATTTTCTGCTAATTGTTGTCTTTAACTTTTTTTCTTCTAGACAGTGAATGTCATCCCATTCATGACTCTTTCATCCTATTTCTTATATTTTCTAAGAATAAATTTTAAATTGAAATCTCTTGTGAAAGGCACAAGTTTATTTGCATTTGTTCAACTAGGCTGCTCAAAGAATGAGAACAAAATGGGAGCCTTGTAGGCTAAACTACAGTAAACACATTTGGATTGTTTACACAGCTTTTTTTATGTTTAAACAAACATGTTTTTTTATAATGAAATTGAATTTCTTCCTGCCCATATTTGATTTTTATGTTCATCTGTGCACTTGCCTAAACTCCACCCACTTGCTGCTATGCAAATAGAGATTATGCAAATTTTTGTTTTGAATTGGGTGAGCTGAGCAGATGCCCATTTCAGCATAAACAGTCTTCAGAAAAATGGCTTGAATAGACAAGTATCACTGTTAAAATACCTAAATGGACATAAAGATTAAAGTTTCTTCTCACAGACAAAAATGTCAAGGGTATCTCTTTCATTTTTAGGAGGAAAATCTAAGGTTATTTTATAATAAGGCTAAATGCTGAAATTCAATTTCTCATTTAATAGCAAGACTCCAGGCTGGGCCCCATCTACTGTAGTGGCTCTTTAAACCTATTAATTTATTGTAATCCCCCTTTCACTTAAGTAAATATGATCTCAGCTGTCTCGCAAATTATCTTTATCTAACATTGGCACCTCTGTTGGCTGTTTTGTTGTTGTTGCTGTTGTTGTTGTTGTTACTGTATACATTTACAAATATAAAATGGTTTCCTCTGTATTTATTTATTTATCTATCTATTTTTAAAACCACTTTATTGAGGTCTGAGTGACATACAAAAAGCTATATGCATTTACTATATAGAACTTGATGAGTTTGAAGATAAGTGTATACCCAACCATGAAACCATCACTACAATCTATACCACAGATCTATCCCTCACCTACAAAAGTTTCCTCCCACCGTCTTGTTTATTACTATTAGTTTTTTTGTGTGATAAGAACATTTAACATAAAATCTACCCTCTTAGCAAATTTTGAAGTATATAGTATAGGACAGTTATCTACAGGCACTATGCTCTATATCTCTAAGAATTACACCTGACCCTTGAAAGATGTGGGTACGAGGTTTGCCAACTCCCAAATACTTAACTACTAATAGCCAGCCTACTGTTGACCGGAAGACTTACAGATAACATAAACAGTAGGTTAACACAGATTTTGTTTGCTATATGTATCTTACTATAAAGTAAACTGAAGAAAAGAAATGTTATCGAGAAAATCATAAGGAAGAGAAAGTCCATTTATAGTACTGTATGTATTTATTGAAAAAAATCCACATATAAGTGGACCCGTACAGTTCAAACCCATGTTGTTCAAGAGTCAACTGCATTCATCTTTTATAACTGAAACTCTGTCCCCTTTGACTTATACCTCCCTGACATCTATATTTATTGAATAGAAATTCTTGTAAAGGTGATTAGAGATAAAATTTCTCTTTTATTCTGTTTCAGACTACATTGTTATGTGTCTACTTATATCCCACTGATTTAGAAACAAGATTAGAAACTGAGGATTTTTTTAAAGTGATAGAAAATGGACAATAGGGAATAATAGTCAAAGCCATATAGTTAAATTTTCAGGAAAGCATGTAAATAAGATCATGTCTTTACAGACCACTAAGCCTTTTATCTGAGAAGCAGCATGGATTCAACAGTCAGCTTTGTAGCCACAAGAGGGTTATGGCTGACTTAATGCTCAGCCAGAGTGCATCAAAAAGAAAAAAACTCAGCATATATTGCAGAGAGTATCGTACTATATGCTAACGATAGTGGCTTCTTTTGGTTTTGTTTTTCCTATTTGCTGAAGTCAGTGACTAATGCTTAAAAAACCTTTGGAAACTCCCTGATATAGGCCCATTCGGAAAGCTTTCTGTATCTCTTATATTTCTATGCACAATAACGGACCAGAAGATGCTCAGTGAATGTGTTGGGGGTCGTCTCCAAAAGGACATTTCAGAAAACACATCTGGTGCATGAGGAAGAGTCTCTAGTAGGTGGAGCACCCAGGAGTCCACACCACTGGTAAACGTTGGCAGGCCAAAGATCCCTTAGGCGGTCCATACCACAAATAGGTTTTTACATCTGTTTTTGCTCACTATTATCTAGGAGCCACCGAGAATTCATGGCTGCCTCAGGGTGGTCAGTCTGGCTTGAATACTGTTTCTAGGGTCCTTTTGGTCTGGAACCAATCTCTAAAAGTTCTTCTCCAGGGCAACCTGGCCAAGCTCAAGAACTTAGTCATTTACCAAGTGGTTCTATTTTGGTTCTTTGAGGATCCCTATAAACACAGATTTAGCCTCATTGTTTATTCAATCAGTCATCCATTTAACTAAAAACCAAGCATTAGGTAACTATGCTATAGACCAAGAATTTAAAAAGAAACAGAAAACAGTCCCTGTTCTACTATAATTTAGCATTGAGGAAAACTCTGCAAGCAAGAAGATAATCCCAGTAGCATCAATGTTATAATGTAATCGTGTACCAGGTACTGTGCGATCGGGATGGAGAAGAAGGGACAATTTCAACTCTTTGGGGGAGAATCAAGGCACTTTTGCTGGGGGCAACACTTTTGAATGGAGCGTAAGTAGGAGTTTCTAGGTAAGAAAGGCTAGAAAGAGTATACACTTTCTCATCACCTTTTCCCTAAATACCCTTGAAGATTTCAATTCATTCAGATAGATGGTTTGAGATCCTGGGTAAGTAAAAGACTCGATCCAGTATTATCATGTGTTCTTCACATTTCATGAGTTCTTACATGAAAATAGTCAAAGCCAATTTTTTGTAGGCTGCCCTAGTCTGGATCTATCTATCTCTATGGCATGACTTTGGGGGTATAAGCTTAATAAGGCTTTACAACCCTATAGCAATACAGGATAATGGATTAGGAAAATGCTTGTCCTACTGGCTCACTATGCTACGACTAAGAACCAGACAACAACTTAAGGGCAGGGATTGTATCTTATATGTCTCATTTGCCCTAAAAATTTCTTTACAATGCCTTAATAGGACTGTTGATTTGATCTAGAGTTTCTGGTTCTCCTCCAAGGTTATAACAAGCCTATTAAAAGAACTGAACAGCAGTTTGCTAAATGATGTTTTAGTGGCCTGAAATTAATAATGCATTTTCTAAAAATTTTCTTTAAATTGCACAGAAGGCAGAAGTAATTTAAGCTTACTGAAAATAAATTGAAAAATAAAGTTTAACATTTCTTTCCATTTTAAAAGTCCATTTACTTAAAGTGCTATAGTTATAAATAAGAGCTCTGAGAATTTGTGAAAACTTTATACTAAAAGAGTAAGTAGGTTGTATGTACATCATGGAGTTATGAAGAAAACTACTGCTTCCTTTGTAAATAAAGAGGGAAATGTCATAACTGATCATTTATGTGTATTAACTCAGTATGTTTCATCAAAAGGTATGTTTCTCAACAATTAAGGTGATACACTCCATTTTCTTTCCCACATCGCTTCACACACATATACCATGTTGATTATACATATCCTCATTTCTACTCTTTGTTTCCCTCTAAAATTAAAATATTTGTCCTGAAGTATTATTAGTGTTTATTAATTTATATTCCATCAGGGCAATAAAAGGGTGTTTTGTTCTGTTATTATTTGCTGTTTAAGCAAAGTGGTTAAATCTCATCCTACTTACTCTATTATGTCTTTTTGCCTTTGCAGGCCCTCCTTGAAGAATTGTTGCTGCGTAGAGTAGTTTGGAATTTAACCTGGATATCACATTGAATTCTTCTTGTTAAAATCTACAGTGTAGTGACAGAACCTGTTTAGATGTCATAAAATGGACTTTAGGTCCATTATTCTTTGGGAAGCTGGAGGAGAGTCA
Source organism: Rousettus aegyptiacus (assembly GCF_014176215.1). Lineage (NCBI taxonomy): Eukaryota > Metazoa > Chordata > Mammalia > Chiroptera > Pteropodidae > Rousettus > Rousettus aegyptiacus. The sequence continues at coordinate 164,907,966 of NW_023416284.1, forward strand.
GTATTAAGCAAGAATGAGAAAAACTTGACATCTTATAATAGATTCATTCACTGATTCCAAAAACTATTGAGATAGCTACACTCTGAAATGTTGAGGAACTACCATTGCTGGAGAACAATCTTGTGTCTCATTTTAGCTAAATCAATGGTAAGTAATGGACTAGATCATTAGAGAAACAATGCAGAACACTTTTGTGCCTGGGTAGCTGTGTCTGTAGGTGCTGTGCAAATGTGATGAAACTAATCTAATGATGAAAAATAAACCAACTCAGCAAAACTTCTTGAACTTTCTAGAAGAATTATTGGCAACTATCTAAAGAAGGGTGTCTAGTCTACAGAAAGACAAAGTGACAAAAGAGTCCTCTGGCCCCTAAAAGAAGCAAATAGCAGCTAATTATTCCTCAAGCCCACACGAGAGGCTCTGTGTTAGGAGAACATGTGTGACACATGTGATGTCATCATGATCTGAGATTAGAGGACACCGATGAGTAAATTACCCTCGTCGAAGAGGAAGAAATGGAAAAAGCGTGAAGAGAAGATGAAGCCTCTAAGGGGTGCGTCTTCATATCGTAGAGGTTCACACACACCTACGGCCACCCAATAAGGAAATCTAAGTCAATGTCAAATATTCAATTCATTATACTCCTTATACCATATCAATGTCCCCTCCTTGGCTATGGAATAGTTCTGTCTTGTTACCACTGCATTTCAAAGACACTAGGATCATTATATTCCCTAGAAGAATAATAGAGAATTGGACATGGCTAGGTCATATCCCTGTAACAAGGTTTGTAGCTCAACCCAGCAGAGAATTTGTTCCTGTCATAAGACAAGGAACATTGTGCAGGCACAGGATTTATCAGCTAGGGATATTCAGGACGTTGCAGAAAAATGACTCCAATATCTTGACAGTTGAAAAGGATCTAAAATAAACAGCAACAAGAGCTTTACAACTAAAAGATTCCTTGGGTGCAATTCACAGAATGCTTAGAAACAAGGACATTTCTGCCATGTGGTGCTCCATGCAGTTTGATAGCAGTGGATCTGCTTCGGGTCAGTGAGTCCTATGGTTTAAGCCTTGGTCTCCTGCCCTTTCCATGTCCTCTCACTATTATCCCAACAGTCCTTTTTCCCCATCACTCTACTTTCCAGCAGGGCTCTCTGCATTCCTCAGTCTATCAAACCCATCCCTCCATTCAGGACCAAGTCAAAATCCCCCTTGTTCTCTCTCACCTGACCTCTCATTTTTCAGAACTCCTGTGGGCATGTTTTTTCTGTGTCTTCACTTGGCGTTTATCATACATTCTTTGACCTTTTTTTTATAATTTCTAGATTTCTATAAGTTTTATGCTTATTATCCCTAACAATACCATAAATTCTTTGAGGCCAAGACTAAGTTTCCTTTGTTACTTTCCTCCTCTAGGCAATGATTATCTGCCACAAAACTTCCACCCCTGGCAAAGTCCAAACTACATGTTGATTGGAATATACTGTGGCCACATGTGTATAGTTCAAGTTCCAAAAGCATTTAATAGCATTAGTAGGTTGGTCTCTGGAAGTTTTTAAGGAATTTGGCTACCCAGAGTGATTGACTCAGATCCTAAACCTGTTCCTCCATAATGTGCCAATTGTGTCAGAATTGATGTTCTATTTAATTCATTGTCTGTCACTAAATAATTACTTCTGCACTGCAAATTAGGTTCCGTTTTATTAAATCTATCTGACTAAACCAGGCTCTAGGATGCAACCAAAGAATCTAGAAGCTAGTATTAAATTCCTTGCAGAATGTATTCCCACATAACATGCTATGAATACCATTCAAGTCCCTGAAATCAACTAATTCCTGGACTTTCTACAGATGCAGTCTGTAAGTCATGTTAGAGATTATAGGTAAGTTTCACACCCAGCACAGTTATGAGCTGGTGATTAACCTACAGGAATCAATCTGCAACCAAGGACATAGTTATTTAACAAAAATTTCCCCCTTGGAATATAAAACTAAAACCAGTTACTTTGTCAGTATTTCACCAAACAATGCCAATATCTACCAAGGAGTAAGAGACGAGATTCACAGTCAGGCCATTATGTTGTAGCAGCGAGCAACAAACTGAACCAAAGACATATCACACAATGGCAGCGACTTCCTTTCTTTGTGAAGAACAGGTCTTGAACCTATCAAAATCTCATGCATGACTGAAATTTGCAATGCAAAGGTCCTAGAATATAGTTAACCTACCAACATTCCACTGATTACTACTGCCATTCTGTGAACTTGAATGTGTCTGAGTCATGACAGGAAACCCATAAGAAGTAATTTTCTGGAGCACTTGAGTGAGAAATGGGCAGATAAGGAGGACCTCTAAATAAACACTGTTTTGACAACCTTTTTGTAAAATGACAAGATTTGTAAGATTTTGACAATCAAGGAAGATTTGAGTTCTCTTTATGGGCAAGTAGGCTCCAGCCAGGTTTGAGTGTGAAGGCACTGCTGACTCTCAGGTTGAATAGTAGAGTCAAGAGAATTTGGAAAGAGCAAATTCGAAAATAAAACCAAAGGTCAAAGAGCCTACAGTGAAGGCAAAGCATCTTTCTGAAAGAGTCATACAGAGAGAGTAAAGCAGTGGTATAGCAACTGGCGATATCAAAGAAAATTAGCAGGCACTAATGACTGAATAGCAGTGGGCTTGAGTAATTCCTTGAATCTCTGGAATGTAGACACAGAGTGCTTTTTATGGAGAGCCAGTGACTCATGAATGGGAAGGAAATTATTAAAGGTGCCGAGTCAAAGTGGACAGAAGTGTTGATGTTGCCTTCTGACGTATTTCTAGTTGTCCGTTCATATCTTTTGCTCTTTTCTTCTTTAGAAAATTCAAATTCAGATACCAATTCTTCCTATCACTTTCCTAGGAGTAAATATTCCTTTTTCTTCTTCTAGATGTTGCCAAAAAAAAAATTCATTCATAATTTAATCTTTGAGGAGAAAAAACCTTTTCTTCAAATGTATCAGATTTTACTTCTTAATATGTGACTATTAAATTATCTACTCTTTTAAAGCACTTGCTAAATTTGCGGGTAAAGAATTTTAGCAAGATCTGATATGACTGACTAAAAACAGTTTAGAAGTCTACGTACATAGTATTTTATAAAACATTTTGTTAGTCTAAATCCTAAAATTTCTTCCTCTTGCATTAAAATTATGATATATACCACATAGAAACTTATCTATTAACTTATTCTATTCCTTTTTTTACTATTGCTAAAATCTATGTTTTTAATCATACAATTCAAACACATAGCCCAATTATCATCGCATATAAATAACTCTTTAAAAACTTAAATAAAAAAAAAAATCTGGTTCTTTCAGAACATGAATTGTTTTTCATGATCTAATCCACTATTCATTCTAACTTTTAAAATTATCTTTTACTTTTCAATTCCTCTTTTTACTTTTCTTTGAGTTAGAAATAACATTTAGTTCTGTGATCTGTCTATGATGAGTTGCTTCAAAAGCATTGTTAATAACATCAATTTGAGGTACATATACATATACCAGATTACATTTAGAATAAGTAAATCATTTAGAATATGCTCCTATTGTAAATTTACTTTTAATTAAAATATTAAACGTTTTGCCGTCATTATATTTACTGAGCTTTGAATTGAGGACTTATCCGTTTTTATTTGTATTCATTAGTCAAAAAAGTTGACTTTCATTTTTAAACACTACTTGCTTGAAACATCTCTTTTCAAGTTACTTAGGTTTTATTATATCTTGGGTTACTTGCTTTGAATTAGAAAGACCTAAAGTTTGGCAATCTTTTCTGAGTTACTTCCAAAGATACCACTGGAACTTTCCTTGTCCTCAGAGAGCCCCTGGACGTGCCTGCTAGCCTTTTAAATCAGTTTTTGCTTTCTACGGAGTATTCTAGTCATCTAATCAATATTGGGAAATTTGAGTTTTTTCTAGGGGCAAGAAAAGTCAATATGCATTATTTTGAAATTCTTCATGTATATGCACGTTCTGTCAAAGTTAATCTATTAGTAGTACAAGTGATCCTCAGATCCTGGCCATGGTTTGGGAGAGGGAACTGCTGGAGGTGAATTCCTGAGCATGATGGAAAGAAGGACAGCCTCCATTGCTCAGCCCTCTGCCTGCCTGGGCTAGCCACAAACCCCGAAAGCCAGGCTGCCATGCTGGCTGGGGCTGCTGGCTGAGACAGGAAGGAAGAGAAATGAAGAACATGGCAGGAGAGAAAAAAGTCTTGAAGATTTTCTGATGCCTCTTTGAACTACTGGTGAGATCTATGAAGGACATTTTCATTCATCTTTAGCAAATTTGATGTGTCCTGTAATCTCAATATTTAGGTAGCAGATTTTAAGCTTTGACTTTTATAAAAGCTTTTCCTTCTAACATCTTTTTTTTTACCTTCTATATGTCTATATATGCACTTGAATAATTGTAATGCTGAAATTAAAATAAAAAAGTTTTCAGCATATCTTACCTGTTTTCTTATTTTTTATGTCTCGAAATAAAGCTATTCTTCAAATAGCTAAAATAGATCTCATATTTGTTACGATCCTTTATTTTTTTCTTGAACATGTAATTTAACATTATATGAGTCATGAGTAGTGATTGAAATGATCCATTTATAATTTAAGAGGTAAATGGTGAGAGAAATTTGTGTGTTTAGGCTCCTAAGTTATCTATTTGTCCTAAAGACAGTGGTTCCTGAAGAACCAGATTCTCAAGTGTATTTTGATATACTATTAATGTCCAGATCTGTTTATAACTGTATGCAACAGTTAAAATATTTTTTAAACTCCAGGAAAACGCCTCTCAAACTGCATTTGACAACAAAAGCTTTAACTTTGGCACCCCAAAGATTAGTTTTTGCTTCTTCCATTGTTGGCCCTAGTGGCTTCATCTGTAATATGTATAGTGATTGTCTGCAGCCTGGCAACAGCTCAGGGAGTGAGGGGGGCTAGAAAACTATAGCCCCTTGTTAGTTGCAGTCCAAACTTCAAAAGCTTTGAGAACACTGAACAGACAGGTTTCAGCGGCCCGATAAAGCAGCCATGCAAACAAAAGGCAGCTTCCCTCTCACTGAGGTGTCTCTAGATCCAGGGTGATTTTCAACCTACTTTTTTTCTTTTATTTGTGGTGAAACTCCTGGCAATGAGAAAGACTCTTTCTGCCCACGGTTGTGTGCCCCTTGATTCAGCATCAGAGGGAGAGATGGGCATTTATGGCACTATAAATCAAGGGATAAACCATACATGAGCAGCTGGCACATGTGCTAATAACTATAATTATTAATCATGTCAATTTCACACCCTTCAAATTTATGCTATGTGCTTTCTGTAGGAAAGCCATCTCTGGCGCCTTGAGCTGTTTATGGTATGAAAATATGATGTGCTGATGGTCTTTGATAATTGTCTTATGACAGTATTGATCTGCCTACAATTGGGTTTGTGGGGCATCGAAGCCCTGCAAAGTGGTTGTCCTTGTCTCCTGGTATATATCATTGTCACACATCCCCCATTGTTAGTGAGTGGCGTGAATTACTTTCAGCATTTGGCCAAGTCTCTAGCTGCTAGGTCGCCATTATTCTACCCTTATGTCACTGTGAGGACATTTACTTTGATGTTTTCTTTGTACCTCTTCGAGGGCAAGATCCTTTAACTTCAGAACGGTAGCCTGCCGTAGGGTTTCAAAGAGAAAAGACACTACAGGTTTGGGGAGGGCGGAGGCCAAAAATTATGGAAAAATGTGTTCCCTGAAAGAAAGACGATTTTTTACTCTCCTTTCCTTGCCCACGTCAAAGCTTGTCTGTGAGCAGAGAAGGTGTGGGGAAGGGAGAGCTGGAGACTCCAATCAATTGCCAAGTCTTGTGCTCATTAAATAGCACTTTCCAGGGCACCCCAAAGTTGCTGCCACACACCAAATTATGAATCTCTGCTTGCGACACAGATGGTCAAGCTAAGAAATCAGACTGGCTCTGAGTGAGCAGTTACCTGGGGCCAAAGTGGACAGTTTACTCCAAGTTATTTCAATCACTATGAAATCATAATGCATCTTAAAGACAAACCCCTCCAAGGCCAAGAGCAGCACCTTGCTGGTTGATCTGCATATTAATTTGACCTTGCAGCCAATCATCTCTGAGAGGCCGGCAAGAGTGCAGAGTCCATGGGACTCTCCCCACTTGTTTGGAACTCTGCACAGCCCTCACTGGGCAGTGTCAAAATCACTCCTGCTGTCTCTACAGCTGCTCTGTTCCAATGACCCCTGGAAGGTTCTGGGGATTGTTAGAAGAGATTTCTATTAATCAACTACAAACCCACTGTTACAATTTCACACTTTTTTTCCCATCATTTCACACATTTAATGAATTTGGGTGTCTTTTAAATTCAAAACATTTACAATCGAGCCAAAAAAAAAAAAAAAAAAAAAAAAAACCCTTTTTAACACAATAGGCAGCAGCAAGACAGCAAATGTGCCTTCAAGACTGAGTTCCTGAAACTGGCCATTTAACTCAAGAGTGGCCGCCATCTTACTAAAACTATTACCAGGCAGCAACAGCCCCTGCACGACGCAGATCACCAGCAAAACACAGATCTGGTCCGAAGTTTTCGATTTGTTTGTTGTTAGTGCAATTATTTCAAGAAGTCTTTTATTCTAGGTTAGAGTTCGAAATTAACCCTTGTCTTCCTCAAAAACAGGTGCAAAGAAAACTAAGCTCACCCTGTTGAGAGCAGTCTGAGACTTGGCGGCTCCTCCAGAGAAGGACTCTGAGGAGAGGGGAGAGCGTCAACCTTCGCAAAGCTATCAGTCAACAGGAGAAATTATGTTTACTGGGGCTCTGAGTTCTAACATCCATGTATTATGGCTCACAAAGATACGGAAGAAAAACTGGCAACGCCAATAATATGTTTGCTTCTTAATCTCTAAATTCAGAGTGGCTCATCCTATAAATTCGACTTCTGGTGTTGTGTGGTGCCCCGAAGCCCTGGCTGCCAACCAAAGCTTTAGATTCTCTGAGGACTGACTTTCCCCAGCTTGTTCGGTACCCGCGCTCAGACACGGGCCTGGATTGTTCTCTAGCGACCCCTGCTGGTTGATGTTGAAGGCCAGCGATTAACCCAGAGGTGTTCCCACCAGAAAGGGAATAAAGATTCAGGGTGAGAGAGAGCTGGGAGTACAGGGAAAGGTAGATGATATGGCAGGTTAAGAGCATTTAGCATTCACTTCTACATCACGAAGACAGAAAGAGTCATATTAGATTAATGTTAATGTTCGGTGTGGTGAAAATAAAAATAGCCCATCAATCTGTAAAAATCGATACTGTTTTTTTTTTCATAAAAGTAGTTAGACTTTATAGTTAATTATAAACGACTAAATACAATACTCCATTAAAAAGTTTACTAGTTTTCTCTTCCTCCATTTTTGTGTTCTCTCTGCTTTTAATGTTTGACTTTCCCTCAGGGCTACATTATTACTTTTGTGGTCCTTGGGCACTCTTGCCTGTGTGAGCTCCTCCCACCAAAAAAGATATCAAGATATTATTACATAACTTTAAATATGTCAGCCTCTTTTTTCTCTTTTAGGCAAAATGTAATAGATTTTCGTGAGCCCCTAAAAGTATCATGGACTTTGTGCCTCCGAAGGGAAGAGGCAGCCTTTCTCTTGAACATTCCTCAAGACCCCAAAGCACTTTCTTCTTCAAGTGGCCTTTGTGTCTAAAGACACTTTAATGCTGTTTTACTTGTTAACTAGGATACTGGTTCTCACTTGTATTTTTATAACCATTTCCTCACATACTATGTTGTATATTTTTAAGCAAAACATTGTTTATGGATGAGGAAACCACTGTAGGTGGGGGGAAAAAAAGTTTCCCTCAACCCTCTGATAGTCTCTGACTCAGTCTGAAAATTAAATTGACAGATGCAGGTTAACAGAAGAAAAGAATCCAGACCTACTTAACAGAAATTTTACATGCCATGGGCGTCTCCATAAGGAAATTAACCGGGGAATACTTTAACAAGGCCTGTTTGTTCGGATTCTTCTTTGCCTTAGGAGATAAGGATGCTCCTATCTTCTGTGTATACAGGGGGGAACCTTTCTGATGAGGGTTTTGTTTTCTTGCTTCAGAGATGAAGAGTAGGGAGAAGGTTAGAGAGACATTCCTGTTTTTTCTGTTTCCTCAAACTCCCTCAGCTTAAAATATTCAATATGACAAAGTGGCACATTTGGGGGAAGTGTGTCCCTAAACCCCATCCGCCATCCAAGCTGCTACATTCACAGGCCCTTAATCTTCTCTTGCTTCTTGAAGACCTAGACTTAATTTCCTACTAGCGTTTTGCTATACCTGGACACATTTGGACAAAGTTGCAAGTAATAATACTTGCATACATGCACATACACGCCCAACTTATATCCATTAACTTATTCTAAAATACAAAACAAAACAGAACAAAACGAAACAGTTTCTCTTCTTTTAATTTCTCCTCAGTTAAAATGGCACATCTAGGACTTAAGAAATGAACTCGGGAATTTGATTTCTTTGGAAATTTGCCAAGAGGCAAATCAAGAAACACCATGCCTGGTTATCTGGGCTGCTGATGCTCTAGGACTCAGAAAAGCCTGCTGAAGGGAAAGGCTGACGAGAATGTGTGTTCCCAGGAGCCTGAACGAGGTGTCTGCCCTGCCGTTCAGCACAAGGCAAGCTAAGGGAATGTGAGGACAGAACTATTTTGTCACTAGAAATTAGACATCCAAATTCAAGACAGACTTTTTCTTTTCTTTTTTCTTTTTTTCTCTTCCTTTTAAGGATGATTCTCTCTGACAAGAAATGTTGGAGAAAAGCACAGCTTCTTTCAGCTGTCCCTTTCTGTGGGTTTTCCCATAAGAAACTATGCCCAGGCTGCTGCACTGCACTTTGTTATTATGACAGGAAAAAATGAATTTCTAATGTGCTACCTCTACCAGCTGCAAGGAGCGCGTTGGTCTTCCATCACCAGGAACCCTGAGGGTAATGAGCCTGATGTAAGGTGGAGGGCTGGTACAGAGAACATGTATTTAGGGGGGGAAATAACTATCTTCTTTCACTTTGAGATCATCACGGAGATGTTCTTGAGAACAAAGGCAAATGTACAAACGTTCACTGGATGGGAAGGGACACATATCAATGTCTCTTATCAAGCACCTGACTATCCAAAGCTGTACAACTAGTAAATGGCTAAGCTCCGGCATTTCCCACAGACACACAATATTTTAATTTTGTATGGCATTGTAAACAAAAATTGGTTGTTCTCTACCCTGTCATGTTATCGGAATGGACTTTTCCAGGCTCCTGACAGCGTGTGGTGTTTTATCGACACCCCCTGACTGCATGTGTGTGGAGAGGCTCATTGAAAAAACTTGCTTAGACATCTCCAGAATTGGTGACCCATGGAAACTAGCAGCTACTCATATCATAGAAGACTGATTTCAAGAACAGAAAAAGACCTTTGAGGTCACCGTAGTTCAACTCTTATTGTATCTCCAAGAAAACCTCACCTTGTGATGATTGCAGCAGCTTCTTAGCTGGTGATTTCCATTTCACTTCAGCCCTCCTTTCACACCCAAGTAAAAATTTTTTTTAACCTGCATCAAATCATCTCTTGCTACCCTTTTGTTTACCAAATAATTCTACCAGAGTTTTTAATATCTATGGCAAATAGCTCTTTGCCTCTCAAATCCATTCTTTCTTTCTTCTGGGGTACACATGCCTGACTCAACCCCAGTTACAGACCACATTGCTTAGTTTCTCTTATGACTACGTAGTCATTAGACTAAAATTTTACCAATGGAATAAGTTGAAGCAACATATACACTCACTTAAAAGGAAATTGCTACCCTAGCCTTTCTCTCTTTCTCTGTCCCATGATATGCCCATGACCCAGCTTCAATCATGAGTGCAAGGTCAGTGCCCCAGGGAATGCAGAAGCAACAAAAAGGAAAAGACTTAATCATTGAATGCACCACATGGAGCCAAGCTGGCATTTTCCTCAGGGCTATTCCTTGAATCAGAAATAATATCTTGTCTTTTTAAAGCTATTACCTTTAATGGGCTCTTTGTTCTAGCACCTTATTGTTCTAGCACCTTATTGTTTACCTTAACTAATACATTATCCTTCTCAATAGGACTTCTGCCCCCTTTTCAATCTCGTCAGTGGCCACATTTCCAAATGTTCCCTACTCTTCAGTTATTAATTATAAATCTTCTAATTATACTAAAGGCCACATATAAGAACACTTTCCAGCAATTTTACAGAAGATATTGTTAGCTGCCTCCCCGTCATCTCTCTCTCCTTTCCTGACATTAATATTTTGACATCACCTTGAGGAACTTGACTCTCTCCCATTCTTTACCTTGTTATTAGAATGAGATTGGCCTACCTCCAGTTCTAGGGACAGTCTGGATTGGCGGAGGCCATACCTCTTTTCCGTCAACTGCAATAATAAATTCAGTGATAAGTACATAACCCAATCAGGTCTAATAAGCAAAAATGAATCCCAAGACTTTCACGTTTCCCCTGGACAATGATGGGTGCAGATATGAGGTTTGGAACTGCTGTTGTCTTTTTGCATCCATGAACAGATGCAGCCTGAAGATGAAGGAATGCAAAGCTGTGAGAGTCACCGAAAAATGGAGCGAGAATTCTGATAACATTGTTTGAGCCCTAGATCAGACTACACCTGAAGGCAGATTTACCCATTTTTTTTGATTCAAGCCAACTTAAATTGAGTAGTCTGTGACTTCTGACATAAAGAATTCTAACAAATGTTGGAAACAATCTTCCCTCAGACCAGTTTGTTCTGAACACTCTTCCCTGTCTGCAAAACTAATGTTCACTATTCAAGGCTTAAGCTATTTCTTACCTTCTCTATAAAGTCTTCCATGACTCTCTATGAGCGCTGCATCCCTCAGCCAGAGTAAGTTGCTTCTCTCAATGCTCTTGAAATTCTTTATATCAATTATATCATTTTATTATTTTTGCAATTATTCATTTAAGAGTATACCTCCCCCCAGAATATTTAATGACCGTGAGCAACTTGAAGTAGAAAATCATGTCTATTTTGGAATATAAGCACTCGACACATTTGTTAATCTTTGTTAATGCATAAAAAAGATAACAAAGTTTATTTCAATTAGTAGAAAGAAGACAATGGGAAAATTAGATCTTTTCACAATTGGAATGTCAAATAGTGAACTGCCTATCACAGGAAGGGATGAAGCAGAACCTGAGTGTCTTACTGTTGTAGAATAAATTTGAGTCATGGACATCCTTTTAGTTCTAAAATTTTCTGAATGGCTTCTCATTTCAATCTACTCTATCTGAATGATGATTGAAGTAAAATCAAAGTGACCACAAAATCAGAAACCCAAAAGGCTAAGTGAAAATTTAATTAAAGCCATTGCATATTTTAAATATCCAAATCACTCAGATCTACCATGAAAACAGTGTTTCTTCCCACTAATCTAGTCTGTCCTTATGTGGGACTATCTAGTTCTCTGTATGAACCTTTAAACTTTTAGTTTCCAATTAATACTTCTCATTTAGAATCATTTAAGAACAGTACAACTTGACAAGAGGCCGAAGACAATGACCTCTGAAGTTTTATTTCTTCAGTCCTGCATGCCCCAATTAAATCACTAAAAGATGCAGGGCGTTGCAAAAGACTTCGGTCAACAGGCTCGGACTCTGGCAACTCCAAGGCCAGGAAGTGGGTGAGAACCTTTTCACTGGGCATGAGATAGATCAGAGCCTGGTCCTAGAGACAACCATTGGGCATATCAAAGTGAAGTTGCTCAACATAATTTGGTCACTATCAGGAGGGAAAAGCTAAGATGGAGGATATATGCCCAAGCCAAGTCACTCTGGCAGTTCTGCTAGGATGCAACCCACCTTCGACAATAAGGGAGGATGCTGACATAGGAAAGGGGAAAGTAAGAACTAGACCTCAACCAGGCATGTTGGGATGTCGGAGAAGACATTCAGACCTTCAAGGAGACTGGATCCCCTTAGAGAAGCCCTGGGTTGGACTAACCCAGGAATCGAAGTGATGAAACTTGTAGACAATTGGGCCCTATGCTTTTCCTCTCTGAAACTGAATAGCCTAGTTACTGCTGAAGGAGTCTCAGAGAGAGGCTGATCAATTTTTTGGGGTCTGGTAAGTATAATTTAATTCAGTCTCCTGTGGACTCTGGAGTCAAGGCTGCTAGATATGTTTCAAAGTCTTTCAGGACTGACTTTAAAATAAGATGGGCCTGGTTCTTCATTAGGGGTATGACGGTCAATGCCGATTTATGGAATCGAATTAAGACCAAGGCAGAAAAAAAATAAAAGCAGAGGCCTACAGGACTCATCCTGATGGAGAAACATAGAGCTTTCCTAAATATCTATTAGTAGGAACATTGGCAGTCAGCTAACTGTCCCTTGTGGAGTTCTGGTTCACCCGGATACTGGCAAAAAGTTTAAATTTTAGTGTCCATCCGTGAACTAAGTTTCGATATGTCATATCCAAAGTATTTACATACTGAATTAAAATAAATATGCAGATTTTCTGCTTCTTCTTTCCCTCCAGTGTTGGGCTAACAATACATTTTGCACTGGCCTCTCTATGGAATAAGGGAGCCATGATGAATCAACCTCCATTTAAATTTTGCTGCACAATTCAAATATGTATAGGATCTTTTGCTCTCTTATAATAATTCGTCATATAAACTCTATACGTCTATCTGACAGGATAGTCATTTCCCATTAGGATGTAAACTCTGTAGGCCAGAGGTTTGTTCACCGATGACTCCTGGTACCGAGCACATAGCACTCATTTTAAAAAAAATGTACATTGAACGAATGTCAAAGTTACCAACTGGGAAGTGGACGAGCTTTTTTCTTTTTTCTTTTTTATTCTATTCTCTTGTAGTTTCTTCTCCCCTTCTCTCTTCGATCTCTTGTTTATTAAAGCTCCCACTAAGTATACGACATTTAAAAAACCTGTTCCGATTTCCAAATGACTTAGAGAATCATTAATCTTAAAAAAAAAAAAGAAAAAAGAAATGAAGCAACCATTATGAGCAAGATATCAAGCCAGGCACTAAAAGAACTACAAGTGTATAAAAGATTAAAACCCTGTTTTTAGGTATTTACTATCTAATAAAGGAGACAAAATATTCCTGTGTTACAGTAATATGGGATATTATGAGATATGTAAGTGGAAGAAGCACATAATCCATATTGTGGCCTAGGGGTGGTTACAGTGATGTGTACAAATGAAAAAGTCATGGCACTGTATACTTAAGATTATAAACTTTATTTTATATTGATGTATATTTGATATTACTCAATTTAGAAAAGGAGGCTTTCATTTTGAAGTGTTCAGAAAAAGAGAATTTGTGGCAGTGACAGGCTTAAATCACTAGTACCGTTTCTAATTAGGCAGCTAGTTACCATGATTTAGTCTGGATTTGCTTGATACTAAAGTGTCACCATTAAAATAAACATACATTAAAAAACAATGTATGTTTTTGCCATGCATAAAAGTCCCTGCCATATTTGCCAGAACTGTCCAATGTTTGATTTTAAATGATAATCCACCATAGTTTTAGGTAGATACAGAGCAAATCTCCCCTTGGATTGGCCTGACCCTGACCAACTGTCATGCAGGTAAAAAAAAAAAAAAAAAAAACACCAATATTTCTGGTAATTCTGAAAGTGGAGACCTTTCTAGAACTTACTGGTGTTAGAAAAAAGAGCTAGTATGCAGTACCCTTGGAACCCAGAGCATAGCCCTCACAGGGCAGGGACTGATGGCCAGCTGTCAGGCCTGAGTGACTGACTGACCATTGGCTGGGTCCCTGCAGGTGGTAGTGACATTGATGGAGAGTGATGGATGACTCTAACACAGCCCCATCCCACCCACTTACCCATATGCATGACAGAAGGGCTCCTGGCCTAGATGTCCTGGCTGACAATGCCTCTAAGTAGGCATTCAGATGTGTAAAAACATCGCATTCAGATCCAGCAGTGATTCAGTCAGGAATATGGAGGCATTTAATGAGTTGCTAATGTGAAAATAATTTTCTTTTCTGGCTTTTGAATTGTAGGAATAAAGGCAGATAGAGGGAAACCATACAACTGGTAATGACTCCGCTGAAATAAGAAAGTAGCTTTCAGGAAATGTAAAAAGGGCGAACCTGGCCCTGTCAGAAGTGATAAGAGCTTATTGATACATCCCTCCTTTATTTTTCTTCTACTCCCCCTTCTCTCTCACCCCAACCCATCCTGCTTTGTGCTTGTGTGTATTTACTGTCCCCTTCCTTCCCTTTGATGCATTTTTCTCCCTCCTTCCATTCCTCAACCCTTCCCTCTCTTCTCCGTTACCCTCCACTCTTCTTCATTCTCTCCTCATCCCTTAATCCCTCTCACCATGCCCCTCTCTCAAACAAGATTGCTTTCCTTCCTTGATTTTTTTTTTCATATTTCATCATCATTTTTGTAATGATTTCAGGGCATGTGTCTTTAGAAATAAAAACTGCAAAATTTGTAGAATTAAAAGAGCTAGGAAAACTAAGACAGGAATTTTCAAACTTAAAAACCACACTGGGAGCTGAGATGAGAGAGAATTCATTTGTCACTCAGGATAGTGCTTTTCGTTGTCTACCTAGGAAGGCTGATGCGGAGAGCCTCTAGGGATTGATCAGCTAACTGGATGAAATGAATGATGGGGGGCTACCTGCACACACAGATGGAATACCTGCATATAATAGTAACCCTCACTGACAGGAACACTTTTTTTTGTTGTTGTTGCAAAGTTCTAGCTAAACTAGGTGAGAGTCTAAATTATAAAGCACTTCTAAAGAAATGAACCTTTATAACTTTCAAGGACACAACAGTAATAGAACTTGAATCTTCTCTAGGGGCTGCTCCTAAGAAACTAGTTTTATTGACTAGAGGATAATGTTAGCAACAGATAAAATCTGATTGTGAAACATCAATTGTATATAAATGAACATTTCTGCTAAGGTTGTTTGAGAACAGTTTAACTTTCATAATTAACTGGAAAATGCTCCCTTCAGTATTGTTTACATTATCAATGCAGGTGGTAAATTTTCCTTTCAGAGAAAATACCAGGTTAAACTTTATTCCAGGCACAATTTCAAACAATCACAGACTCTAATTTCGTGAGGCTTATGTGAATGTCTCTATTAGCTTTAAATAATCTTGCTTCAAACACTTAAGGACTAGAAATATTGGTTGAAATGTCTGTAACTCCTTTCTAGCCCTAAGTTATTGCGAGGTAAATGGAACCATGTGTAACAAATATTACATAAAAACCAGCACCTTACCTTTGAAATGGCTGATTGTGATATATTAGACAGCTGTAAATTAGGCGCTCGACATAACATAGGGTTTAGACAACACTTTCAGATTAACTGATAAAGAACTACCAATTGGCTGTGTTTTCAGGGACACCCAGGGACCTGGTCTTTTTTTTTTTTTTTTTTTTTGGTCAAATCATTAGACATCTGCTCTTGCACTAGACCACAGGGATTTATCTCCCCAACCTTCACCTCCAGCTCACTCTACCACCTCACTGGGAGTCTCTGAAAGAAACACAGGATACCTAGGGCAGTAAGTCATTGCTTGATTAAGCCATCAAACAGGAAAGAGGTTTACAATTTGAAAGAGACTTTTGTGGCCCTCGAGGGCTAGTTTTGAAATCTTTTCTTATTGTTAGAAGATGAGGAAAGAGGACACAAAAAAGATGTAGCATGAATGAGTAGGAACTCAGGGCTTTTCTTGTTTCATTACTCCCCCTGCCCAAAGCCCAGTACGGATCCACAGAAGCCATTTTTTATTTCAGTGACTGTTGGCTGCTGAGGGTCTCCTTCCTGGATCCACCTGGATCTGCAGGGTATAGAGGCCTTCGTACAATCTAAGCTATTGGAGGATTGCCAGCCAATTGGGGCATCAGCATCAGCGCAGATGTTCAGATGACTGCCAGTAGCAAACCACAGGTTCAAGTATGAGCTCTACGACTTACCTGTTATGTTACCTCAGACAAGTTAATTTTCCTGTGCCTCAGTTTCCTCATCTTTAAAATGGAGCTAAGATGGATGAAATGATACTTGAGATTTGCTTCAGAAATTGGGGAAGAGGGTACGGTAGCAGTAACTAGGTAAACCGAAATTGGTCATGAGTGGGCAATTGTTGAGTTGGATCGTTGATATACAAAAGCTTATAATACCATTCTTACTACTTTGTTTGAATTTTTGGAAAGTTTGAAAGTTTTGATAACAAAATGTTTTTAAAATTAGCAATAATAACTGAACCTACCTCATAAGATCATTTTAAAGATAAAATGAGTT
Source organism: Rousettus aegyptiacus (assembly GCF_014176215.1). Lineage (NCBI taxonomy): Eukaryota > Metazoa > Chordata > Mammalia > Chiroptera > Pteropodidae > Rousettus > Rousettus aegyptiacus. The sequence goes on from NW_023416284.1 coordinate 164,924,380, forward strand.
GATATATATCTGAAGACCTCCAGACAGTGTTTGGTCCGTAGTAAACACTATGTGGGTGTCAGGTATTAGTATTATCAATGTAGTTATCATTACCATCTGACAGGGTGTGCACTTGACACCCAGAAAGCATAGGAGTAACTTGAATATTAGTTGTGTCAGCTCATCTCCCAAATCCACCCTTTTTCTCTCTATTTTAACTATCCGGCGTATTTGGTTAAGGCCTGTTTTCTTCTCTCTCAAAGATTTCCAACAGCATCCAAACTGTTTCCCTGTCTCCTATCTTGCCTTCCACTCCTTTTAACACAGACAAATGCAGGGCAGAGTTCAAAAGAGCACTAAGAGGCAGAATCTTCAGGAGATTGGCACGGCCAGAGGTGCACACAGGGATGCAAAGCTACCGAGGCAACTAGGGGTCAGAGGGTGGGCTGGATGGGACGGGAAACGAAACCATGCTGGAGATTAGAGTATACTTTACAAATGCGACAATGTGAAACTGAACCAGGACAGCGGCAGTGGGAAAGAAAAGAAACTAACAGGGGAGAGACAAAGTGTGCTAAATTCAAGACAACTCTACTCTTCGGAGATAGACAACGTAAGGGCTGAGAAAGAGATGAAGTACATGATGACGTCAAGGTTTTGGTCTAGGTAAGTAGAGTGATAGTGGTGGCCTTCGACTCAGTAGGACCATAAGTATAGTATGCAGAACTAGGGAGGGCTCAGGGAGAAAGAATGGATTTGATTTCCTAGGGGAGAAAAAATTTTTTCTTAGACCCTCTTAGGGTCTCTGGCTGGGTCTGAAAATTAAACTGACAAAAGACAAGTTAGCAGGAGAAAAATATCCAAATTTACTTAATATAAGTTTTATGTGACATGGGAACCTTCCTAAGGAAATAAAGACCCAAATAAACAGTTAAACCCGAGTGTTTTTGTGCCAGGTTTAATAGAGTACACAGTCAAGGAGGAATATGGTAGGTTAGGGAGTATGAGGCAAGTGTAATAAACTGGTGGACACTTACCAAATCCTGTTTGTTCTCAGTGTCACTCTGTCTTAGAGATAAGAATGCTCCTGTCCTCCAGATATAGGCAGGGGACCTTTCACATGAGGGTCTTATGACCTGCTTCAGGGATGAAGGTGGGGTAAAGATCAGAAGGACCTGTTATTGCCGTTTCTCAAACTCCTTCAGCTGAAAATATTCAATATGCCAAGGTGCCACATTTGGAGATAGTATATTCCCAAACCCCATCAGTTCTAATGAGCTAAGTCTGTGGTATCTCAGAATATCCATGAAGAATTGTTAGGGAAACCAATAAGAATGAGAATGTGCTTCATCACTGGAGCCGCCTATTTATGTGCCAAAAATATATACTCTTTTAAAAGTTAAGGGTAATTTTAATTAACAAAATAGAAAAAAATAAGAGATCAAATTAAGAACATCCTTCCTGATATGTCAATACTGCATACAATTGAATCAAGAAAAAAGTTTAACTCTAGGAAAAATGCTTATAGATAATAAATTGAATTGGATGTGTATGTGTGTGATAGACACATTTAAGTTCTCTCTCTCCCACCCTACTTCTGTCTCTCTCACTCACACACAGAAACTGTTTTCCCTATTCATCAATGTAGCAGAGAGAAACTATAGTACTGAGGAAGGAGTAGATCATACCCAGCCTCCCAGTTTGATTAATAAGTGACAGAATTGCGTTCTTGTTTTCAGGGAGCTTTCCTATCATGGCTGTAATCTCTGGAGAGCTGAAGCCTACAAAGCGATAACATCTGGTGCCCATTATTTCTCCAGATCTGTTGTGATTAGTCCATATGATAAGCCTGGCCAATTGCTATGGGCAAGGGATTGCTACATTCCCACCATCAGGGTACTGGAGCTGTCACTTCTGGTTTGTGGCCCCTGCTAATTTGCCACCACAATTTCCAATATCTGCTAGAATTCCACAAGGAAATCTCAATGCCTTGCAGGGGCAGTAGGCTGTGTGGCTGTAGACAGAAGGCTAGCGCTGCTTATAAGAAGGAGAGGTTTATCAATTAGCTCAAGCAGCACTGTGTAGACAGCGACTGGTTGTACACTCCCACTTCCGTTGTACCATGTTGATGAAGTGGTCCAGGAAAACCGATGTGCTAATGGCAGAAACAGTGAAGCATCCAAAAGTTAGAAGGAAAAAGAAAAGGATCAGAATAAATAAATTTATTTTATTTATTATTTCTTTTCGCTATTTAATAAAGTGGATTTTCTGGCTTTCCAGACTCTTTTCATTCTCCCTCCTTCATCTTCCCTCAGAAACAGTGACATAGAAGAATAACAGTTGGAGGCTATCCAGGTGGTAGAATAGTTTGTCATTTCAGGTGGGGGAAGAGGATTTAAGGCCCTAAAAAGGGCAGTTACACTATTTGATAGCACTCATTAGTATCAGAGCTGACTGCTGAATTACATGTCCCCATAAAAATTTTTACACAAGTTTTAAGAATTTATTAGGTGCAACTATGGGCTGACTACAAAAGTAAAAAAAAAAAAAGTGTAGTTCATCAAATAATTATAGTTTTTACAGAATACTAACAGTGATTAAATAATTTTTACTCTGAAATAAATATTAACTTTGTCATTAAATAAATTCTAAAGATGAAATTTGGAACAATAGTTCACCAAATAGATATGAAGGAACAGATTAAGTTAACTTTTTCTATAAGTTTTTTCACTAAGTAATTATTTAAAAATCATTTGACTCAAAAACATTTTTAGAAGCATATGCTTATTTTGATACCTTTGTAAGAAACGTCAGCTAATAATTCAGAATTTAAAATTAAACAGTAAAATGCAACAACTTGTTGTTACTAATTCAATAGAACTTAAAGTTCCTAACTACATGCCGAGTGCTGTGACTACATGTTGTCACAAATAGCTTAAGGTCATATGTCTCTTAAATTTGTATAGAGAAAGTAAACTGTCCCTTGGCCATTAAAGAAAAAAAAAACGCTGTGACGGATGCCTGAATTTCTGCTCTGCCACTTGGGTATTTTACCATTGTAAAAACATAGACTTAAGATCTAGAGTGGAAAAGTTATCTTGTAACTAACATCGAAAATAGTAGAAGCAACAAAATGCCAGATGCTTAATATGATAAACAAAGATCAGAGTAATATAGCTAGAATCACTCCCAGAAATGTAAAGATGGGTGACATAAAATAGTGGTGAAAGACAGAGGGAAAAATTTGGTCTAAATTATCAAATAATTATGTCTATTTTTTCTTTTTCTTTTTCTTTTTTTTTTTTAGCAGCAGTGCCCAGAGAGAAAAATGGAAATGCCGATTCAAGGCAAAATACAGTCTTCCAATCTTACTTCGCCGGAGTTCAGAAAGCCTTTCAACTTTTTGCTTTTTAGTAATACAGTTCTAGTCTTGCTCATGCTGCCCAGTGCATCTTTAACTATGGACTTCTGGCCGGACCTTGGCAATCATTCATTTCCCTGATTCTACTTCTAGTTACCTTCCGTTCTTCCCTCTCAATCTCTGGACTTTTTTCAGTGTTTAGAGATCCCCTTCCTCACAATGACCAGGTCTGGAGGATAAGGTCAAGCAACCCTAGTGGTGAAGCTGTTTTCTCTGAATTGTGCAGCCTAATCATCTAAGCCCCAACTGGGTTTAGAGAGGCCTGAATGTTATCGATTACTTGTATGCGAGCAGCATTCCCTCAGTAATTAACTCTTCCCCATTTCACTTTGAATGGTGGTAATTTAACCAAGAGGGGCCCTGTATGCAAGTCACTGAAGGGAATGGAATGAAAAAATCTGTCATTAAGTTGCCTCTTGAAATAGATCAATGGAGACGGATCTCAGTGTCACTCTGTCTTAGAGATAAGAATGCTCCTGTCCTCCAGATATAGGGAAGGGACCTTTCACATGAGAGTCTTATGACCTGCTTCAGGGATGAGGGTGGGGTAAAGATCAGAAGGACCTTCCTGTTATTGCTGTTTCTTATACTCCTTCAGGTTAAAATATTCAATATGCCAAGGTGCCATATTTAGGGATAGTATATTCCCAAACCCCATTAGTTCTAATGAGCTAAGTCTGTGGTATCTCAGAATATCCATGAAGAATTGTTAGGAAAACCAATAAGAATGAAGTCCAGGTGAAGCTGAATGAAGTCCAGTGAGTACGCAATCTTGGCCCATAAATTTGGATAATTTAATCTCTTAAATCCTCCTTCAGTCTTGAACCTCTTTCTACTGTTTTTAAATGACAAATGAATGTATCGTTTTCTCAAAAGAGGAAGTATCTACAAAAGTTTTTGCTATTAACATGGGTAAATTGAAATATAAAACTGATTGACAGAACTATGTAAATGATATAAAAATATTATAATCAAAACGTGACATTTTATCTCCTTTGTATTTCTTTGAAATTGAAAACAATTGCTTCAATATTTCAGTTTTTTTCTGGGCAGGAATAGTTACATTTATGTCTTTTAAAAATAATCTCTGTCCATCATACAATATTGATCCCTGAACAAGGTTAAAATCCTAGGAATCAGAATATTTGAAAGATTTCATAGATGTGAAACAGATTCCAATCATGGTCCTGTTACCAAAACTAGAAAACAATGCTAATTTCTTGGACACAAATGGATTTCTTATAGGATATTATGAGTAATTTTTTGCTTTGTAGAATCTCTTCACTTTTCTTTCATAATTTTTTTTATTATTCATCTTTTCTTCTCTTAGAAGGAAATAGTTTAGTAAATTTAAACATAGTAAATAATGAAGAAATCCCAGGAATTGTTTTCAAAGTGACTCCAAATAACATTACCCATTTTTCCAGCAAATATGTTGCCATATCCCAAATTGCTTTTATTGTTCAAAAAAGCAAAAGCCAAACCTCAGAGCAAAAAGTGAAGAATAAATGTGATTCCTGTTAGCGCCAATAAGGTTTTGTGTGTGTGTGTGTGTGTGTGTGTTGTGTGTGCGCGCGCGCACGCACGCGTGTGTGTGTGTGTGTGTGTGTGTAGCTTTGCTGTGATAAAAAAAAAGAAAAACATTCTGTGGATTTAAAATATTTTAAATTAATAAACAGACTAGTCACTGTAATTTTTTAAAAATCGTGTTTATTTGGGTATGTTCAAGTACTTATCCAACTTTGCTGCAATTATACTTTTGCAAATCGAAAGTGGAATTTCTCTTGGTTTGCATTTACTGCATAATAACGTAGAGTAAAACCTCCTGTGGTGGAGACATCGTCTTCCAGTCCAAACACGACCCAGTGGTTCCACTTGACCAGGCTTTCAGAGGAGCCCAAGGAGGTCAGACCCTCTCCATTGACACTAATGGACCATTTTATGCAAAACTGTTCATTTTCCAGAAGGGACCATGTCTGACTGGTGGAGTGATTCACAAAAATCACTTCATTAAACGAACGCTCTTCATGCATGGCCTTATTCCCTTTAGTGGGTGGAAACTGAGCCACACACATGGGAACCCGAAGGGGGAGTTCGACAACGCAGATCTAAACTCAGGTTTCAGTTCCTGCGTTCAGACAATGACATCCTGGGGCTGCACACAGGCTAAGGCAAATCTTGTGACTCCATTTGTCCCTGGTACGCCCACTGCCATGAAAATAAGCACTGCATACAGCATTAGGGAAGCCGCTCCCACAGGAGAGCCCTGACAGCCCCCAGTCTCACACTCACACCAGTTTTATTCTTTCCCCAAATGTTGCTGTTCACGACAGGTGTGACCAGTGGGCCCTTGAGTTGGACTCCTCCAGGGCAGGCTTGTTAGAATGCTATTCCATGGAAACCTGGGCAACCAGCACAAGCTGAATATGCTCTCTCCTCCTGAAAGAACTCTTGCTCCCAGAAATTCTCTCACACTCACCAAAACATGGCAAGTCCAAAGACATGAACATTTCAGAGGAGGAAGGAGCCTCACTTGGAAAAAGAGAAGAAACAGGGACTATTGCGGTTTGGAAGACAGAACAGAAGTAAGAGGATAAGCTGAGATGTTGGTTAGAGCGCAGTGAAAATGCTGGGAGATCCTGGTACAATTTATCTAAAACTTTTAAAGCTACATATGAACAAATTATCTTTATTCTTGGGTCATTCTGTTCTCCAGAAGTTGCCCTGCTTAGAAGAAGCCAGTTCTTCTAGCTGCAAAATTTCACAGGTTTTCATTTGTCTGAGTGGTGATTCTGCTTCTCTCATCAGGAAGTCTCTCTCATGTTACTTTTCAACTTCTGTACCAGGTTTGGTAATACTGGATTTCACTTAATGTTCAGAGTTTAAACCCTTCGACTTTGTTAAATACTAAAAATGAATTCTTTGCCTTTAAGAGTGCGATGGCCAGTGGTCTGTGAAAGGTCCGTTTTGCTTTGCACAGCCCAGGACTGCGCTGAGCTCAGCTGCACCAGGCTAATTTCCATAAGCATCATGTGGTGTTACAGAAACCACATTTTGCCAAGCTGTCAACTATACAGCCTTCTCTTTGCTAAACAGACTCCCATTAAAACTGTCTGCACAATTTGTCAGTTAAATGAGGTACAAGAGGGACGCTCTATTTGCCCCTAATTAGCTGCGCAGACTACCTTTGTCTGTTTGATTAAGCATTCACATTATCAATTTTGTTTAATCTGATTCATTTCACACACCTCCCCTGGGACAAAGCCCATACGGTTAACTAATCTCTGATATCATCTCTCATATCAGGCAGCTATCATCTCCCCAGAATACATTCTACCCACAGGCACCGTGATCATCAAGCTCCACAGAGGGGAGTTGTTCTGGCGAGGGGCAGGAGTGTAGCTCAGGACCTGGAGCTGAACCTGACATACTTAACTTAAAGCATAAAGCAGATTCTTCCTTAGCGCCATCTGTCCGCCATCATCCATTCATTCATTTATTCATATTCACTAATTCATTCACTCAGGCAGTAAACATATTGTCTGCCTACTATGCACCAGGGGCTGTGCTGGAAGTTTAGAGGGATGCGAAGATGTATAAGATAAGGCTCAGCTCTCAGATTGCTTATTCTCTCAGCCCAGGGAGTACTGTGGAAACTGTCAACCAGCATGGACAGCACACTTCTTCCCTGAGGCCAGTTCTACCATATCTGTCATGCATGGCCTATTTGGCTCAGCTATGAAACAACTCTCCAAAGAAAAATTTCGGAAAAAGGCATAAAAGCAAGTGGTCATGGCTTCCTGAAGTAATCTCTCCTCCTACTCCCATTTGGAAAAATAGTTGGCAATGGGGAAGGAAGAGGTTTAGGAAGTAGAATTAACAAATCACTTGATCATAAATAGTTCAGAAATCTCGTTGCATCTAATAACTTCATTGAAGTTATTGCTTAGTGAAATCAAACTAATTACATTCAACCTGACATCTTGGTGGACTGACAAGAAAAAAACAAATATTAAATGTTAGCAAAGCACAAATGAAAATTTCGAGAGAAAAGGCAATTGGCGTAATTTAGTGGAAACTATTCTGGGAATGGGAGTAGCTGGAAAATACGTAGGTATTCCTGGTTCATGAAACATTTGTATACTGAAAAACTATATCAAAACCTTATGCTAATTAAGATTGCAATCTCAGACACATATTCTACCTGAAAGTTTCTGGATGCTGGCACTTGATAATCTCCTGAAAATGAATTTTGGAACCTCAGATTTGAAAATGAAAGGCCTTACAGGTTTATTCAGTGCAATCCTCTACTTTGTCTGGCAATCTCCTGGATAACATTCCTAGGTGAGGGAATCGTTGAATTCTGCATAAGTGGCTCCACAATTGAGCTCTGCTGTCCTGGGCAGCTGCCCTCCCCAGTCAATCAGTTTGGAATAGCAGAAATATACTCATTAGTTGAGCTGAAATCTGCCCCTATGAAACTCCAACTAACTATAGTGAGTGGGGCCATGGGGGGGACTCGATCCCTTCTTCATAATTTCGAAGACAGCTTTTATTATCCCTACTCCAACTTTCTTTCTCTAAGCATAATACTTTCGTTTCTTTCAGTAGTTCTTCTGGTGGTTTTTAGTCCTTCTACCTTCTCTCCTCCTTTTCTTCTAAATAGTCTTTGGTTGGTTACCCTTCCTCTTAAAGTCTGATTCCCAGAACTGAGAATTGTCTCCAAGAACATCTGACTTATCAATTGGGGTGGGAATCTACCTGATGCTGGACCACATATGGTCAAATCATATGGTCAAATTCTACAGATTTAATCTAAGAACATGTTGACTCTTTTCACAACGTCATTGTTTTCTGTATTCATATTGTCCTAAAAGCCTGAGAGTATTTTTTTTATTGCCTTTGTTCAGATCTCATTACTCTTGATTTGCCCTGTTACTCAATTTTGTTAATTCCTGTTATGTTTTATCTTGTTCACATAGTTTATTATTTTGGTTTGTGGGCTAAGATCTAATTCTGTCCTCTCAATTTTGTATTGTCTCCCAATTTGACAAGGATGGTGTCTCTGTTTCATCCAAGTTATTAATTAAAAAGGGCAAGAATAAAAGTGAGTAACAGAAAGTAACTGAGGTTTCTAGAATAATAAAAATAGCTACTACACTAAGTACTTTACATGTCTTCTCTCATTTAGTATTCATAAAACTATTTCATATCATTAGCATCAGGTTAGAGATGAAAACATTGAGACTAAGAGCCTAAGAAAATGACTTGTTCTTAAGAATTAAATTGATAATTATGTGGAGCTAGAATTTTAACTTAGGAATGACTGAATCCTGAGCCCAACTTATCAAGCACTTTACTGTATTTACTATTTCATATCTCTAAGAAAAAAAAATTAGACCATAAGTCAGGACAACGACAAAAATGAGAAAGTAAAATTTTATAAACTTTGCCATTGAACCCATGTTTATTAGTTTACCACATATTTCTCTCAGGTGTAAACAGTGGAGTTTATCATACTCCTCTATTCAAGTCACATTATCACTTTCATGTTTTATTTATTCTTTTAATTTCATTTTCTGCTTCCATTCACCTCCCCCAACAGGAAGCTTTACTAATGAGTTCATCTGTAAACTTGAATCAGTATTTATCCTTGGAGAATATGTAATGTTATTGTTTTGACTGTATTTATTTACATAAGATACATTGGGCTATGTTCTTGTTTCTCTTCAGAGCGAATAAATCTTTTGCCTTATACTAAAAGATTTCTGTGGAGAGAAACACTGGAAAATTAATTAAATTTTTGAGTCTTCCTCGGTAATACATACATACATACATACATTGAGCTAGAGACCTCATTCTGTTTCTTATTTTTCTTCCCGAGTACTCTATTTTCGAAATATATGTATGTTGTTGGGCATACATCCTATTCATTGCCTATAACTGCTACATAGTATCCCATGGTGAGCATCCGCCGTATCTTATCTGTCCATTCTTCCAGTAATAGCTCTCTACATAGCCTCCAACTCTTTGCTATCACAAACAAAGCCAAGGAACATCTTGGTACATGACACTTATCTTAAGTGAGAATTTCTCTAGATTATAAACCAGGAGTGGAGGTTCTAGGACATTAATAGATGAGCCCTCAATGGTCCCATTAATAGGACACAGGATTTCTGTTTCCCTGCATACTCTATTTGGTATTTTAAACCCATTTGTCTACTCGGTTTCTTATTTCCGGATTAGTGGCAGGAACTCTTTGCATAAAAACATACTTATTATTTTTTTCTTATTATTTCCTGTTTATTTTTCTTAATTCGTACCTATTTTCATATAGTGAATGATAACTCTTCAGAAGATTCCAATCATCGTTTTTATGGCATGACCTTTAAATCTATGACCATCCTTTAGCTCTCTACCTAGATTGCCCTTAGGCTCCAGAAACTCAGTGTCCTCTACTCATTATTTCTGCCCTATCGTCCATCCCCCTGCATTCTGGGTGTGTGAATTAATGACATTGCCATCTACCCAGTCGTCCAAACAAGAAATGTCATCAATTTCCTTGGCACAATCAGTCACATCACGTCAATCCTGTCTCAGAAATATATCTCTTCTTATCTCATCTCGCTTTCCATTACCCTATACCAATGCCCATTACCCGCCGTCTCAGCTCTCAAATGAGCTTTCACACCGGTCTATCTCCAAAATGCCCTTACTTCACATCATCCCTAAACCACCACCAAAGTTCATTAAAAAAACAAATGTGGGAGTTTCACTTTGGGAAGATGAATAAGTTCTGGGAATGAAGGTCGGCAACAATAGCACGGCAATATGAATGTATTTAACACTGAATTGTCACTTTAAAAAGGTAAAATGGTAAATTTCATGTTATGCCCTTTTTACCACAACAAAAGTGTCATGTCATTCCCAAGCTTACAAGCCTTTATGTCCTATAATATCCTTCCCACTAGTATGTCATTTTTTGAAGACTCCTATTACTAAAGGCTAACAAATTGTCTAAAGAAGTCTTTGTTAATTTGTATTTCATTTGGGAAAGGAAACACATCAAGTGATTTTCTCAAGGCCAAATTAGCCTACAGATAACAGAAATGGGTGCTTGGTTGGAAACTTAAAGGATACTTAGAGTATAGGGCAACCTATGAGAGAGGAAGAGGCCCAAAGGAGAAACTATGATGACGAATATTGGGAAACCAGCACTGTAAGTCAGTGTTGAGTGCTCGATGGAGGAGTGAATGCAGGAAGGGGGGGAAATTAAAGAACAGGATAACTCTTTGACTCTTTTTCATGAATTAATACTACATATTTATGTGTAAAATAATTATAAAAATATCATTGATTCTTATGCTGGTACAGACTCAACTCACTATATTATAAATTATTCCCTTGATGTTTGAATATCCGGAGACCTGAAGACATGATCTTTCCCCTGAGTAACTGATCCAAAAGAGCTATTTTTCTTCTTTCTAAGATGGTGGATTTTTTCTTTCAATGTAAAAAAGTCTTTCTGTTATCTTCTGGCTTGAACTCTTTCCATTTAATATTTTCTGATTTCTAGAGTTCTGCTAATGATTTTACCTTGCATTGTTGAAGGTAACACCTTTTTATTCTCTGGTTGTTTCCAAGATTTTCTCTTTGATTATGATATAATGGGGTGTGGTTTTCTTTAAGTCATTGTGCTTGGTGTTTGTTAAACTTTTTTGACTATGTCAGTTTTTGAAACTGCTCAGCTATTTTTCTTCAACTACAGCTTTGGTACAATTCTCTCTCTTCTATATTGGCACTTCAATTACACATAGATATTTTTAGCATCTTTTATATTCTGTTTTGTTTTATTAATTTTTTCCTTTCTGTGCTTTAGTTGAATAATGGTTGTTGCTTATCTTCTGTTCTTTCTGATCTCAGCTTTCTCTGGTCTCCTGTGAAACTCACACATGAGAACATAATCGTAGATACTATATTTTAAATTTTGGAATGTTTGATTTTTAACATATTTCAATTTTCTGTTGAAATCCTTCAACTTTTACTTAATTTGTCCATATTTTACTGTATCATCTTTAACATATTAATCATAGATTTTTTTTAGTCTCTTCCTGCTAACTCCAGTATCTTTATCATGTCTGTGCTTCTATTGGTTATTTTATTTCTTAATTAATGGTAAAATTTTATTTTTTTTAGATTGTTATACTTTAAATTAAATGCTAAGTAACTTGGGTGATACATTATGGAGACATTAGATTATTTTATCTTCCTCTAAAAAGTATTGAGTTTCTTTTTTTCCGACAGGCAATTAAATTATTGTTTTTCACCTTGACTTGCTATACCTTGTTGTTAGGCTTTATTAAGATGAGTCTATTTTCATTTCGCCCTCTTTCCTTGGGTGTAACACTTAATTTTAGTGGTGAATGTTTACCTAGGACTCTCTCTTCTGACTGATACATATCCCTGCAACTCTAAAGTCCCCAAATTTTTGTTTGCAAAACACTCCAGCCTCCCTTAGTTATACTCTGCTAAGGCTCCTAGAGTCTTACTCTGGGCATGTGCAGCTTAAAAGTCAGCCAAAGAAGATTTTTACTGCATGTTCTGGGACTCCTCATCTGCAGCTCCCTCTACTAAGGTATTCTGGCCCTAAATCCCAGCAGCCTTGGCAACCCTGAATTCTGTTCTCTGTTTCCTCCATCCAGTGAAACTGTTACTCTTTGCTTAGCCTCTGTTACCTGTGTCATAATTTGGAAAATACTTTTTTGAAGAAAGTTAGGGTGAACTATGGGCTCACCTCAAATGTTTTCCTTCTCAAAGATTGAAGCCCTGAGTTATTTGCTGTCTGGTAGCTTACAATCTATTTAAAAGAATGTTGAAATAATTTGTGTTATCTTTAAGGAAACACAACTTTATAATGATAATTGATTATGATAAAGTAGTGACTATTACCAAAATGCAGATGTGTTTAACATTAGAACACCTATAATGTACTATTTACAATATAAAAACTTAAATACAATATGATTATTTCCATAGGTGCAGGAAAAAACCATTTGATAACATTTAATATCTATACATAAGTTTTTTAAAAACAGTATTTTTATAGATAGTGAAATATTTGAAACATTTAAAGTTGACAATAAGACAATATCTGATATCACCGTTTCCATTCAACATTGAATCCAAGGTCACATAGACAGCGTAAAAAAAAAATTTAAAAGGTAAGGAAAATGTTAAATTGTCTTAATTCAAAGAATTCTATATAAATAAAATGATGTAATTTGTAGACAAGTTATAAGGATTAACAGGTTAATTTAACATGGGGACTGTAAGATCAATATACAAAAATCAATTCTATTTTTATAATCAAGAAAAAATAGTTATGAAATACATTTATAAACAATGATGAAGCACTCTTAAAATAGCATATATAAAGTGGTCCTGTTTTGTTATTTTATAAACGTTTTGTGCGTAAAGATTTGGAAAAAAATAGCTATCAAAATTTTAATTGTGATTTTCTTCTGAATCTTCCCTGATATTTTTGCCTTCTTTTAAAGATTTTTCTCGACAGCCTAATTTTAATAAATAATTTTATATTCAGAACATTATGAATACTCTATATAATCAATTTTTAAAATTACACTTTTGCTTCAACTATTTAGAACTGGAGAGTAAAATGCAAATATGTACCCAGAGGTTAATGTTAGCGTCTACTAAAAAAATTTGAAAAAATTCTAATTGGTGAAAAAAAAATTAGTCAGAATAATCACTTAATTTTATAAATTCAAACTATTGGTTCATTGATTTAATATTTAATTTTTAAAAAGCTCTTTGAACCTCCTAGAACATTAGAGAATCATCTAGCTATCTAAAATATTTGCTAAAACTTTTAGTAACAAACAGAAATAAACTTTTCATTCCTTGGTTGAAATGATTAAAAAAAAGACAGGCTTAGTTAAAGTACTTAGGCCTGCAGTTGCTTAGAAAGTATGTTTTGAGATCACTTAAAGGTACCAAGTGGAGTTTTATTCCCCTATTTCTTTCTTCTCAGTGTTTCCCTAACATCTACTTGTATGTTTTAATTTTTAATTTAAGTATTCTAAGATCTCTCATTTACCAATAAACAAACTGACTGATTTACATGTAAAACTATCATTAATTCAAAACTCCGACCTCAAGAATCACTAGATTGTTCTTCCTGGTATTAAACCTCATTGAATAAACATAACTTGGAATGCTTATAGGCAGTCAAGAACATCTGTCTTAAATTTCTAATTAGAAAACTTTAAGCTAAGAAAAAAATTTTTTGTAGATCCTCAGAAAAATTTAATTTCATGTGGGTCCAATTTTCACCCTACTTATAAAAAAATAAAATGATTACATGTCTAAAATTAGACTATTTTTTAAAAATTAAATACAAAATTATTTATTACAAGAAATATAAGTATGATTAATGTAAACGGCTCATTATAAACTTTACAGCAATGGCTTAAACTAATCCGTCCTTCATTTACATGAATAAGTTTTTTAATAGCTCTATATGCTCTGCTCTGGGAATCATTCTGACTCATTAGTTTCTTTTATTGGATGCTATTATGTATCAATCAATACTTATGCTCTTGGGCATTGGCATCAGTTTTACACAATGTAATTGGTATTCTTATATGTAGTCAAGCAAATTTAAAAGGATAACAAGTCTCAAAGATGAAAGTTTTGTTATCTTTCATAAAAATTGGCCAAAGAATTACACATAATTATGGATAAGTGCAAGAATATAAATTCATCCTGCAAAGAGAAGCAAATATTGAGAGGCAGCTAGTTCCCTTCTCCCCTTGTAAGGAAAGGAATCATGTGGAGAAGTCTTTACCATGATCTATGTTTGAGACACATGACATGAGGAAAATTGTAGTTATTTTTTGATTTATTCTTTATTTTAATCTAATTTGACAGATTAACTAAACCATGTAGTCCTTTCCCTAAAGTAGAGGTATGCTTTTTGATCCCAAATAACCTATAGTGTACATTTTAAAATAAAATCAACTAAATTGTTTCTGGATCTCCTTATTTATTTTTCATTGAGCATTCATTATTTTATTCATTCATTCATTAATGAATTATTAAATGATTCATTCATTCATTTAAAGAATGAATATATAACAAATATTTACTAGAGAGAATGTATTTTGAAATGGTTAAAAACATGCTTCTTTGAGCCAGACAGTTTGGGTTTATATTCTGTCTCTACCACTTAATAGCTTTGTACTCTGATTGCCTCATCTGTAAAATGAGGATAATAATGGGGACAAAATAACACCATTAGCAGTGAGTTAGTAGATGTTAAGTGGTTAGCCTGCCATACATAGCACATTATTGTCAACCTGTCATATTGTAAGTGTTTAATAAATATTAGCTATTATTACATGTGCTAAATACTGTAGACTCAGTACTTAGTACACAGTACAATAGTAATTTCAAATTTTAAAAGTCATTTTTAAGCTGCCTTGCATTATAAGCTCTATAAATATTTCACTGTTACTATTAATCATTCTCATGCTATATTTCTCAAATAAATTCCTCTGTATGCATCAATACACATGATTAATTTTGTATGATAGTTTTATTCATTATTCTTTTCTACTAAATTATGAATTTCTCGAAAATAAAAAGTTTTCTTTTTTTTTTAATTCTTGAGTTAATGAGATAGGTTTTTCAATCCTCTCTATGAGTTAAATGAGTAAACCAAAAATAATTTGCCAGGCCACAAGCTTAGGCTGCTGAAAGTTTGGATCTCCTCATAGAGTGGGGCTTCCTCATTACAATAAAGGTATGAAGATGCCAAAGGAACATCTCTTGCCTCAGTAAAAAGCAAGCCACAGTATATTGTACATGCTACATTGCTATATGTTGTATAATTCATTAAATTCCAGGCAGTAGTGATCCAGGCTATGACAAAATATATAAATTGTGTACTGAAGGGTTAATTGAGAGATTGCATAGACAGCTCTTTTATTGGAAGAGCAATCCAACTATCATGTAATAGACTGTTCAGAAACATCACCTGAGAACTTTGTCGTCAGCATATTGCTGGCTTTGTTCTCTCTTATTTCCTATTGATTTTTGCCATGGTTTTTAAACATCGAGATCACATTTAAATATATTCGCCATCGAGCAGATTGAGATGAAGTGAAAACATTTCCTGATTTGAGGATAAAGTTATGAAACTTTATGTCATTCAATTGAACACCCAGGGGCATGCTATGCTCTGAGTTACAGAGCAAACCAAAACAATTATCTGGAGACATTCTGAATAGCTCAATTAAACTAGACAGATACTGTAATAGTTTGTTTTACTCATTATGTTTCTAACATATAGTCAAATTTGCCAAGAGTCTTACAATTTAGTCAGTTATACTGTAGAGGAAGTCCGTGTGAAACTATCCAATCTTCTTATTAAAATGTTGGTAGAAAAACCATGAGCAACAATGAACATCATGTTGAAATATTCATTACTATTGTTTATGAAGTTACTCCATGATTCTGTCACGAACATTAATTAACCCAATTAAAAATAGTGTTAATTTTGGCTGATTAATGAGATATACCTTTTGAAGAATAGTTTAAGAATAGTAGATAATACAGTACCTAGCTAGACATTAGCAGACATCTAAGCTTTCCAGTAAAGAGCCATTTTGTAAGACATCAGAAATTGAATACATTTTATTTTTTTGTAATACTCTGATGGAAAAGATATTTTGATTAATTCATATATAGAGATTTTAGAAAATGATTGAAGTATTACAAAAAAGAGAATAGTCTCCCCAATTATATGCCTTAAGAAGATAATTCTTACGGAGGTAGACAAATCAAAGGACCAATTCTAGAGACAAAGAAACCAGTGAGAAGACTCTTGAAGATTACTTAGGCAAGAAATGTTTGGATCATTATTTAAGGTAGGGGTTGGCAACGTTTTTTGTAAAAATCCAGATAGTAAATATTTTGGTATTTGCAGGCCATACGGTCTCTGTTGCAATTCAACTCTGCTGTTTTGGTATAAAGCAACCATAGACAATATGTGAATGAATGAGTATAGCTGTGTTTCAATAAACCTGTAATTATGGATTCTGAAATTTGAATTTCATCTAACTTTTATATGTCTAAGGTAATAAGGAATCATTTGGAATAATATGGAAGAAGTGGGTTTTTTCAACTACTTATATAAAAACCATTCTTAGCTTTCAGGCCATATAAAAATAAACAGTGGACCAGATTTGGCTCATGTCTACAGTTCCTTCTCATCGTAGATAATAGCAGTGGAACTAAAGAAAAGAGGAAGGATTTAAGTGATATTTAGAAGATAGGATTTATGGATTTAATGATTAACTTAATGCTGGCGGCTAAGGGAGTGGGGATGACTTTGGATGAGTCCCAGTGTTTTTCTGTGGTTCATGGTGTGATTCAGTGCAGCAGAGATCCAGAAATAAATTAGACAACAAGAAGGAGCTAGAAAGTGAGATTTGCTAAGTTTATATCTCAATGGGAAACTCAAAGGGAAACATTTGAGGTTCTTTACCTATTGAGCATTGGCAGTGAAGTAAAAGAGAAGTGAAGTCGTGGGAAAGAAATCTTAAATTGTGCATCATTTTATTAGAATGAGTCAAAGTATGTAGAAACAATTATTTTTTTAAAAAATCACTCTAACTTCATTATTGTAAATTAAACGTATTTATATTTGAGCTGAATAAAACATTAATACTAAATCATGGTGTTTGAAGGCCCGAATGAATGATATTAAATAGCGAACAATACCTCAGTCCATCAAGAAAGAACTAGAGAATGAAGAAGGGGAAAACAAGACTGGTGCTCAAAGGAGGGAGACAAGACCGGCTGACCGTGGTTGCCTAATGAGCCTTTGTTGAGTAACCAAGAGAACCAGGCAGAGATGGGTTAAGAAAAAAGTATCTAAAGCATCTCAGTTCAGAATTATCATATCCCTTTCCTAACCTGCTGGTTCACAGGGCAAGGTCTATTACTAGCGGGCTTCTCATTTGTTCCAAGGGAGAGGTAGACCTGCTCTCAGTTGACTGAGTGCTTATTAGGTTAAACCATCTTTGTATGGAATTGTTTATTTATAGAAAACAAATAAATACTTATATATACATTAACATTTATAATATGTTGTTATAAACAAATATTTATATATAATTGGTATTTAAATAATTGATTATATTGAAAAAACATGTGTGTATATATGTATCAGTAGTTTCAGCTTGCTAATAGTTCATCTATGATTTTGCATCTACATTTATAAGTGAAACAAACCTGTAATATATATAATGCTATTTGTTTCATTTGTTGAATAAATTTTATTTATTCCATATAATTTTATATGACTTATAAATAAATATTATTTATTTGATATAATTTTATTTATATTATTATGTAATTTTGTTATGTGTAATATATACACCAAAAGAAGGCAGACAGAAACATTTTTAAAATATCAGCAGATAGATAATAATATGATAAATATGAAGCAAAATTTATCAATTATTATATTAAATATAAATTTAAAAATACTCCTATTAAAAGATTAAGACTGTCAAACTACATTGACAAAAGCAATCAGATATTGCCAAAAAGTGAAGTACTTTAAATCTAAACACAAAAGTATTTATGTGAAAATAAAAAAGCTAAACCAAGTAAACAACAAAATGTGCAGTAAGGCAAGAATCTTCATAGGGGAAAAGAATATTTTATAACATTGAAAGAATTGAACTACCAGGAAAGCATCAGGAAGATGCAATGAAGTTATTTACAGATATACCACCAAATAATACAACTTTACATATACATATAAAGATAAGGGGATAAATAAATTCATAATCATAATGGGAGACCTTAATACACCTTTCACAACAGCTAATAAAACAAACAGAAAATAATTCTAGAGACTTCCAGTTTCTATTCTCACTTGTAAAGGGCTTAGAAGTCGTCACTCCATCCACACTACAAGAAGAAAAGCTGAAAAACTAAAAATAAACAACTTATTTTAGATCCGCCACAGAAATGAAGTCACAGGCAAACTTTCACATGGAAAATAGGAAAAACAGGTAAATACAGAGAATCACAGCTTACTTAAAGAAGAAGCTGCTGAAGCATCATCAGAGTTGTTCTTTAAAGACAGTGAGGAAGGAAAATCTTAGCGGGAAGAATCAAAACTCTTTCATCTGGATGTCACTGGAAGATAAACAATAATAGTCCTTTTCTCAATCACTGGGTTATGATTTGGTCAATCACTTGGACCTGGAAACAGAAGCTTAGATAATTCACAACATTTGAAAAAGGGATATAGGACCAGACCTCTCAGGATCAGACCAGTGTGTATGTATGTTTATATGCCCTTTGAATGCTCACCCAAATCACTCCTCCGTTAAAAAAGGCTCTCTGTAATAAAAGATGGTTTGCTCTATGGATGTTAGTCCTTTCACCAACCATTCCAAACACTTTGTCTCACCATGGCCACCCTGGATAGGAACATGCTGTGTATTCATTTGGCCACCAGGATCCAACATTGAGTTCCACACACGGCACAATGTTCCAAATATATTAGGCTTGATCTGAAGACAGACTGAATACACCGGGCCCCTTGCATCATGGAGGAGTCAGTGATTTTCCTCCATGGAATAGATATTTAGTGTGAATATCCATTTTCCTTTCCTGCCCTAGGACTTATTAAATTGTTGTCCTTTTTTTTTTTTTTTTTTTTTTTTACCATAACCGTGTCTCATTCAATGTTACTTCTGAACAAGAAAATGATATTACAATGATATTACTAAAAAAAATAGGTGGGGAAATTGGCTGATGCTCATGGAACTTATGAATAATGACATGAATCCCATTACTTAGAAGCAAATGGTTTTATACAAAAATGGAACGTCCTATTGAAGACTCAGTGTAAGTACCATCTATGAGACAGCCCTTAACCAAGTTGGAGTGCTTGCATACAGGATGCAGTGTATACGCCAAATGAATACACAATACACAGTGTATTTTTCACGTAGCCAGATTTCATCTATTATGGAAGGTGCAATTTTTACCAAGGGGTAAAAATGAGAGTGGCTTTCCGCTATTATACTTAATGACATACTCATGTTCTTGCAACCCATCCCCATATCTTTGGGCACTGCTTATTAATGTTGTAGATCTGAAGGAGATATTTTCACTCAAGATGGTTTAATTGCATTAGAAGTTGGGAGTCTTAAATATTCACACTACTGGACAAATAGTCCAAAAAAAAGAGGGCATAGTTTCTGAGTTGGTTATGGTAATTAATTCAGGCTCTCAGGAGTAAATAGAGTTACTATTTAAATAGTGCATATGAAAGGGAGATGTCTGGAACTCAGAGATGCTCTTAATTGTTAAAAACTAATGGTAAACTCTAGCAATATGCAGGCTAAACCATTTTGAGTTAAGATGCCTCAGGAATGAAGACTTCACACCAGATGAAGAATCTTGCCTAGGTAAATTACTTATTGTACAAAAAATTATGTAACGAGGAGGCCATACCAGTGAGTAGAAATAAGTATACAAAATAACATCAAGATTCATGGTTAAAATAATATACATCCACAAGGAGCAAACAGAGGTAAAACTGAGCAATGCTCTTCAAAGTGTGTTTTCCAACCCAATGTAGATCCACGAACTGGTATTAGCTGTCTGCAATAAGAAAAGTATAAAAACGGGAGTTACTGTTCAGAAACTTCTATAGCAGCTTAGAGTGTAACTTTACCGTTGAATTATAAAAAAATAAAAAAAAAATTGGGAAAAAAATTGTGTCCTGGGTAGTTGAAGAGGAAGTTAAGGATACTAATCATGGCCTTTGGTCTTTTACAGAAATGAGGATTGTGGTATCCAACTTTTTTTTTTGTCATGTCATATATATGTATTTATTATTATATATGTATATATTAATTTTTCTTTACTTTTTATTCTATTTTATTTTTTCATATGTTAACATTCATGAAATGTGCGTATGTACATTTTTGCACATGTTGACATGCAATGGCATCTTGCAATAGCACGTTACCATTTAATAACAGCGTTTATTTGTTTAAGTGGAATAACTGATAATAATCCATTTCACAAATGATAAATGTCTTAGATTTGTTCAAATTAAACAAATAAGATGTGTTGACAGTGGCTATCTTTATAATCTAGGATTAAAAATTACAGAAAATCAAGAAGGGATTGAAACTGCAATAGAGGAGGAATAAACATCACCCAGAAATACTAGAATCAATTAGTAAATAATGAGACTAAATCTTGCCCTTTTGGAGAGAATATGAAGGTGTCCTCATGTTTGAGGGATAGTTGTATTATGCTAGACTGGAGTGTCCAGTTGATGCTGTAGGAAGACCGATGGTGGAGGAAGTATACATGTGGGACAGCCACCAAGTAGACTAGAGTAAACACCGGTCATATGTAACTATCTAAAAATCAGTTGCCATTTCAGCCATTGTAAATCCTACCTTCTTCAGATGAAACACCAAAACTACATTTTCCAGACACTTGAAAGTAGACAGGGCTTTGCTTTCACCAAGCAGGGGCACCCGAGAGACGTAGAGGTTGGAAAATAGAAACTTTGAACAACACATATGATAAGGGAGACATGTTGTTAAGTTACATTCAGTAGGACTCATGTAATTGCCAAAGCCTTGCTAAAGAATATAAGTCCAATTTTACCAAATGTAGGATCTTTTCAAGAATCCCTTGTTCAGAGTTCACACTATGGAGGTATGTGATGGGGCTTGTTTCAAACTGGAGATTAATGAGATGGGAATGGCAGAAAGTCAGTAAACCCGAGGTCTCAGGAAAGAAGTTTAAAGCATTTATTGGTAGGGTTTAGATAAAGCAATAGACCAGAAAGTAGGAAGAAATGGAATGGCGAGGATAATAAGCATCTAATAAGTAAGAAGAGAAAAAATAAAACAAAAGAGATGCACATATAGAAATAAATACTGTGCAAAGAGTTTTCATGACTCCCTAATATTAGGAATTACCTTTCCACTTGTTGTCTACTTCATTGCTGCTATTGCCAGTGGGCCCTGAAAACCAGCTCAGTCCTGGGAATGAAGAGACCTATCCGGTAGCAAAAATTTCCCCTTCCACTCTCATTTTGGAATTGTCTCTCCTCTTGTTCCTGGGGGAAAATTTTGCCCATTGTTTTCTCTTCTTGTTACACCAAAATCTAACTTGAACAAAATCTCTAGAGGACATACCCCTCACAGTGCCTAGCTTCAGCTAATAGATTCATAGAAAAATCCCCGGGAAATCCATGCCTCCAGCTTTTGGGGTGTTGACACAGAACTTGGCCTTGCAGAACAGCTTGAAGTACAAAGTTGTTGAAGTTGACAGAGAATACCTTCCTAGAACAAGGTCAGAAGAATGTACAAAGATCCATTCATTAATTAATTTTTGCCCAAACTGCTTTTATTCAACTAAAATGTCATTTGAAAACAAACAAACAAAAAAGACACAAAGTCTTTGACACCCCTCCCATTAAAAGTTGACGTGTGTGTGTCTTATTTCCTCATATCCAAGCGAGTTGAGTCACCGTTTTGACCACTAGAATACAGTGGAAGTGGCAGCTCTGGGTCCAGGCCTTAAGGACTGACAGTTTCCAGTCTTCTCTCTTGGAACACTTGCTCTTGGCCCCTCTTGGCCATCTGAGTCTCCAGGTAAAACGTCCTTAGTACTCTACTGGAAAAACCCCAAGGTATGGTCCTGACACTATGTGGAGAGAGACCTAGCTGAGCCCAGTCTCCCAGCCTTTTGCCAAAACTCCAGATATGAGAGTGAACCTGCCCTTGACCCTCCAGATAAGCCAAGTCACCAGCTAAGTACCTCTGAAATGCCCCCAGTCAATTTCATGTGGAACAGGAGTGCACAGCCATGTTCTGCCCAAATGTAATACACAAAATTATGGGATATAATTAAATGGTTGTTATTTTAAGCCACCAGATTTGGGATTGTTTGTTACACAGGTGTAGATAATCTGGAAAAAGTATGGCTGAAAAACTTAATGTAGTGACTATTTTAATAAATCTGGCATAAATTTCCCCTTAATTGATTTCATAATTTAAAGCCACCTTTTGTTCTTGTTGATGAGTACTTTAACTCTAAGAATTTTTGTCCCTTAAGCCCATCGGTTAAGGAACCGATGACCTGGAAACATAAGCTTTTGTTCTTTTGAGAGTTCCATACTTAAAGAAACAAATGAATAATTTTTTTGTCGAAGATAATATAAAGCACAAATCTACCTTTTTTCTCTTGTTCTTACTCCTATTTAGCTACTAAGTAAAGCATAGGAGTAAAGCATTTACATTCCTATGTTTTATAGTTAATCGAACACTTTTTTTTTTGCACTTTTTTTTTTTTAAATGGAAAGGTAATGCTCCCCACAGTGGCTGCTGCTTTTCAACCTCACCCCACCTAACGCTTGTGGAAAGAGTGGGTGAAGCTATTTGAGGGTCTGTAAAGCATTTGGGATCCTCCTGGGTAAAATGTGGTGTTGGAATTATAAGACCATTATCATTAACAATTGGCAGGAGGCGCCTCTCATTTCTCCTAGAGAGATTACAGGGGTTGAAGGATGTTTCTCTTAATCACCATGCCGACCTCACCTGACAGAGGGTAGTGCTGTTTGAAAGGGAGCCCGCCCCCCAGCTCCCTGAAGTGCAAGCATCCCCTCGCTCAGAGAGCAGCACGGACAATCTAGGGTAAAGAAATAAAATTCTGTTGCCAGACAAAACGGTTATGGCAGTTGGTGGTCATTACCCAAAATATTGCTTCGGGGGGAATTAAATGTGAAAAATGTCATAGGAGGAAAGAGATACATTTAAGTAAGGCAGCTTCAGTCATCAGCCTCATCAGTCTGTGCACGTATCTCAGACATGCTGGTACAACATCTATGACTCACATTCGAGTTGACATATATAGCTACACAATATAAACCATTGTTTGGTTATTTAGTAAAAAAATAATAACTATAATTACAGAATGACTGTTGTGTGCTAGGCACTCTACATACCTTTTCTCATTTAATCATAATATAATTTCTACAAATTGGTAAGTATTTTCCATTATATATGTGGGCAAACTGAGACTGTGAGAGGTTTAGTAATCTGCCCAGGATTACACAGCTAAGAAATGGAATAAGTAGGATCCTTTCTGATATAGAAGTTGCTGCTTTTTCGACATCTGTACACTAAATTGATAGTACACTAAATTGATAATACAGCCTTAGAATGTAGATTCATCTGCTTTAAAAAATCAAACAAGAAAATAAGTCAGTAACTAAAAATATAAGAAAAATATTTTGCTATAATGAGGATTCTAAGGGTTGTTTACCAATAAGGAGATGGTGATCGAACACTGAAATAAATACAGGAAAAATACAAGAGAATAAGATATAAAAACACATACTAGTAGAGTGCTTACTATTGTGTAAGTACTGCTCAAAGTGCATATGTACTAACTTAATTCATCCTCCATCACAACTCTATTAGATAGGTTATTACTAATAGCCCCATCTTACAAATGAGGAAACTGAGGCATTAAGAAGTTAAGTAATTTGCCTGAGCTTACACAGTCAGTAGGTAGCAAAGCCAAGTTTTAAGTCAGGAACCTAGGCCTAGAGTCTAGTCTCTTAACCTCATTGGCCACAATAGAACTGCTGGTTCTGCTACTTTCTAGTTTTGTGACCCTAAAAAAGTAACTTAACCTTTCAAAGTCATGCTCTTCTGCACCTCCAAAATAGGGATTATAGTGCCCAACTTACAAAAGTGCTGGAAGGCTTACACATTTGATAGACCAACAGCACCAGCACGATGCCTGGCCCATAGCAGATTCTCAACAGATAACAATAGTTCCTTCTAAACTCGTGTCTAGTTCCTCTCTAGTTTCTCTCCTCCGTCCACTCTCATTCTCACTCTTTCCTGTTCCCTTGCCCTCTTCCCTTTGGTTCAGTGTGGCTGCCTCACATGCTTCTGAGCTGTTTGTATCCACAAAAGCATTAGGGCAGGAACCTCATCTTCCAGCTGTATGTGTGGGGGAGGAGGCAGGCGGGGTCGGGGGGCGCGGTGCCAAGAACAGCAAGGACAGTCCCATGAACCCTTTACCACACACCCTGTTCTTCTTCCTCCTTCTTCTGAGGCCATGCCAGTAGCAGTCATTTCAGCCCGAAGTTTGATTGAAGCCGCAGGGTGGGAGAATATCTGTTGCTCTAAACACCAAAATGAGGCCAAGAGAGAGTTCCAGCAAGTCACTGTAGGAAGTGCTGGTACCAGAACTGGGGTTGCTCCAACACTGTCTATTCGGTGACAACACCATTGTCATAAAGTCCGCTTTCGAATTCGTCTGCATTAGGCCCATAGAACCAGAGCTGAAGAAACATCAGCTGGGCTGGCACAGTTCTTATTTCTTTCATGTCCCCCTTGTCAACAGTTTGAAAGTGAGATGGCTAATTTTGTGCCTGACAAGAAAGGATGGATCATTTTCTCAGATGCTGTTATCAGCAGAGTCAGAGCTGGTACACTCTCCAAGGGAGTCCCTGAACCACAGGTTACTGGCAGGCAGACAAACACTCGCTGACAGCCATTTGTGACCAACTATGAAACACCATCTGCTGTAGTTGGGGGAGGAACAGCTCCAGCAAGTGAGAGCCAATGAAGAACCTTCCCTGTGTTAACTCGGGGAGGCCTTTAGGTAGCCCTGAAGGAAAACCAATTCTGTATTCCTGGATAGAATGTCTCATCTAGATCGTGTGTATATAAATTATAGA
The DNA here is from genome assembly GCF_014176215.1 of Rousettus aegyptiacus. NCBI lineage: Eukaryota > Metazoa > Chordata > Mammalia > Chiroptera > Pteropodidae > Rousettus > Rousettus aegyptiacus. The sequence continues at coordinate 164,949,621 of NW_023416284.1, forward strand.
ATATTGATGTTTTTGCACAAGTGATAAAATTTGGATTTGTCCTTAAACTAAAATATTACATATTAAACCACTGAATCCAGCAAAACAATATTGTGAAATAAATACAGTGAAGGATCGAATAAGTTCCTTTGGACATTTGAGCCACCTCGTGTGTGGGCATCATCCAAAGGACAATAGTATCAATATGTCTTTGATGTTTTAGTTTGAGATTTTACAAAATTGTATTATTTCTGAATTTTGGGAGAGGTGAGGTGACAGCTTCTGGAAGGAGATCTACTTTACAATTCAAGACACATGTTAAATAAAGTACTGTTATTTATAATGCATAATGGATATATTATTCAGAAGAAAAAGATACTTTACTAAGAGGAAAGATTTCAGGTCTTTAAGATACTTAAGAAAAGAGAGACTTTCTTGCTCATTAACTGTAATAAGGCATGCAGCCAAAGGCATATGCCAACCCTCTCCCTCTCTGGTTGAAAGTCTGGGTTTTCATTTTTAAGAGTCTTAATAGTCCTATGTCTCATGATTAAGTAATGAGAGCTGGCATCGAAGTGTCTGAAGTTTAGCTGATCTTGCATTTATCCTCACAGATGAGGGAATTTTGTAAAATAAAATGTTTTAAAGTCAATTATACAAGTAGAGATGATAGATAGATAGATAGATAGATACATACATACATACATACATACATACATACATATATAGATAGATGATAGACAGACAGACATGGTAGAAAAATGCCAGTTCTTACTGACTTTCTGCTTGAACTCGGGAGCCTTGACTGGAGTTACAAGGTTTTCTGGTGGGAAATACTTTTTACAGATTAAAATATGTGATTTCTGTATTCTAACTCTCAAATGAAACCTATTAGAACATCCACACTTCTGTCCTTTCAAAGTTCTTAAGATGGAAGAGATCACGGCTGTGCATCCTTACATTTTAGTCTCTTAGAACAGAGAGGAGCTTCTGTTCCAAAGCTGAAATCCAATAACCTCAAGTGAAGAATTCGGATTGTCCCTGAGATCTGCCTCGGAGCGGGAGAAAGGATGGGGGTGGCAGCCCAGGCCTTTATGAATCCCATTACACCAAAGCGTGGGTATGACCTGCTCATGGGAACATAACACGGTGGTGATGGAGGATGAGAAGGAAAGATTTAAATGTGCTTTCACTTATGGCCGTGCAATATGAGAAACAAATCTAAACATTTGTCTGTAGAATCAGGTGATGATTGGCTGTCTGCTGTCTCAAGGGGGGCAGGAAAATGGTCCATGCACCTGCCACCTAATTCAGTTTAAAACCTGACACATTTACCAAGAGTGGGCTGGCATAATGAAGTTCATTCAGGCTGTCAGCGGAGTCAATAACTTATCCCCAACTGCTTTTGTTTCAGCAGCGGCAGTGCCTCTGATCGGCTGAGGTACTTATTCAAGTAAAATTTATTTTCAATTGCCGGCCATAATGCCACTGGCACAAGCCTGGCTTTGACAGAACCTTTTGCTCAAGGCTACACTATTGTTAAAGTTTGTGTCCATTGTTTGGAGTCTTTGATCTGTCAAAGCTGCTTAACAAGCTGGTTAAAAACTGTTTCAGATAACAGGTGTGTCCTTTGAGGGCACAGGGACATTTTTCAGCTCCTTTAAAAGAGTGGTTTGAGGATTGACAAAAATTTACAAGTTGATTGGTGGTGCTATATGTAAAGCGCTTTGAAAACAAGAAACTGAGATTTAATGTCTTTAGTTCCTTGAACCTCTGCAATGACCAATCCTTTAGAATGAGAGATTTAAGAGACATGTTGTTGTTGTTGTTGTTGTTGTTGTTGTTGTTCTCGTAATCGAGTCAAGTGTTAAATTGTTTCTATGTAGATTTGTACAGATTTAGGGCCAAAGTTCAATGTGCGCTAGAGGTGTGAGAGGCAGCTGCGATGCCCACGCAAAGGCCCCAGTGGTTGGCTGATGTTCAACTAATTACTTCCTGAAAATGTGAATGTCTAACTTCCAGAAAGGACAACCTGACAGCAAAAAGTAATAGCCCTGCCATAGAGATAGTTGAAGACTTACTCCTTTTCCTAACTCTCCTGCCAGAAAAATCAAAATTAGATATTACAAAGGTTCTTTTTGAGAGCCAAATTATTTCCTCCTATTAGATTCAAAAATATCCTTATATCTTTCTGAGGAGAAATACATCTTCAGCTGCCTCTTTTCAAGTTTATCATAAACTCTCTTACTCCCTTCTATGGCAGCAAATTTTTTTTGGCTGAAGATTAATGAGGCTAGAAAGAGGTGGGGCTTGAACCAAGAGGGTACAATTGGATCATTTACGCTAGTCATCTGCATAAAGCTGCCCCAGGCCCATCAAACTCTCTTTGGGAAAGAGTAGAAATTAGTCTTAACTCTGCTTGGAAACCTTTGCAAAATACCTTCCACCACACACCTAATTTTCTACAGATATGTAAATTGGGTCAGAAATAGGAATGTCGAAATTCAAGAAGCCAACAGTATCTTTTTAGTTTAAAACCATTCTGAAGAACAGTTTACCTAAAATAATTATGTGTATTAGTTTTCCTAAAGTAGTTAAGTCTGAATGCAGCTATCACACCTAAAAGAAGTTCTTCAAGGGTATCTAGGAGAGGAAATTAAAAAATGAAACAAGAAGGAAATTGTTATTTTAAAAAATATTTTTAAACTTGTTTTTTATTCCCCCAAACAAAGCAAACAGAACAAACTAAAGCAGGAGCAGTGTGCCTACTATATATAAAAAAAAACCCTTACTATGCGAGAAGGTCCTCACTACATGTAAATGTTTCATGTGTTATAGAGACGGTCTCAATAAAGGAAAAGGGAAGGAGAATCAATAAATCCTTTTGGGAATTGTGGCTAGTTATGAAGGGAAAAAAAAATCAGTTTGGGTTTTCACCCTGCACCATATGCTAAAATTATTCCCAGGTGGAGATGCTGTAGTTCACTTTTGAATGGAGGCTGTTTAAATTTGGGCGAGATACTGTAAATTGCTGCTCATTCAATGATTACAGCTAGCCCACACTGTTTTAGAATTAAATATTTTTTAAAGTAAGTTTGGCTTGTGGTTAATAGTAGCTGCTGTTATAGAGTCACATTACATAATTACTAATATAAAAGATCACTGATTATTCATTTCTGGGTAAAGAAGTCCTTGTTAAAGCATAAAAGGTAATCCGAAATAAATTAATTAATGGTTATAACTACCTCTAATTGTAAATTCTCTATGACCTAAAAAAATGTAACTAAAAGAAATAAAATAAACCACATTTTATATAGCGTATTTTATTTAATTAATAAAATATTAAGTTTCTGACAGATAATTTAGCAAAAAGATAAATAAATAAACCAACAATTCTCCCAAAGGGAAATACTATATTTTGATAATCATAACACTAGATTGTAAACTTTGGAAGGCCCAGAAAGTTTATCAACATTTTTTACTTCAGTATATCCAGAATCTTGGAAAGAACCTACTACATAACAGATCTCCCACTCCAAATCTTTCTTATTTAAGAGAAAAATGTGCCTCTTCATTATCAAATAAATACAAATTTAAGCAAGTAGATAAGAGTGGTATCTGCTCAATTGTTTATTCAAGTTGATTTATAATAATGAAACACTGGAGAAAGACAATATACAAAAGTAAAGAAAAGGCAAGTTTTCATCTTTTTATAAAAGAAAAAAACCTCTGAATTTTCTTCTTCTCACATTTACTTTAAAGAGAAACGGACAAAAAAAAGTGTCCTGACTTCAACATTCTATTTGAATTTTTATAAACCTAAAGGTATAAAACACTGCATGGGCTGCTTTGCTATTTTCATAAGAATTGGATTTACGGTGAAAATAATGAGTTGCCAGTCAAGCATTCAATAGCAACCTTTAAAAAAAGTCCTTTCTTATTCCAAGAGCAGGTCTGAACTGTTGTTCACATGTACTCATATCTAGAGAGCATGAAAGTGTCTTTTTCCCTGTCGTGCCTGCTACCTCAAGTTCACTCCCCCTCCTTACCTAATACATCCCACAAAATTACATAATACATACATACCTAAACTTTTACATGGATTAAACAGAGCATATATAATCAGCACTCGGAAAAGGAGGTAGAATGATCCACGAAAATATTGAAGAGCTCATAACTGTAACAGAACGGGGCAACGTTCCATGCTCGCGGGCAGCCATGATCCTCTCCACAAGTTCTCCCCCTGATCTTCCCTCCTGAATTGCATGGTCAATGGAGCAAAACGGGGCCTGCCTGTGAGGCTAAGTGATGGTGGAGTGGGTGTACGGGGTAAAATATTGCTCCCTCCGAAATTAATTTTCACCCAGTACCTGTGAATGCAATGTTATTTGGAAGTAGGATCTTTGTGGATGCAATCAAGTTAAGATGAAGGTCTCACGGAATTAGCGTGGGCCCCAAAGCCATTGACTGATGTCCTTATAAAAAGAGGGAAATTTGGACGCAGAAACACAGAGACCTACAGAAGGAAAAAGACCACGTGAAGATGAAAACAGATTGGCATTATGATGCCACGAGCTGAAGAACACCTGCAGCCACCAGGAGCTGGAAGAGGCAAGGAAAGATTCTTTGTTGGCATCATTGGAGGGAGCATGGCCCTGCGAACACCTTGGGTAAAAGGATCAAAAGTTACAAACTAAGTTACAAACTAAGTATGGGGATGTGATATACAGCATGGTGACTGTAGTTAACAACATTGTGAGTTGGAAAGAGAGTAGATCTTAAAAGTCCTCATCGTGCACACAAAAACTGTAACTATGTACAGGGATGGAAGTTAACTAGACTTACTATGGTGATAATTTCACAATATATACAAATATTGAATCATCATGTTGTACATTTGAAACTGAAGAAGGAGCGGGGGAGGGTGCGGGGGGGGACAGGGACAGCGACAGGGAGCAGAAGAAGAACCCTGCCGGAAGTGACAGTCACTGAACATTAAGATGAGGTTTGGGAGAGCCTGGCAGTCCCTCATGTGTCGCCTGACTAACAAAAACTGTCTTTAGGACTATATTTCTAAACTTTGCTGCTCTCATCAGTAGATCGGCAGCTACCTATTATCCTTATTTGCCTTCCTTATGCCATCAAAGAATCACAGAAGACTGGAAAAGGACAGAACCTTAAGAAGATTTATTCCAATGCCTTCGTTTCATAGAGAAGGAAACAGGCTCAGAAGAGTTAAGTGTGTAAACTCAGGTCACACAGCTCTGCTGGGGCAGAAGTGTCCCCAGATTTTTTTCTCCTGACTCTAAGTATCATTCCTTCAGTCAGCAAATATTTGCCCAGTGTGTCTCCATTGTTCAGAGCCCTAATCCTAGCGCTTAAAGAGATCTAAAAAGAATAGACAGTCTCTGTTCTTGGATTAAATTTTTAATTATGTAATCAGTTGTTTCCTGTCTCTCTTTCTCCCTTCTAGAACAAAGTTTTGTGAGGGCAAGGGTTGAGTCTTTCTTTACTGATTATCCAGAATCATACAGGGTTCTCCAGAACATATATATATATACGCAGACATATATATAAAAAGAGAGAGACAGACACCTACTGTTATTGGCTCATGTGATTCGTTGGTGCTGCTAAGTCTGAGATCTATAGGACAGGTCAGTGGGCTGGAAACACAGGCAGAGTTTCTAGGTTACTGTCTTTATGTGAAATTCCTTCTTCTCTGAGAAACCTCAGGTTTTGTCCTTATACTGATTGGATGGGGCCCACTCACCATGGAGGATAATTTCATTTATTTAAAGTCAATGTTATTCACACCTACATATCTTCACATCTAGAAGAGTATTTGACCAAACAACTGGACACGGTAGCCTAGCCAGGTTGACACATAAAATTATCCATCACACATCTCCAGTATCTAACCTATATATGCCGGTTCCCACTACTTGGATTTCTCTGGCCTCAATTTTTCCTTTAGTAGGTCACAGCTCATATGTCAGTCCTCTGTGGACTCCGCACTGACTTGCCTAGCTAAATTTACTTAACCAAGTCAAAGAAAATCTGTCCTGCTTTTTGGATATCTTTATACCTCTCATCTCTGTCTTGTTCATTTATTTGTCATTTGCCTGCTTATCTTCTGTCTCCTTCCTAGAATGAGGGCGGGGAGCCTAATCTGTCAGCACTCTGTCCCCAGAAGCAGTTTACTACCGTGGTTAATAGCATGGACGATGGAGATGAGGGGTCCGAGTTCGAATTCCAGCCCTGTCACTTCATAACTGACTTTGGAAAAGTGACCCAAACTCTTTGGGCCTCGGTTTTCTCATTCTTAAGACTGGAATAAGAATAGTATTTAACTCCTAGGGTTGTTGCAATGATGAAATTAGTTAATAGATATTAAGCACACGGAACAGGACGTGGCACATGATAAATGCCATGCGCGTAATCTATTTACTATTGTAGTAGGAACTCAGATAATAGCTCAAAAAGATGAGCGAGCGGACACTATCTTTCCAAGCCTCTCTTGGTCCCTCTCACTCTCTGTCTCTGAGAGAAGACCACACTGTCTGTGGAGTGTTACCCTTTTTCTAATAAACTTTCCTTTTGACAAAAAAAAAAAAAAAAAAAGATGAGTGTGTGGATTACTGTGCCTTTTGGCAACTGGCTCTATAGCACCATATCTGGCTTCGCACTATTCTGACTCCATTTCCAGACAGAATTCCATGTTCCAGCTGCACTAAACCTTCTTTAAAATTCCCTCTGCTCATTCAATGAATCCTACCCTGGTTTACTATTTGCTTAATTATCTCCCCCACTGGGTGATAAGCTTTCTGAGTGCTAACACCACATCTTTATTATTTCCTACTGTAATGTAAGAACCTAGTATAGTGCCGTCTACTGTATGACACTGTATCATAGATATACAATGATGTAGAATATATAACATAATAGAACAATGATGAGCAGTATCTGTCTCCACACCTTTATAATTAGGAGGAAATTCTTTCTAAGCCTAGATTAATGAGCCACTAAACTGCTTCAAATAGGGAACCAGAAAGCTTGAGAATTTCTACCCATGAATTAGTATTGAGGTTGAAGAAATAGAGTGAAAAAATAAGAATATTATAATAACTCAAAGAGGCCTGCATATACATATATATCTTCTCCCACTAACACTCCACCACATAAATCTTGAAATAATATTAGTACTGCATTAGGAAAATTGGGCACCATATGTAGAAAAAAGCTCATAAAACACTAAATTAAGATATTAGGCTGAGAGAAAGCAGTTGTTACATCTAAAACTTTTATTATTAAACTATACAAGGAACTCTCGAAAAGCAAAAAAAATAAAAAAGACGGGTGATCTGATAGAAAAATGAGCAAAGGATATTAACTATATATCTTAGAGATATGGATATATATATATATACATGCATATATATATACACACACACACACACATACACGCATAACAATGTTCATTAAAGTGTTACTGTGATAAGATGCTAGACAAAAACTATGTTCCATCAGGAAGGAGATGAGAAATGAAATGTGATGGACACACAGCATGAAATACTCAACAGAAGTCAAAAGTCAGGAACAAGATGAACCAACAGCAAAGTGAATGGATCTTAAAACATAATGCTAACTAGAAAAAAGAGTAAGAAACAGAAGGGCTATTATATAATCTACATATCAATTTCAAATAGGTACACACAAAATAACACTGCTTATTTTACAAGGATTCTTAGACTTCACACGTATTGAAGGATATACATCATGCCTATGTCTGGGAGAGGGATGGGAGTAGACAATGGCCTTTTCCCAAACAATGACGACAATATGCCAATTGCTGGAGTGTACTCATCTCAACCCTCTGTTGGGAGACACAGTCTCTTGAGTTTCTGCACATCTTGAGATCCGAGACACTGACGAACTTTGTTCTGGACTATCTATTCAAAGATATTTGTAAATTAAACAGCCAGGGAAGATAGAGTATCTCTCTTTGGAACAGAGGGCAGGATAATACACATAATTTCTCACTTCAGGACAGAAGTAGGGAAGGTTTGCTAAAAGCTCATTGTAAAAGATTAGGGTCTTCTAAGCTCAGGATTCCTCATGTGTAACGCAGTCCACTTCCTGTGCAGTATCTACCTCTGCATTGCTCTCATGGGAACCAATGTGAGCATGAAGTTCATGACACTTTCTATGCAGTGAGAAATAAAGTCCTTTGTTTCTGACCTGGGAGATTTGCGTCTTCTTCCAGCATCCATGGGACTGCAACAATATATCTTACCAGTTTGCAAGTAAGAAAAAGATCTCAGAATTTGTATTTCTAACAAGTTCCCAGATGCTGCTGATACTGTTGGCTCAGGAATCATATTTTGAGAACCACTGATCTCAGTCATTCCAGCTGCATAACCCTAGGAAAGTTATTTAACTTTTTGTGCTTCGGTTTTCTCATCTGCGAAAATGGAAATTAATACCACTTTCATAGGTTTGCAGTGAGATTAAATGTGTTACTATATGTTGAATATTTAAAACCATCACTGGCATGTACTAAGTACTTTGTGTTTGCTGTAGTTATTAATATAAATATTTTCCCTAAATTAACATTAGCTGGCAAAATCCATATAGCATCGACCACAAGACCCCTGTCACCTAGTAAGGCATTCTCATGATAATGCTGCTTTTGAAATTTAAAGCACTTTCTTTTGAATACCTTTGGTTCTGGAACACAGGCTGAGGGTGAAAATATTAAAGAGCATTGGGGGCTTCCTAGAAACCAGAACTGGTTGGAGCAGACTGAGTATGTGTACAAAGAGAGGGGGGAGGCTAAGGAAATGTAAACCCCAAGTTCCCTCAAAGAAATGAAGTGGTAAATGGAAGTGGGCAAACAAATAGAGTGGAATGGAGAAAAAAGTAGAGACTGGAAGCAGAGAGGTAGCGGGAGATGGAGAGCAAGGTGATGAGATAATTGAGAAGAAACAAGATAGAAGAAAGGGGAAGGAAGGAAAATTGGGAAGGAAAACAAGAGAAGGAGAAAGTCATCCATAAATATTTATCTCTTGGAAGTAAGCAAACATGGTCCTTTTCCTAAGCGGTGTCTTAACAACCTAAAGTGTATATATATGACGACAAACTAGGAACAGTAACTCCTGAAGCGGTGTTATCAGCAGAAATGTTTTGATTTTTAAAGTGGCCACTGTGCTTCTTGCCTTACCTGCTCCAGTTAATACATCCATTTCATCCCCGTTCTGCAGATTCGATCTCTCCATCTTTCACTCTGATCTTTCTCTCAAGCTTAACGAGTTGAGAAACATTGAATGTTTTCATGAACCGAATTCTACTTTCAACAAACTCTGAAACAACATTTTATACCATATGGTATATATTTTAGATGAGCAACCCTCAAATATAATTTCAAGGAAGTAAATTATAGGGAAAAAAAAGAATCTATAGTGGTCAAATAACTACAAGAAAAGCAACTCACCCCTCAATATCTACTTAGGGGAGGTTTAGGGTCTACATAATGAGAGCACATAAGAACCACAATTAAGAAAAGTAACACTCACAAAAAGAAAGAAAGAAAAATAAAAAAAAAGAAGAAAGAAAAGTAACACTCTCCTCACTAGCTTTTCCTCAGTGCTCTGAGCATCAGCTCCCTCAAGGTCAAGCTAGCATTTAGTTGAGATTTAAATAAAACCCATTGTTTTCAAAAAAATATCAGTTTGCTTCATTTTTAATACGTTCCTCAAAGTTTTCACTGTTAGTGTTTTCCTTCAAGTTACAGGCCCTTGTATTGAGATCTAGGGTTTACTGTGAATAATACAGTTGTTGCTTAGCATTTTCTGTTTAAAAACTTGACCCTATCAATAATGAGGAAAAGTTACTGGTCGTAAGTCAATGTACTCTGTGACCCTGAAGGGTTAACATATCTCAGTTAAGAGCCTGAAAAACAACATTCTTAGAGAATCAAGTATCTTAAAGTAAAAACATGAAAAAAAAAACTTTCAAATCAAAATACTCTTTAAGGAGGGGTGTTGATACCTAAGTGTAAAGGAGAAAAAAGAGAAACTAACCCATCTCTATATTTCGTGGTCAGTCAGTATAATCTCTAAAATTGTGCTTTATTCAATCTTCAGATCTAATTTATTTATAATATAATTCTTATAAAAATTGGCAACAAATTGACTCCAAAGGTTCAAATATTCCCTTTGGCCTATTTAGCAAGAGGAATGGCTTCTTGTTTTTACTGTTATTTGTGTATTAGCTATATATATATATACTGTGGGGAAGTCAGGATCCTGAGGACTTCATTGAGTAGACATGCAAAGACGGCCTTGGTATGGGTTTTATTGAAAGGAACATGCCATTCGGACTCCACAGGTCACACTGTCACTCTGTGTCTAGATCTCATTTCTCATGTAACTGGGATGAACAGCTAGCTGTACGGAAAGCCAAAACAAAAGTCCATCGTTGATTGAGAGTCAAGCTGAGTTTGAATGATGAGTCTCTTTTTGATTCATTAGAATTTTTCGCTTTCCCGAAAGAGAGAAAAGTGTGTGTTTGCCACCATTTCATATGAAACACAATCACAGGCACGATTTAATGCCAGTCACCTTTGAGCTGGCCTCCCTTATGTCCATGCCTTCATATTGATTAGCTCATACACCACATAAGGTCCAGTCAACTGTGGAAGGAAGGCAAAGGTTGGTTTCAATCAACCCTTAAGTGTCACTTTCTTAAAAAGTAATGGTGGATGTAGCAAACAATGTAGCTTGACAGACTCATTGCTATTGCATAATTTGGACAAAGAACTAATTTTCAAAACAGGTCATATCCACATTTTGACTACTTTCATGATACATATCTCTACAGATGCTGCAATGTTTTATTTAAATAGGCCCACAAAACCCAAATGTGCACAAAATTAAAATTAATATTTTATAAATTAGTGTAGAACATGTTTATGTGTATTTTCTTCCTTTAAGAGGTATTTCAAAAATTGAATTTTTCTATTTAACTGTTTCTGATGCCAAATTTCCTGGATTATTCCGTTTTACTTGGGTTTAAGTAGAGGTTTTAAGGTTTTTTTTACTTTAGTAATATATTTAATTATATGATGCAGATGTGAAGAAGTCAGAGAATAATATCCCAAATCTATCTCTTACATTTTGATTCTCTACTTTGTCTTTTAAAACTATGGCACTCAAAATTTGTTTTCTAGGTTTAAATCATTCATAGAGAAACAACTGGAAAAGGTGACCAAACTAAAAATGCATTAAATGATGAAACAAACTGTAATTAGTATAATTGGGGAAAAGAAATAAACCCATCTCAAATGAAGGAAAAATTCAACACAGGAGGATAAGGAAACAGAAAAGTCAAACGTGTGTGTGTGTGTGTGTGTGTGTGTGTGTGTGTGTGTGTGTGTTTAAACTTTTGTGAGAGAACCCCTGGCCTCAAGCTTTAAAGATTACCGGAAGCCCCAAAGGAGCTCCCTCCCGTCTTCTCTGAGGATCCAGCAAAGATTTAACAATTGTATGCTGAATCTTTGTGTTCTAGGTAGGATTATTTATCAGGGATTTTGTTTTGTCTGGGTTTTCAATGGCCCAGCCCCAGCTGTACATTTGGGGACAGATCACAGCTTCAGTGAACAGAGGGTTGCAGCGATCCTTTCGGAAGCCTCCCTCCCCCTGCAGGGATGGAGTAATTAACAGACCATTAAGTCAATTCTACTTTATTGAGGGGGGATACCGTGCAGGTCATTTCTTTGAACACTTTTGTTCTTGAAGGAAATTACAGGATTGTTTTATGTTTAGAACACAGCCTGGTGAACTCGGAGTCGAGAGGCAAGTTTCTGTAGCTCAGAGGACCCACTGGAGACAAGGAGGATAATGAATCTAATCTCATTAAAAAAAGATTTCTCCCAACTTCCCACCACCCCCACACCTTTTATTTTTTCCTTCAAAAACCGGTTAAAAGAAAAAAGATTTGCTTATTTGGTAATAACTAATGGGGACATGAATTACGGAGGTGCCCCAGACTGAAGTTTATCTCGCTGTCGATAAATCTCTAAACAACTGAAATGAAACTAAGTACAGCCACCATTGCTTCTATTTATTTCCATATTAATCAAAAGCATCTGCTCCTGGCCCCTGTCTGGTAAGGCTAATGGGCAGTGAGGTTTCCAGCACCTGAAAAACTCCGGGAAGACGCGCTTGCAGCACTTGGGGCTTGGCGGGTGGAGTATTTACCATCGGACCTAGGTGATCTGTGTTTTCCCACTAGGCTCTGAGGATCATGAGCGCAGGGTACGTTTTCTGTGCATTTGAACATCTTCTCTCGATGTTTTACTTCTCATTTTTAACTCCGGTGCCTCCCACAGCGCCTGGTGCATCAGAAGCACTCAAAGTGTTCATTGCTTAGGTGGAGAAAGATTAATTAAGAGAGAAACTACAAAGGAAGTAATATAGAGACTTACGTTGCTGGGGGTGCACTAGAGCGCTATATTTTTACATATGGGTTCAAAGGATGATGTGAATTTCTTTGTTCTTCTCTGGGGTAGACGGGAAGTGGAGTGGGGTAAGTAATCAGGAGGGGAAGAGAGTCTCCATAAAACGTGCTCGCTCCAACCTCCATCTCTCTGCATGGAGTTAAGGATCCTGCGTGAGGCGGAAAGCCGTTCTCTGGGCCGCTGCTCTGTAGCACGCAGAAAGGGCGAGAGGTGCTTCTCAGAACTCAGCTTCTGGAGTTTTCCAGGCCCAAGGGGTTCTGGAGGGGTTGCATTTTGCAAGTGAACTGTGTCGTACCCAGAATCAGACCCATCTCCTGAACTTTCCGGGCTGTACGAAAGACACAGAAAGCATTGGGAAAGGCAGGGCCTGAAAAAGTCAGGGCCAGATGGAACCCTAAAACTTTCAGGGGCAGCTCTCCCAAGTTTCCCCACAGACCCTTCGGCGCTACTCCCTCCCTACCCTCCTTGGGAGCGAGAGATCCAACCATTCCTCTTGCACCCGAACCCCAAGACACCACAGCAAAGGCCAGGCCCGGCGTCGGGCGTCCAGATCTGCCCAGCCCTCCGGAGGCCTCAGCCACAGCAGGTCCAGGCCCCGCCGCGGCCCACTCCCGGAGCGTGTTGCGCTTTCTTTCCCGAGTGCGAGCTGCAGAGACAGAGTCCGAACTTCGGTGCCGGAACCGGGGACAGAACCGGGGCTTTGATTAGGAGTAGGGGCTCCGCGTCAGGGGCTGTAGCCCAGGTCGGCCGCAGAGAGCAAAGGGTCTGGGATCTTGGCGATGTTCCCCAACAAGGAAATGCAGCTGGGAAAGGCGCAGCAGCTGGGCAAAGTTTACAAAGTATTGGTACCGGGCTGAGGTTTGGGGGCGCAGGGATCAAAGAGGAAAGGGCACCCTCGTAGCGCTAAGCCCGAGTTTGGATGTGTTGGTTATTCTCGTTCTTGCTCTTGTTATTTTTTCACCCTTCCAATTTCCATAAATGCTTAGGTATTTCGAGGCTCTTTTTTAAGAGTTTACGCAGCCCGGCCCGGGCCTAGCTTGGTGATGTCCCACTCGGCGCATCTCTGTAGCCGTCTGCGCCCCTGCCTCTCGGGGTACAGGGTAGAGACAGCACGAAGTCGGGGGTCGGTGGTGGAGGCCGACGCTTCCTACGGGACGCAGCGGCAAACCAAGGCCCCCGGCCCCCCTCGCCCCGCCACCTCCACCGCGCAGAATGAGAGTCTCGATGTCGTCCGCTTCTGCAGCGCGGAACCCAGACGCGCGCCAGCTGCCCGCTCCCGCCTCCGGGTTCAGGAGAACGGAGGGAGGCCACACATCCAGTGGCTGGGCGGCGGAGCGAGCCCCAGGCTCGGGGAGGATCCGGGTCGAGGGCTCTGGAGGGACCCTGTGAGCGCGGGTTCCCGCGCCCTGCGTGCTCTCCACCGTCGTGGATCCCCGCATCCCACCCTCTCCGGCCCCCTCGCAGCCCGGCAACTTCAGTGTTCTGGAGGAGACGTGTGTGTGTGTGGGGGGGGGGGGGGCTGGATTGTCACTGAAAACAAACAAAACCGAAAAGCGAGACTGCAGACCCGAACCTTCGGGGTTGGCCTCCTCCCGGCTACTCATGAGGGAACGGGTGCGCACGAGGCTCCGAGGCTGCAGGGGCGAGGAGGGAGGAGCACTCCTTCTCCTGCAGGTTTAGGGAGAGGCAGGGAAGACGCAGGTGCGCCCACGCCACCAGGCCCCTCCCTGAGCTGATTTCTTTCCATAGTCACTGCCAGCGTCCTCCTCTCTTTTGGCTTCCCACACGTGCGGAGCCGGGGCTGCGCGGGGCTGCGCTAACAGGAGAGGCCCAAATTCCCAGCGGCCGAGGTCGGGGTCTGGCCCAGATGTCCCCGCTGCTCAGCTTCCCTTCCCCGCTTCGGCCGAGAGCTGCGTGCCGGGGGACGCCCAGGGGAACCCAGGGGACGCGGAGGGGAACCCAGGGGACAAGTGCCCTGCGAACCGTGTACCTATTCCCCTAGCCCCGTTAATTCAAGAAGAGCCTCGAAGAGCCTCGAAGGGGTGAGGCTGACCTCCTGTGGGGCGTATTCAGCTTCACAGAGACTGAGCCTTTCCCGGCCCCGACTGGCTCTGAGGCTTGTCCCCGCCCCCCCACCCCCCACCCCGGCGGCTTGTCCCCGCGGGAAGGAGCCGCGGCGGGGAGGGTTAAGAGCGCACCCTTAACTTGGGCAATGAGACAGGAGAGGGGGCCCAACGTCTCCAGATGGGACCTAGAAAGAGCAGTTAAATCTTGTTAGCTGAGCGAGACCTGCAGAGAACAACCCGCCGCCTTCCCTGAGGGAAAGGACTTTGCAATTTCTGCTAAGTGCATTAGTGGAGGCGACAAAACCCTGCTCCAAACAGCAGCTTGAAAAAAAAGTTTGCGGAGACGGAAGGCCTCCTCTTGTAGGAACTAAGAAACCTTGGGCTTCATGGGCTGCTCAGGCCACCTCTCCCCGCCCCTTTTCGGGATATAAACGCAAGGCCTCAGAACCCCAGTGATGGGAAGAGGGTCGCTAGGAACAAAAGTCTAGTGGCCTGCTTTTCCTTTCTTAGTGTGACTTTCTCCCGCCCTTGAAGTTTGGTCACTGGCTTAAACAGCACCAAATTTTCTAGTGTAGGCTTCTCAAGGTATCTCTGCCCAGGAGACTTTACTGTCCTTTTAACTATAAAGGAAAGTTTATTCTGGAGTGAAGGGATCGTTGTCGTATTTCTAGATCGAATTAAAAATTGCTTTAAGCTTGAGAACTTTGGAAAAAGTGGCAAATTTGCAATGCGAAAATATCCGGCCAGATACCGTTCTTATTTTCGAGGCCATGTACTCTTCTTTCTGGCATCAGTCATACTAGAAGTTAACGGGAAATGCAAGTAAGAGCCGCTTGTGAAGTCCCCAGCGGGCCAGCTCACATCGCTGCAAGGTCCTTCCCAGAGAGGCGAGTGGTGATTGTTTCTATCCAATAAATCAAGAAACCCCTGACGACCTGGCTCCCAAATCGCCCTTTCCCTTCCGTTCCTGTCCTGTCCTTAAAGGACTCTTTTCTCCCAATCTCCAGGTCAAAGGAGTTTTGTGACCCAGAAAAGAGTTCGGCCTGTTTAAGGGACCTCCTTAACATTGGAAGCAGGGCTTTTTTAAAAAACCGATTTTTGAAGACCTCCAGGTAGAGTTCCTCGAGCTTTAGGTTCCTTTTAGTGCAATTAACCGTGGGAGTAGGACTCACAGCTACTTAAATTGGCTGTTGGAGCTAACTCAAAGGATTCCTGTGCCAGCAGCACAATGTCAAGAGCCAGCATTGCCCTCTCTGGTGTAAGGACTGTGGCTCTGTTTCTTCCAATTTAAGCTCCAGCTCCAGAGAGGGGGCGAAGACCACCACTAAGCCAGTGGTCAGGCCTCGAGCCTTTTCCCAGGACCAGGCCTTTGAAAACAGGACTCAAGAAGCAAGTAGCTTAAGGGAAAGTCGTTTTTCTGATTGATGAAACTTCTCCCTCCCCTCCGCTTTCTAAATAATAAACTCATGGGGTAAGACTGGAGGGCTGCCTTGTGTTGGTTTCAAATAAATCCTCAACAGCTCTTTCCTCACCCAGAGAAATGAATCACCCTTGGGAAACAAACGATTATTCCCCCATTTGTCTGCCTAAAACCAGAGAAAAGAAGCACCCTCCACAGTAGCCCCTCACTTTGGTCTTTCGCCCTGGCACTGAAGGTGCTGAGGTGAACAAGGAGTAAGAAGAGATGGAGGAGAGTAAGTTAAACAGAACCAGGACCCACAGAAATGCCCTCCCAGAGAGGGGCAGCACCAGGCAGGCAGTGGGGGACCCAGGAAGGAAAGGGCACTTCTCCCTATATGTGCTGTCCATGCTGAATGCTGGAGAGAGACAGCTCTATTGTCCAGGGGTGGAAACCAGAGGCACCCCCCTTCCCTTGAAGAAGGGCTTAGGCCTCAGCCAATAGGGTGGTGAAGTTACATCTAATGCAGAGGCAAATTCTGGGAGAACATATTCAATAAGACTTCCATTTTCCTTAGAGGGAAATAGAGGCATGTGCTCCTGTCGGGTTATCATGAGAGCTTCATTCCTTGTCCTCTTTGAAGAAACAAAACCTTCTTATTGGATTACTTTCATTTAAACACACTGTTTGGAACTATCATGGGATGAGCAGGGAGGGATGAAGAGCGAAAAGTAATGATTTAAATGGCCCTTGTTTTAGCCATCATTTATTTGTGTAGAAGGCTTTTTTTCTCTTCATTCCTCACTCACCACTCCATACTTCCAAGTAGTTTGTATGCAACTAATGGGACCTTGCAATCTTCTAAGGGAAGAACGAAGGGAGAATTCCGCTATAAATCGGTAGTCGTTGGCCTCAAACCTCCCCTACCCCCCGCCCTCACCTTACAAAGCAGAGCCCTTTCTCTGAGGGGCAGGCAGGGGCCAGGTATTTGATTATTTTCTAGGACCACTCTTTGTTGACTTTCACAACAGATACTGCGTTTTAAACTTTTTTTTTTAAAGGCCACGTGGTTAAAAGTGAAAAGAAGTTAACTTACTGCTTCACTATTATCTGTTGCCAACAAACAGCCAGAGCAGTAACTACTTCGCCTCATTTCCTGTCACTTTGGGTTTCCAGATTACTTTTTTAAAAACCTCAATGGCTGAGTTTATGAGGGTCTGATTACTGCAGGGAAACAAGGAGCTCGGATATCACAAGACTACCAATGTGGGCAATGCCCCATTCGAAGTACAATTATTTGTAATAATTAACACCAATTTATCTGACCTCTTTACTTGTAAATGACCAAAGAAAATTCATCACATCTGCCCACCCATCCAGATCTTTCACCCGGGCCCAGATACAGCTTACTTGGTCCACACGTTCCCTACTACTATCCCCATCTTCAAAAATTTTACGCAAAGGCAAAGCCAGGATTTAAAGGTTCTTTTTTATTTGAAATCTCATCCAGAAACACTGGTTATTAATAAATATACCATAGTTATCAAGAATATATAAAAATAAAGACAGGTATTGTCTTTGAAGCCCTAACAAAATATTTCAAGCAAATGTTCAGGAAAATAAAAACGGCACCCCTCCCCAAATCACGATAAGTGTCCAAAGCTGATGATAGAGAGAGCCAGCCCCGCATGCAGAATAACTGAGCAAGAGGGGGTGGGGCAAGCTAGTGGAAGGAGCCCAGGCTCTGGCAATTGCCCACCCCTAGATCAGCAGAAGTTTGGGAATGGAGTCTGAAGGGGTGAGGATGGGAGAAGAAGCACATGTGCGTGAGTTTGGGTCTTTGCACTCTGCCCCCGTTTTCATTTCATACAACCACAGACAGATAAGCGGAGTACTTGAAAGAATTCACTAGTAAATCCTTGTTACAAGGAAAATGGCATCACGGCCTGCACAACATGTTCATACAAGATTCATTGGGAAGCGTGCATGCATTCTTTTGACCTACACTGCGTCTTAAGGAAAACCCACATAAGAGATGTCATGCTCTGGACCGAGTTGAGATTCAAAACTTGGGCTCTGGCTCTCTCTCTCTCTCCCTCTTTCTCTCTCCCTCCCTCTCCTTTGTCTCTAGAAAACAAAACTGTGGAGAGAATAGTGGCAATCGGGATTGCACCCATCTCAAGGAAATATTTACATTTGTTTCGCACGAAAGGGATGGTCGTCTTTTCCAAGATGAGAGAGCACAGAGCCAGAGAAAGTCAACTCTAAAGTCCCTTCGCAAGTTTTTAACTACACCGATCCCGTCTTTATATAACAAATGCAGTTGCGACAAGAGCATATGGCAGTGAGAAATACTGGCGCGGCATGGGGGAAAAGAAGCATGCATGCAAAACACACGACGTCTGGTTTGAGTCCCCCTTAGCTACCACCTAGAACTCGTAGTTTGGTTTTGGTCCGTTCCCTCCGAAGGTTAAGTGAGGTCTGAGATCGCTCAGCCCAAAGGAGAGGCCGCAGGGCCCCCGCGCGCGCCCTCCCGCCCGCCGAGCGCCGGGCCTCCCCCTTCCCTCGGGCCCCGCACTGCAGCCCCTCCCGCCGCTCTCCCCTCATCCTCCGCAACCGGGCAGGCCCGCTGCTCACTTGAGCAAGTCCTTGGACTCGGCGGACAGCCGCGCCATGTTGGCGGAGGACAGAGCGGACAGGTGCGGTGGCGGTGGCATCTGGCAGATGGTGCAGGGGCAGGGCAGCCCGGCCCAGTGCTGGAAGCCGCTGCCCAGCTGCAGTGCGGGTGGCGTGGAGGGCGCCTTGAGTAGCGAGTGGGGAGGCCGAATGGTGCCGATGGCGGGCAGCGAGGCGGCGGACAGAGGTGACGAGGCATTGCCCGACGACAGCGCGCCGCCCAGGATGGGGTGCACCGGGTGCACGGCGTTGGCGGCGTGCGCTGGGTGGCCAGCCGAGTGGCCCACGGTCCCGCAGTGGAAGGCCGAGTGGTGGCCCCCGTAGATCTCGCCAACCAACCTCTTCATCTCTTCCAAGGAGCTGGTGAGCATGAGAATGTAGTTTCTGGCCAGCAGGAGAGTGGCGATCTTGGAGAGCTTGCGCACCGAGGGCCCGTGCGCGTAGGGCATGACCTCGCGCAGCCCATCCATGGCGAGGTTCAGGTCGTGCATCCGCTTGCGTTCGCGTCCATTGATCTTCAGGCGCAACTGCTGTAGGTCCTGCTCCGACAGCTGCTTCTTGATTTTGTACTTGCTGCTCTCGCCCGCGGCCTTGGCGCCCGCCCGCGAGAGGCTTTCCCCGGGCATCTTCTGCACCATGTCGCCCTGCGTGGACGAGACCGAGTTGAGACGGCTCTCCTGGTGGTGGTGGTGGCGGTGGTGGTGGTCCCTCAGATACATCTCATCCATGTCCGGAGATGAAGCTCTGCTAGAGACAGAGCTTGAATCAGAATTCATTTTATTAGAGGGGATGCGGCCCGACCGTGGGGAAGCTTCAGGCGGGAAATGAAAGAAAATCTTGAATTAAAAAAAAAAAAAAAATCTGCGCAGCTCAGCAACCCACTTCTCAGCGACAAGACATGAGAAGAAAAGCTGAGGCACTGCCTTTCCCCGCCTTTCTCCCTCCCTACTCCCCTCTCTCTGGTTAGGCTGTTTCCTAGACAGCTAGTTTGTGTGTGCTTGAACTAACCTCACTCAGAAAAAGAGGGGCTTTTATAGAGCTGCGGCGGAGAAAAGAGACAAAAGAAACCCTCCTATCTACCCTGCGTTGGTTAGGATGACGTGCCATCATTCAGGGCGGTGCGCTTTGCTGTCCCATTTAGCAAGGATTCCTATTCATATTCATTGTGGGGCCGCCCTGGGACACCTCTGCTCAGAACCGCTAGGAGCCCCCAGGCACAAAACCCTCTGATTGACACACTCACTGCTCCAGCTCACGCCTTCCTGATTTTTTTTAAACCTTGCCTCCACCCCCATCCCCCTTCCCAATTTCCCTAACCAAATCACACCTAAGGAACCGAAGGAACGGAAGGAAAGGGCCTAGGCAGTTGGCCAAAGAGTCCTCTGGGTTTGGAACTGAAACATTCTCTCTCCTACCTTTCATAGCCACTCTCAGTTTTGGGCAAATGGGGCAAAAGAAATCCCAATGGAATGGTTTCAAGGACAGACATGCGAACCCATGGCAGGTTCAAAGCGCAGGCAGGAAGTAGGGGGAGAGAAGGATTGCTTGTCGATGTGCGTTGTCTGAAGTTATTATTATTATTATTATTATTATTATTATTATATATTTTTTATTAGTTTTCTTTCCTAAACAGATGTTGTGTTCATTCTGTTTAGTGGGCCCTTCTGCTGTGATTTCCACGGTAAGTCCATATCTGGTGACGGGCTTGCCCCTGACACTGCTGTGGAGATGAGTCTTTTGCTTTATATGTATTTTGCCTCGTTTTAAAAAGTAGATTACTAAAAGCATTTCGGTTTTGCTCAATCCCCGAACTTCAAAGACCCGGGACTTAGGGGGAAAAAATCCTGGTATTACCAGAAGAGCGACTTAAGAATGGGAGGGGAGAAAAAGGACACGACAGGATGGGCAGGGAATTAGAGATTGAAGAGGTTCCTGGAAGGAAACTCGAGAGTATTCCTGCTCAGGCTTCCCCGCAGCCCCTCGCCCCTGGCACTGGCGGACGTTGGTGGGGCAGTCTCTGGCCGCTGTGCGGAAGCGCAGGGAGAGCATCTGCAGCCGGCATCACCCGGGCTGGTGGGTCCACCGGCTGGGTCGCCCCATGCCAGCTGGCCAGGAAAAGCGGGAGCTCAGGGTCGAATAACGAACTACTTTGGTGTGTGTGTGGGGGGGAGGGGTGAGTAGAGGTGTGTGTGTGTAGGTGTGGGTGTGGGTGGTTCGGCAGCGAACGGATCTAGAGGGTGGCTGTGCGCGCGCGCGTGGGCACTGAGGGCCAGCGCACAGTCGTTACTGGGGATACGAAGGATGTTTGGAGCCTTGGGCGAGAGTGTCGAGGTCTGCGCGCGTCTTTCTTCCCCCCTTGCTGTGTTTTTGTCCCTCCGGGCTAGCTAAGCAGCGGGAGGGGCGGGAAGGCAGAATTCAGAAGGGGGAGAGCCGGGGCGGAGCGGGGGGTGGGGGCGTCCTCTAGAAGAACCTGGGCACCGCCACACTCCGGGCTCGGAGAAACCGGAGACACTAGTTTGTGGCTGAGTGTCTGGGTGTAAAGTGAGAAACCGAAACAATCCCAGAACCTCGGACAGTTAGAGCCTCAGGATGCACAGCAGAGTCATTGCAAGTTTCTACGACTCGCGAGGAAGAGGAGGCCTCACTTTCCATGGACCCGAATGGAGGAGCCAACAGAAGAGGGATGGACGTCCCGGTCCGGGGTTTGCAGGCTCTGCGAGGCTTTGCCTCGTTGACAGTCACACCGCAAACTGAGCGCTGGCAATACCAATTGGATGGGGAGACTGACGAAAAAGTGGAACCGGATGCCTTTTTTTTTTTTTTTTTACACCAAAGTTTGCTTCTCTGTAAAAAAATAAAATGGCTAACAGTCCCTTCTCAAGGGCAGGGCCTCAGTGCCCTTGAAGTTAGGGCACAAGCCTTTTACCCTCCTACCGCCTCCACCTCCAGGGAAGAAAAGTTTCTTAAAACCGAGAAGCCAAGAGACTCAATTGGATGTAGAAAAAGACTGATGTCCAAACGCACTCCTAATATAAGCCAAAGGAATATTTCTTAACTCACCAGACTCGCCCATTTCAGCTCAGTGAGATCCTGGAGCTGCTTATGTGAAAAGGGATTCCAAAACATCTGCATATATTCATTCGGACGCGGTCCCAGGAGATGGACGGAAGCTGGGGGGAGAGGCGTGGTCCAGACAGCAGCCCTTAGCAGCGCCAGCCGATTTAGTGGGGTGGGGTGGGGGGCGAGCACGCTCTACTGGAGGAAAATGGGCTTCCT
Organism: Rousettus aegyptiacus; assembly: GCF_014176215.1. Taxonomy (NCBI): domain Eukaryota; kingdom Metazoa; phylum Chordata; class Mammalia; order Chiroptera; family Pteropodidae; genus Rousettus; species Rousettus aegyptiacus. Next base: position 164,971,534 of record NW_023416284.1, read on the forward strand.
TGCCTTTGGGCCAGTGTATAGGCCCGTTCGGTCCCTCCTTCCTCCTGAACTTCCTCCCTGACCCTAGGGCATCAACGCCTGTCTTTCCCAAACCAGACTGAGAGTGCTGCTCTTCAGTTTTGGTTTTCCGAAGTTGTAAAGTCTAGTTAGAGCAGAAAGGTTGCAAATGAACGTGTAGAAAAATCATGCTGATGAAAGGTATTTTATCTTTTTTTAAAAATCCCAGTTTTCTCAGTGGACAATATGAAATGTGGTGCAAAACTCCCCCCAAATTAATCGAGAAGGTCGCAGGGGACTAAAGGGGTTGGGGAGGCCTTCCTCGCGATACAAACTGATATCACTTGCGGGGCTGGAAAAACCATGGGCCAGGGTTCTGGGATTCTGATCCAGAAGCCTTTCTACTTCGGCATCGGCTTTCCACCCAGAGGCGGACATAACGCGTTCCGCGACTAGTGGCGGGGGAGGGGGCGCTAGGTGGGGACGGGGCGCTGGGGCCTCGACCTGCACGTACCAGAGGGGTTTTAGCTCCAGTAAAGTGACGGTGCTTACAGTGGCACATCTGCCGTGTCTAGGCTGGGCCCTTGGTGCAGACCAGTATGCGATGCGCCCTCCTCCCCTCCCTGGTCGTCCTCTGCTTTCCCAAAGGGCCGCTGTGACAGTGTGGGATTGCTCAAGGTCCAGGGCCCCAGTCAGGCAAGAACATTTAGTGAGGCCTTTCGGGAGCCCCAGACGCTCTTACGAGGCGTGCCTACCATCCCCCATCTCTCGGAGGAATTAACAACCAGAAGAAGCAGATGAGTAAAGGAGCCACAACTTAGCTCGCCATAAAATGGGTTGATACTTGCCAAAACCCGAAAGGCAGCGGCACTCGCCAGGCAGAGCCGGCCCATGCTCCCACGCTTGCCTCGTGGAGTCGCTTTCCACCGCGAAGGTTCACTCGCGACCCCTGATTAGCCCGTCTGGGTCAGCCCTGAACCCGAGAAGGAGCAAGATCTGAACTCAGGAGAGCGAGCTGACGAATTTCTTCAGAGTGTGTCACTGCCATCGCCCACCCCGGGTGTGTGCAGGGAGGGGAGAGTAAGGGAGCCGGCGCTGGGCCGGCCCAGCGGCCCGAAAGGGCCTCAGCCAGAGACGCGCCGTGACCTTGGCTCTGGCCAGGGGTCCAGAGCACTCAGACAGGCAAGGAGCGGGAGCGAGTCACCCCGCGGCGGCGCGGGGCGGCGCTCTCTCCGGCCACACTCTGCGCCCTAGCAACCCGGGCGGCGGCGCGGAGGAGGGGGTGGCTTTACCGCAACAGGTGCGTCCCGAGGCCGACGCGCTGCGTAGAGCCCAGCAGCGATGGCTCCGGGAGGAACTTGTGAGTTTCTCAGCCTTTGTATACGAAAGCAGCGGGTCCGCGCGCGGACCGGGTCCGGAGAGCAGCGCAGCCTCGCCGGCGCGCCGCGGGCGGACAGCCTCAGCTCTGCAGCCCGCGCTCCTGACGGCCCGCGTTCCAGAGGCTTTTCCGCTCTTCCTGACATCACCCCTACCGCGCCCTCCATCACCGGGGACCGTCTCTTACCCGGTGCCGGGTGGGTGCTGCTCGGTGCCCGCTGCCCGCTGCTCCGCAGCTCCAGCCACCAAGTTCCTCTCCAGCAGCTGCCGGCTTTGCCCGAGGCCGAGGCGACTTGGGCTCAGGAGCGACCCCCACCCCCAATCCTTCCTGAGTCCAGTGGCAAATGTCGCGCCGGCTGACCTGCCGGGCGGCTACTGTGAGGGGTCGGTCAATCAGCAACGTCCAGGGGCTCGTTTCGCTCGTCAAGCCGCAAACTTGACCTGCAGAAACTTTGGCCGAGACCGAACGGCGGGAGGCTGCCCCGTGGGGTTCACCTTTTAACCCAACCCCCCTTCCAAAACAAAAAGAAAGATAAAAGGGAAAGCCAAATATCTCTAAAGATGTTCCGTCATGTGCAACCGAAGGAATCGCCTAAAAACTAGGTGACTACGGAGGAACTTCACAAAAAGTAGTTTGTCCTTATCTGAGTAAAACAATTGCTTCACAACAATAGCAGTGGGGACCGGGTCAATCAAGGCTGTTAGGTTGATCAAAGAAGCCGTTACCAAAAGAAGAAGAAGAAGAAGAAAAGACAGAAAGTGTTTAAAAATTAAATGTCAATATAAATCGTAGCCACGCGGGAACGATCTCCTCACGCAGCAGCGTACCCGGGGTGACCGAGTCGTGCGAGAAACCGAACCCCGAGCCCCCGCGGTCAGAGATGTCTGCACTGAAATGTCAAAAATTAGATAGGTGCTAGAAGCGCCCCCGAGGATGGATCTGCACGGACTGACCCAAGTGTTTCGATTTTTCTGGGTTTCCCTATATTTTACACAATGCCTTGAACACTCACTGATGTGTCCAGTATTTTTCTTTTCTTCTTATTAAAATTTGATTTTCATACAGGAAAAACTGCAGAGGTTAAAGGACAGTGGAATTTTCTAAGGCGATAGTAACTGTTTTTTGCAATGTTGGATGTGACATTGGAGGATGCAAGGAAGTCCCAGAATGGCATACTATGACGAGGTGCTAATTATGTGAATATATAGACGAGTTAATACACTGGCAGAAGTAGTAGTCTGATTTTAATGATGCATAAGCAGCAAGTCTGGCTAGAACTTACAGATTCATTGCAATTAAAGACTGACCAAAGTCAAAGGAGATATGAACTTCTGGGCTTCATTTATAGAATTTTGCTCAATTAGTGAGGATACTTCAGTACTCTTTTATTTTTATTATTATTATTTTCTGGTAACATCTGCTCAATTGCCAAAACCTCTACTGAGTTTTCCTCCTAAATCTATAAATTAAAAACATTGTTTTCTCAAAATGGGAGTGTTTAGGTTGATTTAAATATCACTGGTGATTAATCATGTAAACCAATGAGTTATATGAAAATTTGCATACTTATACACACATTCTTGGCATGTGCTCTGACATTGTGGATTTCTTGCTCTATTAATACCAATACTTTAAGAACCACTAAATAGGTGATTTCTAATTAGTATTTTATTGTTATTAATTCACTTCTTTTGTGATTTTATAGTTAAAGCCACTGTATACAGTTCAATATCTTAACATAAAATAGCAGAATACTAAATTTTACTTTCAGTTACTGGAAGTTATTGTATCATCTCCTTAGCATATTATATTAGATAGTTAAATTAAATATATATTGCTGTACTCTTTGCTAAAGTGCTTGAGAAAGTTAGGTTTATTTTAGATGTAAATGTTTATCTTAGAGATAAATATCTTAGGTAATATTTATTATTTTAATATTCTGTTCAGTAATATTCAAGTTTATACACAAAGTATATAAACAGATACCACAAAGAGATTAGAATGTGAGAACCTATGTATAACGCAACAAAGGATTAAAAAAGATGTTAACATTTGTGTCATCAATTTATTTTGCTGTTTTTTGTTATAGTTATCTGTACATACATGTTTGTAGAAGTATATTTACATAAAGTTAAATATATTAAAGTGATTATTTAAAGCTTTGAGTCCCAAATAAAAAGGAATACATTATTTTTCAGATGATAATAAAGACAAGGGAAAACATATTACATACCTGTTCATAAATAGAGTTGACTTTAAAATGTTATACTGACTCTTAACAGATATAGATTTACACACATTATTTTGAGGTGATAATTAAGGAGTCTGCTACCAAATCTTGAAAAGTCAAAATACAGTTTATCGAAAACCAAGATTTCCATGGATGATTGCTTTCATCCATCAGAATCTGTTGTTTGGACCAGGTAGACTCTGCATCATCATTTCTAAAAACAAATGAAAATGTACTATATGATCCTTTCTCATTACTGCATTGTATTTTTCTATTTATAGGTATGTTTTATTTTATTTGCATAACATCAACAATCTGAATGTAAAGTTTATAAAATCAAATTGTCACCATTTACAATAATGGCTGAATTTTCATTTTCATCTTTATAGCATATTATAATGTATAATAAAATTGAAGCAATTATTGAGGCAATTCAAGTCTTGAGTCCTGTTTTCTATTATTTTGGAGGTGGGGGTGGGTGGAGGTTGGAGAAAGAAGCAGCAGACTGGAAACAAACTATTATTCAAAATTTCTAGGTATTTATCATCCTATATTTTATGTGCAGACCAACTGGAGTCTCCTGTTTAACAGCTGAAATGATATTCTCGACAGTATTATCAAGAATTGGTTGTTAAACCAGTCTCATACATTTGGAATAGGTTAATTTTTACAATATACAATGATAATGAAAATTAATATCTTTTCATAACATGACATTATTTAAGGTATTGATGAAGGAAACTTGATGATTTTCCAAACCCTTCTTTTTTCCTAGTAATTTTGATTATCCTATAGCTCTGATAATAGGAAACAGCAGAATATTGAACTATTTATATTCACGGAGGCGAGTATTTCAATTAGATCCTTTAGAACTTCGTTTTTCCTTCTTTTCTATGGCAAGTATAATAAATATGAGTAGACTTTCAGAAAAAAAATTTAAAAACCTTTGTAAAGAGAAGGAAAAGAAAGAGCAGAAGGGTATAGAAAACAGTGTGCATGTCCTTACTTGCTAATAAACTTAACCCTACCCTTAAGTGCATTTTATGGAGTTGATTATATGAATGCACTCTCAAAAGATGTTTATTTTATAAATTTATGGAAATTGTAACGTTGATTCAAATATAATATTTCAATATACAGAACAATTGTGGCTGCTTTCCAGAGTCAGAGGTATAGCAAGTTTGCTGATCTTATTTCGATGCCCAGTGGACTCTAAGGCACTCTCATTCGACATGCATACATCTTGCAATATGTCAAACCAGTCAAATCGCCTGAGATAGAGCTGTGAGGATGAACTCTGAGTAGTCCTTTGGGGATGGTACTTCTGAGTACCAGAATGGCTCAGAAAGTGCTGTAGAGGTGAAGTGAAAAATTGAAAGTACTAAAGTACTATCAGACTGAAAACCTGCTAGGAAATAGAATTTTTAAAGTTCATACTATAGATATCTTAGTGCTGCTGGACAGAGTTCCCAAACAAGCTCTTATTTTTTTCTATTGCCAAGAAGAGAAAATAAAAACTTTCAACTTCATATTGAGGGACAACTCCCGTGTCCTAATAATTGCTCATAGTACGATACGTAATGCAATTACTTAAACAAGACTAGAAAATCTATAGTTAGAAAAAGACAATTTTTATTTGTTGACATGACTTATAAGTTTATTTTAAAATTCTTTCTAGAGTAAAAATTCTTTTTCTCTGAAAAAAAAGCTTTTATATGTCATTTATTTGTATAAAAAGAAATCAAATGCAATCATACATATAATTTTCAAGTACACATATTATAATTGCCCTGTCTCTTAATTTTTATCAAAGTTTTGCCTTCTGTGAGAGTAAAGCAAGGGATAATAGCTCTTTCACTCCTATTAGATTCATTAATTAAAGTAATTATATTAAGTGGAAAATAATGCCTTTGAGGAAAGTAACACCAAGAACAGACACACATTAGAATAATATTGTTAAAAGATACATGTGACAGGAAAGATGTTGGCCAGTAGTCTATAACCAATTCAACAAGAGTTTTGAGTAGCTGCAAAAATTAAAAACTAAAGAGCATATTGCATCTTGGGGTTGAAAACCTTTTAAAAGACAGGGCTAGAAATAACGAAGGCATAGTTGTTCTCAGTGTTTGTGGCATCTTTCATGCTGTTTGATTAAGCCACAAAGGACACAAAAATAAACATCAGCAAAGAATACAGATACACGAAGAATATTGTGTAGGTTTTTTAAATAACTTGTCTTTTGTCCGAAGTTTACTAATACCATGGGATTATAGGAAAGTGAAGCTCTTGGAGAGATATAACTCCAATAAGAGTTTTTTGGATCACTCTTAAATTATAAACATAGAGATGCCACTTCTCTATTGATTAAAGTGTCCTCTTTATGATATGAAGACTAGAAGTGGAAACCAGAGGTAGATATTACACAGGAAAGACTTTAAACTCATCAAATTTCCTGGATAGGATTTGCTGCTTACCAGCTATGCACACTTACATAAGTTTCCTATTATTTCTGGACTTTTATCTTGTCTTGTGCACAATGAAAATATTACTTTATGATATATGACATTGTGAGGATTAAATAAAAGTGGTTTGCAAACCTTTTAAAATCACATTTTGGAAAAATAATTTTCTCACCCTATCTTCTGTATATGTTCTTACTAGCCCACAATATTTGTTCGGCTTTATTCTTTTACAGTTTGCCTTGTAAAAATATTATCCTGGTATTCTTTTTAAAATTTCTCACATCTACCCTCACTATTAAGGCAGGAATCATCCTTTCCTATTGCCCTCATGCCTGGCAAGTCGAGAATTAGTAATATCTAGCAAACCAAAGTACCTTTGAGAAGTTGGAGTAGGAATGTGGAAAGTGTGACTTTTAGAAATAAAACTGAGGTCTAGAATGCACTAGTTTTAGAAGGCAGTATGACAAATTTTCAGTCCCTCTAAATAACATAGTAGGGGAGTATCTGATTGCTTATTAGAAATAAAGAAAGACTTGGAAGAAATATGTGTTAAGTTTTGCTTTGTTTTTCTCTTAGGGAAAGCCCTGGAAACCAGTAGTCTTATTGAAATTCTGAATCCCAAACAAAATTTTACAAGTCCAATCTTTCTATTGTCTTCCTACTTAACACACCCATCCCTAATACCCATAGTTCAGCACAGGGATTCTTTAAGCCTGTTAGACAGGATTGGTCTTGCACTTTGGAATTCAAAACTTTGCCAAAGTTTCCACTAAAAAACAACTCTTATGGCTAGCAATGACTCAGTCTTATTTCGGCCTGACCATAGAATCTTACCATTGATATCTTGAAATAAACCACAAGGCATTTTCATTCATTCATTCATTCATTCACTTGTTCAGCATTTCTTATGTGCCTCCTATGTATGTATCAGCACGACTAGAGATTCTGGAGGAACAAAGTCAAGCAAAACATGGACCCCTGCACTTACGGTGTTATAATCTAGATGCTAAAAAATGAGAAAGTTAATAATCCTCTGAAGGACACTACCTATCAATATGACTTCTATGCTTCTGCTATTAATTTTGGCTATTTTAACAGATTAGGTACCTGTACTGGAGACACATAAAATTGACCTTGAGAATATGAAGTCTGTCTTCTTATCTTAGCCTGGTTTCTCTTCGTGCAGAACATTTATTTGGAAAATGATCTCGGAGAGCAGGAGTGAGGAAAATGAAAGAGAGAAAGAAGAATAGCTCATGAAAAGGTGCTTTATCTTTATCAAGTTGATCACTTAATAAACTGGGACTTGATTTCTCTGGATCCTTCTAGTGAGTGTACAGAGTATAACTTTGATGTGTTCACCCAAGGGAGGAAGTGGAGAAGTATTTCGCTCTTGTTTCCAGTCCCCTCCCCTGCTGATGTGGGCTGCTTATGGTCCATTAAATACCTCCACAATTCTGGTCCACACATATGGGAGTGACAAGGGAGTCCCCACAGGTGTGTCATTGTATCAGAAGCTCCAAGCAGAAAGCAAGAGATATGCAGTGCAACTGAAGCTAACAAGGGCTAGAGTAAAAAGGTGCATCAAGAATATGGGAAGTAGAACACAAGAAAAGTGTGCTAGTTTCCCCAATGGAGAAAGGTAATGGAGAATACAGCTGGGAATGCTACTTCTCTGAGGTAGGACGTGGCACAACGATTTCTAGCCCTGACGGAGGACTGTGAACAGGCCTGTAGTAATGGACATTTGGAGAGACTGTTGAAAGGGCCAATGTTAGAACTGAGAGGGCTAAGTAAATGTATAATTTTCTCAAGCTCATCCCAGATATTGACCCTGGGAGGTCTCACAGAAAGTGTCTCCTAGCCTCTATGTCACTTTGTCTCTTCTACCCCAGCCCCTGATGGAATTCCTTCAGATGGCTACAAGCATAATTAGAAAAACTAACATCCACATTCACCAACAAGTATATTTTTGGTGTGAAGGAAATCTATCACATTGGAAAACCCTAAAACCATAATGCCTATGTATTCCTCTTCATATCTGTTCTTGGATAATTTTAAAATTTAAAATCTTTTAAAACTCTTTTTTAAAAAGGTTAAACTAAAATGGAAACAAGAGGGCACATACTAAAATGGAAAATTGTTTTTGTTTATAATGGTAGATTCACAGTGCCTCCCCTATCACATGAAGGCAATCATCAAAATTGTCAGATGGGAGTCGGGGACTATTCACCTGTGTCTAATGCATCCTAACAATGTAGAAATTGAGTATAAAGTACCTTGCCAGTCATGAATTTCTTGAATGTTTACAATGTAAATGCATAAACTTTAGAATGTTGAATCTTGTTATCCATAAATAAGGTATACCTCATCATTAATTTCATCTTTTAAAATACATTCAATAAAGTTTCCTAACTTTTCCTGTAAAGGTCTCACATATCTTAAGTCACTGTCAATTCTCCTCAAAATGATCTATCATTTCAGTAAAATTTGAAAAGAAAATCCCTATAGAATATTTCATAGACCTTAATAAGCTAATGCTAAAACACACACACATATATGTGTTTTAGCATTAGCTTATTATATATTATATGTGTGTGTGTATAATATATAAAAGTAAACAACCAAAAAATAGTTGAGAAGGGTGGAGAAAGGTGCAGAAATAATTTCACTGTCTGATACCAAGGCTATTTTAAAGCTAAAGAAATAATGACAGTGCAGAATTGTTACAATTGGAAAAAGGAATAGAAAAAAAAAAAGAACAGAAAGAGATCTGCACATATAGCAACCATTGAAGTATAATAGAGTATATTTTGTCAGTTGGAAAAAATTTGTGAAAAGATAGATGTGGGAAGAAAATGGAAAAAAAGGTTAGTCACATACGAATTTGAAATTAGAGCCTTACCTTAAGCTATAAACAAAAATAAATTCCAAATGGATCAGGCTTAAATATCAAGAGCAAAACCTTAAAACATTTAATAAAAAATAAACTGGTAAATTTATGATCTTGAGATAGAGAAACATTTTTAAATAGACAAAAACAGAAGAAAGAAAATGGTCGATAAATGACCACATTAAAATTATGAACTCCCTTTAATCAAAACTTACCTTAAACTGTAAAAAAAAAAAAAAATCTTTAAACTGAGAAAAAAAATTGCAACTTAGAAGACCAATAAAGCACTAGTATCATAAACATATAAAGAATGCTGACAAATTAATATGAAACACATAATAGAAAAACTGGCAGAAGACATAAACAGATATATCACAGGAGAGAAAATCTATATAGCCAATAAACTTATGAGAAGATGTTTAACCTCATTAAGTAGTCAGGAAAACACAAATAATGACCATAAGGAGATAGTATTTTATATTCATTCAAACATCAAATATTAAGAAGTTTGATTAGACCAAATATTGAAGATACTGCAGTTTGATAGGATCTCTGATGCATTTCTGATGGCAGTATAAACTGGTACAGCCACTTTAAAAAACAGTTTGGTATTATATTATAAAGTTGAACATTCATGTACTCCATCACTCAGCAATTCTACTAGATTACATGCCTCCACTCAAAACACTTTAACCTCTATACCTAAAGATATACAGTAGAACGCTCATTGCATCACTGTTCACAATAGCAACTGGCTATTAATAGAAAAGCAGGTAAAGAAATGAGGGTACATGAACTACAGCTCCTTGCAAAAATATAGATACATCCTATCAACATAAAATTAAGAGAAATAATGAGTCCCAAAAGATTACATGAAGAATAATAACATTTTTGTAAAGTTAAGAATACAAAACAACATACTTATCAAGAATATACAGAGAAGTGAAAAAACTATATAAAAAAAGATATATATATATATATATATATATATTTTTTTTTTAAAGAAAAAAAAGTAAAGAGAAGGATCAACCCAGATTCAGGATAGTAGACACTTCAGGTGAAGGAGGGAGCAGTATGGGATGGGAGAAAGCTATAGAAATTATAGAAATTATTGTCAATGTTCCAGTTTCTGTATTTGGATGTGTGTTCACAGGTAGTTGGTATACTTTTTAAAATAAACACAAACACAAACAAACATTCATGAACCAAAGACAAGAGTATAGTATAAAACAAAGAATTATAATTAGTCTAATTTTCTGTACCAGCAGCTCAACAAACAAAAACAAAACAAAACAAAACAAATAATAAAAGTATACTCTGAAACAGACACCTTGGTTTCTTGTAGGAATCTGCAGGTTGATATTTACAGCCCTTTTCTCTTCAACTCTCGTCCTCTTACCTCATAAGAGAGAGCCTCTAGTCGAGCAGTGTTCATGCTCTCCACACATCTCGTTCACACATTCTGTGCTTTTGAGTATAACTTCTGCCCTGTATAGTTTCCTTACACTTCTTGACTCTTTAAATTCTAATCTTGTTTCAAAGCCTAACTAAAATTTTACCTCCTTCAAGAAACCTTTCCCAATAGGGCTTAACTTTTATACCACATAATCTACTTTGTAATCAGATATATCGTTCTTTCAGTATTAACTGTTAAGAACATATATTGCATGGTATAGTATTTTTAATTATGATGAGACATAAATTTGGTTCATATCTGATCCCCATTCACAAAGACTCTCAGGAGGGTGTGGACATATGCACATATCCCTGTAAGTACTGAGTAATTCCAGTCTTATTTGCTAGAACTTCTGGGTGGAGAAAAGAAAGAAGGCATCACAAAACAGAAGGCATCTCAGTTGGATCTGGAGAAATAGGGGGAATATCTAGACGCAAAAATGATAGGAGATGGCATAAATATTCCTTCTCTCAATTACCTTAACTTATAAAGGGAAAACGTAAATGACCAGAATGTGTATTATGTCAGATGGTGACGATTGCCATGAAAACAAAAACAAAAACAAAAACAAAAAAAACCAGAAAAGGAAGCAGGAAGTTAGGAGGAAGAAAGGGTAGGAAAACAGTGGTCACAATAGTAAATAAGGTTGTCAGGGTAGATCTCTAAGTAGACATTTGGGTAAAAACCTGGAGGAAATGGAAGACCAAGTAATTTAGGTATCTGAGGAGAGTGTTCCTGGCAGAGGGATTAACATATGCAGAGAGATTCAGAGGTAGGAGCAAAGCCCTAATGTTAGAGAAACAGCAAGAAGGCCAATATGGCTAAAGCTGAGTGAGTGAAGGAAAGGTAGTAAAAATGATGTTAGAGAGAAACCTCTGGGATTGGAGGAAGCAGTTTCCAGAGCTTGTACAGAATGTATAGGTAATTTTAGGTTCTGCTCTTAAGTGAGAACTTGGGCCTTTACTCTATGTATGGGAGCCATGAAGGGGTTTTGAGCAGAGGAATGACTTGAGCCTACTTATATTTTAGAGGGCTCACTGTGTTCTATTGAGAATAAACAGAAAAAGGTAAGATCAAAAGCAGGGAGACCAGTTAGGAGGCTACAGTAAAAATCCAAGAAATGTGGCACTTCTGTGGAGGGGATGGTCAGAGGTGGTCAGAGTCTGGATATAATTTGAAGAATGAGCAGAGAAGATTTGCTGAGAGATTGGATAAGAAGTGTGAGAAAAAAGAAATATTAAAAACTAACTCAAAGTTTTTGGCTTGATCCTCTGGAAAAAAATATAGATGCAATCAACAGTGTCAGGAAAAATTATAAAGAACTTGGAAATGGTGGAGGGGGTGGGCAGAAAGATCAGTAAATATCCCAACTCACTCATTCAGGTCATCTCTGCCTTCCATTGTCTAACATTGTGTTACAGCTTTGTAAGTTATAGAAAACTAATAATAATGTGAATTGTTCTTGTCCATAATAAGCACATGATTGTGTTCAGTGTAATGCAATTGACTATTTTCTATAGATAGACACATTTTGCATGTATCTATAAATTTGTTTCAGAATTTCTTATTCTCTATATATGTCTTTGATTTTTGAATGCTTCTTTGAACTGGTTAGAATATTTTACCAGTTTCTCTCATAAATTAATGAATTAAATAAAATCTTTGACATGAATTCATTTTATGTCTGCATGGGAGTCATGGTTTTTATCATTTTTTAAACAATGATCTCTTAACAACTGAGTTGAGAAAGATGGAGGAAGGAGATATTTTGGAAGTGGTGTTCGAGAGGCCTAGCCAATTGAAAATATTAAGTAGGCAGTTGTATAAATGCGTCTGCCATTCAGAGTAAGACGTGGGATTACATAAGACCTCCAAGGGATTTCACACGAACAAAGATGAGAATTCCAAGGATTGAGCCTTGGTACACTTCCTGGAAAAAAAAAAAGGAAAAAAAAGAAGGAAGCATAAATGGAGGCTGAGAAGGAGCACCCACCAGGGTAGGGGGAATGTCCCAGGACAGTGGTGTCCTGGAAGCCAAGAGAAAACAGAGTTTTAAGGAGGAGGCAGTATCAGTAGTGCCAAATTCTCTTGATAGGTCTAGTGAGAGGAAGACAGATTTAACCATGTGGATTTATCAACTTGGAAGTCACTGACAACTTAGACTAGAGCAGTTTGATGGTATAGTGAGGGCAGTAGTCAGAATGGAGTAAGTTTGAGGAAAAAAAAACAGAAAGAGGAAAAATGGAGAATGTAAGTATAAAAACCCTGTCAAATAGTTTTGCTGACAAGAGAAACAGAAAAATGGTACAATTACTGGAACAGTATTTCCTTTTTTAAGGATGGGAAAATACTGCTTGCATGTTTCTGGGAATGATCTACTACTGAGAATCCGATGATGCAGAGGAGTTAGGAGATACTTGCTGAATCCACGTCCTTGAATAGGTGAAAAGGGATGGACACTGTACACAGGAGGAGAGGACAGGCCTTCAACAGGAACATAGAAATGATAACAAGAAGGAGACAGAAAAAATAGATCCAGATGCAGGAAGATAGGTGGAAGTAGGAGTAGGCACTTCTGGAAGATGTCTTCTTTTAATCCAATTTTCTTAGTCAAATAAGAAACAAAGTCACAGCTGAAGCTGAAAATTGAAGAATGAGATAATGGGGATTTGAAGAGACAAAAGATATAAATTTTTTTTGAGGGCAATGAGAAGTAAATGGAAATAAAAGAATTAAGGAATAAAAAATGGTTGCCAGCATCACACATACCCAGGTGCAATGCAAGAATTTACCAGTGATCACAGTATGGGCATGGCTAGTCAATCACCCCCTAAGCACAGGAAGGACTGAGATGTTGGGAATCCTGGGCCTACCACACAGACACTACCAGTTGCCTGTCTTTCTGCCTGTAAACAAATGTCTATTTTTTTTTTTTTATGTTTGACCTTGTGTTCACGATTAGTCTCAATCATGACCATCTATTTTCATGTTGTCAGATACTTACTTTCTCTACTTGAGACAAAGGTGGCCATATGGCTTAGTTCCGGCCAACCAGAATAAGAAGTAGCCTGCTGGAGTAGCCTGCTAGAAAAACTGTTTTCTTTTCTAACAGAAGGATATCTCTTTTACTCTTACTTTCCACTTCTTGAGGATAAAAATAACTAGAATTGTGGCTGCCATTTTGTGACCATGAGGGTACACGAGAATGAAAAGCCAACCTTCTGGCAGAGCAGAAGAAGCAAAGAATAAGCATTGATTAAACTACGAGACCAGACCTAGGTCACCTTCCCAACAACCTTTTCATTGAGTCTAATAATGTCATATATTGTTAAAGCTACTTGGATACTCTGTTATTTTCAGCCATACACATTTTAACTGATATTCCTAGATTCCAAGATGATAACCAACATTTTTTTAAATTAAATTTATTGAGGTAACATTGGTTAATATAATTATATAATTTTCAGGTATACATTACAATTTGACATCTGTATATTCTATTGTGTTTACCACTCAAAGTCCAGTTTCCTTGAGCTACCATATATTTGATCCCCTTTACCCACTTACCCTCCCCCATCCCCTATATTTGCCCCTCTTTATCCCATCTACCACCCCCCTCCTCCCCTATTCCACTAGTAACCACTAGTCTATAGGCATGTCCATGAGTCTCTGTTTGATAACCAACATTTTTTACACTATAATACACACAGTATGTGGCTATATAAAGGCAAGATTTAGTTCCTCATTTCTCCCAAATAAGGTACATCAATTTTAAATATTATTACTGAGATTCCACTTTTCAGTATATATCCAAAAGAACTAAAAGCAGGATCTGGAAGAGAACCCAAGTTCATAGCATTATTCATAAATAGCGAAAGAGTGAAAGCAACCAAAACGCCATCTTTGGATGAAATGAATAAGCAAATGTGGTATAAACATACAATGATATGTTATTCAGCCTTTAAAAGGAAGGAAATTCTGACACATGCTACAACATGGATGAACCTTGCGGGCATTATACTAAGTGAAATAAGCGAGTCACAAAAAGACAAATGCCGTATGATTCCACTTATATGAGGTATGTAGACGAGTCGGATTCATAGAAACAGAAAGTAGAATGGTGGTTGCCAGAGTCTTGGGGGAGCGGGGAGAATGGAGAGTTGCTGTTTAACGGGTATAAGAGTTTCAGTTTCCTTAAGATGACAAAGTTCTGGAGGTTGCACGCACAACAGTGCGAATACACTTAGCAGTGCTGAGATGCACACTTAAAGGTGGCTAAGATGGTAAATTTTATGTCGTGTATTTTATCACAATGAAAAATAAAAATAATACCAACAAACAAGATAAGGATAATTCACAAAGAACACCATAAAGCGTATCAAGAAATACAGTATCCATGAAAATCAAACACACTATAGTGAGTTTTTTTCCATCACGGCAAATTTTCAGGAGAAGTTTTTTCAAAAAAAACTGTTTAGTTGTGTGAAGTCATTGGGATGCCTCAAGGAGCAAGAGGTCAATTAGAGGTATCGGCCTGCAAGTTGTGCCACCGATGCCAGGAGGAGATTTTTACAAATGTATCGTATTTGTATCACACACAACTTAATTTTTAGAAAACAGAATTGTTAAGGAAAGAATATGGAGAGAAAATAGAGCTGTGAAGTTTTCACCTTTTAGGTGACTCCTGGGTGGTGCGCTTAACAACACACCCTTTTTAAATACACTCATTTTTACATTATAACTGGAGGTGCTCAGTATTTGTTGGACTATGTGCTAGGCTCTTCACATGTAGTGTTTCTAATCCTGGAAACAGCCTCTAAGGTATGTATTATCATCCCTATTTAGTGATGAGAAAACTGAGGATCAATAAGGTTACGTAGCACATCCTAGGATACATAGTAAGTGGGGCCCCAGGATTGAACTCGGTGTTGTCTGGCTCCAAAACCTATATTTTATATCACATCTATTCTGCATGATCATTATCAAAGTCTGATTAGAGGGACAGGAGAGTCTGGACTTATATTCCCACCCACTGGCAGAATCTGTGTCCTCTCCCTGCCCTCCTACGTGAGTGGTTTCCACAGAGATCTGCTAATCCAGGAGATTTAAACAAAAGCTAGAGTCTCAAAACATAATACCCAACATATCTAGAACACATTGAAAATGAACTCATTATATCAAGAACAAGGGAAATTTCAACTTCATTAAGAAAAGAGTCAACAGATACCAACACCAAGGTGACACTGATGTTACAATGTCTGAGCATATCATGCGGCCATGATAAAAATATTTGTTTTAACAATTACAAACACACTTGAAACAAATGAAAAGATAGACGATCTCATAAAATACATAGGCGATACAAAGAAGAGGCAACTAGAAATTTTATAACCGAAAGATACGATAAGCAAAATAAAAATCTCATTAGATTAGCTCAAGGAAAGAAAGTAGATGAGAAGGAAGAAGCAGTGAATTTGAAGATAAAAACAACTGAATTTACTCAATCTGAACAATAGAGAGGAAATAATCTAAAAAAAATTACAGGCATAAAGATATCATTTGGCAACATATAAGCATTTTCGTATTTGACACTATCTATTCCAATTAATTTCTGCTCCAGAGCTGTTGCAGTTAATTTGTTCGAAGGTAGTTTTTTTTGTCCTGTGAAGATTGTGACCGTTATGTAGCAGAGATAACATAAATGGCTCCTTTCAAAATGATTATGAAGGAAATATAGAATGTTTAAGCTCAAAAACACCTTAAATAAGTATGTAAAAGCAGTTTACAAAATCGAACAATACAAGAAATTCAGACTATTAAAATTTCAGCCCTACTCCCTTTATTTTATACAGAAAGAATTTATGGGCCAAAGAATAATAAAAAGTGACTCACTTAAGGTTAATATTTAATTAATGACAGATTTGGGACTGGATCCCAGGTCTACTAACAACTAGTGTAAATCTTTTTCCATTAAGAAAATGAATTTAGAAAGATACTTACCATAAGAAAAGGGATATGATTTTTAGCACCACCTTTTCTTTGACAGTAATATTCCAGAGTTTATGAGAAGTTAATCTTTAAAAATCCCACAGCATTGGGAAAGATATCAAAGTACTACCAAAATACATTAGAATAGAACCTTACAACCAAGATTCCCTAGTGCTAAGTAAAATACAAAACGTGATATAATCTAGAGCAAAATTTTTCTTACATATTAGCCAATGGGAGTTATGAAATGAGTGGCAAAACGATACAATCTAAAAAAGTGGTAGCTGTTTGTCATGGACATTTTGCTTCTTCCATAAAGAGAACAGGCCTTTATCGGAATAGGAGACTGAGGGGGAGACAATGGGTTGGTTGCTTCATGGCCTAGAAACAGAAGTGATTGGTAAGAAAAATCGTTCTGCAGCTTGGGCGGGGAAAGGGGTCTACTTCCGTCTCCACAAGTATAAGAAACAACTTCACTGTTTCGACAGCTATTTTTAAGACGCCAGGTTTAAGTATACATTTTCCTTTACTTTCCATTACCCGTAACAACCTTTTACTCCCCAACACCAACAAATGAAAACAAATCGAACCTCTGCTATAAGTAAGTCATGGCTGGGAAGCTGAGTGTCATCGTCACACCCGTGTAAATAGAGTTGTGAATATTTTGCTATTTTGGACATCCTGAAGAAATGCCCGTGTATAAAACTGCAAAACACAACTCGGAAAAGAACTTGCTGTAAACACACGTTCTATAGTGTGTTGCTTGGAACATTAGCAACCACCAAAATGCAGAAGTTTGTGATTTTAGAGCCTCGGAGCACTGCTGTTTGGTTCCCCAGATTTGAGGCCACGGTATGACAGACTGGATTAAACCGAGGTGGAATCTGTTTATCCCCTCCGCTTTAAACACCAATCAAAAGCACTGTTCCTCTCTTGAAGGTGCTGAAATGCAAAGCAAGCTCTCTGTTCCTTTTCTCTCTCTTGGTGGCATTTGAAAATGTAAAGCTTTGAATACCAATTGCTTGAACTGGACATATGTGAATCTCTTCTAATCCTACTAATCCTGTCCCCAAGTGCTTCTTTGTATGTGGAGGCAGCACACATAGATCTAAGTAAAAGTGGCCGTAATCCTGGAAATGTGGAAAAATGTCCCAGTGTGAGAGATGCGAGAGGGAGCACTCCCTGTCGGAGGGACCTGCTGAAAAAACCATTGTGTCAGTTCAAGGAAAAGGGAAGATATGAAGGAGCCCTCTCACCTTTCCTGAGCTCCTGGGAGGAGAGCAAACCCACTCGGCAGGAGTCCTCCCTTGCAAACAGCCTTCATGCACTTGAGCAAACTCACAGAACTGAGACAGTTTCTAAAGGCTGAGACATTCACCCCGCGGCTGCTTTTCAGTGGTTTGAACCCAGCAGGCCAGGCCTCAGGACGTGCAGACTTCATTAAGCCCCAGAATTTCCTTTAAAACAGCGGCATGTTTATAGAACGGGTTGCTCCCGCTGCAAACAGAGTGGAGAAGGGCAGAAATTGTTATTGAAAACCTAAGAAATAAAATGATCCTACAGATACCACCTTGTCAAAACCTTTCAAAGAGAAGCAGGAGGTAGATAGTAAGTTTCTAAATTACTCTGTTGTGTCAAGACGATGTGTAAGTCTCCCGAGACTGTCCTGCCTGCAGTTGTCAGTAAAGAGCAAGGCAGCTTTTGAACTGTATAAAGGAAACGTGGCTGCATTTCCATCCTCATGAAGAATGCCTGAATCCACCCATTCACAAATAATAACTTCTGCAAACAAGCTATTTTGAAGTTTGTGGAATATTTAATTATTGATTTTTGAATCAAGTTATATGGGCAGAGTGATGATTAACAATGGAAGTGCTGCATTTTTCAAAAAAAGTTGAAATTTTCAATTTCACAAACCTTGTGAGAAGGATAATATAGACATAGCTGTTCCCACTTGATAAAAAGGTATCTTAATTATATTTAATACAGTTCATCTATCTGGATGGATATATTTTTTTTCAACTCAGATAAGCCTGAAACATTTTAAAAGAACCACCAACACAATACCTCATCTAGGTGGTTACTAAAATTTAAAGTTGTATCAGGAGACACAATTCGAACATCTTTATTTCTTCTACTTTGTTAGGTTTGTTGTTTATTTTTTATTTTTTTAAATTATTAATTGCTATTAAAAACTACATGAAAAATTTTAGGTAAACAATATTTTCAAGATCCAGGACTTGGTAGAGAAATGGTGTTACTATAGTTTATACTAAAAGAGAAAATTGGGGGGGAGGGAGATAGATGGGGACCGGGGAGGGCGGGGGGACTTAAATAAGTTCTTCAATTTAAAAATAAATAAATAAATAATTGGTTTTTAAAAAGAAAATTATTATACAAGTGAATGAAATAGAGTACTGTGAAAAATAAGACAACAGACACCAAAAGGGGTTGTTTATGCCCAGATCCCCAGCACCAAACCGATGCTTAACTTAATCACAGCTTCAGCTCTCTCAGAAATAGAATCTTCAACCAGAAAATTAGAAATTGCCTTTTCGGCAATAGTTACGTACTCTGCCAGATCGACTCCTGCCATTCCCAAAAGGAAAGTGACTTTGCAATAGCCAATGCTTTTTTTTTTTTTTTTTTGGTCTAGAATAACTTCCTTGCTCCTGCTTTCTTCTGTCTCGAAAGTCTTTCATTTCGTACAGTTCCTCAGAGCTCCTTTCTGTCTGGTAGGTTGGATGCTGCCTGATTCATATCAATTTTTGCTCAAATAAACCCTTAAAAGTTTTACTACATCTTAGTTTATCTTTTAATAGTATATAATATAAACCAAATATACATGAATAAGCAACCACAGAGATAGATGTCCAGCTTCATCTGCAAGTGAGAGAGAAAGCTGAGATACTTATAAATGAAAAAAAAAGTAATTTTAATTATGATGTAAAAAAAAAGGAAACAAAATAAAACCTCTTCTCAAAGAGGTTGATTTTAAAGATCTTAATTATTTTAACAAAATTTATTCTGTTTCAGGCACTATTCTAAGGGGCTTACAAATACTAACTCAGTGAAGCATCATCATAGCACCATGGGGTGGTGTTGTAATTGTCCCTACTTTACAGATAAGGAAAACGAGGCAGTGAGGAGTAGAGTAACTTGCCCCAGGCCTGTAGACCCTGAGCCAACCTTAGACGTTCCTGGCCTCTCCCCAGCTGCCTCGTCTTCTGATACACTCATTCTGAACACAGATCTATTCTTCTAGATCCCTATAGCCCTATAACAGTTTTAAAAAACCACATAAATGCTTTAGGGCATTATTAGCAAAATAAAGAAAAGCAGAATCAAGACAATGATTCGCTGCATTTCCTAGTAACTAATACCAGTATATGTGAATCTCAGTAAGCTAAAGAAATATCTTTTGTTGGCAGAAGGGAACTCTAAGAAAGCTCCAAGGGAAGATGATGGCATCCAGATCCCATTTAATTCTTCTGTATGGTTTAGATGCCTAAGAAATATTTCTCAAATGCGTAGTTTAAAAGACCACCACAAAGTGCAGTAGACCATTGAGGTAGTTATTTAAACTAGATTTGTGACCTTGGGAGAACTGTGTTCCTAATCTGTGCCTCGGTTTCCTTATCTCTAAAATAATCTCAAAGTCTATCTCTAAAACATTTGTGAGTCTATAACTTTTGAAAATTCAGACAATAGCAACAGTTCTGGCCAGTGAGAACATGTTTCCCTGGTAGATGAGGTCGAGCTGCATTCTATTCAGCTTTTCAAAGTGTCTTGGTTGGACAGAACCTCAGTCACCAACAATGGTAACTAACTGGATAATGCATCTTGTACTAACCTTCCTTCATTCTGTTTTATTCTTTTCATTCCCTATTCCCATTTCCTGGTTCTGCTTCCCCAAATATACCAACTGTGCATGCAATGTCATATCTCAGGCTCTGCTTTCTGGAACAATCCTGACTAAGTACCTCCCAAAACAAATGCAGTCAGACTCTATAAATAGGTGTATGGTAGTTGGAAGTAGGGAAGTAAGTGATAGTACCTTCTTTCATAAAGTGGTCGGTCCCTGTGTATTATTCTGTTTGGTGTTGACACTACAGCTGAAGAAAACATTGACAGGCAGGACTGGCCCAGGAGGAAGTGACCAGAGTAGGAAAGGAACTGAACGCTGTGTCGGGAACCCCACAGGTAGAGTCTGGAGAATAGTATTCGTCAGAGAGAGTAATTTATACCATTAAATAGTAGAAGAGTTTTTCTGTGGTCAATGAGTGGAAGCAACAGAGAGACAATTTTAAAAGAAATGTTTAACAATTAGAAATTAAAAAAATGGAGTGGTGATGGTGGAATTGCTTTGACACATACTTGCACATTTCCCAGTCAGAACAAGCCAAACGCCTCTTGGCAGGGAGGGCCGAAGGGAACTCTAAGGAGGGGGCTAACAGAGCTCAGGATAAAGTACAGAGTAGCTGGCATTTGAAGTCTGACTTTGCAGTTGTAGATCTGTCCTGGGTTCTAACATTCTTTCACAGAACTGACATGAAATTTGTAACACTGCAGGAAATTCTGACCAAGAAACAAAACAAGAAAAATTAAATTAACTTCTGAATGAGCTAAATTCACACTTGCAACAAATGCCGTAAGTGGCAAGACCTGCCAAACATAATTTGCTAGGAGAATTAATGAAGTTATTTGCCAAGTACCATCCTAAAACAGACTTGGCTGACTGACTGCACTAGGTAGAATTTTGAATAGAATACTAGAATATAAAGGGGCAGCCTTGAGAATTAAAGGGCAGGAAGAAACTTTCTAAAATTCACCTTGCCAACTTTTTCTCATGTTTGCAGGACTGTGTGGTGAATAGATAAGGAATTTAGCTCTGCAACTCTGCCTATAACTTAATTGGTGACAGCTTTTTACTGAACCAAAGTTTATTCTGCCTTCAAAGACATGTGATAACGCTATGTTAAAAATATTTCTAACGTAAAGTACTGTTTAATTAGGCATAGTGCAGTCTTGCAAAAATGTAATCATCAGGAAAATGATATTGATTTTTTTGTTATCACCTTAATTGTTGACTCTGATGTGTTAAAACGGAAGCAGTATTCCAAAATCGAGCAAGATGTTGCTAATTATTTATGTTAATGAGGACAAGTTCACAAGCAGAGTTATGTTCAAAATTATATGTTTCAAAGCATCTTGAAGCAAAATAAAATCCCAATTTGTGGCTCTAATACTATATACTTGGCCTTTCTTCCTTCAGAATACATCAAGGAAGCATATTTTGTGTGTTACTCTCTACTAACAATGTAAAAATTTAGGCAATGTGATACTTTAGCCAATCAAAAAAAACTTATTACAAATTACCTAAAACAGAAAACTCAGCTCATCATTCCCAACGTAACTTGCCAGTAGAAAAATGGTGTTAAAGGAAGAAAAATATGGCATGACATGGAATGAAGGAAATAGAATGAGAAACCAATGGACATTTAGTTTCCCTCATCCATGTTCCTTACAGGTAGACAGGCGAAAGAGCTCACGGGGCAGTTGGAGCCCCCCATCTTTATAGCTCCCTTTCCTACATTTTCTTTTGATAGTTCCTGAAAAAATGGGGGAACACTAACCTGCATCCAAGAAACTTAGCTGTTTTTTTCTTCCCTAAGCAAAAAAACTCACCAACAACCTGGAATGGTTTAACACCCCTTGTTGGTGTTATTCAGGCATTTCTCAGAAATGCTAATGAACAATTCACTTTGGCACTTTAGACAAACACAATCTGGTGGTTGTTGTTCATGCATCATTCACACTTGCTAATGATTGACTCTCTGGCTTTTACGTGCCTGAGCCCAACCTTCGAAGTCTAAGGGGGCGGGGCTGAAAAGCAAGTAACTAGCTCCCCAGAGGTGAAACTTGCAAGTTTCTCAGCTTGAGGTTTAAACTCATGGCTGCTTAGGCACCACCTAGTTAACTGGACTAAATGGAACAAAATAAAACCCCTAGCCACCTTCACCAACGCCACCGCCACCGACGTGATGATGTGCAAGTGTTTACTAGGCGTTCCTTGTGTAAAGTGCTGTGTTAAAATAAATACTGTGTTACAGGCAAGGTAAAGACACAGTTCTTGACCTTCTGAGGTTTTATAACCTCAAAGGATAGGGGCAGCAGAGATAAATATATGAATGACTGAACACATGAATAATTAAACACAAATGTGTCCTGTTCACTCTTGCTCCAGAGCTCCGCAGATAGAGGTGTGAGAGAAACACTTTTAACATTCACTTAGCACATGGAGGCAGTTTCTACCTCTGATTTTTTCAAAGGAAAAACACAGCAAGCGAGCATATTTCTCCCCTGGCTGTTTTCTAGATGAAAAACATAGGGCTTTGTCAATTGGATTTGGTTAATTCCACGGAACATAGCCTCTGAGATCACAATCTTATCTAGATAAACCCAGACTGGGTGACTCTATAAGTTTATATAAAGGTAGTTTTTTATAAGTTTTCTTTTAAAGTCTGCATGGTTCTGACTTTTTTACTTTTTCACAGAACAACTGTTTGCCCCTACACTTTCCCCCTGTGCTGTTATTTTTCTGTCTGAGAAGAAACCTTTGGGGGAATGTGGAGCTTGCAGACATTATATTCCTCAATGGTACTTTTGTGCTTTGGGCATTTGTTGTCAGGACATAATTCTGAATTATTCTGAGTTATCCATGACAGGGGTGGGAGTAGAGGGCTCAGGGTTCTCAGATGTACAGACCAGCAGGGGGTTAATCCCCTCTACAAACATTATATTCTCTTCTGACCCAAGTATGCATTGGAATCAAGGGTAAGAAGTTTCTTTTCAAGCTTCCCTTTCCTTCTTTATGTGTGTACCTCAGAATGTTGGCCAGCCTCGGCTTTGGGATGAGGGGGTTCCAGTCTGGCTAATGGGGAAGATGCTCAGTGATTCGAGCAGATTTCAGTACTAACTGGGTGTGTCAATATGGAAGTGTCACTTATGTGTGGGTTTACAAGAGCATAAAGTCTGGGATGCTTAACCTTTCCTTTTTTTTTTTTTTTTTTTTTTTAAAGATTGTTTAAAGAAGATTGCTATTTAGCCTAAATAATATTAAATTATATTAATTAAAATATTAAATAATAGTCTGATAGGTGACATAGTGATAGTTTCTCCACATTGGGTATATTAGAACATTAACTAATTGAATCCTTTTTAAAATTTTATTACAGATAGTGCTTTGATTGGAACAGTGAGAGTAAAACCCTCCCAGTATTTTGAATTTAATAAACCTTGTTACCGGTGGAATCACTGTCATCAATTTTTCCAAAGGGGAACAGTAAATCTGGTGGCTGTTCATTTTTCCCAAAATTTGATCAGAACACAAGGTCTTTTACCAAAAAACCATTCGCTTTTCACCATATTAGTATAATTTACTTATGATGATGTTTGGGTATTCATATAATATAAACTTTATAGTAATTTATATATTGTTTGCAAACCATAAACAGGCTGTTGACAGCAACTTTTGTAGCACTGGATATGTGAAGTATATATAGAATTAGAAAATATTGTTTAAACTGTAGTATAACTATTTAAATTTTAATGTCTGCGTAATTACAGTCATTTGAATATTCTGTTAAAACACAACAAATGTGTTATGATGGATGTCGACAGCTTTTCATCAACTCACTTTCAGTTGAAGAAAATGTAGCTAAGGAAGATTAAGAAGGTAATCTGGTGAGAGAAAGAAAGTGCTCACCCTGTCACAAATGAAATTTAGACTAAACCATTCTAGAGTCAAATAGAGAACCAACCCTTAAATACTGACCCTTATAAAACTCTGCCAATCCTGGTGTTAAAAAAAAATTTGAGCAAATAGCAAACAATACTTCATTCTTCCAGAGTATTCTTCAGAGCTTTTCTTTACCTAAGGAAAAGGCACAAAAGTATTGTGTATTTATGTAATTCTCCCTACATCCTTTATGAGTACTGTTAATCTCACTTTACAGGTGAAACAGCAGAAATTCAAAGAAAGGTGGTCACTGGAATTTTCACAGATGCTAGAGAGGACACACAGCATCATCACCATACTTGCTTATGAATATGGGGACGTTACTATTTTCTATAGGTTGAAGTTTTAGGTAGAAAAGCATTTGCTCCTGGAGTAAAGCCACTTAAGACGGTTAAGAAAAGGGTTGTAGAATTGAAGGTATTCCAGCTGCTGCTTTGAGTAGGGATTTCTGGAAGCTTCTCAGGCTTTGGAATACAAAATGACACTAAAGCGGACAGCCTCAGTCTAATTATAGAAGAAATACGAGCAAGGGTAGCCCTTAAGCTTTATTGCAGAATCAAAGAGACACACTGACTTATGCATATTCCTTTCTGATTTTTGGTTCACTTCAGAATAAAAATATCTAAAGTGGGAAAACTATGTGGACTGTTGAGTGAACTATCATATAAAATGTTACAGCTCTTGTAGTGTAGTACCATTTGATATTCCTGGTATCTCTCTATCTGGATCAAAAGAGTAAAAATGGTAACTTATAATGATCATGGCTGTTGGGTTTTAAATTGCTGTGCGTTCTAGAAATCAAAGCCAGAAATAATAGTTGAACACTTTTGTTTTCATGAAGAATTTCCTCCATATTGTCCAAATGAAAACATGTTCACAGGATTTAGCCTTAGAAAAGTGTTTAATTGTCAAAGACTGATATTTGGAAACTTTCAGGAGATGATTGTGAATAATCTGAAATAATCCAGATGTAAAGCTTGTTTAAAAGAAATAGGGTGCACTTGGGTTGAGATAACAAAGCTCGCATAGCGGAGGAAAGCACTAATTCAAATGCATTCCAGAGCGGATGTTCATGGAAACTTCTTTCCAGTTCTGCCTACTGTTGAGTCTTTACAGTGTACTTCAAGAGGCTCTAAAGTGATTTTGTCATCTAACCTCTGGAATTACCAGTCATTGCTGGGACTCTCGGTCTGGAAAGAGTAAATAGAAGGGATAGTCCAAGCATCGAGGAGAGAGTGTTGGGCACACTGTCGACTTACAATAAAACACTGTTATCACACTACAAATACTTCAGTGGAATAGTAGCATAACCTCCAGCCACTGGTCTATGCTAAGGATCTCCCCACAGTGGTCTTAAAATCCATCCGTCTTGTCTTTTTAAGTCACATAAATGTTGGAATGTTTTTCTCCGCTTTTTTTCTTTTTCTTCTTGGCTCTTCCCTAGACTGCCTTTCAGCCCTGTCCCATCCAGCTTTGACAGTTTCGAATGTTTTGTTCACCCCTCTTTGAACAAGCTCCAATAATATGTAAAAAAAGAGAGGGTAAATGGTCGTGTGGGTTTTCCCTCCCCTTTCCCCCCTTTTTGCCATTCCTTTTCCCCAAAGAAATTGAAGAGGGAGAAGAGGGGGGTGGAATTAGATGTAAGTTGGCTAGAAGAGCCCATGACGGGTTTTGTTATCAGCTCTGAATGAGGGTACCAGATCTAAAGTCAGTCCTGAGTCCTGCTTTGTTGGAGCCAGAGCGAGGTTGGTGGAAAACCTGGCGGGACTGCAGGCCAACCCAAGAAAGAGTGTTTCATTAATTACAGATTAACTGTGTGGAGTGATTAGAACACAGTAGATAAAAATGCAGATGTTTCTGCACTCCAGTAGAATGAGAACCACTCCTGATCCTGTCAAAAGAACATCTTGAATCAAAGGGACTTCATGGGAGCAAAAGCAAGAGTTTTGTGTTTTGGTGTTATGGTGTGGCCTTTTAATCGTTAAACCCTTTTATAGTGGTAAAATGAACATCCATTGTCATGGACATACCAGTGAGGCCATCCAACCTGGTGACAAGGGTGTGCTTTGCTATGGGGGACACACAGGCAGACCTGCAGGATTCACAAGGTAACAGCAGCAGTACATCACAACGAGAAAAGGCAGCCAGGTTAGTTTGTTCACAATGTTTTCCTCTGCAACACCCTCTTATGCTGAACACGCCCAGCATAATGAACATTAGTATTTTACAGATGGCCGGTTCCCTTTTGTTTCCACACACTGTTTTACTGGCTCAGTTTAATTTTTACTGTTCTTCAAGTGAAGGTTACTCAGAAAAAGTTGATCGGAAATGCCATTTTATCCTTAATTACTTATTTACAGCTATGGCAGAGCCATTAGCATTGTCAGATGGATGAAATTGCATTTCCCCCTCTCCTGCAGTTAGCCTAACTATCCACTCTGCGCCAGAGGTGATATTTATTGAAGAAACTTCATTCTTAGAAAGAAACCTACCTTTTGGCTCACCTCATAAAAAGGCTCTCAAATTTCTTTTCTTCCCTGAATATTCACCAAACTCCGAAGTTCCACCATTCTTTTCTCCTACAGTTTTATATCAAGAAAAATACTAGATCTTCTACTATAGCTTTTTTTCTCTTTAGAAACTCTGCACCCAGTAAACACTAACTTTCCATCCTCTCCTCCCCTGAGGCCCTGGCAACCACCATTCTACTTTGTCTCTATGAATTTGACTACTCTAGGTACCTCTATAAGTGGAATCACATAATATTTGTCCCTTTGCCACTGGTTTATCTATCTTTAAGGTTTACTCGTGTTGTAGCATGTGTCAGAATTTCCTTTCTTTATAAGGCTGAAAAATAGTCTATTATATGTGTATACCACATTTTGTTTATCCATTCATCCATCCATGGAAACTTGGGTTTCTTCTACCTTTTGGCTATTGTGTAAATAATGTTGCTAAAAACCTGGGCATACAAATCTTCCTTCAAGTCCTTGCTTTCAATTCTTTTGGGTATATATCCAGAAGAGAATGGCTGGATCATATGGTAATTCTATATTTAATTGTTTGAGGGTCCACGATACTGTTTTCCATAGCAGCCATACCATTTTACAGTCCTACTAGTAATGCACAAAGGTTCCAGTTTCTCCATATTCTTGCCAACGCTAGTTATTTTCTAATTTGTTTGTTTGCCTGTTTGTTTTTTGAGGATAGCCGTCTTAATGGGTGTGAAGTGGTATCTCATTGTGGTTTTAACATGTATTTCCTTAATGATTAGTGATGTTAAGCATCTTTTTATATGTTATTGACAATTTGTATGTGTTCTTGGAGAAATGTTTGTTCAAGTCCCCATGCCCATTTATGAGTTAGGCTGTTGGATTTTATTATTATTATTATTATTATTATTATTATTATTATTATTAAGCTGTAGGAGTTCTTTATATATTCTGGATACTAACCTTATTAGATATATAATTTACAAATATATTCTCCCATTCTGTAGGTTGCCTTTTAACTCTGTTAACAGCATTCTTTGATGCAAAAAGTTTTTAATTTTGCTTAAGTCCAACTATCTATTATTTCTTTCATTGCCTGTACTTTTGGTGTCATTTCTTGGTGGCATGAAATCATTGCCAAATCCAATGATTTTTCTATGTTTTCTTCTAAATTTAGAGCTTTAGATGTTACATTTAGGTTTTTGATTTATTTCTAGTTAATTTTTGTCTATGGTGTAAGGTAAAGGTCTGACTTTTTTTTTTTTTTTTGCATGTAGATATTCAGTTTTTCCAACATCCTTGGTAGAAAAAACTATCCTTTCCCCATTGGTTGGTCTCCGTGTCACCATTGGAGTGATCAAAATCCATCATTGCCCCTGGGGAGTCTCACTTTTTTCCAACAATGTGGTAAAGAACTACAGATCAGCAAGACTTAGAAAAAGTAAGATTCATTAAAGTACGTTTCAAGAGAGAAACTATGTAAGAGATGGCCATAGTGTCATGGAAGTGGGGAAGTCTGCATTATATTTGGGCTGTGATGGGTGGTTACAAGGTAGTGCTAGCTTATTGGCATGTGAGGTCATTTTGATTGACAGTTGGCTGTTATATAACCTTTTGTTTACTGTACATGCAGTTACCCAGAATTCAGTCTGTTATAATTAGATTCATGAACTTCCCGGCATATGTATTATAATGATGGTATAACAAGGCTAAGGTCAAAGAAGGACAGTGTATGTACTAACTGTACAGGTGTTTGCGGTTGGACTAAATCAGCAGTTATTTCTGTAGTTTTTCCTTCCTGGTATTTCATGATGTAATGGTATGTCAGGAGGTAATGGCAATCTTTAACATAAAATGGGCGTTTCAGGGAGGGCCTAAGGGAGGTCTCTGGGTTGGACTTGCATTCCCCTGTCTCTCATGTCTACTTAACTGCCTAACAGTGGCATCTTGTTGAGTATTATTTGACCAAGTATGTGGAGGTTTATTTCTGAGCTCTCTATTCTAATCCATTGATCTATATGTCAGTCTTTATGCTAGTATCATATTTTGATTACGATAGCTATGTAGTAAGTTTGGAAATCATGAAGTGTGAGACCTCTAACTTTGTTTTTCATTTTCAAGATTGTTTTGCCATTCGGGGGACCTTAAGGTTCTTTATGAATTTTAATATAGGTTTTTTTGTTTTTGCGGAAAACATCATCGGGATTTTCACAGCGATTGCATCGAATCTATACATTGTTTTAGGTAGCACTGACATATTAATAATATTAAGTCTTCCATTTTATGAACACAGGATGTCTTTCCATTTATTGGTGTCTTTATTTTCTTTCAGCAATGTTTTGTAGTTTTTAGCATACAAGTGTCACCTCCTTGATTAAGTTTATTCCTAAGTATTTTATTCTTTTTGATGCTCTTTTTTTTTTTTGTAAATAGAATTGTTTTCTCAATTTCAAAACAATTGTTTTCTCAAATTGTTTATCTGATGTAGTTTTTAATAAAAATATATAAATCTTTCTATCAAATTTCCACCCAAATCTCATTCTAAAGACAATGAATGATACATTGACCAGTGGCAGATGGCCACTAATGAAAATGCACAATTCAATTAAAATTTTTTTTAAAGTAAAACAGCATTAAGATGTTGTTTATAAATCAGAAAATATTTCATATTTATAGTACCTAACAGGTTACATATATAACATGAATCTTGAAATGATACATTCTGAAGTCAAGAAATTTCCAAATAAAGTTTTGAAAGAAAAGTAATTTACCTACTCAAAATTTTCTGGGAATAATAGTCTTGCAAATAAGCCTAGAAATATAAAGTTCACCTATTTTATACTTGCATTTGAGAGCTCTTAGTAAAATGAATGGCATGTTTTTCCCCTAATTCTTTTTGTGTGTGTGTGTGGATGGTGCCATATAGTCGATGTAGGTTTCACACTTCACGCCAAAGATGTAAGACTATTTATTTATTCAATAGTTCCTCTTCCAAGAAAATCAGAGTACTTCATGACATCCAGAATAAGTATGTGTGTGTTCAGGTACATGCAAGTGTGTTCTGTAAAATGAGACATGTCTCCCTACTTTGTAGTGACATGACATAGTTATACCAACTCTGATTAAATTTAATTAAATATTGGATAAAAATTAAAAAAAATTAGTCAAGCATTTGTTTTGTTTGTTGATAGTATTTATGTGTTTATGTTTGTAGCCTTGCTTTTTTCTCTATGAGTTAACATGTTTTCTTTTAATAAAATTTTTACAGAAAAAAATCTTTAAAAGAGGCCATACGGACAGATTTTTAGCAATACTAAGTGCTAAATATTTTTTTTAATTTTTAATTAGATATTTATTATCCTAAAAATACAATCTTTTTGACTTGACACTAAAAAAAATAAATAAAAATTCAGCGATAACTAAAAAAGAGATTAGTCTCTCTGGTTACCCAAGAATTAAGTTCTACAATCACAGAATAATATAAATCATTTTTTTCTTTTAAGTTTTAATTTGAAAAAGATATATTAAAGCAAAATGTTTGGATTAACATTAGTCCATGGCATGTAACTATTTAGAGCAAGGTACTCACTTTTAACAAAAGCATTAACACTTTCTGGCTGCCCTAGTAAATGGAATAAATTATTCTTTCATTTTAATAAATTATACCTTTAAAATTATATGAAGAAAGATACCACAACTACTAAAATGATTAGCATACTAAAGAATTGATTAACTTGTTAGGAAAATTAATTTCACACCTGACATAGTTTTTCACATATATATGTATTGACTTTTAAAAACCAATAAAGATTATATATCTTCCTTATTAATCTACATCTTATATAAAATCTAACATTAAAATGTTAAAATGTACCTTAAAGTAATTTTCTACATATGTGTTATTTAAATGCTAGTGATGCTATTAGAATTCATTGAGGCCCAGAGATTCACGTCAACACGGCTGCAATTCCAGGAAAAAGTCATATTAAGTATGCATCTAATTAAAGAGAAAATACTTATATATGCTACCAAAATTCATGAGATGGTCATCAAACTTATACCACTATTTACATGAACCCAAATCACATTTATGTATTAGCAGTCTTAGCCTAGGAAATTGTCAAGAAAGCTTACAAAAATAAATCACGATTTCTTTAAAATTAGAGCGAGTCCACTAATCCACAGAGAAAACTGGTGTGAACTAGTAAAAAGATTTTCTTCCTCAAGGTTCTTTATTTCCATTTTTTTGGAAAACAATTGTGATATATAATTTTGTTAGAAAGGGCGCTTTAGATAGGAAATTACAAATATTAAATATACAAAGGGATACCTCTATGTCTATAATGTAATTAGAGTCCCCTTTAATGTTTTGCTTTGTGTAGTGCACAGCCTGCACAACTGTTCAATGTTTTTAAGAGACATAAAGCTGATCCTAATAATTCGTTGGATTAGATCCTGTAAGTTTAGACAAAATAACGATATGCTATAAATTACGTAAATATGCTCAAACTTTCTTATCATAGTAGTGAGAACAGATCAGAAGGCTGAAGAAGGTTGAATAACTTATGTATGATCGGAGAATTCATTACTTGACTTTGTTACCCAAGAATGCCCAATATATATTCACTTTACTAAGACAGTAAGGAATGTACTGGTGAGAGTGACTCTGGTGACTTTGAGAAGCTCATTGGTGCCTCTCATATGCAGCATATGATCAATAGCAGGAATTCTACCATGGACCTGGACTGCTTATTTTTTATTTTTTTATTTTTGAACTGTCTATTAACAATGGGAATGACAGACACTAGAATGCCAGAGACCAATAACAACACTTAACCATTAGAGGAAAGGTGGGTATAATTTTACTATAATGGGCAGCAAGACTGAAGTGAAAATTATGTATTCTTACCCAAAGGGATCTATAGCCATGAATAATAGATCATGGTGTTCCTAGGAGTGAGATAGATAGGAGGCTGCCCAAGGTGTTGCTTGACTTGGAAAACTGAGAGAAATATCTAGGAGATGTGAGACATTGAATGGAAAACAGAGCTTCTTCACCAATTTTCCAGATATAAGTCAGTTCTCAGATCCAGACCTCATTAATTAAAAAGGAGTCTGGGTTCCCTTAAAGAAGGGCCTTGCAATGCTATTGCAAGTATATATGTTAAATATTATATCGATCTTTTGCCAGGACAACTGGTTATTGAGGGAAAAGGGAATATCCACATTTTCAAAGATTTCAGATTTGAGATCTGAGCTGACACTAATTCCAGAAGACCAGAAATGATATACTGGCCCACCAGTCAAAGGGGTAGAGGCTAGGAACTTGACTAGTTTACCTCACAATTATAGTATGACTATTAACTGATGGAAGTAGAGTGCTATGGTAACTAACACCTAAAAATGTGGAAGTTGCACTAAAATTGGACACTAGGTAGGAACTAAAAGAATTTTGGGAAGCATGACAGAAAAGCCTTAAGTTGCCCTGAAAAGACTAGTTAGAAATATAGACATTTTAGGTGCTTCTGGTGAGGGATCAGAAGGAAATGAAAAACATATTCTTGGAAACTGAAGGAAAGGCATTCCTTGTTATATTATACAGTGGTAGAAAGCTTAGCTGAATTGTGAAAAGCAGAATTTTTCTATGGTTAACATATATTTAGCTAAGGAAATTTCTAAGCAAATGCTATTGATCATATCCTTGTTTCTTCTTGCTGCTTGTAGTAAAGTGTAAGAAGGAGATACATTAAGTGAAGAACTGTTCAACAAAGAGAAACAAGGACTTGATGATATGGGAAATGCTCAGCCTACCTTGACTGTGAAAGATGTCAAACAGGAGATTCACTGTTAGGAAAGCATGCCTTGAGAGAAAACCAAGGGTAGTACTGGACAATCATTGGCTAGTACTTTGAAAGGAACAAAAGGTGAGAGTATTCCCTCACAAAGAGGGTCCTTTGAAGAGATTCAGCATTTGACTCATGGATTCACTCAACCATCTTTGCTGAACCCAGAAATAGAGATGGAATTATCCAGGAAAGACCTGTGGAGGACTCTCTTGTCTAATGGTGTCAATCTCCATGATGTAAATGGAAGCCTCAAAAGGTTTTTGAGAATGTTTTATCAGCAGCAACACTGCAAGCTTGGATGGAATGGGACAAAATGAAGGAAGAATGATTCTGAGGGCAGATTTGGGGGCCCGGAGGTACAGAGGCTGGATCCATGAGCATAGAGGGTTACACTCAGGCCTTAAAAACTAATGGAGTTTGTTCTGCTGGATTTCAAAATTCCTTGGGACTAGCGACCGCCTTCTTTCTTTCATTTTCTCCCATTTAAGGCTGTCCTGCCATTTTATTTTGGAGGCAGATTCCTTGTTTTCCATTTTCACAGGTTCGCAGATAGAGAATGTTACCGCAGGATGTATCAAAGCAAGACTCTCACCCATATCTAATTTAGATAATTAGATTTGGGACTTTTGAGGGATGATATTTAGATAAAATTTTTGGCTTCAGTTGATGCACTAATGGGTTGATTTTTATGGATTTGGAGATAGCATAAATGTATTTTTCTTGAGGGATGGACATGAATCTTTGGATCTCAGAGGGCAGAGGCTAAATAGTGGATACCCAAAGATGATAAGAGATCCTAATCCCTGGAACCCATAAATTATGTCATATAAGGAAACAAAGTCTTAGCAGATGTAATTAAATTAAAGATCTTGACACAGGGAAATTGTCTGGGTAGCCTGTAACTCCAATCACAAGTGTCCTTATAAGAGAAAGACAGAGAGAGATTGCACCCAGAGAAAAAAAGGCAAAGTGATCACAGAGGCAGGGACTGGAACGATGCCACCACAGATCAAAGACTGTTTGCAACTACCCCATCTGCTTTAAAAATCAAATAGATCATAACAAATGATGGTGGATGACTTTGGGTGGTAACCCCAACTGCAGCTGCCATTCCAATAGAAGGTTTTTATAGCAATAGATCAACACAGATTATTGATCTTCTGAATGCATAATTTTTTATTCTATCAAGAGGGAAGATCAAAAGAAGTTGGCCCTTTCCTGCCAATGATAGCAGTATATATTCACTCTCTTTCACCAGGGCTATGCTAATTTTCCTGCTTGCTCTCATGATCTAGACTTCAGGAACCCAAATCCCTCTCAGTCTACAAAATGTCATTTTTGTCCATTATATTGATGACACATTGAAAATTGGACCTGTTCAGAAGGAAGAGGTCATTATCGTGCATATCTTAGTAAAGTGTTACAGGATAGAAGATAAATTCAGTGAAAATTCAAGGACCTGACACATAATGTATTATTTAGTGATCCAGGGGTCTTGAACATGCTAGGATAATTCTGTTATGATAAAGCATTACTGTTGTACCTCATCACTTCTACCATTAAAAAAGAGGCATTGTACTTACTTGATGTACATCTTCAATTTTAGAGGCAGCAAACCCCATTTGGGAATATAGTTAGCTTATGTTAAATTTTCGTATAATAAAGTTGCTTCTTACAAACAAACAAACAAACAACTCTAACAGTTCCTAATGGTGGAGAGAATGTAAGACATTAATCTCTTACATATTGCTGAGGAAAGAATCAATAAATAGGCAATTTGGAAAGCTGTTTGCTAATATTTTGTAAAGTTGAAATTCACATATCCTTTGAATTGGTATTTTCTTTTTTAGTAAGACATCATGTACACCTGAAAACATCTAGAAAATGTTTTTAGCACTATTCATAATAGCAAAGCAAAGAGTTAATGGTGGTACATTTATACAGTGTAATACCATATAAGTTAAATGAATAAATTACAGCATTGTAGGACCATAGATAAATCTTAGCAAGATAATGTTGAATGACAAAGTAGATTTCCAGAGATGACATACAGTATTATAAAGTTAAAAAAGAATAAGCAATGTAGTTTTAGGAATACATAGAGATGTGATAAGATTATCAAAATTATCCAGCACAACTGACATGGCTTGAGGAAAACAGAAGGATAAGATGGAGAACTGTGTTGGTAATAGAAGTTTTGAACAAAAGTTTAGTTCCCATGTTTGGTGGTCAGTTCATGATGTTTGTAACATTATTAAAAACGAATAAACAAAAATATAAGTAAAAGAGAGCCTTGTATGGGCCAGTGATGAGAATGTGTCTACTTCTTTGGATTAAGCTATCGTGTCTATAGAAACTCCCATTAGAAACTAAATATCAACCTGCGGAGTGCATGTAAGTTTACATATTCTCACACAAGAGAAGCATACTGAGATCAAGCCCCTAGATAAGTGAAGTTTGATGAGGAAGAAGGATAGAGAGTTTAGGCAGAACCTGTGAGAAAGTGAAGGGGACAGGGAGGCAGAATCTTGAGTGGAAGGAAGGCGGTTTTTAAGAGGCATGCAGTGTTACCTTTCCTTTGTTTAAAATATTATCCAAGCCTGCTCTTCTCCCAGCCTATTTAGTTTTTAATTATTTCCTGAATATAAACATTTGAAATCCAAACAAAGCATAATTATAAGATTCCAAGGTTTGATCTGAATAATTTTGAGCAAGAACTAGGACTCTAAATTTGACATATCTTTGAGAAAAGTAGATTCCATAAAAGTTATATATTCCATATTCTATAGAGAAAATATTACTCAAGTTTGTTGATGATAATGTTTCTTTTTGCTTTTGAAAGACGAGGGAAAATATTTACACATTTGTCTCCTGAACTTTAATTTAAATAATTAGTCCTAAAAAAAAAAAAAGCCTTAAAAACTCTTTTGGGACAAATTTTTTTTCAGTTCATGTCTTCACAAAGTTAATATTTTATCCTTGATGCTACAGACTTTCAAGAACTTTTTTCTTTTCATATGTTATTCAAAGTTGGGAAATAGATTACTCACCAATAAATAGATTTGAGAGAGTAAAATCTCATAAAACACAAAATAAAGATTTTGTTTTTCCTATACTAAACAAAAAATTCAAAGAACTATATATGATTTTAAAATAACAAAAGCCAAACATACAAAGTAAAACAAACAATAAAAATATTATGTCTAAATATGTGTTTGAAATCATCTTAGACCGTGTTCATTTTTAAAAAGTACAATTGTCAACGTAGGTTAAGAAATAGTCTGTTTACACTTGGGACATGTATAACAGTCATGATTTTATGAAGCCTTTGAGAATTTGGCTTCTCTTTGCAGCAAGACTGCGTCAAGTATAATGTTCCTCTTGGATCTGTAGGAATGTGAACAAAAGGAAGAAATCCCTTCACTTGCTGAACTTTATTCTCTTGTCAAAGTTAAAGCAATATTTATTTTCCTTCTCCCTGCTTCTTACAGGCCTATAGTAAATCAAAAAAGTAAACTCGCAGGTTCATTGTATAAGGGGCTTACTTCTAGGCCTCTACAGTTGCCACAGTAACTAATTAGAAATTTGCATCTCTAAGAGAATTATTTAATGCTGATGTGTAAGCCCTTTTATTCTTTGGAGCTGGGCCTTTTGCTAGGAAGTTTCTGGTAGATGTTGGGCCTCGAGGTCATACTGTACAAGCTCTAAACGTAGGTGGCCCTGGTTTCTCCCTTTTTATCTGGATGATTCATACCCAGTGAAGAAAATGTCTTGCCAGGTCTTTGTTGAATGGTGGGCATCTGAAAGGCGACACTTGATTCATTTGGCCGCCATTTGTTTTAACCTGTAACTTCTTCCCCATTGCTCATTAGCTAACTCTTGTGTAATTGAGTCATGCGTGTTAAACTAGTAGAGTTGAGTTATGCCATCCACTGACAGATATCTCTCATTAGACTTGTTGTGAAGCTTAAGAAGACAACGTTTTCCCAATGAAAAGAAAAGTATTTTGCAAACTTGGACAATGTGCAACAGTAATATGAGGATGAACATTTCCCTGAAGAGCTGTTTCTTTTCTAAGGTTTAAACCTGATGCTCCTCCAGGGTAGAAAAAAGAGAAAAGCCCTCTTGTGGTGCAAAGACAGAGGTAAAAAGGAAGGGGCTGGGGACTTAAACAACTTGTCCTGAATCTAAGAAGGTGCTGACTGCTTTCAGAGCTGCCATTCTGTGCTGCCAGCACGTTTGGGAGATGATTGGGGGCACAGGGGAGAAATGGATTCCGTGCTTCGCAATCCCCAGCCATCTACTCCTACCAAAGCAGGGGAGCCCCTGAGTTTACTGCAGCTGAGGGACAAAACAAGACAATGACCAATCCTGTGACCAAAAATAGATTCGGCATGCTTGAGTTCAATGCAGCATTATGTGCAATAGGCAAAAGGCAGAAGCAGCATTATGTGCAACAGGCAAAAGTTGGAAGCAGCCCAGGTGTCTGCAGATGGATGAATAGACAAAACGTGATATAGACAAACAGTGGAATCTTATTGAATCTTAAAAAGGGAAGAAATTCTGACACATCCTGCAATATGAATAGACCTTGTGGATCTTATGCTAAGGGAAATAAGCCAGTCACAAAATGACAAATACTGCATACTCTACTTATATGAGGTATGTAGGTGCTATAGACCAAATGTCTGTATCCCCCCAAATTCCTATGTTGAAACCTAATTCCCATTGCGATGGTATTTGAAGGCGAGGCTTTTGGGAAATGAGTCATTCGTGAGGGTGGAGCTCTCATGACTGAAATTAGTGTCCTCATAAAAAACACCTCTTAGCGATTTCTCATCCCTTCCACCACATGAAAACACAGCTGTGGAAGCCAGCCATCTATGAACCAAGTAATGGGCTTCCACAAGACACTGGATCTGCTAATATCTTGATCTTGGACTTCCCAGTCTCCAGAACTGTGAGAAATAAATGTCTACTGTTTAT
This sequence comes from Rousettus aegyptiacus, assembly GCF_014176215.1. Taxonomy (NCBI): domain Eukaryota; kingdom Metazoa; phylum Chordata; class Mammalia; order Chiroptera; family Pteropodidae; genus Rousettus; species Rousettus aegyptiacus. Next base: position 165,009,063 of record NW_023416284.1, read on the forward strand.
AAGCCACTCAGTCTATAGTATTTGTTTTAGCAGCCTGACGTAAGACACTAGAGTAGTCAAATTCATAGAAACAGAAAGGAAAATGGTGGTTTCTGGGGGGTGGGGGAGGTGGGGAGGTGGTGAATAGGAAGTTGTTGCTTGATAGGTATAAAGTTTCGGTTTTGCAAAATGAAAAAGTTCTGAAAATTAGTAGCACAACAATATGAATATACTTAACACCATTGAACTTTATATTTAAAAATAATTGATGGTAAATTTTATGTTACGTGTTTACCACAATTAAAAAAAAGACTATATTTAGTATAAAGGTGGGAAGAGCAGTAGAGCTCCCCTTTGAAGGGATTAAAAGAAAGGTGATCACTTTTATGCCCTCTAAAGAGAACTAGATCAGTTTTGTGTGACGTAAAAGAAGGCAGAGCAGGGCCAGAAGGTACTGGCTTCCCCTGCCGATGGATGGAGGGACACCATGCTGACGGAGGCACCAACTCTGAGTCTCCACGGTCACTGCCCTAGCCACTGCACCTGTACATCTGGGGAAACAAACATTCGAAATACAATCTTGCGCATATTCTGGAGGCAGGAGGAATTAAATCTCTAGTTAATAACCATTTCCTAAAAAGTTTTGCTCAGAAAAAATGTTTGTGTCTATTTTTTTTTAAATTATAAACAAAAATTAATACATTTGAGTAATTGTCTGCATGTTTGTTTCTATCCCAACTCTATTTCTCAGGCTCATGAAAGACAGTTCTCTAAGAAATTGAAAAAAAAATTGATTTTAAATGTAAAATGATCCTACCTCAATTTTGCTGTATAGAAGGCATTGTCTAATGAGTTTAAAGATTATTACGTCCTTATTTTCAGTGGGTTTTCCTTGAAGTTAGGAGCTACAGATATCTTCCTAAATGAATGATTTTGAATTATTATTTTAACCATAGGTACTAGCACAGTGTCTAAGGCATTGAAATTATGCTTTAAAGCTCAACAAACTCTATCCAACCAGAATTATATTTATTTTTAACTGAATTTTTGTCACGAGACTTTATTTCAACTCAATTTTTGTAGAATACCATTAACTTGCCATTTAATTTTATATTAATTTCTAGCTCACTCAAAAGTTTGACTAATAATTTATGAAGTTTACTAGAACATTTTCTAAAAATATGCAATGATTCCATGAAAAACATAAAGATGTATATTGCATATGTCTATGCAATACATATTTTATTTTTTAAAAATAGTAAAATAATTTTAAAGGCCGCTTTTAAGGTACGATCTTCCATACTATGACCAGTGGAAATGTCCTAATTTCGCAGCTGACCATAAGGTTTCAATCAGTGTATCTAATTATGGACTGATAAATAGAAAGCTATTTCCTCAGGGATAGATCAGTTTCTCTAGGTTCAAGGTCATTTCATTAACACCTACATGTCAAGAGCCCTAAGGTAGGAGAATGAAACAAATACATGTAACTGATGATTAGAAATGACAGAAAAAACCTGGAATGTCAAAATCGGGAATGGAAAATTATAAAATACATCGCTACAAATAAAGTCAACAGAAACGCGCTAAAATGTTTTCTAAGGGTGTTTCATATTCATTCATTCAGGTAGTCCCCATCTTCACTCATTAGAACCCTCACCAGGACACTCCTGGAGCTCCACTCAGATATCCTTTCCTCTCATAAACATAGGGACACTTTTCCTCTCAGAACATTTTATCTTGTGAGAGCATTTGCCATGTTATTTTCATATTCCTGTTCTGTACTATGTTTCGTTCTTTATTGTATCATCTATAGGACTTGACATGATACTGTGCAAGTACAAGCTGCTCAATTCCTATTTATTAAATTGTGTTTGTGTGTAGGCCCAAGATGTTTTACTGAGTGTTTTCTATGTTCATAAACTAATCTAAGTAATTATTGCTAGACTGAAAACATATTTGTAATTATTTTTATTGACAATTACTTAAAAATTTTGTTCCCAGAGAATAAGATCGTTCAAAAACTGTACATGAATTTAACATTCAGGAAGGTTAACCAAACCATCTGGAATTCAAAGCAATAAGTATGAAGTGAATTTGATAAAAGTGGGCAAGTCCCAGTTTAGAATGCGTCTGCTAGCTCAGAACAGAACAGCAATGCAAAATGAACCAAAATGAAGCTAGACTAAGCCTAGTTTTGTGAAAACTAAAAAACACACTATTTTCTATATTGCTACAGCAAAGTTTTGGTCCAAACAATTTATTTGTTTTATCAGTGATTGTGGGAAAACAGGCAATCTTAAATATCACTGGTGGGAGAATTAATGGTACAAATTTTAACCCAGGGAATTTGATTCTATCTATCAATATTACAGGTGCACATACTCTTTACCTCAGTGCTTTTGCTTCTAAGAATTTATCCTACAGATATACTCACACAGGTGCAGAATGATATATGCACAAAGCTTCTCATTGTTTTGTTGTTTCTAAAGCAAAAGTTGAAAATAATTTAAGTGTTTATCAGTAGAGGATTGGTTAAATATTGTACATATTTACACTGGAAATGCAGCTGTTAAAAATAATTAAATATTGACATTATTAAATATTGATTTAGGAGAATTCCAAGATTTTTTTAAGTAAATAAATAAGCAAACAAAGCTACCAAATGCAGAATAGTGTATAGTGCAAGCTACCATTGTGTGAAAAGAAAGGCAAAAAATATATATATGATTTTGTTTGAATATGCATAAAATATTTCTGAAAAACACACACACACACAAAAACTGGTCCGTTGGTTACCTCTGGAGACAACTGGGTGGTTGGTAAATAGTAGAAGGAAGACATTTACTCTATCAACTTAAAATAATTTGGTATTTTAATTATGGAAATTCACATAACATTGAATTAACCATTTTTAAAGTGCACAATTCAGTGGTATTCTATGTCCACGATGTGTGAGCTGCTACCTCTATCTAGCTCCAGATTTCCATCACTCGAAACGCTACCCTAAGAGCCAGCTCCTCCTCATTACCCCTCCCTTCACCCCTGGCAACTGCCAACCTTCCTTCTGTCTCTGGGAAGTTATCTATTCCAGATATTTCATATCAATGAACCATACACCATGTGCCCGTGTGTGTCTGTCTTCTCTCACTTAGCATAATGTTTTCAGGGTTACCTTTTTTCATTTTGAAATGTGAACCGTGTTGAGGTATTATGTATTGGCCCTTTCCAATCACCATAACAATACACTATAAGGAGGGCGGGCATTATTTGGAAAGTTTGGTTTTGTCACGAGTGACCTTTGTCATTAACTTGCAGATATTTGTCTAAAACAATGCACTCCTATTATTTTTTTATGGACCTCAGCAGCTAGTGAAACTAAGTCAAGGGCCCCTATCTCCCTCGGTACCAATGTTCATTCTTAGTTCGTTCATCACCTTATATACAGATATAGCAGATTAAGAAAATATCACAGTTGCCTAGATCCTGCCTAGCAAACCATAGAGGGATCAGATAACGGGATTTCTGTCATAGATAAGGAAATGTGGAAATGTGGAAATCCAGGAGAACAATGCTGAAAGGAACCCTAACCAATCAACTTTCACTACCAGCCTTGTCATTTATTGTTTTTCAGCTTTGTCATTTAAACAGAAAATTTTAAATCCCATTTAAAATTTCTCAATTTCAATTGCTGACTTTTCTATTACCTTGAATGCTGGAGTAGAAATATACTTTAGAAGTCGTCCAGGATGACTTTTTAATTTCTCATGTAAGAACTTGCCCTAACAGTGATAGCTGATCATTAAGTAGATACTTATATGCTTTCCGTGAATGGGAGCTCACAATCCAAAAGTTATTGTACTAGGTTGATAGCATTCCACCCTGGAGTAATCAACACATGCTGGTTTACCTGGGACTTCGCTGGTCTTAGCACTGGAAGATCCATATCCTAGAAAACCCCTTAGTCCTGGGCAGCTTAGGATGGCTGGTCAGCCTATTCCAGCCAAACACAGTGATGGCCAGGGACGGTATTGTGAAGGAACTAGGCCATGAAAGGTGGAGATCAGATTTTCAAAATCAGAGAAGAATCAGAAAAAGAGCATTAAACTCTGCATTTCCTTAACACACGCGACATGATATCTGATCTGTGTATAATTCTTAATGCATTTATGTGTATTTCCATCATAGTTTTGGATCCCTAACTTGGAACTATAATGGTTAAGCAGCAGGGATCCACCTACCTTTGTTAGCAAGGTTGTAATAAGATCTAAGATGTCTTCTAGGAATATTTATCTCGGGGTAGTGTATGTGGTTATTATGAGAACACCTGGAGTCAAGACAAGCGGTGAGGAGGCTATTGTGATATTCAGGTGTAAGGGAGATAGATCCGATGTGGGGTGGGACTATGGGGGTAATAATAAGAAGAGATTAAGGAAAACAAATAGGAAATGGATGCCATCGGGCTGAGTGGGAAAGGAGGGAGGGATTGTAAGCCACCTAAGGCCGTGGTTCTCAAACCTGGATGCACATGAGAATCACCGGGAGGGGATATTTTTTAAAAACACTGAGTCCCGGATCTACTTCATGAGATGATTTCATCAGCATATGGGCAAAGTTATTTTTAAAAAGCACCCCAAGTGATTCTACTGTGCAGCAATAGTTGTAAATCAATGATTTAATGCTTTCAGGGAAGTTTATTTGGCCTTTACAGAATTTTTTCCTTCTTGAAAGCCCCAACTACACAGTTTTTTTTTTTGTGGATGCCTTAATCCTACAGAATGCCCATGGATTCAGTGAAGGTGAGGGGGATTCGAGCTAGTTCTAGAAGAATAAATTATTAAAAGTACAGGCTGTCTAGTGTCAGACTCTGTTACCCTCCTTCACAAAGATCAATCGAACATGAAAGGAGCAAATCATTTTACATGCATCGTTCCGTCTAATGTCTCCTTATAAGCATCCCTAATGGTATGATTTTGTTTCCATTTTACAAGTGATGGAACTGAGGCTTGAATAGGGTAATGAGCAAGAAGAAGAGCCTGGGTCAAATCTCCAACTCTTTGCCTCTAACCACCAATGTCTATTCATTCCAGTAGCCCAGGGCAGGGCACAGTGAAAGAAAAGTCTACCTCTTGACCTTCCCAAACATCAGAACAAGTCAGCAGGACTGAGCCCCTCCTCCGGTATGAGACTTTTAATAAATTCCTCATATTCAAGGTTCTACAAATAAGCTTTGGCAAAAAAAACAAAACAAAATAAAACAAAACAAAAAAGCAAAAACCACACACGCAGTAAAAAAATATTAGTGAATTTCTATTCAGGTGGTTAAAAAAGACTTCTTCTAGATGATTGGTCAAGTACATGTTAGATCAGTCAACACCAGAGGGATAATAACTATTTCAAACTCTAAAATAATTTTAAAGCGGAAATTGTGAATTTGACAGAATATGGTCCGCACGTGTTAAATATTTACATTTCCATTTTTCTGCAATGATAGTGAAGTTATTATTTCAGAGTTGCACTGCTTCTGCGACGATAAAGTTCTGTATCTGAAGGAATTTCAAAACACTGGACAAACACAAGGTGAGCTATCGACATAAAAAATGTGATCTTAATTAAACAAATACAGTCCTCTGCTGAGTTACCATCATGACTTCAGAAAGTCCTGAAGTCTTAGATTTCTCTTTGCTGTCCTTGGTGAAAGACACAGGAAATTTTGAAGGCGGTTTTGGTTTCCAAAATCATAGTATTCCATTTTACTATGAACATTTCCTATTAAGCCGTAAATTCTTAAAAACAAGATGCCAGGTTCTAAGTTCTGCTAATTAGTACTGTCACTGCTGGGCAGACCTATTGCAAAACTCTGAAACCTGCCTCATCCCCTCTTTCAAAAGCAAAGAATTGCAGCTTGGTTTTTCCAACTTTAATCTCCCCTCTTCTGTGGTGACTTTTTTTTTCTTTGAAAACTTTCGGAGCCTTAATTAACCCATGGAGACATTGCAATATTAATGCAAGGCAACTGTAAAAACAACACAACAAACAAATACAACCAAAAAACCTAAAAAGCAACCACAGCAAAAGCAAAACTCCAGTGCCACCTACTTTGTGTGTATAGAAGAAATGATACTGCTTCTCCTTAGAAATAAGGGGTTTGCAATGTGTCGTTCCTTTTCTGTAGGGGAGGGGAGTGCTTATTGATGCTGCATCTGTTTTGTCAGAGCGTCAGCTAATGGAGAAAGTTAATTGTGTTGGTTGTAAGGCCACCTGTCACACACATGCCTCATTTCCATACTAATGGTCCAGCAGTGGCAGGCAGTGTGCTCTCTGCAGTAACAGCTACTGCCTCTTTGGAAACGTGGGCCAAATGTGCCTATGCAGCAACTGTAGGCCTGGTATGCGAATGCCTCTAGTATTGTGTTGACTGGGGTTTATATTAACCCCCTACTGGCGGCTCCGAACTGGATTTGCAGTAAAACTGGGGATGTTGGAAATACTGCTCTAGGGTGAGGACCGAGTCCATGGTGAACCCACTGTGGAAGGCAGCTTTTGGGCTTCAAGGTTTTAGAGAATAATCCTCTGTGTAGACTACACATCCCACATCAGGGGAGAGATGGGGGGAGGGAAGGAGAGAGAGAGAGGGAGAGAGAGAGAGAGAGAGCACGCGAGCTTGTGAGCCAGCTGAAATTCTCGATTCTCAGCTTCTCCTTTAAGAACAGCCTCTATATTATTTCACTATTTAGTCGTATTTAGTATTCTTTTCTATAAGCATTTTTACTATCTTCCTTTGCTTTTTTGAATCAGTGTGTATCCTTAGGAGAACCTGCGGATATACCCTCATTCACAAAGCAAAGGTGAGTTTTAGAGCTCTGAGTAATCAGGTTTCCAGTTTTGTCACCAAAATTATGGAAAGCAGCCTTGGCTCCTGACTACAAAGAACTGCACTCTGGGCAGTACTTCATCCAGCAGTACTTTTTACAAATCGTTTGAATCTCAGGCATAGTTGAGGTATCAATGCCCTCGAGAAGAGGTTGATGAATATTTTAGTGGGAAACTATTAGATGCAATTTGAGAGAGATGGCTATCCCCTCAATGAGGCAAGCCAATAAAATCGAGAGCCATTTCTTCCCAGCTCCTAATTCCGAAGATGCAGGAAAATAACCAGGTTCAGTTTCTTTGGGATCCTTTTGTGTATGATTTTCTGTGACCTTGCACAGCCCTTGTAAAGGGATTTGGGGCTAAAAGCCAAATGCTGCAGTACTGACTGCTCTCAGAGAGACGGGGAGCACATAGGCCAGGCTGGTTACATTTTTTAATGGCCAATTGTAGTTGAACTGATGATTATTTTAGGCTGGATTATCTCTATTTCTGTATCAACATAAATGGTAGAATAGATGTCATAGTCATGTGAAGGAAGCTCAGTCAGGTAGATAATGCTTTTGACCACAGAACAAGTGGAATGTCCTAAGCTGTGACGTTCTTTCTGGAATACGTCCAGTTAGAGTTGCTCAGCTAGTCAAGGGGTGCTGTCTTCCAGAAGCATTCTCAGGGGAGCCCAGGAAACTGGGTTCCGGAGGTTGCCAAGCTTTCTGTGCGTCCTTAATGGCAAAAGATACAGAAACCCTGTAGGTCAATTCCCTGACTGACCTCTGTTAAGTCTGGACTTGCTAATGTGCCACAGAGTTGTCCCAGGGCAAGAAAGAAGCAGGGGGCTTTGATCACAATGGAAACTCATCACAGATGCCACAGAAAATCTTAATCAGGGACCCTATAAATTCCTCAGCCAGGCCATTTATGCTGCATGTCCTGAGTTGACACCTTCTTTTCTCCATTATAACTATTTCAAAATTTTGTCACTGTCCTCCAGCTCCCAAGTCAGAAGACAACAGTATTTTGTAATTTATGGAGAAAATGGAATAACCAAAGAAATGCTCTCTCCTAACTTTTGACTCCAAGCTTTATCAACAAGCTTATATTCTTATCCTTACCCTTATCCTCCCCATTCTTCCTCCTCTCTTTCCTTCCCATCCCTTCCTTTCCCTTCCTTTCCCTTCTCTTCCCTTCTGATCTCCTCTCCTTTACCTCTCTCTCCCCACACTTGTACTCTCCCACAAATAAGCAGATCGGCCTGAGGGTGGGTAAGAGCATGCTTGGGGAAAACATGAGTGAGGTAAATCATGATCTTCCAAAAATTGACAGGAAAGACATATGTGTACATTAGCAGTTATAGTTGTCTGACAAGAGCCACATCAAGCATTATAAGAACACAGGAGAGGGAAGTACAATCAGACCGAAGATTAGGGAAAACAGGGCTAAATCTGAAGGATCTGAGGTGGACAAAAAAGGAAAGAAGACGATTTCAAGCAGATAAAATAGCGTGTATAAGAGGGCTTAACTTGTTTCAGAATCTAAATGCGCTTTGGTTTGGTGATAGAAAGGAAATCCTATGTGGTAAAGTAGAGGCCAGAGAGAAGTCACTGAAGGTTAATTATGAAGGACTACACGTAATAAACCAATGGACTTGAATTTCATCTTATAAGCTATGTGGAGTCACTGAGGAATTTTAAGTAGGGAAATGAAGTGATAGCAGCATGGAGGGTGAGGAGAGAATAAGGCTGTAGTCAGAGGATGAGTCATTCCAGTGTCCAGTTGATAAGTTTTGAGAAGACTGGCTATGGGAAACAGGAGGAGAAAACCAATATAAAGCAGTGGTGATTAGATGCCGAAGGGAGAAGGTATAAAGAGGATAAGGTGACGGCCAAGTTAATGACTTAGGCAGCTAGATGAATGGTGTTAACGTTTTGAGACTACAGAAGACAAAACGAATTCTAAAGGAAAGATGCCCAGTTTCCTTGGGCTCGTGTTGAGCTTGAAGGACATGTGAGTGATTCTGTTCAGCAAACTGACTGCTAGAGTGGCCTGGACTGGGAATTCTCTGGCATGGTGGTGAGTGAAGCCAATGCAGATGGAATCACTGAAGGCAAGTGTGTGGCCTGAGGGCCAAGCGCAGCTGTGGTGAACACTGCTGGGAAGGAATACGGGATGAATAAAGAGTCACAAAAGAGAATCAGAAGAAACAGATAAAGACGTTCCAGGAAAATTAAGAAAAAGGGCTTTTCCAGAAGCAAAGGGGGAAGAAAATTTTAAAAGGCAGAGAGTAGCCAACAGTGTCAAATGGAGAGTTTAAGTAAAATAAAAACAGGAAGGTGACCCCTTAATTTTTCAGCATGTAAGGTAACGGTGTCTTCTGCCAATGCCATAGAGTCATGGGTAATTTGCAAAGGCTGATTGGCAGGGAATGGGAGGCGAGGACTGGAAACGACAAGCCTGACTTGACAGAGTCTGGCACCATGCCTGGCACCTAGTTATCACTGAATAAATGATTGTTGCATTAATGACCAAATGAATCACCCTCCCTAGAACCAACATCTTCTCAATCACCTAACGTTTCCAAATCTTACTAGTTCTTACTGGTCTCTTTGCAGTGCCTCCTCTACCCTTCTTCTCTAGCTTTATCGTTACCACCCTACGTTTTATTTTCTTTTGCTTTATTCAAATACTAAACGAAAACGAATGTTTTTGTTTATGATAACGAGCCAGATGAAAATGAAACAGTATAGGCACATGTTGGAACTTCATTCATTTCTGTGCCATGAGCCATCTTTTTTGCTGAATTAGACGATAGTCTTTGAATGCTGGAAGACTGTTTTCTCAGTTTTTTGGTACAATGTGACTGCTATAGATGCGACACATTTTTGTGTATAATCTCTATTATTAACATTCTCTTGATTATTTTTTATAATCCAACCACCAGCAAAACAGTGAATCAAGCCCCAATCTGCAGTGTTCATCTGTGTCTACAGTATCGGCACGTCCGTCAAGGCTGACTTTAAGGAGCTGACTCAGAACGTGGAGGTGGGAAGGCACGCACACTCACACACCAGGGGACACGGTTTCCCGCCCACAGACACAAGGTGCAGATAACCTCGAGAGCATCGACAGTAGTAACATCACTGGCAAGTAATGACTTTTGATTTTATACTGCCTTTCTTTTTTAATAATAACTTTTACTTGTAAGGTTACAGAATGTATTCTGTAAATAAAGTCCAGGTTTAACAGCTGGCTTGAAAAATTCCTGAAAATTTAAAAATCGAGTCTCACGAATCAGTACAGGTCAGGTCCAGCACACTCCACAGGGCTTTTAGTCACTCTGTGGCTGTCTTCCATTCACTAAATGGTCATTGAACCCAGTCACATGCCAGGCATGATGTCCCTTATTAGAGATGCAGCAATGAGCAAAAACAGACACTGACCCTGCCCTCAATGAGATAACTATATGTTCAAAGAGAAAGATATTAATCAAAAAATCATAGAAGTGAATTAAAATTTTAATTGTGACAAACAAAATAAAGTAGCAGATCACAGGTTTCTCAACCCAACAAGGTTAGGTAAGACTTCCCTGAGGAAGGGCCACTCTAGTGAGATGTGGAGGAGGGATTAAAGTTAAAGAAGGGAGCAGGGAACATTCTGGACAAAGGGAAATGGCTCAAGCAAAGGCCCTGTGGCAGAGGGAGCACAAGTATGTGGTCATGAGAGAAGGCCACATTGGGGGCAGCCCGATAAAACCTTCTAGACCTTGTTAAGTATTGTCTTTAACTTAAAGGTATGAGGAGCCTTTAAAGACGTTTCAGTGGGTTGACAACTAGGGGTGGTCATGCTGTCATGAAGCTATTTGAAGACTTATGTTCCTGACTTGTGGAGAATAAATTGGAGGGAGACTTGAGGAGATGAAGGAAAGTCAGTAAAGAAGCTCTTCTTAAATCCAGGTGAAAAATACTGGTGGCTTGAAATACAGTAGTGCCAGAGGGGATAGGAAGAAATGTAAAAATTCAAGAGAAACTTAGGAGGTAAGACTTACGGGACTAGTGATAGCTGGGCACTTGGAGGGGGACGGGCTGGGGAGAAAGATGGCAAACGTTCTTTGGTGGTGGTGCCACTCAGTGTGGTAGGGATGTGGGGGGAGGCAGTTCCGAGGATGTGGAGATGGATAAATCATAAATTCAATGTTGAGTATGTCGAGTTTAAAATAATTTTGTGACCGCCAGAGAGCTGTAGACTTATACTATGAATCATCCTCAAATAGGAGGCCACTGAAACTGTGCGAGTAACAAAATTGGAAAGAAAGGAACTAGAACTAGAGCCGAGGGCACCTGGGACACACATCGTGGTTCTCGTCCACTAGAAACTGGTACCTGTCCCTGTGTGCATCATTTTAAATGAAGCGTCTTATTTAATACTCACAAATACTCATGTGATAACTACCATTCTTTTCTCGTTTAACAAAAAGGAAAACAAGCCTGGTAAGGAAAAACAACTGGCCCCAGGTTGCATGACTACTGACTGGCAAAACCTGGAATCTGAAACAAGTCTGATCTACAATTTCTGCTTCTGGTCCTCCACACAACATGACCCCCTGCTTATTTGCTTATGAGCTTTCCTTGAGCCTCACTATGCTTTGTTCTCTGTAAGTACTATAGGCACTTTGGTTAAAAAAAATAATTTTCTTTTTTTTTTTTTTAAGTAAAGGAATGAATTTGAACTTGTGGTCCTGGTGATGGTGCAGATGCCCAAGAAGTGGAGGGCTCAGATCATTCAGGAATAGCAGCAATTTTTGGTGAGAGTCTGCTACGACATTAAATATGTTTTCTAGATTTCTTATGATGATCTTGCAAGGTGTTAGCTTAGTTCATTCAGGTTGCTATAATAAAATACCAGAGACTACATAGCTTATAATCAGAAGAACTTTTCTGCTCACAGTTTCGGAGGCTGAACGTCTGAGATCAGCATGCCAGCGTGGTTGGTGAGGGCCCTTTTCTGGGGTGAAGATGTCTTACTGTGTCTTCATGTAATGGAAGGGGCAAGCCAGCTCTTTGGGGTCTCTTACAGAAGCCCACTAATCTCAATCATGATGGCTCCATACTCATCGAATCACCCCCCAAAGCCAATCACTTTTCAAATATGAATTTTGGAGAGACACAAACATAGAGAACACAGCAGTTGTCACTACACTCCATCGCCACGTGAAGAAAATGGAAACCCTGAGAGGCGACCCTTAACCTTGCAAGTGACCAACAGAGATTCCCGTTAAGTCCCTGACGTCAAAGCTTCCACCTTTGGCACAAATTCGAGCTGCTCCTCCCCTCAGTGTCCGTAGTCTACACTTGAGAAATGTGAGAAAGGTGCGACCTCTTCACCCTGGCTTGTCTCGTCGCCTCCTGAGCTACAAAGCCACCATGTTACCTGGGACAAAACTAAAGATGTAAATCCCACCACCTTGGCTGGCTCCTTCCTACGGAGATAGTCACAAACTGAGAAGTCACACTGGACAAGTGGCTGGGGGGGATGAGTTGGGGAAAAAGCTCGGAGCCCTTAGAAGAGATCCAGACTAGGAATTCAGGTTACTAATAACGAGGAAAGGTGTGAAAAGAATTTCTTTTTTTTTTTTTTTTTTTTACTATTTATATACTTTTCTTGTGTTAGAATAGCCTGCTTTGTGGAGTTACTATGGGAATGGATCTTCTCATCCCAGTGTGTTCAGCCTGCTCCCAGGTAATTTGAGGAGATCTACTAATTCATCATAAAAGCAACTACACATAACATTTGTAATAAAAAGCTAGAAACACGTGTTTATTTCTCTCCTGAGAGAACATGAAGTGCTTATCAAACTGGTTATTAAAGTTAAATTAAAAAAAAGGCATAATTTTTGCTCACTGAGTAAACTTCTCATTTTCGTGGTTTTGCAAGTTTGCTCCACTAGGTGCCTCCACTTGTGCTGCCCATCACCTACCTCCACTCTCCGTCCTGCGGGGGGGTGGGGGGTGGCGGGGGGGGGGGACGAGGAAAGCCCTGACTGACTCACGGCAGGGACTTGGAGCCGTGGCAATGAATCAGTGAGTAGGAATTTTTTTTTTCCTGCAATCGCTGAGCAAATGAAAACTGGTCTCCTGCTCCTTCTGAGCAGAATGTCATGTCTGAGAAGCAGGACAGAAAGCAAGAGAATGAATGGGAGATCAAGGCCAAGTAACTAAGCGTGGCACCTGAGGACTGGGAGGGACCTGGTTCTCAAGACGATAGTGTGCAGGGGACTAGATAGACCCTTTGGTGTGGCATTTGTGTCCTGTAGGGTCGAGAAGGTCATATGAGCTGGGTAGACTGAGATTGGGTCTCTCATCACAACAAGCCATTACATTGGAATAGAAGAGCTATAAGGTCCAGGAGGAGGTCAACAACACATTTCCTGAAGCAAAACTCCAACAATTATTCTTCTGTCACTCAAGTGCCTTTGAGTCCCGCCAAGTATACAGACCGTCCTCTCTCAGCCACATACGCTTTCTCTTTAATCATGCAGAAACCATTTATATTTTAATCCTGAAATAATATTGTTTTCTCACCAATGAATTTTTAAAAATTCAAATGAATACTTGTACGTGATTATTTTATGTCTTCGAAAGTCAAGAATGCAGATAGGACATTACAATGTGGCTGTTATGAGCACAGGTCCTGCTCCGATGCCTCTCATCTTGTGCTCATACAAGTCAGGTCTCGAGACCTCGACTTTGGCTGCTCCTCCACTGAGCTGTGAGGCAAAATAAGTGAACTGGCGCACGTACGCATTTTAACACCGTTCCAGACTCCATCAATTCTAGGGTCACCCAGGACCGACTCAAGGCTAGGTCTTTGAAAATGTAGAATCTGAAAGTGCAGCATTAATCCTTTCCTTGCTCCCGTTTAAGCTTTCTATTAAGAGTGCATTTGTCTAAATCTCATTGGAGGAGGAAATATATGAGTATCAGGGTCATCATTGCATACTCTCTCTGGATAAGGTTTCTTCATTATTGTTAGGCGATTAGATTTTGTCTTCGAAAATCAACATAATTGAATCCCATAACTGATTTGATTTTGTTTGTAAAATTTGCTTCTATTAGTTGATACTCAGTTTGAAACTTACGGATGTGCTATGAGTGGATGTAGTATGTGAGAGATGAGAGCCCTTTCCTTTTACAGGTATGATCCCGCTTTCCTGCTGGGACTTCTCTCCTGTATCAGCATGCAGCTCATCACATCTACCTTGGCTTATTCAATGGATGGTTGCTGAATGCTCGCTTTGTGCTGGCTCTGTGTTAGGTGCTGAAGAAAATCACAGAACAGTTGCCAGTTTTAGCACTTAAAGAGATTGTATGGGGTATAATTATATTTAAAAAGAATTTGTCATTTATTTGAAATCCAGATCTGCCTGGGCATCTGCTTTTCAGCCGGCAACCCTAAGTTACCATCTTAGTTTTCACGTGGTTTTTCACTGCGTGAGGGATATAATCAAGAATCCCTTACGTGATCTCCACAAGGTATGGTGAGAGCTCTAAGACAGTCCGAGCAGCAGAAAGGCATCCCAGAGAAGGGGCGTCCAAGCTGAAGGATGACTAGGAATTCGCCAAGCAAACCGTTCTGCCTGGGAAAGTGCTTCAGGCAGAGGGATCAGCCTGTTGGAAAGATCCAAGGCAGAAAGCGGCTTGAGGATTTTGTCAGAATGCTGCATAACTTAACAGTTCACATAGAGGCAGAGAGCAGGGGAGTGGGCAAGGTTCCCAGTGAGGCCTCTCTGCACGTCCTGATTCCTGAGGTATCGCCCTGTTCTCCCAGTCATCTTTTCCTTTCACTTAAGCTAGCCTGAGTGCATTTTAATTCTTTACAGGAAAAAAAGAGCCTGAACTAAAAAAGCAAATACTTGGTAAATCCTGAAGGAGTATCAGTAGTGGCTGTAATATTTTTGGGGGGTGAGGGGTAGTTATAGAGTTGACTTATGATGAGGAAAGTCTCATGCCGCCAACGCCTATCCCCTGAACAAATTTCTTGGATTACTCGAGACTGACACTGAGAAGCACCAGGAGGGAGGCAGGCCATGGTCTGCTCTCCCATATGTCCAGGGAGCGGGCTCTGTGACAGGGAGAAGGCTCTGTGACTGGAATAGCAGGCCACTAGCAGCTCTCACCCTTGCTCCTTCTGTTAGCTAATTGCGTATTGCTGAATTTGTGTTGGATGGGTTTGTGTACACTGAATGAGAATTCACTGACAGTTAGTGGATGAAGATGATTGCGGTCACCTCCATGGCAACAGAACAGACCCCCCACCCCAAATTTGGTTCAGATGTCAGGATGGGTGATGCCGCATATGCACCGGGAGGGTATGAAAAGGTTTACGGCTCACATAATGAGGCTTTCTGTGGAGAGCAGGGCAGCCTCCCAAGAAAGTCTGGGATGGTTTGAGAGAGCCGAGAAAGGACCCTGGCTTGGTGTTTGTGGTGGCTTTAGCGGGTAGGGCTGGGGGGAGGGTTGCTAGACACAGCTAGGGCTTGTCTGATTCAAACTTCCTGAAACCGAGGTAGGAGTGCCCAGGCTTTCTTTTTGCTCTTTTTAAATTTTTATTTTTCCAATTAGAGTTGATGGTAAATGTTACTTTATATTAGTTTTGGGTGTATAACCTAGTGGTTAGACATTTATATAATTTACAAAGCGATCCCTCCGATTAGTCTAGTACCCACCTGGCACTATACATGGTTATTACAATATCATCGACTACATTCCCTATGCCATACTTCACATCCCTGTGACTCTTTCAAAACCGCCAGTTTGTGCTTCCTGACCCCTTCATCTTTTTCATCCACATCCCAAACCTCCACCCATCTCACAACCATCAGTTTTTTTCTTTGTATCTATGACTCTATTTCTGTTTTATTTTTTTTAATTCCACATATAAGTAAAATTGTATGGTATTTGTCTTTCTCTGTCTGACTTATTTCACTTAGCGTAATACCTGTTAGATCTAACCGTGTTGTGGCAAATGGTAAGATCCCATTCTCTTTTTTTTTTTATGGCTGAGTAATATTCCATTGTATGTATGTACCACAACTTCTTTATCCAATCCTCTATTGATGGGCACTTAGGTTGCTTCTATATCTTGGCTATGCAAATAGTGCTGCAGTGAACATAGGGTTACATATATCTTTTTGAATTAGCATTTTGGTTTTCTTTGGATAAATACCCAGAAATGGGTCATATGGTAGTTGTATTTTTAATTTTTTGAGAAACTTACAAACTGTTTTCCATCAGGCTTTCTTATCAGCTTGCCTAGTTAAAGGGCAAGAGAGGAAGAGGGAGGATTAAGGATTAAAAGCTGTCTGCAAACATCAAAAATAAAGTCTAACTCTTTATTACAATTTTCTACTTCTGATTGATTACAGTTTCAAGGATCCTACACATTAACGCATAACTTTGTACCAAATTCTACAATAGGCGTATCAAACAGAGTCCGATAGGAAGGAAGTAGTACATACAAATAAAGTAACTCAAAGAGGTTAATAAAGGGGCAATTAGCAAAAGTGTGAATAAGGTTTAAAAAAATAAGGGATGCTACAATGCCTGGGACTAATAACATCTGGGATTCCATGTAACCGCCACTCCTGTTGGGGGAGGGAAATGGAGTTGCAAGGCCCAGAGGAAGAGAGGGAGAGAAAGGAAAAGATTCGTGTGGAGAACACTGCTGAATAAGAGCTGCGATTAGGTCAAGCAAATCGGCCACCAAAGAGATGCCCTCAAGGAGCTAGGAATGGAAACCCCTGCTGCATCCTCCTATTTCCTCTCATCTTCTGCCTGTGCCCCGACTGACCAAACCCAACCGGAAGTCTGAGGGCAAGGGCGCGCACTGAGCTGGTCCTGTCCATGAAGCCTGGGTCCCAGCACTCAGAACAGGGTGGATGGGATCCGGAGGGCCAGGGGATATTGGACCGGAAGTCTCATTGGTTTTCTCTCTAGTAATAGATTGAAGCCTGAGCCATGTGTAAATAATTTGGTCAAAGAAATGGTTCCCTGCTCCTCACTCTCCTGAGAAGTTAACAGGTCCTTGTATATGACACACAAAACGAATTATGTATGTCATACAAAATTTCTGGTGTTTTAAACAATAATTTGGAATGTGCGAAGGAACACGTTTTATGCTCTCGTTCTCTCTCTTTCTTTTAAATTAATGTCAGAGGTTCAGAGAAAACAAGAGCCAGGACATGACAACATGTGTATCCATATGGTAACACACACCAGAGCCTTGGACATAGTGATGGCTTGATAAATGTTTACTTATTAAATGAATGGCAAAATAAACACCAGAAAATCTCCTGTGAGAAATGCGGTAAATATGATGGATAGTTTCAGGGACTGTCTTATAATAACGAGGGGGTTCGTCTTGTCCATACTGAAATTTAATTCCCCTATCGAAGGATCCTATCCATTTGCCACACACTCTATGCTAATTAATTCCATATTTGGGAGTAAGTGCACTCAGCACATGAACACTGAGGCTAACTGGGCCATAAAGCAGTTGTCTGGTGTTATCCACCTCTATTCCTACTGTATTCCTATAGAGTTAAAATTTAATGTCGGCTCAAATTGAAAACAATGTAACAGCTTTTCTGCAATTTATTATCTGTTTTCAAATGCATTTGCATTTTTGAATACTTATTTTTGGCTTTAGTTTTCATGCAATTTCGTTTATATTACTAGAAATAGGGCAACATGACTCTTTGTTCCTTTTATTACTCCAATCTGATGCCCAAAGGGCTGAAGTCAAAATCATTAAGCAAATGGCAGAAAGCAATCAGTGTTCCCAAGTAAAAGGTCACACAGTAAGGGAAGATGAAAGTGAATTGCAAAAAAAAACCACTCATTGCTTTGGCTCGAAAATCTTTAAATTGCCATCTACAAGTAGAACATTGAAATCAGAACCATGGTTGTATTTGGTACTACTTGGTAACTATATTTCCATTGAGCAATGGATGATGATTTTGTTGCTATGTAGCCATTTTTGAAAATGTCTTATATTAACAAAAAGAGAAAGAGTAGGGGGAAACTGCACTTGGGGATGAGCTTTCCTTTAATGTGGACCAGCAAAGATCCCTCAAACTTTGAAAGTTCGGGCTTCTATCCCAGCACATGTTCAGTGAAACCAGATCGGTGCCGAATCAGTGCCAGCGTTTTCTGAGTAAACAATGGAGGTGTGTTCTGGGAACAGAAATAAATGTGTCTCAGGGTGTGGCCCTGCAGCCAGGAACTTTCCAGTAATTTCAGGACAATGCCTTCCATGCTCAGTTTTCAAGACAATGATCACAAGGCATATTTGCTATGAATGTTTGTTGCCCAAGTCTGGCAAGCTGCCTAACTAAATGACGCCTCTCAGTGTGCTAATATTCATAGAACTCAATTAGCGTCAGATCAGAATGAAATAAATATATGTGGCAATGACTTTTGCAGAGGCAGTTGTCACTGAATGTGTCGACGTAAAATGTTTGCTTTCTGTTACATACATATTGGACTCTTTAAAATGCCCTTAAGTAAAATGCAACACTGAGTAGAAAAACTGCACCCCACACACCTCTATCCTAACTTGTCTGGGAAATCACACGGCGTGTAGAATTCTCTGAGGCAGAAGATTGGGGGTAACTGTAAAACCAGCTGAAATCATTATTTAATTTACCCCAATAATTTTTGCAGTTTTGTTGGGTAGGTATGATTTGATGGAAAAACTAGAAATCTGGGTTCCCAAGCTACAATTTTAGAAAGTATTATCCCCTTTCTACCTTATAAAAATGAAACGGTCCCTAATTAAGAAATATTCCGTCATCGTTTTAAAAGCTTGGAAACATAAATTATGAACATATTTTAATGGTTTTTATTCAGGTTTCAGGTTTTTTATTCTCTTTTGAAAAAGAAAATTAGGATTCTTAACATTCTGTTAATTTAAAAATAGCTCTGCTTTCTCCTCCCTTTACACTAACAGACACACTCTCTCTCTCTCTCTCTCTCTCTCTCTCTCTCTCTCTCTCTCTCTCTCTCTCACACACACACACACACACACACTCTGCACACAAGAAGAGCCTACTGAGAATATTCTTTTGGAGAAGTACACGAAGTTGATGTCTGGTAAGAGCTGACTTCAGTTTGTTCTCCATTACAGTTAACCATTGGTTTATGCAGAATGAAGGCCCATAAAAAAATTAACTCCCAGTGAGCGGAGTCCATAATTTTAAACAAGCAGATTCCTCCTGCAAACTTAGAGACTCTAGATAAAGGAGATACTATGTAGTTCTTATGGATGGTGAGAATCTCTAATATCACTTTTACTGTGGTCTCCTAAGAAGTTTCCTGAATTCTCTTTTCTCCTTCCTTCCTTTACCATCCTAATCTTATAGAAAATCTTGCTTGAATAAAGAAAACCATCATATGGTTTAGATTAAATTTATGTAGAAAAGGGAGAAGAACTGCAGTTATCTATTTTGTTTCTTTTTTATTCCGACATTTAGGAGAAAAGATCTGAAATCGATTTGACAGAATCAAGAAAAAGCAGGGTACAGAGGCTCTAAAAACCAGTTTGATAACTTCAAATGTCTCTTCTACTTGAAAAAGTTAACTAGAGATGAGGGAAGTATTGACTGGTAACAGGTGATTATAGAGGACAAAGCATAAATCTTTGTGTCACTGTTCTCTTTGTATTATTTTAAGGTGTTTTAAATACAGGTAATATATAAACAAAGTTAATTAGTTTTTGGTCAATATTTATACTGTTCTGCAAATCGCTATATTTTTGTTGAAAAAAAGTTAAAATTTAGTCTGGACATAATTTTAATCATACCTTTCAGTTATTCATGCCTGAATGTAAAGCTGATCTAAAAAGTCTCCGCTGACACCTGCTGGTAGCCTTTGGAATTGCAGAAAGAGTGGCTAAGGAGCTAACTACTTCTTTTTTAAGGCTGAAAAGTATTATCTGTATTTACCACATTTTCTTTATCCATTGATCTGTTGATAGACAGTTGTTCCTGCATTTGGCAATTGTGAATAGTGCTAATATTGCTTCAAGATTCTGATTATCAATTTTTTTTTGATAAATACCCAGAAATTGGAATACTGGATCATATGGTAGTTCTAGTTTTAATTTTTTGAGAAACCTCCATACTATTTACCACAAAGCAAAAAAACCATTTTACAAATTGCAACATCCTTTCATGATAAAAACTCTCAACAAACCAGGAATAGAAGAAAATCACCTCAACATGATAAAGGCCATATATGAAAACTCACAGCTTACATCAACAATAAAAAAACTGAAAGTTCTTCCTCTAAGACTGGGAACAAGGCAAGGATGCCCACTGCTGCCACTCCTATTCAGCATGGTACTGGAAATTCTAGACATAGCAGTATGGCATGAAAAAGAAATAAAAGACGTCCAAACTGGAAAGAAAGAAGAAAAATTGTTTCTATTTGCAGATGGCATGGTCTTATATAAAGAAAACCCTAAAGAAACCATTGAAAAGCTGCTAGAATTAATAAATTCATTGAAGTTGAATATCAACCGTGTATCTATACACTAACAAAGAACTTTGTGACAAAGAAATTAGGAAAACAATCCCATTTATAATAGCACCAAAAAGAATAAAATACTTATGAATAAACTTAACCAAGGAGATGGGTACTTAAGATTGATTTTCAGAATCTAAAAGCCTGGCTGGCAAAGGAGACATGTGAGTTAATATTTGAAGAATGAATAGGAGTTACGTCCCAAAGATATAGAGTCAAGGAACTGAGAAGTTTAGTAAATTGATCATACAGCAGAGTTGACAAACTTTTTCTGTTAAGGGCCAGAAGCTAATGTTTTGGGTTTGTGGGCCAAGAGGCAATGTCCTAAATTCTTGAAGCAACTGTTCTTGCTAAAAAGCTAATCTTCTTGCTTTTGTTTGTCTTTACATTTCACATTAAATAATTTAAAACCATCCTTAGCTGGCAAGTCATACAGAAGCTATCATTGCGCTGGATTTGGCCTTCAGACCATAGTTTGTTGATCCATGGCACAGAGTGAAAGGAGTCTTAAGAGTCTAGGCTTTAGGGTAGATGCCAGAGAATAAGTGATGCACATTACAAATAACTTTATAAATTAGGCTTAAGAGTTTAGACTCTATCTTGAGGGCAATGGGGAACAATTAAGAGGACTCATATGGGAGAGATGATATTTGGGCTTTGGAAGATCATTTAAATAATGTGCTGTGTGGGCAATGCATTGAACAGGTCAAGAGATCAGGAGACTACTGCAAGAATCCAGGTATGCTAAAGGCTTGGTTTAGGGAACTAGCAGTTAGTTTAGGAAATAGAGAATCGATTTAAAATGAAGCATAATTTATAAGATTTGGTGACTGATCAGATATATGGGCTAAAGAGAATGAAGAATTGAATTATTTCTGGTTTGAGTAAACAATATCAGTGCTCACTGAGATAGAAGACCCAGTAGGAGAAAGTTTATAGGAGAAAGGTGACTGGTGATGATTTCCAGTTTTCAGTGTACTAAGTTTAAGGTTCCAGGGAGGCATCTAAGAAGCGATGTCCTGTAATAATGAAAATAGTACTTACAATGGCAGGAAATATTTACTGAGGGCTCATCAAGGACCAAGCACTGTTTTAAGTACTTCCTCGAATTAACTCATTTTTCCCCTCATGACAAACCTCGAAGTAGGTGCTATTATTATCCCACTTTATACATGAAGAAACTGAGGCACAGAGAAGTTAACTAACTTTCCCACATCGGAAAATTATATGTGTAACTGTGGAAATATTTGTTTGGGAGTTGTCAGCGTGTAGACTTTGCTTAAGGCTATGGGAGTTAACGAGGACACTCGAGGACGCTGTGGGGAATCAGAATTGGTGAGATGTCGTGGGGCTAAGTCCTGAGGGATACCAACATTTAAGGGAGGAAGAAAAAGCAATGGCGCCTCCAATGACCCTCACACTGAACAGCTGGAGAGTTAGGAGACAGAGCTGCACACATCACGGCAGGAGGAGATTGTGACGGGGGAGGGCCCAATGGAGACACACGCTGCTAGCGAGCGGGGAAAGTCTCTTTTGTAGTTAGCAACATGCAGTTTATTAATGGCTCTGGCCAAAGAAGTTTCACTTGAGGTGGTCGGGGCGGAGTGATACAGAACGCTAAGAAAAAAGGGGAACATCGGGAGGGTAGCTGGATGGGGAGAAGTCAGATGGGGGTAGGGAACCAGAGGTCCTAATGAGGTCATAGATCAGGAAATAGGTCAGAAAGGTGTGGTCAGAGAGTGGAACTTCTGAATTATTAGTGCAGAGACCGAGATAATCTGGGAGATTACAAGGTCTGTGTTGGGTCCATGGGGAGTGTGAGTTTGAAGTTTGTGACTGGAGGATGTGAGTCACTAGATCTTAGGAGAACAAGATACCAAGAGGCTAAGCTTTCTAAAGAGTCTTCTTCATAAACAGGTCAGTGGAGAAGAAAGTTCTGAACCAAGTACTGCAGTTTTTAATGAAAAAGGGAGGAAGAATAGATGTTAGCAAAAGGGATGAATGAGAAAGAGTGGCACAGAGGGCTCCTTCGAGCGAAGATTTTCACATCGAGATGGAAGGTTCACGGTCTAGATGGGCAGTGCCCAGGAAGAAGGACATTCAGTCTCCCATCAACCTTGCAGCCCATGAAATGGAACTTCTCCTTCAGAGGGTAGCAGGAGAAGCACTATTCCTTACTGCGAGCCAGGGTTCTTTTAAGGCAAGGGGGCTAAGTGAGAGCTCAATTAAGAGCTTAAGGACAAACATGAGTCCCTTACCCATGGAAGAAGAGTTCCACAGGGCAGGATGGAACATTTGGAAAGAGAAAAATAGAGAAGGAAACTAGTTCAGGAAGGAAAAAAGGGGGGGCATATATGCAGGAGGGGATTGACATCTAAGGAGTTTGGATCTTGGGTAGTGATTAAGGAAAGTGGACATGTGAATCATACTGAATTTTAATGGGTAGAAAAATTTTTAATTAGAACTGGTGGTGTCCTGACGAAAGTCTTGGAGTTAGAAGTGGAGGGTCCCTCATGTCTCCTGGAAGCATAATTGCGAATGCTTTTCTAGTGCATCTCTCAAGCTCACATCTGTATCCTTTGGGGGGCGCCCTTGAAGGCAAACAAACATCTGTATTTCCTACACTATGGAAGCAACACAATGCTTTAAAGCCTCTCAGAAAACGTACAGGACAGTTAATATGATTTAAGCCTATATTTAAATTTTATGAGACTCATTTTCAAGGCTAATAACCCAGTTTACTGTGCACAATATCAAATGCAAATTTTATTACTGACTTGGTAAAAATCAAGCCGATCGTCATTAGCATAACTCCCTGCATCACCCTTTTTAGCGAAAAGGTGTACCAGGAGTAACAGTGGGGGTTTTTATATGTGTCGTAAATTACAGTTACTATCTCATTAGATAAACACATTTAAAACCAGGTTATCATTCACTTATATATCAGAAAGTTGTTTGTTCAATTGCAGCTAGTCTCATATTTGAACATATGGTGCATGAAATTCTTAGACCAATAAAATTTCAAGGTACGGGGAGCTGGTGTCTTGGAAAAAACTGTTTCTGCTCCACAAATGGCTTGATATAATCTGTAATTGCTTTGAAACAATTACGCAGCATGCTGTTTTGTACTTAATAGTATTTACATCCTCGGTTTTATTAGCAACAAAATGTGAGTGGAACTTGTGAAAGAGAAATTAATTTTTCTACGAAAAGATGTAAACTTTTAAATGAAGCATCCAGCAGACTGAGGAAACTAAAAACATTGGGATTGGTTGGCTCTCGATTTCCTCTCTTTCTTTTTACTGTGATGGTTCCCATTTCTCATTAACACACCAGAGTGTGTATACAATTACAAGAAACAAAGCTAAGCAGGGTTGGGCCTGGTTAGTACTTGGATAGGAGACCACTTAGGAAGACCAGGTGCTGTAGGCGTAAAAAATAAGAAAATAAGGGATTGTAAACTGACAAGATCCTTGCAATCTGTGAGGTCAACCAAGGGTTGCCTTGCCTAAAATAAAAAAATAAAATAAAATAAACAAACTAATTAATTAATTAAATAAAGCAAAAACACCACATAACATCCAGGCTTCTGACTTAAAGTTATATTTTTAAAGACATGCAGCGTTCTAGAGCTTATAATATACAATTCATATTACCAAACTGGATTGGCAAAGAAAGGCTTACTTTATATTCCTTTTTAAAAGAAGCAAAGCACAAGTAATATATAAATGCAGATATTCTCTTATGTAAACTCAACACCTATCTCAAAACAAGCAAAAGGACCAATAGCTACGTTTTAACATTATTTTCATGGAGTTCATGCAAGTCTTGGAACTGTCTTGTCAATGCTGCATGTTAGAGCTATGAACTCAACTCATTCATCTCTAAAATGAAGACACTCATACCAAACTCACTAAGTTTTTGTGAGAATTTGATTAACTGCAATTAAAAGCAAAGGACTTTCTAAGCACTAAAGCACTGCACCAATATTAGCTATCACAAATGACTCCTAATTAGTTTTCCTGAAGTCATGTCCAGGCTTATGTGGAAGCACAGTACTTCAGGGTTTCTATTTTTACCTGGTCTTTCTGTGTCTTTATCTTTTTCACCTGATCCATTTCTGGATATTTACTAATGTGACACAAGGTTCCATTGGACTCTTCCATCTGTCTTACATGTTTGGTCCAATGATTTATTCTCTAACATGTTAGCATTCATGCTGAATAGAAAATGAAGTGATTCTGGTAACTTTTATTTTGTTCTTATATATATTATGTTCATTGAAGAAAACTTAGGACATAGACAAAAAGAAAAAATCATTCATAATTCCACACTCTAATGTTAGCTCATTTTGAAATATTTGATTTTTTTTCTTGATACACATATAAATGTATAACATGCATATGTTCATGTTTTACATAATAAAATCACATCATTCTACTTAGTAATATAGCTTGATTTTTTCCACTTAACATTATGTAATTAACGTTTTGATATGGTATCTTCAATTGTCCAAAAAGATTAGTTTTAATGACTGTATATAATGAACAAAGTACAAAAACTTGTCTCAATTTTTTATATTACATTGAGATTAATTACAGTTAACTAGAATTTTTTAATATGAAAGTTTTATTATGAAAGTATTTAAATCAGAGACTGTCTTCCACGATGCCCATTCTAATACCAGAACAATTATTTTGTATATTTATCAAAAATATGTCACATTTGGAAGTGGAACTCCCCCCCCCCCACTTCCTTCTCAAGGGGCCTTGAGAACTTTTTTGTAGAGAATGAAGCTCTTCTGTTATTCCTGACCCAAGAATGGAGACCAGACCACCTCTGCCCAGGAGGGTGTCTTTTTGATGGGGTGTAGTTTTCTGAGGGCATGATTCAGAGGGTGATGAATAAAGAGGCACACTAAGCAAGCCAGTAAAATTAATCAGATCCATCCTGCCTGCCAATGGGATGACAAATGTTCCTGCAAAACCCCTGCACACCCTTACCATGCTTCGTAAATGTGAAAAGACTTGAGGCTCTCGGTTTTCATTTTTCACTTCTATGTAGAACTTGTTTCACCAGGACTGAAACGAGATATCAAGCCATGAAAAAACATGCAGAAAACTTAAATGCATGTTACTAAATAAAAGAAACCAATATGAAAAGGCTGCCTACTATATGATTCCAGATGTACAACATTCTAGAAAAGGCAAAGCTATAGAAACAGTGAAAAGATCAATGGCTGCCAGGAGTTAGAGTGAGAAGCAAGAATGAACAGGTGGAACATGGGATAATCATGTGAAACTATTCTATATGATACCGTAATGCTGGATATATGTAGATATACATTTGTCAAAACCCACAGAACTGTACAACACTAAGGGTGAACTCTAATGTAAAGTAAGGGTTTTACTGAATAATAATGTATCAATATTGGTTCATCAATTATAACTAATATCACATATGACTGCAAAATATTAATAATAGGGGAAACTGTAGGGGGAGGTAAACAGATATTTGGGAACTCTGTACTTTCTGCTCTATTTTTTCCACAAACCTTAAGCTACTCTAAAAATAAAGTCAATTTATTAAAATTTTAAAATATCAGCTGACTATAAAAAAGTTATATCTAGAGTTCTGAACTAAAACTTATTTCTGGAATACTATAATCATGTGGAGAAAAAAAGAAATATTCAATTAAAAACAATTATTTGACTAACTACAACACGAATTAAGTTACCAACAAAAATATAATATTTATTCTAAGAATTATGTTCTGGGATCAGGTCTTTTCTATTCCCACCATGCCTACATTTGAATCACTTCACCTTCTTCTGAGTAAACATGTAGCTTGATATTCAATGGTGAATATTCCAGTGGCTTAAGTAGATCATAGGTTCTAAGAGAAACAACTAGTTGCTTGAAAGAGGTGGGGTTTTTTTGTTTGTTTGTTTGTTTGTTTGTTTTACAATAAGGCAGAAGCTGGTTCAGTAATAAAAGAGTGAGGTAGTCCAACAGGAATCAGCCTGTGTCATTTGATTTTTATGAAAGCTATTGTCTAATGACAGTTAATGATTAAACAAATTTGGTAGCATTGTCATTTGATTGTTAACCTATCTTAACAATTTTATTATTAAAAAAAAAGTATTTCACTCAGCATTTTAGATGATGTTATTTTGAAATGTCTTTCTAATTCACTTTGAATATTTTACATCTTAACAGACATTTATAAATTTGGCATGAATTTTTTATAAATATAAACCTATGAATTCATAGTATTCCAATTTCTTTATACTAAATAACAGAACCAAAAGCAAAAGTAACTCAGAAAACACTAGGAGGCTACTTTGCTTTCACTGTGCTTTGTGAATCCAATTTGAAAAGAACACCAATAACATAATTGGTGAAATTCAAATTAGAAGTTTCTTTCTGTCATGATTGAGTCAACTGCTAAATCAGCTCTGAGCTTGTTTCTTTAACGTGAAAGTGACTACAATGAGGAGTACAAAATTATGAAAAAAAATTCGCCAAATGGGACTTCATTTTAAAATGCAGATCCTATTTGATGAGCTTCACAAAGGAGTACTGCTTCCAACAAGCAGAGAAAAATCTACCCTTCAAAGCTAATTGTGGTATTAAAGTATGTATGAAAGAAAGAAAAATGGCATTAGCTATTAAAACTAGTTTTGTAATGCAGACACACTTCTCATGGAAACAGTAACAACAGCCACAGGGTATGGGGTGGGGGGGCGGTATGGTGTGTGTGGAATGAGCAAGAGATTCTTCCGGATGAATGAACAAACGAATGAATGCTTTAAAAAAAAAATCCAAACCAAAAATTGTTTAAGGTGACTAATTAAGACCCCCTCTTAGAAAAGCTGTTGCTAGGTAAACAAAACTGTTTAAAACATGTTCATCATTAGTGTCCCCTGACAGAAGGAGGAGGTGGCAGACTTGGTGACAGAAGGGAGAAGAAGAACAGCATATGGCCCCCAGTTCTGTCCCCTGCTGACAAGCTGCCTCTCTGCAAGCCCCTTTTGCTCTGTATTCTGTGCACACGGCAGATTGCTCTGCCCCAACTTTCCCATCTGTACCCAAGACTCATGTCCCAGCAACAAGGCTGCCTCCCAGTTTGTGTACCCTGCAGGTGGGGATGCAGGGACAGGAAGGGACCTGGGGGAGGATGAGAAGGGAGATTAACAACCAATCATCACAATGAGATCCATAATGTATTGTCTCCACAGCATTACGTGGTATATTTCCAGTGGGGATTAGCTCATCCATCACAGGTTTTTATTGCCCCCCCTTTTTGTTGCTGTATAAAGCCCAAACACTGTCGTAAAATTCTAAACTGCTTAATTGCTGTGCTGTAAAAATCTGCATATTAGAGATATGTTATTCCATCATTAAATGGTACTAGGTATTTGTAACAAGTGCATCCCTGTAGAAAGGTCATTTATTGGTATTATGCAAAACTTGCGGCTAAATTCAAGTCAACAGCGATTAGAAGTTAGGGTACTGTTGGACTCAGTATATTTTTATTTTCTCTGGTTCAAGGCATAGGGCATGCTGTCTCCCTTCCTATATGAACAGAATGTTTAAGCAGCATCTTCTGCCAGCATGGTCTCTGGGCTATTGGTCCTTATAAACTTTTCACCTTTACCACCTGCCATTCGTTGGGGCAGTTAATTAATTTTTGCATCCCAGATTTTGTCTATGATCAAAATATCAATGGTCATGGGGATGGGGAGCATGACATAGGGAATGCAGTCAGCATTAATGTAATAGCTAGGTGGAGAGCCAGAAGAGAGAAAGAGCAATCAGGAGGATCATTTTATAAGCTATAGAAATGTCTAACCAATGTACTGTCTACTTGAAACTAATAATAAAATAAAATTTAAAAACATATATCTAAACAACACCACTTAGGTTGCTTGCAGTGAGCAGCTTAGGCCTGCGCGCAACTCAATTTCTTCTTTGCCCTTAAATGAAAGATGGGTGAAATGTTTGTAAAACTTGGGCAGGGTAAAGCCAGGGTGTTCAATAAGCATGCACATCCTCCATGGTTGATCAAGATTCCATAACAGCGACATGCCCTGTGGTGTTCCACCTCCGCATGTCCTCACTCGGGGAGGGTGTGCTGGTGGGTGAAGGCAGCGGGAGGGTCTATGACACCTTGCTCTCTCCCAGAGGCTTTGATCTCTACAGAGCTTTCCCTCCCCAGTGGGATAATTTACAGAGCGCACTCAGCAGGGCTCTCTTCACTTAAAAGCAGCCACTCCTGATTCACCCGAGCCTGCACCCCTCCACCCAGGGTCAGAAGAACTAATGGGTAACTAATTCAACTGAAGCTACAGCAGAGACCCTGGAACCATGAGGGCTTCAGCTGGAATTGAGCCAGGATGCTCAAATGCTGCATTTTTTCCCAGCCTGACAACTTTCTGAAACCTAAAGATCACAGTGAAAGTCTTAAGTCACTTGCACAGAGCCACAGAAGCAGGTCAGTATGCAGGCAGGATGGGGTGGGGGTGGGGGAGCTTATTCTTTGCCAGCATCTCCTGAGGACGACAGCTCTAAAGATAAACAAACAGACAATGAATATTCATACAATGGCCATATCTTGATTATAGGTGATTTTTACTTTCTTCTTTACACTTCTTTTTCAAAGATCTGTACAATGTGCATGTATTAATTCTATAATCAGGAAAGAACAAAGTGGTTTTTGGGAAAATGATAGAGGCACTAGTAGCATAGGCATTCCCCACTGCACCCTGGGGAGGGAGGGAGCTGGCATGGAGTCAGCCATGGACTCAGCCGAGCCACGGCAACAGAGCTTCCACGTCAGGCTTTTCTAGAAGGGGGCTCTTCAAACTAGCAATAAGCATAATTCATTTCAGGTTTTTTTTTTTTTTTAAGAAAGAAAACCATGAAAATATAGGTCACTGCAAAACTTTGCATGAACTGTGAGAACTGAGGTTTTCACAAAGAAAGAGTGGCAGGAGGAGGAAAAGAGGATCGGAGGAGAGACAGTTAAAGGACACGCGCAATGGTCAACACGCGAATGGGGCAAAAAACGTGATATATACGAAGAAATATTATTCAGCTTTAAAAAAGAAAAAAGAATCCTGTCATTTTGTGACCAATGGGTGAACCTAGAGGACATTGTGCTAAATGAAAGACTCCAGATGGAAAAAAGACAAATACTACATGGTATCACTTATATGTAGAATTAAAAAAAAAAAAGTGACACTCAGAAACAGAGAGTAAAACAATTGTTGCCAGGGGCAGGGAGTACGGCGGGGGAAGTAGGGAGAGGCTGGTAAGAGGGTACAAACTTTCAGTTATAAGATGAGCAAGACCTGAGGATCTACTGTATAACACGGCGACTATAGTTGCCAGCACTGTATTGTATAATTGAAATTTCCTAAGAGAGTAGAACTTAAATGGTCTTACCAAAAAAAAAAAAAAGAAAAAAAAAAGTAAATATGTGAGGCGATGGATGTATTAATTAATTCAATAAGGGGGAATCCTTGCACATATACACATATATCAAATCATATTGAACACTTTAAATATCTCACAACTTTAATTGTCGATTATACCTTGATAAAGCTGAAAAAGAGAATACTAAAGTTTAAAAAATAATAATACATGTAATGGGGGTATTTTGTCAAAAGCAATAAAAGTAATAATAACAAACAAGAGCTAATATTTTTATGCAATGTCAAACATGGTACTAAAAAATTTGCATGTATTAAGTCACTTAATATTTGTAACTGTATGAAGTAGACACTATCGTTATTTCCATGTTATGGATGAAGAAGCCGATGCACAGAGAAATTAATAATTTGTCCAAGTTCACACAACTTGTGGGTCTAACACGCCAAATCAGAATCTCTAGTCCAGACTTCTTTTCTAAGGCATATGTCATTCAGCTTTTAAGACAGCACCATCTCCATCTGGATATCCTATGTGTACTTGATATTCAAAATGTTCGGACTGAAACCACCATCGACCTCCATGCCTACTTGCTCCATATTTCAGTGAACGCCATTGTTGACAGTTCTGTCACTTAGGTCACAAACCCCAGGGTCTTTCTTGGTTCTTCCTTCCCCTGCATCCATATGCCTGTGATTCGCATCCTATAAACACCTTTCGATTATTCCCCTCTGTCTGTTAGATTAAGCCAATGCCTCACCATTACTCAGACATTATTATAACTGTCTCTTGTATTGATTGTCCCACCTCCAGCCTTAATTCTTTCCAATTACTTTTCTACCCTGTCACTGCAGTTTTCTAGAACATCGATCTCATCAGGTCATACTCCTACCTAAATTTTGAATGGCTTTCAAACTTCTTACAATGAAACAAAAGTTCTCTAGCTTTATTCTCGCAATTCCCACAATCACCATATGTCATAATGTCTCACATACTTTGCTTTTTTCTTTTTTTTTTCACAAGTTCTTTCTCCTGCCTGGAATGTACCATTGTCTGCTAGAAGTTCCACTCGTTCTCCAAGAGGCACCTCCACTATGATGCTTTCCCTGACACCACCCACTGAACCCAAGGCAAAATTACTAACTTTTCTCCATGTTTCTGCCACCCCACGTACCATTCCCTGTACATTCCATGCTCATCTAAGTCATATCTGCCATCCTCTCTACATCCCACCATCATACACTCAGGTTGCTGTCTAAGGAGATGGAACTGCATCAGATGTGCCAGAGAGCTAAGTTGTGACCAAGGAAAATCAGTACAAGGGAAGGGAATCCTAGCAGGGAAGCCTGTAAGCTCTGCAGGAAAAACTCAAAAGTGTCCAGCATAGGATTCCCAGGAAGTCAAGGATTTCCTAGGTGGTTGAGAGAAGACACATTGGACAGATCTGCCAAGAGAAGACTTTGGAAAGCTAAAAGGAGATAGAACAGACCTGGAGCACGAAGCAGCACGTGCCTGATCACAGCGCTGGGACACGCAGGTCGCGATGGAGGCGAGAGTGGTCTGTGCCACTCGGAGGATACATCAGCACACCTGATCACTGGAGCATCTTACTTGGTGGCTACAAAGAGATTGAAATTTTAGCTTAACTGCTTTTGTCCATTGCTGAAAATATGTTCATTTGAGTTTTCTCATTCTTTCATTCTTTTTGAGAAGATGTAATTGAAATATAGGGATTTGTTGAGGCTGTTTAATTCTGTGGATATTAGCTCAGGATCCTGGCAAGGGCTTGAGCCAAGAAGAGTGTCACCTTGTGTGAAGAGCTCTTTGTGCCATGATCATTCCTGACAAAACAGTGTGATCTGAAGGAACTGGAGTGTCTGTGTCTCCTGATCTCTCCCTAAGCAGCCCCAGAAACCTGTACTCTACTCTGGACTTATAGGCTCTAAAAACTCTCTTGCCAGAATTAAAATGCTATTTGAGAGGAACAACAGGTTGGCATGTGATCACACCAAATGTGAGCCCTTCAGCGCCATGTGCCAAGCACTGTGATATGTGACCAACATACAAAGACACGGCCTCCATTCCCCGAACCGAAGAAGCTTAAAGCTTAAGAAGAGATAGTTTAACATGTGCTAAGTAATAAAATGGAGATTTGAATAAGGTACAAAAATTTCAGCCCTAACCTCTTTTCTACATAAAAAGATGAATTCAGCTCAAGCGTCTGTGAAAAGGTGTCCCAAAGATTTCTCCGGAACTAAACATGTTTGAGTTATCAGATTAACTAGCTGAGAAGAGGTCCCCAAGAAAGTACATTTGGGAGGGGTCTGGGTTAGCAAAGACCGGCGGCAGAATGTAGTGTCCACAGAAGTCTGCTAAAGGCCTGGGGGCTGAGAGAGAGGACTAGTCACTTCTAATTGGAACGTGAAAAAACAAGTGCTAAATTCCCATATTCAGATGAGTGTCATCAAAGAGGACATGGAAAGGATCACCGAAACCCATTTCTCAATTTCTCTGAATACTTTTAAGTTGCTAGCATGACATCTAGTCCCATCAGAGTGGCCATCTCTGGCAGAGAGAACAACCAGTTGTCATTATAGTCCACGCTGAGTATAGTTGGCTTGAAGTAGTGAACACTTTCATTTTTGCCTTGGGCACCAGAGGCCTTCTCCAAGATGGTACTCATAATTCTCCTTGTTCATTTCTTATCTTGATGAAACGTTTGCAAATTTTGCACTTTGGGAGAATAGAAAAATTAATAGTTCTCTCTCTGTAGCTGATTTGTTGCATGTTCTGAAACTTTTCTATGAGATACTCAAACTAAGGGAAGCTGGAAGGAAAGAAGGGTGAAAGCCTCTTCCAGTCTCTCTCATGTTATGGTTAGGATCACATACAGTTGGTGTTTGAATGACTACAATTTAGTTCTCTATCAGTCAGGGTTATTGGCTACAAGCAACAGAAACTAACTCTGGCCATGTTAAGGAGAAAAGGAACTGGCAGGATGTAAGTAGCTCACTAAATGAGGCATCTGGAGACAAGACACAAGACTTGAA